>NC_082694.2:12733555-13348155 GCF_949987515.2 Delphinus delphis | reverse complement strand
TACCTACATCTCTGGCCATCCTCTCTAAGTGACCAAGAGGACATTTTGATCTGGAAAGGAAGTGACATGCCAGCCCACACAGCTGGGGGAGCTTACTATCAATCTCAAAGTCTTCTTTCATCCTGATGTCACAACAGGCTAAAATAGTGAAACATTAAGACAATAAATCAAAGAAGCTTCTACATGTTACCAAATAAATTTTTTTTCAATTTTCACATATATTAAAAACTTCTCCCTGTGCCTACTTCTTAATGTAAAAAGTCCTCTCCTAAGGCTATATTCCAAGGAAATAATCACTCACTGCTGAATTTATAGGGTATATGCATGTGTCCAGCAATGTGAAATCATTTCAAAGATTGTAGGATGTTCATGTCCTCTTTCCTCAACTTTGATGCCAAAAGGGGTCCACTTGGACCCAAATATGAGTTAGCAATGTAGAAGGTACTGGAGAGTTGTAGAAGGCATGGAGAAGGTTTACAGTGTAACCCCCAGGAAACAGCTTAGTCACCCCAGCATCCAGTGTCCCTTCTTTGCACCCACTGGCTGGCTTCCCCTTCCCTGCTCTTCCCTCCCCTCCTCCCTTTCCCTCCCCCACCTCGCTCTCCCCCTCTTCCCCCATTTCTCTCCTTCCATCCTCCACTCCTTTCCTCCAATCAAAATTTCACTGACTCCACTCTGGTCCTTTCTCACTGAAACCCATTTTTCTCATCTCTCCACCCCCGCTCCTGCCAAATTTTCATTCTTTATCCAGTTCAGAGCTCACCAAAACAAAGGCCGGTACAGTACACAGGACAGACCTTCCTTAGAACACAGTTTAATGACCATGTTTTGGCATATTGGTATGATTTAGGGGCTCGCATCCCCCTTGGAAAGACTAACAAGGAATTCTCCAACAAAGATGGGTCTCCCCTTACTAAAAACCCCTATAATGGATGAAAAAGGAAAAGAATTTTCTACATACGTTTACATAATCCGTGGAACGTGATGCAACAATTAAAAACGATCTTATAGAAGCCTACCTTGTGACATGGAAGGGAATGCAAGATACACAGTTAGTGACCAAAAAAATTAATTTTTCATGCTTGATTCTATATTTGTAATTAAAAAGAAGTCTATAGATGAAAAATAAAAGTCTAGAAGGATAGACAGTAAACATTCGTACTGATTAAGAAGTAGTGTAGGAGAATTGTTAAGAACGTGGGTTTGGAGTCACAAAAACCTGGGCTACATCCCCTCTCTGACTTATAGACATGTGGCCTTAGAGCAATTTACTCAGCCTCAAAGCCCCTGTTCTTTTATCTGAGTGCTAGGGCCCTTATAAGATTTAGGTGCGATCATACAGAGCATGTATAACACATGTTAGGTGCTCGATAAAAGTTCATTATAGTCATGGTTGTATTAGGTTCCAAACGGTTTATGGAATTTTTTCCTGAATGAACCATCTGTTTGTGTCATCATGAAACATAGTCATGCTAAAATTTAATCATCAACTAAATATTAAAGAATGTTTACAAGGAAAAAATAAGGAAAATGAAATCAATAATCGAACAGCCAATTGGCTGTAGGGAGAAGTAGGTCCTTGGGGGGTTGATCAAGGGCGGTGTCCCGGAAGTGCTTCACATTTTAAAGATTAGGGGGCCAGAGGAGGTAGAGGGCGATGGTAGTCGGGTCTAAATGAGCATCTGGAAGGAGAGATAGGAGAGGCCACTGCTCCCTGGACTCCCTGGGCTGTTAAGAGAATTGAATGAGAGCAAAAGCCTTGCTTGAACCCAGTCTCACTTGCCGACTTACCTATTCTTTCCCCTTTTCCTTGCATCAAGGCTGTTTTCCACAGACACCTTGTTGTGGGAGTGAACCTGCAGGCACCTCAGCTTCTCCTTCCTCCTTCATCACGGTTTAGATGGTTTCGTGCCATCGAAGGAGGCTACAATAAAGGTTAGAGAAAGCTAAATATCTTTGTTATCTGCTGTTACATTACTAACCATCCCAAACTGAGTAGCTTAAAATAATAACAACCATTTATTTTGTTCAAAACTCTGCCAGGTGGACAGGGCTCAGTGGGGACAACTCATTGCTGCTCCAGGCAATGTCAGGGGGCTTAGCTGGATGGAGGATTCACATCCAAGGCTGGCACGTTGGTGCTTACTACGGATCAGGAACTCAGCCAGGGCTACTGGCCAAGGGCTATTGGCCAAGGGACCCAATTCCTCTCCACGTGGCCTCTCCTTGGGGCTGCTTGGGCTTCTTTACAGAATGGTAGCTGGGTTCCAAGAGCAAGTATCCCAACCTACAGAAGAATGGAAGAAGAGTAGAAGTTGGTAGTCTCTTAAAACCTGGGTCCAGCAACTGGCAATACTTCAATTCTGACATATTCTATTGATCCATCAAAGAACCTGCACCGATTCAAGAGGAGCGCATGTAAATGTCATCTCTCGATGGGAGAAATGTCAAGGAACTTGCATTCATAGTTAAACTATCACAGTCTGCCTCTTGGCCATGATTATTTCAACTCCTCCCTTATGCGAAATACACTTATGCCCTCCCAAGGGCCCCAGAAGTCTCATCCAATGAAGGCATCAGCTTGCGGTCCAGGACTTCATCATCTAAACCAGGAAAAGTCCAACCTGTGGGCCAATTCTGGCCAAGCCCACATGTTCCATGGCTCTTTCCCAAGTTCAAGGCCAGCAGTAGCTGCTCGAATTTTTTAAATAGCACATCACTCTGACTCTGATTCTCCTGCTACCTCTTTCACTTACAAGGACCCCTGTAATTACATTTGGTTCACCCAGAATCATCTTCCCATCTCACGACCCTTAATCACATCTGTAAAGTCCCCTTTGCCATGTAAAGTAACATAGTCACAGGTTCTGGGGATTAGGATGTAGACATCTTGGGGCCATTATTGTTATATATATTAGATTATATACATTAAGTCCTCATTTTATTTTTTTACTTCTCTGTCCCTTTCAGTCCAAGCTTTTATCATTCCTTTAAAAACGTCTTGCATTGTAGCAATGTAGGGGCAGTGGATTAAGAGTTACAAACTATTAGGTATAAAATAAGCTACAAGGATATAACATACAGCATAGGGAATATAGCCAATATTTTATAATAACTAAAAATGGAATATAACCTTTAAAAATTATGAATCATTGTATTGTACACCTATAACATATATTATTGTAAACCAGCTATACTTCAATAAAAAATTTTAATAAAAAATAAAGTCTATGAGAACAAAATTTTCAACCATCGTATATATTATATATATATACACGTACATATATGTACGTGTATATATAAAATTCCAATGATCTTCCTTTTAAGTAACTTGGAATCAAACTATAGATTGATGTTCGATTAATACTTGTAAATCAATTAAATTCTTCTCTAACGGAAAAATAAATTCAATAACAAAAGTTTAAAAAAACATTTTGCATTCGCAATTGATAATCAATTCAACTAGACAAAAAAACACACCTACGTTTCCTTTCCAGATGGCCCATCTACCTTGCATTGCCTGTGAGGCTTCTGTGGGACAAGACCTTCAAGTTTCTTAAAGGACCTGCCAGGTACGCCCTTCAATCCTTCTAAGGTTCAATTTCCCACATTACCTTAGGCAACAGTTTTGCTAAACTTCCCACCACAACATAACACACATCATTCTTTTCTCCGGCTTTCAGTCGCATTTTCCTCACTGCCCTTCACGCCCTCATGAGCAAAGACTTCCAGCTTCCACCGGCCACCCAAACCCAAAGCCAGGGTCACATGTTTTACATTTTAGTTACTGGAGCACCTCTCCTGATACCAAAACCTCTTCTAATTATCTATTAACCAACCACCATAACCAACCACCGCAAAACTTTGTGGCCTATTTTGTTCACAATTCTGCATTATGGACAGGGCTCAGCTGAGATAGCGACTCTGTTTCATGTGGCTCGGCTGGGCCTGGAGGATGATTTTCCAGCAGGTCACTCGTTCTGCTCTCATGTTGGTGTTAGATATCAGCTAGGAGCTCAGCTGGGGCTTTCAGTAGAGCCCCAATTTCTTTCCACGTGGACCCCTTAGTGGGGCTGCTTGGAATTTCTCACAGTATGATGGCTGGCTTGCAAGAACAAATATTCCAACAGACAGGAAGTACAAGCTGCCAGTCCCTAAGACCTGGAAGCGGCTGGAAGCAGACACAGTTCCACTGCCTTCTATTGGTCAAGCAATCACAGCGCCCACCCAGAGTCAAGGAGAGGGCGCATAGACCACACCTCTCAAGGAGAGGAATATCAAAGAATCTGCAGTCATCTTTACTTTGCCCCACCAGCGAGCTGTTGACTAATTGTTGCTGTCATAATTTCACATCTACCCATTCCCATCCACTCCCATCCACCATCCATTCCAGATGAGCAACAGTTCCTGGTGGTACATAAGACACACCAGCACGCCGACATCCACTCAGAGCTGCACACACGGTGCATCCCTGGCCCAGGTATGTGGTCCTCACTCCTGGTTTCTGGAACACCCCCTCTGGGCTATGGGCACCAATGATTTTGGCCCTTCTCAATCCCCTAGATCAAGTCTAAATCGTCTTCCTTAGCTATGGACCTGCATGGACGAGGGGCTGGAAGAGCACTCATTGGCTTGGCCTGGCTGGGTTGGTTTTGGGGGGTTTGTTTTTCACTGTTTTTTTTTCACAATGCTCCTCCTTATGTTTCTCTAACTATTCGTAATTTCATTCCTAAGACCACTCCAAGCAACTTGCTCCAAAGAACAAGAACAGATATTTTCTCCCAGGAGGCCCTAAAAATCAATGGGTTGTTAGAGATACAGTGGGAGGGAGAGAATGGAGCTTGAGAACATACATGCCTTGGTGTGTCCTGGTAGGGTACCACTGACGTCACTCACTCTATTCCAGGGGATACAATGACTCATTTTGAAAACAAATAGAGAATTAGTCTTAGGAGAGTGCTTTTGGTCCCACTGCTTTGAGCATTCTTTGCTGATGGAGACAGATCCCAGATGACTGAATGTAGCATTTTTCTAGGTGGATCTGTGGATATCACCCGATTGGATACCATCTAAAGATCTGTTGTGAATTTCATTACCCTTGTGAGCCAATTCTGTCCATAACTGGATATCAGTCACCTAAATGTCTCCAAGTTCTTCAGACGATTGGGGTCATCTTTTTTGCAATGTTTAAATAGGAATTAACTTAATCCCCTACCCAACATATGGTGGAAACCCAATTTCCCCTACCCCGTTCCCTAACACCTCAGGAATACCTCTCATCGTCACCGATTTCTTATATCCTCTGACCTCTCTCATGGTTCACATATTTCAATTGGCTCCTATGTTGGTCCCAAACTGACCCAGAACTTTGGTTTCCTCTAAAAAAAAAAAGGAAAAAGAGTTGCTACTGGGTGTTACTAGCCCTGTAGTTAGCAAACTTGGCTTTAGAAATACCAGCAAGCCTTAGATATCCTGATGGTGAGTCTGCTCCCTAGATCAATCAAATAGGAATTTCTGAGGGTGGGACACAGGCCTTCGTATTTTTATTAACTCCTTTGGGTATTTCAGCTGAGAAATTCTCAGCTAGCACAGTGCTTCTCAAACCCCAGTGTGCATGAGAACCACCTGGGGATCTTGTTAAAATGCAGAGTCTGGGGCTTCTCTGGTGGTGCAGTGGTTAAGAATCTACCTGCCAATGCAGGGAACACGGGTTCGAGCCCTGGTCCGGGAAGATGCCACATGCCACGGAGAAGCTAAGCCCGTACGCCAAAACTACTGAGCCTGCGCTCTAGAGCCTGCAAGCCACAACTACTGAGCCTGCGTGCCACAACTACTGAAGCCCGTGTGCCACAACTACTGAAGCCCACGCCTAGAGCCTGTGCTCTGCAACAACAGAAGCCACACCGCAACGAAGAGTAGCCCCCACTCGCCACAACTAGGGGAAGCCCACGCACAGCAACGAAGACCCAACACAGCCAAAAATAAAATAAATCAAATAAATAGATTTTTTTAAAAAGTAGAGTCTCTTTCTGGGGTTGGAGTGGGGCCCCAGATTCTTCATTTCTCATAAGCTCTCAAATGATACTGCTGATCCGCAGACCACACTTGAAGTAGCAAGGGGTCAGCACACACGGGGGAAGACAACGGTCCAGAAAACAATCTTCACCCTTCCTGGTAGACGTCCATCAGTGACACCGCCATCAGGAACTTCTCAGACGCCATCTCCTCCAGTCCCAGCTCCCAGTCTTCTCTCTCCTTTCATGTTTCTTGGCCTCCCTCAATCTCTAGGCCCCTTGCCTTGTCCTTCTCAGGATGCTTGTGGAAGTATCAGACTTTCCCTTGTTTATTGGATGGATCAGTCTAATCCTCTCCATCTCCCAGCACATCCCATCCCCATTCTACGAGCTTTGTTTCCACACCTAAATGCACTGTCAAAAGGATTGACTAATCCCTAAGCAATATGACCTCCATCTTCTCAACCAGAGGTTCCCAGACTTCTCAGCTCACTGTGCCTTAGGGTCTCAGGAACTTCTACAAAGAACCTCTAAGACAAAAAATAAAAAAAAAAATATATATATATATATATATATATATATATACACACACACACACACACACATATGCCTGACAGTTCTGTTTATTAAGTAGTCAGATTGATACAACTTAATGGAATTTGCATACACAGGTCTAACCCATGTTCTTGTTTCCCTCAAAAATTTAAAGTATCCCGTGGCATTGACACATGTACACTATTGATACTATGTATAAAATAGATAACTAGTGAGAACATACCGCATAACACAGGGAACTCTACCTAATGCACTGTGGTGACCTGAATGGGAAGGAAGTCCAAAACGGCGGGGACGTATGTATGGCTGACTCATTTTGCTGTACAGTAGAAACTAACACAACATTGTAAAGCAACTATACTCCAATAAAAATTAATTTTAAAAATAAATAAAGTATCCCATGGCACTCCTGTGAGTGTGGTGAGGTGCCCCAGGGCACCTTGGTGAACACTTGGGGAACCATGTTTCTAAGCTAATAATTGGGATAAACGCAACCTCCAAATGTCCTAGGAAGGTAAGAAAGCCTTGCGGCAATGATTCTGTCTGATCCAGATGGGGCTGAATTTGGTTAGTAAAGAGAGGCTCTCTGGGCATTTCTTTCCTACCACAAACAGGCCAGACTCCACTCTCTTCTGTAGCCAAGAGAGTAACTTTCTAGATTCATCTCCCAGTGGGATTCCCAAAGGACTCTGGAGTTAGAACCATAGAAGAAGAAAATAAGGGCGGAAAAGTAGTTCCTATCCTGGTAACAACTATAAATATGACTCATCTCATACCAGAAAATCTAGCAGGGGAGCTCAAGTGTTATTAGGAAGCTGTATTACCTGACAGTGTAGACTGTTTCCAGTTAGGAGCCCAACCCTACAGCACAGTGATTCTCAAGACTGGCTGCGCATTAAAATCACTAGGGAGCTTTCAAAAAATACTGAAGCCTGGGCCCTACCCGAGACCAATGGAGTCAGCCCCTGGGGAATGGCACCCAGATCTATCATTTTTAAAGCTCCTCAGGTGACCCCAAAACACAGCCAGCGTTAAGCGCATGGTCCATGGATCTACTGCCTTGGTATCACCTAGGAACTTGTCAGAAATGCAGCCTTGGGCCCCATTAAACACCTACTGAATCAGACTGCACTTTAACGAGGTCTCCAGGTAATTCACGTGCTCATTAAAGTTTGCGAAGCTCCTCCAGCCACAGACAACCACAAAATTCTGGTACTTTCTGAGATCTCATCGAACGTTTTCTGTGTACCATGTCTTTGGGGGCCCAGAAATCTTACATAACTTACCGTGTCACCCTGCAAGTTGGTGGTGGGCCTGAGATGAGCACTGCTGTCTGGTGACCTCCCACCTGGCATTCTGTCTGATGGGAAGCGCACTGGGAAGTCTGGATTTGAGCTCCATGGCCCTATGACCTTGGGGGCCTCTCTCAACTTGTTTCTTTATCTTTATCTTTATAGAAGATTATCTTTATCTTTATAAAAGGGGCTAAAAATACTCACCCAGTGTCCTTTGAAGTTTCATGGTAAGGATTTGCTGAGTCATGCATGCAAAACGGCTTTTACACTGTAAAGTGCTGTGGAGATCCAAAAGAGGATTAAGGTTGTGTGTGTGTGTGTGTGTGTGTGTCCCCCACCCCAGGCCCCGGCCCACACAAGAGGCAGGATTGTAAGCCTGCTCTGCTCCAAGGCACTAGAGGTGGAGCTTCTTAGAGCCTTGCTACTCAAAGTGTGGTCTGTGAACCAGCAGAATCCCCTGAGAACTTGTTGGATATGTAGAAGCTCAGGACCCACGAGACCTACTGAATCAGAATCTGCATTTTAGCAAGAACCTTCCCCCCAACCGCCCCCGCAGTGATTCCTGGGAATCCTTCCACATGGGAAACACAATATGGCAAGTGGCCAAAAATAAATTGTCATTTGACAGGCACACCACCGAATTACCTCCGAGGGCTACAATCTAAATAGAATTCCATTGTGAATTGAAATGATCTGGTCCTGCGACATTAAAGCAACATTCCCAAGTAGAGATAAGGCAAGGTCCTGTAGGCATTAGGGCACTAGGTGAGGTTTCCTAGAGTAGGGTCCATAACAAACATCCCCTGATCTTTGCAGGTCCTGAGTTCCCTTCACCTCTCCCATTGCGTTAATTCTCAGCTTGGGTGATGTCTTCTTTGGACGGTAGCTCAGACATGAACATTGACCATGAGTCCCGTGAGGACTAGCATGAATCCCAGCCAGACCTGGAATGTAAGCAACCTCTACAAATTCATCATGGGCGTCAAAATTGGTTCCCAAACAGGAAATGGGTTAAATGCTATCTATGGAAATGGTTTTTCCTCTGTCTAATTTGCCAGAGAACTGGACTCTGGGACTCTCTCTAGCACATTAAGTAGACAGGGACAATTCCGGAAAGTGGTGGAAAGGGACATATTATGATTCAGGCCTTCAGTCCTATCATGAGTAGACACAATTTTCATACATACCCTCATATAGAAAGCTTTAAAGCACTGCTTCTCCAATCAACTGGTTTGCAGCTACTAAACTCCCTACTCCACAAAAAAAAAAACACGAAAAACTAGGAATGAGAACCTTCTTGTTGAAAGGCTTACTGAGAGCTCCAACCCCAAAGTCAGAAAGGGGATCCCCTTTTTGGTCTAGCTAAGTCACCATTGGTAAAATCTCTTGTAATTCCTCACAGAATATTTTGAAAAAATGGCTCTGAGAAGTCCCATTTTAAGGAACCAGACTTAATAGTATTCAATCCAGAATCTCCCCAAATTATTGGGCACAGAACCTCCTTAAGCGCATTAATGTGTTTCTTTGTGAGTGTTTTGCAGATTGTCCTTTGGAAACTGCAGAAATTAACAATGAAATCACCCCTAAGCCAATGAACTCAAGTCCTAGGCTAATGGCGTTGCATTTGCTAACTTGTCTTTGACTCCTACTGTCAGCACGAGGTGCCCTGGCATCAGACCTCAGCCTTTCTTCTGTAGTTTCTGCCCGCTCAGGTGATCTTCCAAGGGGTCTTAGGATGGGAAGGAAGGGTGGTGGGTAGCTAAGCCTCCCCCTAGAAGTGGGGAAATTTCTCCTGGGGGCATCTAAAACTGGGGATGGGTGGTTGGAGGTGACACCCAGCCTTTGCACTTTCTGCTTTCAGAGAATTAGCCTTTGGGGGAAGAATAAGCCCAGGAAGTTGATCCAGGACTTGGTGCTGGTGAAGGACAAGAAACTCATATTTCCTGACAAGTGTATACTAAGTTCCAGGCTGAGCTCTTTCCACAAGGGAAAGGGAAACTCCCATGACAACTTTACTAGTAAGGTATTGTTTCCACTTTTCCGATAAAGACAGATCATCAAAAGTGTGAATATAAGACACGCAGCTAGCAAGTAGCAGAGACAGGATGACCAGCAGGTCTGCCGCCTCTAGGTCCAGGAGTCTTTCCATCACCCATGGCAGGAAAACCTCAGTTGGAGTCCCAGAATGTTTCCACGGGTCCCACACGTCCTTGTCTGTAAAGTGCCGTGAAAATCCAATGTCAGGAAGAAAGTAAAAGAGTGTTTGCTACTCTTCCAGCGAGCGGTTGCCATTCCCAGTTTTGCTGATGCAGCGGTGGTTTGGTTGGCATTAAAAGTGTAGACTCCTGGACTGGACTGGCCCCAATTCCTCTGGCCCTGGGGTCCCTCAGAGACTAGGGGAAATGATGTATTGGAATCTGCCCCACCAGCAGCCCCCAACCGCCATTCTCTGCTGAGATGCCCTTCTTTCAAGTTCTCCCGACCTACCCCCTGGAAGCCGGGCCCTGTTGTAAGAACCCTGGGCATTGACTTGGGTGTAGAAGCTGGTGTGCCAAGAACGCAGTGGATAGGGGCATGGAAGTTCCCGTGAATGCGCCCTTGTGCTCATGCAAACGAGCACGGGAAGTCTTTCATTCATCTTTTAGCAATCACAGGCTGGTGGGGGAGGGAGGGGGGGGACAGACCTCTAACAGTAATTTTGATGTTCTATATATGGAAAGGGCTGCACTAGAAGGCAGCACAGGTTGCTATGGAAACACAGGGAACCAGCCTATGCTGAGGGGGGCTGAACTGGGGGATATATCCCAGAGGAGGTGACGCCTGCACCGAATCTCAAAGGAGCAGTTGGAATTACGCTGAGAATAAAGGTAGAAAGCATTTCCAGGCAGAGGGAGCAGTGTAAAAAAAAAGCGTGAAGGAGTATACAGGAGAGAAGGAACTTGGGACTGAAGCATGAAGCAAGAGTGGAGGGACAGGGGGGCGGGGGTGATGCAGGCTGAAAGAGCCAGGTAATGGAGCCCTTGTTCACCTGCCTGCATGACCACACCCTTATGATGCAGGAGAGGGCTGGGTCCTGGACTGCCTCATTTGGGCAGCCCTACCTTAGTGGTATCCAACTTGGGGTGATTTTCTTCCAATGTGTGCCAACCATGTGGTGAATCTCTGATGCAAGTTACGTACAGGATCACACATTTACTTCTGTCAGCTCTCATAGGTACCAGTTAGTGTTGAACTATTGATTTTTAAAAATATTCTAGTGCTTTTTATTCCAATTTTTGTGTAAATCGATTTTTCCCCAGAAATACAATATGAACTTGGAGATACAAGTAAATGTATCTTCAGTTAGTTTTAACCCTCATTGTTTTATTCCGCAACAAAAGTCATAGAGGGCTGGGGTCAGAAGAGACCTCAGAAGCATACAGACAGCTTCCTCCAGATCCAGAGAGGCAAATCCAGTGAACTCTGACCCATTGCTGGTTACTGAAAGCCCCACCCTGGGCCCCATGAACAACATAGAATGAGTCAGAAATTAATCCTGCACAAGCAGGCAACACCTGCAGTACGAGGTATTGACATACAGCTGCTCTTCCCCAAGGGCTGGGGCTGGGCAGCTCTGAGAGGAAAATGTCTCTCCCATTAAGGGACTGAGGGAGGGCTTCAGGGAGGAGGTGGCACATGAGTTAGGATTACAGGACGAGAAGGAGGTTGACCCTAGGTGACAGGAAGAAAGTGCAAAGCATGGGTCTCAGCTAAAGGCATCATGTTTATGGAGTGAGTAGGAAGCTAGACTATGTGTGTGCCTGTATATGATTATATAGTACGATTGCTAATCTACAAGGTCATCTATCACATCATCACATCTTATAGCTCTTGTTCTAGATAGACTCAATCATCAGTTCTGTATATGGGCTTGTACCCTCCCCCATGCAAAGCCTGAGTTCACTCACTGATAGATGGTCACCTGGCCAATCAGAGGTGGCAGAGGGACAAGTTCCCAGTCTAGGTTTGCCCACCCCCCAAGCAGGGCTGAGCTGACTGAACGCCCGAATCCCCCCGGAGTCAGGCAAATCCCTGGCCACTCCTGCAGCTGGTCCTGCCCACTCAGGCTCCACAAAGGCAGACACAACCTCTCTGCATTTTGCACAGAAGTCTTGCCATCTCCATTCCCTCCCAGCACAAAGTTGCTGTTCTTGGGTCCTTTCTGCCTCACCTCATCATCTTCACCCTTTCATCTTCCTCACCATTAGCCCCGCTGGTGCCCAACATGGCAGATATCTGTGCCACCCAGGCATTGCTGAGGGCATGGGCCGCCAGGGAGAGGGTGCAGAAAAGAGGGTCATCAATACTACCACTAATAATAATGATGTTGTATCATTAGTACTTTCATGGATGTATTATTTTTTCATGATGTATTACTTTCCCTCCAGTTGGATGTATCCATACAACTATTACTTGTAATAATGATGACTTTTCAATGAATGTTACCAATACCACCACTACTAATAGTAATGAACTTTCATTGCCTCCCTCCTATTCCCCACATGAACCCTATGTAAGATAGCTTTTATTAATGCCATTGTACTGGTGGGCAAAATGAGATTTGGAGAAATTTAGTAAGTTGTTCAGCTTGTAAATGACTGAACAGGGATTGGACCCTGACTTAATCTGACTCCAGGGTGCAGGGGTTAATCACTGAAGTTCCTCAATGAATGGATGGATGGGTGGGATAAAAAAACTAATGAGAGGAATACGTCTCACCTAAGCCCACGGGGCAAGGCGGGAACTTGAGGCTGGTGAACTGCAGCTTGTTAATTGTTCATAATCTCTAGTACTGTTTTTTCAGGTCCCAAAGTCAAATCCGTAACCTTTCAGAAGTATAATATTCGAGACCTGAACCAGCAAGTTCTGGTCCTGGAAGGCGAGGTCCTCAGAGTGGTCCCAGACAAAAGCATCAGAACCGGAGGTGACTCTCAGCCTTGCTTTACTCAGCAGAAGTGGTTCTTATTCTCTCACTGCCCACCTGGCCTGTAGAAAACTCCTCCCCGGTGGGGCAGCTTGACCACCCCCTCCTCTGGGACAGGTAAAGGACTGCCTCCTGGAAAGAGCCTCAAGGGCAGCTGGTGGTGGGCAACAGTCAGGATGGGGACACAGTTCCAGAGAGTCCCTGACTTCAAAGAAGTCTCCCTGGGAGGGCTGGGAGGAAGAAGGAGCCAGAGGCAGAGGGAGAGGGAAATTCTGAGGATAGGGACATTCTTGGCTCCTGGGCCAACCCAGGATTGAGCATTTGATGACATTGCTCAGGCAAAACAGGGCGGTTGTACCCGAAATGTCAACAGAAAAAAAAGATCATTTTTCTCCTCTAGGGCTGATGCAGTTTTCTGACTTTTTCCAGAGACCTTTTATGTATCAACTTCACACTTAAGAAAAGCTACTACTGAGAAAAAACATCATATTTTTTGGAACAAAGTTGCCTGATCTTTCCGGAAGCAGCCTGGCTACCTAAGAAATTCTGCCTCATAGTTCAGAAAAAGAACATTAAAGAGCTGAATTCACTGACGGACGAGGAACGTCTGCCTTTCACCTTCCTCAAGGAACAGGTGGGTTCCTATTTCACTCTGGAGTCAGCTGTGAATCACGGATATTTATCTACACCTCCAACACACCCAGACGACCTGTGGGAGTGACCAAAGATCTAGGGAAAGAAAAACAACCTTTCAATTTCAAAAGACTAATGTGGAACTCAATACATTACAAGACTGAATATACAAACTGACAATGGCCAGACGACCTCCGACAATAGAATGCAACCCTCAACTTCTATAGCAATTGGCCCAGAAGGGTCAGGACTTGGTCAATGACGGCCAGCTTCTCTATTTTTGTGCCCACTTTCAACTCAGGACCAATCAGAAAAAGGCAACTATGCTGCCCAAACCAATCGCATACGATGCCCCTCTCCCGGCTTCCCCACGGCAACAGCTTCAATCAAAGCACACCTGGAGCCCTCCCTTTCTGCCTGCCCCGAATCTCTGCCAAAAGCAACTGATGGGGGCTGACTCCTTTGCTATAGCCAGCTCTGAATAAATAGCAGCTGTTTCTTCTCATTTGAGTGGTCTTCATTTTTTTCCATAGAGAACGGCAAATAAAAGCATCTTCTCCCGGTAATATGTCACCTTCACCTAGCAAGACCATGGGCTTGACTTTCGGTGTCATTTGTCCCTTTCATGGGTATGAAGTTTGAGCTATAAAAAGTAGAGTGTGGGACTTCCCTGGTGGCTCAGTGGTTGAGAGTCCGCCTGCCGATGCAGGGGACGCGGGTTCGTGCCCCGGTCCGGGAGGATCCCACATGCCGCGCAGCGGCTGGGCCCGTGAGCCATGGCCGCTGAGCCTGCGCGTCCGGAGCCTGTGCTCCGCAACGGGAGAGGCCGCAACAGTGAGAGGCCCGCGTACCACAAAAAAAAAAAAAAGTAGAGTGTGGTTAATTACAAAGTTCTAGGCTGAAATAAATTTCCGGGAATTGATGATCTCAGTGCCTGTGGCTTTGCTGCTTTCCTAAACACGTCCAGCCTCACCGAGGTCCTTCTGTTTCTCAAGAGATAGCCGAGCCATAGAGGTTGTCTCCTCCAGGAGGGCAGCCTGGATAATGCAAGCTCTAATTAGTGATGCGTGTGGAGGCTGGATGAATTCTAGGGACGCTGACCCAGCTGCAGGTGCCAAGAGAAGAGGTTCAGTGGGGTTCAGTGTCAAGGGGTTCAGTGGGGCTCAGTGTCAAGGGGTGTGGTAAGACACTATCTGTGAGTCCTCAGTGCAAGAGAGCAGAGCAGTGGGTGTCAACAGGTGGGAGGAACCAGTGACAAAGAATCCTGAGCAGGTGGCAGACAGAAGCCAGTTTGTGGGAAGGCCTGAAGGCCCTTGTCACTTATCCAGACTCAGGTCCAAAGCATGGCAAGATCACGTCCTAAAGCAGGGTCGGAGGGCCAGGCAGGCAAACAGAACAGGCACTCGGGACCCAGGCACAAAGTCGGGGGTGGGTGGTGGTGCGGGGGCGGTGGGAAGCTGGAGGTTTCTAGGGTTAAAGGCAAGAGATCTAACGCTTCAAGTCTGGAGTGATCCTCACTCACTCAGAAACCGTCGTCTGCAACTAGGAAAGCCTGGTGAAAATTCGGGGATCTGGAAGGTAGTGCCTCCTTTCATTCTGTTTCTGATCTTCCCTCTCTGTAGCCTTTGGAAAGGCAACCCTGTTTGTGTCATCTTAAGACTAAAGACCACCTGGAGGGGTGGGATAGGGAGGTTGGGAGGGAGGGAGACGCAAGAGGGAAGAGATATGGGAACATATGTATATGTATAACTGATTCACTTTGTTATAAAGCAGAAACTAACCATTGTAAAGCAATTATACTCCAATAAAGATGTTAAAAAAAAAAAAGCCAACCATCTACGGAAACTCTTATTATGCCTTTCTTTTGTAATTCAAAGGGCTATACCATTACTTTCTAACTGAAAATCTTGATGCTTACAAAATTAGCTTAATTATTCATTTGACTTATCTGCTGATATAAAGTCCAAAGCCACAAGACCGATATCAAAAGTACAAATGACTTGATGACTAGCAAGCTTGAACGTTTCAGTGGTCTTTTTCATTGACTACACCGCCATGAGAACGTACGATCAAAATCTCTTTGTGTTTGCAGGGCCTCAAGAATTCTCCCTCTGGGCTTCCCAGGTGGCACAGTGGTTGAGAGTCCGCCTGCCGATGCAGGGGACACGGGTTCGTGCCCCGGTCTGGGAGGATCCCGCGTGCCGCGGAGCGGCTGGGCCCGTGAACCATGCCCGCTGAGCCTGCGCTCTGCAACGGGGAGAGGCCGCAACAGTGAGAGCCCCGCGTACCGCAAAAAAAAAAAAAAAAAAAAGAATTCTCCCTTCTCTATAGTTACGTGAGCACTTACCTAATATTTCATTTGTTCTAACTGTTTGCATTTATGTGCATTTTGGGAGTTCTAGCAAATGAGTTCTTGCTTGGCAGTGGCGTGTAGCCACTGATCTATGTTGTGAGAGGCCCCTTCCATGAATGACGCCGCCTTGAGATAATTCAGAATGGGCTCAGATGAGATCGTAAATATCCTTAGTCTGATACTACCTGGCAGACTGACTTGACCTAACTTTTAAGTAACCATGCTTGATATATGGGAATAAATATATATATTTATTTTAATTGAAGTATAGTTGATTTACAATATTGTGTTAGTTTCAGGTGTACAGCAAAGTGATTTGGTTATACATACATATATATATGTATCTAATATATATCTCTTTATTCTTTTTTTCTGTTCTTTTCCACTATAGTTTATTATAAGATATTGCATATAGTTCCCTGTGCTATACAGCAAATCCTTGTCCTTTTTCTATTTTATATATGGTAGTGTGTATATTTTTACAATTATTCTTAAAGGACCATGCTTGATAAAGATGTGGGGTCCCAGTCTTCTCGAGACACTGTGAAAACTGCCACTTCGCAGCTCCTATGGCCCACGCAGAAGCAGCTGGCTTTCTCAGTCCTGTAGAGCTCCAAAAAGAAGGGAACTTTCAGTGAGCTTAGACTGCAGGCTTCAGACCAGTCCCTTCCCTTAACCAAGCATGGTTTCCTTCCATCTTTGCTTGCCACCTGGTGGGTGATGGTCTGAGTCTATCCTTTTCCTGAAGGACTTTGCTGACGGAGGCTAGCACACACCAACATCTTGAAATTTGCCTGCCCTTTCTTCTCCTGTGCAGCCTTGGGTAATAGGTGGGCTCTGGCCATCGCTTCTGAAAGTGCATCAGGGGCAAGGTTCTGCTTTAGGCTTGTGTGAAGAAGCATAAAACAGTTTCTCTTCCCGAATTTCCGAGGAAGAGGCAGTGGTTGTCTCATGCTGTGGATAAGCCCAAGGCCGGTGTTCATTCATTGCACTTCCAGCAGCACTTAGTTCACCTGCCGGGTGAAAAAAATGAGTTTTGTGCATGTCAGGAGACAGGGTGGAAGAGGGATGGATGACAGGACCCCCTGTGCCTCTAAAGCACTGTCCCTTCCCTTTGCCCCCCCATAGGAAAGGAGGTGCCCCAAGGCATATAGATGGGGTACGATAAACCATCCCTGCCAGCTGTGGAGGTGCAACTGGCTCCTTGTTGTTCACAGCTCTCCCTTTTCTCCATCTTTGCCTTATTCAATAGCAATAAAGGGAACTCATCAGGACCCCCCCCCAAAGATGGCACCTCGAGCCTGGCTGACACCCACTCTTCCTTCTGATCTTACTCGGGTCTTGCCCAGGGAAGTCCCTCTACTTTCCTGGTTGGGTTGCGCACCCCCGTCATGCACTGGGCACAGCTTCTCCACTTACACTTGTGTTGGCCTGATTAACGTCTGTCTCCCCAACAGACCACAAGTGCCTTGAGGGCAGGGTCTGCTTCTGAGTGTGCTCAACATTCCATCCTCATCGCCCCGCACAGAGCCCGGCACAAACACTGTGTAAGGAATGAGTCAGCTGGCAGAGGGCTCACCAGGCCAGCCCGCACTGTCCAAGCTCTGTGTGAAGAAGCCTCTCTGAGCGCTGTCTTCTGCTGGGTGCCTCTCTGCTGGGGACAGGGCACAGTCACCAGATGGGTTAGGCAATGGGATTTCTCTGTGGTTCAGGCTCATGTCACCTGGAGTAGGACATTCCTCCTGGTGGTGCAAGTTTAAGGCCAGCCTGAATACTAGTACTGTTGGCAGCTGGTACCCAATCACTCAGCCAGAAAGGCACATTATCATTTTCTAATGAAATGTATGGGGAGGAGGAAGTGTGGACAAGAAAGAAATGCCTGAATCAGAATTACTTGGGTTTTTTTAAAAAAAAAGCAGTTAGATAAAAGAAGCCGACTCACAGATACAGGGAAAAAACTGGCCAGTTGGGGGAGAGGGGCAATATAGGGGAGGAAGTGTGGGAGATACAAACTATCAGGTGAAAGACAGGCTTAAGGATTTATTGCACAACGCAGGGAGCATGGCCAACATTTTGTAATAACTGTAAATGGAAAGCAATGTTTAAAAACTCTATAAAATTTAAAAATTAAAACAAAAAGGCAGTTATGTCCCTGGTTACATCCCAGAACACCTAAATCAGAATATCCTGGTTACATCCCAGAACACCTAAATCAGAATCTCCTGGTTACATCCCAGAACACCTAAATCAGAATCTCCTGGTTACATCCCAGAACACCTAAATCAGAATCCCAGGGTGTGCAACCCTGAGAATCTGTATTTTTCCAGCTTTACGGAGACACGATTGACGTATAACATTGTGTGAGTTTAAGGTAGACAACGTGTTGATTTGACACATTTCTGTATTGCAATATGATGGCCCCCATCGCCTCACCTAACTCTTCTATCCCATCACATAATTATCATTTCTTTTTTGTGGTGAGAACATTTAAGATCTACTCTTAGCAACTGTCAAGTATATAATATTGTATTATTAGCTGTAACCACCATGCGGTACATTAGATCCCCAGAAGTTGTTAATCTTATAACAGGAAATTCATACCCTTTGACCAATATCCCCCATTCTCCTCACCCCACCAGCCCTTGGTAACCACCACCCTCCTCTCTGTTTCTCTGAGTTTGGCTTTTTTAGAATCATCATATAAGTGATGTCACACAGTACTTCTCTTTGTCTGTCTGACTTAGTTCATTTAGCATAATGCCTTCAAGGCTCGTCAGAAGCTTCCTGGGTGATTCTTTTTTTTTTTTTTTTTTTTGCGGTACGCGGGCCTCTCACTGCTGTGGCCTCTCCCGTTGCGTACCACAGGCTCCGGCCGCGCAGGCTCAGCGGCCATGGCTCACGGGCCCAGCCGCTCCGCAGCATGTGGGATCTTCCCAGACCGGGGCACGAACCCGCGTCCCCTGCATCGGCAGGCGGACTCCCAACCATTGCGCCACCGGGGAAGCCCTTCCTGGGTGATTCTTAAGCACAGCAGCATTTTAACCCCTCAGGGACAGTGCAAAGAGCTCTGTACTAGGAGTCAGAACTTCTGGAAGTCCGCCACTTAGAATCTGGGTGACTGGTCAAGTTACTTGTCTCTGAGTCTGTTTACTCCACTATTAAATGGGCATAATTCTCATCCAGCCCTGGTCACAGCGTTAGGTGGATGCAACGATCACCCAATGCATTGTGAAAATTACCTCCCAGACCAGAAATCACCATGACCCTGACAGCCTGCCAAGCAATCCCCTCTGAACACGCTGCAAAGAGTCTGTCCCTACCGTTGGTCAACTGGCCTCTGGATCCTGCCCTGAGCCCCTGTACGGAGCTGCACTGACAAGGCGCCTTCTGCGAAAGGGCTGTGGGGAAATGACAGGCACCGTCAAAGGCTCAGGTCCCTGATTAGTGGAATTTAGAATGCATGTTCCTCCTGAAAAATACCAAGAGAGGCTGAACTACGCCAAACAAACAAAAGCAATGTTACTTTTGCAGTAAAAAAACAGTGCAGGCTTTTGTGCGTGAGATGGAGACCATCTTGCATTGCAGCTCTTTGATGAAAAGTGGAAAGTTCCAGAATGACTCAGGGATGAATGTCTGGAGACTTCAAACAGTCTGTGGCCCCTTGCCCTCTAGAATGGGAGTTGGCAAACTTTCTGTTAAGGGCCAGATAGAAAATCTTCTAGGCTTTGCTGGCTGAGAATCCACAGGTTCTACTGTAGGGGGAAGGTAGCCATAGACGACCAGTGAGCCTGGCTGTGTTAGCAAACTATTTGAAACAGGGAGTGAGCTAGATTTTGCCTGCAGGCTACGGTTTGCCAATCACCCCTGGCTCTACAATGATGATCTTAAAGGGGCTTCCCTGGTATGCTGGAGTCAGTTCATCCAGCTTGTAAGAGCCCATTGTTAGCCCCTCTTCCTGACAGCACCTACAGTGACTTCACGGGGGGCAGTTTGAAGTCGGCTGTGTTTGAAGTCGGCTGTGTACACCACTGAAACTGGCAAGAGCTGTGTATCATTGCTCCCGCCCATTCCCACCCCTCCCCCTCCACCCCATAGAACTTGTTGTTAAACATTTACCAGCCCATCACTAGGTGTGTGTCTCCAGAGACTGGGGTGAAGAGAAGGGGCTGGGAGAGCCAGTCCATTGGAATGTGAGACAAAACTACTAAACGTTAGTTCCTGTTTTATCTAGTCCTTGTAAATTTCCTAATTTTATGGAAGTTTCGCAAAGTGCTATTGCCCATATTTCAAGATGTGTCCTCAGTTTTGTTTAATCGAGTGGGGTAACTGGGATCAAAAATGCTTGGGCTGTACCACTCCTAAGGCTGTGCGTTAATGCGCTGTGCTGGGTCACTCACTCCCAAGCAGAGGGAAGGATGGATAAGGGTTTCCTCTTTCTGTCCCCAGTATAGCCTTCCTCTTTCCCTCACCTGCTTCACCCTGCCCAGGATATCGAATGGGGGCAAGAGGAATGATCAGCTGAGGAACCCCTGGATGGGGTCCTCCTGAAGGAGTTCTTGCTGCAGGGTGAATGTCGTGAGATCACGCATTTTACAGGCATAGAGAATTTTTTGAGGTGAACAGCTGAAATTTGAGTGTTATGGGTTGATTTGTGCCCCTCCCCCAAAAAAAGATACGTTAAAGTCCTAACGCCTGGTACCTGTGAATGTGACATTATTTGGAAATAGGGTCTTTGCAGATTTAATCAAGATAAAGTTCTTAGGATGTGTCCTAATCCAATGTGACCGCTGTCCTTGTAAGAAAAGGGAAATTTGGACACTGACATAAACAGAGGAGGATAAGAAGACACAGAGACACAGGGAGAAGAAGGCCATGTGGCAATGGAGGACGAATGCTGCATCTACAAAGCAAGGGACGCCAGGGATTGCCAACAAAACCAGAAGCTAGAAGAGGCGTGGAACAGAGTCAGAGCCCTGAGGAGGAACCCACCCTGCCAACATCCTTTTTTTTTTTTTTAACATTTTTTAAAATTGAAGTATAGTTGATTTACAATGCTGTGTTAGTTTCAGATGTACACCAAAGTGATTCATATATATATATATATTCTTTTTCAGATTCTTTTCCTTTATAGGTTATTTCAAAATATTGAGTATATTTCCCTGTGCTATACAGTAGATCCTTATTGGTTATCTATTTTATGTATAGTAGTGTGTATATGTTAATTCCAACCTCCTAATTTATCCCTCCCCCCCACCCCTTTTCCTTAGGTAACCATAGTTTGTTTTCCATGTCTGTGGGTCTCTTTCTGTTCCGTGTATAGGTTCATTTGTCTCATTTTTTTAAACTCCACATATAAGTGATATCATATGATATTTGTCTTTCTCTGGCTTACTTCATTTGGTACGATAATCTCTAGTTCCATCCATGTTGCTGCAAATGGCATTATTTCATTCTTTTTTATCCACCCTGCCAATATCTTGCTTTCACACTTCTAGCTGGCTTCCAGAACTGTGAGAGAATAAAGTTGTGTGGCTATAAGCCACCTAGTGGTTTCACTTTGTTATAGCAGCCCTTAGGAAAGAAAGACATTGGGATTCTCAGGTGTAACATGCAATGACCCAAACTTTTTCACTGAACACCTAGACCCATGATTACAATGACGGTTAGGAAAATAAAATCCAAATCACCTTAGTTGTTTTTATACAAGTTTTCAAAAATGCATCTGCTTTGCAGGGGATGTCGTATTAGCTGCAGTAATAAGAAGACCGTCATTTAAATAGCAACCCTTCCCTCTCTCCATCCTTTTCTTCCTTCCTTCCTCCCTCTGGTCTTTCTGTCTCCTTCCTTCATTCGTAGAAAACGTGTTGGGTGGTAGATTCTTGGGATACCTCAGAGAGAAGAGAACTCTTGGAACTTACATCCTAGTGGAGGATGCACACATTAAACATAATAAATAAGCAAATTATATAGCATGTTAGGAGGACCAAAAAAATAAGACCCGGGAAAGAGGGCTTGGTGGTGCTGGGGTGGGAAGCCGCTCGCAGCACTAAGTGGGGTGGCACACCTGTGTGGTCACCTGAACCATTCCTGACTTTCTACCAATAAAGTCAGAGCACACAGGAATCTTGTGCTTCTGTAAGAAGGCGGGTACATTTGTGATCTCGGTGTAGCCTCACGGGAAGCCCGCACAACATGCTACATGCACCACAGCGATTTACTTCATGTCACCAGGTTGGAAGGACAGGTGGAGGAGGATGGAGCCCAGGCTATGCCTGCCTCCATTTGACCCACATGGTCGACCTCCTCAAGACCAAGGTTTCACTCCCATTTGGAAGCCAGAGTCCTCACCGTTAGGAGACAGCCCCAGCTCAGAGACCAATCTGAATAGACACGTCTTGGTTGCAAAGAAGTTACGTGACGTTATGCAGAAAACACACCCTCACCCCTGCCCCCCACCCCCCATGCCAAGCATCACTGTCACCTGGACACATTTTCAAACACTGAAAATACTAAATACTTTTTTACCTCGGGCTTGGTGCTGGTCGCCAGCGTCCTCAGATCAGAAGCAGAAGCAGCTGACCTTGTCGGAGCTCTTCCCTGGGGCCTCATCCCCCTTGACCCTCACAGGCTGGGGTACTGTCATAGTCCTAGTTACGGCTGAGGGGACTCAGGGAGGCATCGCTTTGTCTTCTTGCCCAGTACCTGCTGAGATCAGCTCTCCAGGTTGACTTTGAGGACCCTTACTGCCTCTTGGAAACGCAAGGGGGTATCTTGTAGAGAGTTTGATTTATTTCATCTAAAAACTCTACAATGAAGCAATCCTTCCTTCTATGACCTCAAGATACAAATTCTCGAAGTACTAATAAGGTGTGTTGCCTTTAGCTGTCAGAGAAGCAGACACATGAGCCAAACTAGGGCAGTCACATGCTCTCCTTGGAATCTGAATCTTTTCCTCATCCATCTAAAGTTCTTTGTGAATCGGGTGAGATGTGACGTGTACAATTGGAGGATGTTTGGAAACCTCTCTCCTCCAAGCCCTTTCAATAAGGGGATTCTGTGTCAGCCCTGCCCCAAGACATCAGGAGTTCAGCTTCCTGGGACCTTTGGAAGCTCAGTTTTCCATGACAAGAGGCTGCGAAGAAAGTGCCTTTCTTGTCTAAGGTTAGACTCTAGCAGAGGGTCGGCAACCTTTTTCTATGAAGGTTGGGAAAGTAACCAACCTTTGCTGGCCAGGTGACTCCCTTCCAATGACTCATCTCTGCTGTTAGAGCCAGAGAGCAGCCATAGAAAACATGTAAACGTGTAAAGCATGACTGTGTTCCAAAAAAACTTTACTTAAAAGCAGGTGGTAGGGCAGGATTTGGCCTGTGGGCTGTAGTTTGCCAGTCCCAGGATTAGAACAATGCACTTTGAATTTTCTATTTCCTTTTGCTAAAATGCTGTCAAGGTCCGTAAAAAAGATATGGTGACCCACAGTTTGGAGAGCATTGCTTTGGATGGGCAAGCATCAAAGAAGGAATGACAGAAGAGGATGGCCCAGCCCTGGGAGGCCTTCCCGGAGGCAGCAAACATTTCCAAGAGAGAGCAAGGCCTGCGGCCTCATCAGCAGGGGCCTCTGGCAAGGTTTCCTGGGGTCAGAAGGAGCCGTAGCCAGTCCCCTTCCTGTCCACTCAGGTCCTGCCCTTCATCCCAGGCTCCTGTTGAGTCATTTCTTCACGTTGAAAATGTCCTTTTTGGAGGAGAAACCAGGTGTGAAAATGGGCTCTGAAGATTGTGAAAGAGATGAGTTTCAGTGTCACTCAGAAGGTAAGATTCTTCTAAAAATCCGCACCAGGGCCAAAGAGTAACTCCTAAAGTGGGACCTTGTGAGGTGCTGGGCAGTCCCAGCTTCTCCCTGTTGACCTGGCACAGTTCTGGGAACTTCCTTGGTGAATGAATTAGACAAGAGAAATACTTGAGGGGAGAATGGAGCTTTGCAGCAGGTGTCCAGGTGCCGCGGGTGGTAGATAAATGGATCATTTTCACCCAAAGTGTCAGCTGTGAAGTCCTGACTCACCACCAGGATGGTTTTGAAGCCTCCAAGTGCATCTCTTTTCTCCCTACTGGCTCAGGCAGAGGAGAATGCCCTGCGATGGACAGGGTTCTCTGAGTCCGGGTTGGAAAAAGGACCCCTGCTCAGGGCTTCTGAGTGTCCCCTGGAAGAAGGAACTTGGACATTGGCTCCAGGGGGACAAGAAGAGGAGGCTTTTGACCCAAATGACTGTCTAAGGCACGGGCTGTGAAGGGAGAGGAGGCCAAATCCTGGAGCTTTCAACTCACACGTGGCATTCAGAGTTCCAAAATGAAAAATCAGGATGTTGGTCTGACGGATGTGGATCTGCTAACAGTGACAAGAGAGAACCAGCCCTGCTCCTGGAACACAGGCGATGTGGAGGCCACCATGCTCATTCATGCGGTGGGGCTCAAGAATCCATGGTCTGAAGATGTCACCCACCAGGTGATTTCTGGTAGAGAGCAGAGGTTGAGAACCCTGCCTTAGACGGTGACACTCCAAGCGTGGTCCGCAGCCCAGCAGCATCGGCAGCACCCGGGGCTGATAGAAAGGCAGAGTCCGCAGGTCTGGTTAATGTTAGAGACGTTCATAGGCTTAGGGTTAATCTAGTTTAATGATTCTGAATCAACGTGCATCTATACTGTGAACTCAGAATGTCTGGGGCCCAACAGAGCTGCCGAGGAGATTCTAACGTGAGCAGAGCTGAGACCCAGGGATCGTATCTGACCCCGCATCGCTGCAGAGCCACTTAGGATCTCGCCTGGGCCAGTCACCCATCCCATCAATGCCGAGTATCTGTGACGCCTGGGACTCTAGGCTGGGGCTGAGTCAGCCAGGGAACCTGCTCCCGGGGAGCTTACAGGGCTGCAGGGAGATGAGACAAGGACACTGACACCTGTGCCGCAGCGATGGGTGCAAAGAGCTGTGCAGCCCAGAGAGGAAGCTGGTCCACGCAGAGGGGCTGAGGAGGGCTTCCCGGAGGAGGTGGCAGGAGAACCAGCAGGAACCCTCCCCATTCTCAGGCAGGAGGAGACCAGGAGGCCATTCCACACTGAGAGCAGCCAGAGGCCTTGTGCTGATTGAAGAGGTGGAGAATGAGGCCTTAGACTCCATCTCCATGTTATAATTGCCTAGGATAGATAATTATGTTACAGGATCACCTGGTGCAGTGGTTACCGTGCTGTCACATTGGACTTTTTAAAGCCACCCGTCCATGATGTTCATTGGCCCACATGTGGGCCCCTGCCCTTCATCCAGCAAGGGCCTGAGCTCCTCCCTGAGGGCCTGGCCCCCTGCCCAGTCCAAGGCCCAGTAGGGAAGGTCCCCTCTGTGGCCGAGCCTCTAGGCAGGAATGGTCTGAATGTGTCCCTAGCCAGGCCCTAGGAAGTCCCCTGGCCACTCTTGTGGCTGGTCTGCCTGTTCAGAGAGGTTCTCCAGGGCCAGGTGCAAACCCTGCAGCTTTTCCTGGGAGCCTGGCAGTGCCAGCTCAATCCTGCACGATGCTGGGCTCCTGCCTCCTGCCTCAATCTCTCACTCCCTGCTCTGCCACTGTCCCTTCATTGGCCCAGCCAGTGCAGGCATCTGTCCCACCCCAGGCACTGCTGGTGCACTGAGGGTACAGGAAAGAGGGTTAAGAAAAATAATAACTCCAAGAATAATAATAAACAATTTTTTGATATTTCCTCTATAGTCCAGACACCTTGATAATACCGATCACTGAATAACTTTTATTTCTTTTGATACGCAAATCATAGAAGATTTTAATATATCACTCCCAGGACATGATAGGTCAAGTGAACACAAAACAAGAAATGTAAGCATCATAATAAGGTAGATTCTGTTGATATCACTGAATAACTTTTAAATTCTCAGAATAACCCAGTTTGGTCGGCCCTTTTACAATGCTCATTTCACGGTTGAGAAAACTGAACTCTGAAGAATTTAAAATGTTGCTCCAAGTCCCACAACTAGTATGTGTGAGAGCCAAGATTGGAACCCCATCTGCCTACCTCCAAAGCCAAAGTTCTGAGAAGAGGGGTCACCTGCTTCTCATTAAAGGCTCGGGTTGATGGAAATAGTGAGAGGTCCCAAGCTCATCAGAGTCCAGTGGAGCTGGGTTGGTACACTCGATACAGGGCTGGAAATGCAGAGTCTTCCACGCTCAAGGTGAAATGCCATCCTCTGGTCACAGTGATCCAGGCTCAAACGAAAGCCAAATTCAATACAATTCAATATTTAGGTCATGTACCATATGTTCCTGCTTCTGTTCTGTGGGATCTTTCAAAGCCATTCTGCAAACAACCAAGAGAAGCCCAGATGAATGAGCCCTGCCCTGTTCTCTGGTGAAGGTTTGTGTCCCCACCAGGCCAAGTAAAGATCCCTCGAAATGGGCTTTCTCTTTCCTGCCTCTTCTTGCAGGCCAATGAGTGCATCGTCTGGGCCTCCAGAACCAGCTGGTGGTGAGCTGCATGAGGGAATCCCCAGGAACCATTAGAAATTAGATGATAGAGTCTGGAAAGATTCCTAGTTCTGAGAGGGATAGTTCTAGAAGGGCTGGAATTAAGAAGGAGCCGGACAACTGGGCCTTCCGAAGAAGCATAACCAGAGAACGATTCAGGAGGATGGACCAGTGTGATGGGGTAGCAGGGGGAGCGGGCCTTTGACCACAGATCCCAGGGGAAGGGTTACGTGCCACACCTGAAACTTCAGCTGATTTGAGAAGTTTTCCCCACTCCAGGGACTAGACCTTTTTCACTGACTGTTGTTTTCCGGAGACCTGTGTTTTATCCCCACACTTGGGCTCAGTCTGTGAGAAGAAAGGGAGTCTGGTGGTCTCTTGGTGATCTCTAGAGAGGAGCCCCATCTCAGCTGCGACCAGGATGAAGGAAAAAGCCCACACTCGCTAGAGCTGAAGGTGAGTTATTGAGGACATGTATTTTCCAGTGTTGTAGCCCAATGTCTCTTACCCATACTCAACGGGACATGAAAGAAGGGCGTTTTCCCAGGGATCTGGTGAAACTCCTTGGCCTTAATGTAAACGCAGGGGATACTGTCTTTTTCCTTTCCCACTTCCCTCCCTTGGCGCAGAAGACAGGAAGCTCTGCTATTTGGCACGTACAGGGGAGAGCGCCTTCTGCGCATGTGGCTCTGCCCGCTCCTCTCAGACTGTGTGTGGGTCGTGCAGCCTGAAATCTGGGTGCATTCTCCTTCTGACACTGCTCTCCTCCTAGAAGCACCCCAGATCCTGCTTTCTGGAGGTCTCCATACAAGTGTGGGCAAGTAACGCTGGGAATGACTTTGTGCTCTGCAGATCAAAACACCCCCTTGCGGGGCTTCCCTGGTGGCGCAGTGGTTGAGGGTCCGCCTGCCGATGCAGGGGACGCGGGTTCGTGCCCCGGTCTGGGAGGATCCCGCGTGCCGCGGAGTGGCTGGGCCCGTGAGCCATGGCCGCTGAGCCTGCGCATCCGGAGCCTGTGCTCCGCAACGGGAGAGACCACAACAGTGAGAGGCCCCCGTACCGCAAAAAAGAAAAAACGAAACAAACTAACAATTTTTAAGGGGCCAGAGTGTTGGGCAATAAATAGGAAAGAATCCAGAAGAGAACACAGAGTAGGAAAGTGGAGAAAATTATGTGATTTCATCTTTGCTGTAAGAAGCATTTAGAAGGCAGTAAAGAGATGATTGCAATCTTCATTATTAGCGCTGCTATTAACTAACATCTCTGGAATGCCAGTCTGCTCATATCAATCTTACATTTTTCCACCAATGTCTGTATGTAAATATTTGACAAGTATTCTTCAGTTGTTGTGTACAGTATTCTATATATGTCCATGAGGTCAGATGTATTAATCTTATTTAGCAAATGTTTTCTATCCACAGTGATTTTTTTGTTGTCGTTTTGTTGTAAGAGGTACTTTAAGATATCCTACTATGCCATAGGTTTATTATTTTGATCTCAGTTTTGGCATTATATATTTTGAAGCCATGTTATTAGGTGCATATATATTTAGAATTTCTATATCTCCCCAGTAAGCTGAGGTATTTACATCTAGGGAATGACCCTCTTTAATTCTAGGAATCTTAACTGCGTTACAGTCTACTTTGTCAGATACAGCAGGCTTCTTTTGATTACTATTTGTGTGACATGTCTTTTTCCATTCTTTTCCTTTCGATCTTCTCCACCTTTATGTTTTAGATTTATCTCTTGCAAACAGCATGTAGTTGGGTTCTGCCTGCTTTGCTTAATCCACCTTATAAACCATTTACTTCAGTTCTAAAACACCAGGGATTGTAAAACACATCAATATTTTATATACCAATAAGAAAGAGAAACTCTACCTATTAAACCACGACACAACATCTTAACAATATCCCTGTGAAGTGCACACATCCGTCACACCAGCTTCTTCCTGCTTCCAAATTTCTTCTACCAGTTCCAAGGGATTTGGCAAATTCTCCTGTTTCACGCTGCACGTGTCTCAGAAATAAAATGTAGCACAGCTTCACGACTTGTGGGTAGCTCCTCCTTTAGGTCTCAGAAGCTCTTGGTATTTGCCACCGAAAAAATGGAGTTCACTACAAATTTTCACCCTACTACTGTGTTTCTGTGCCAAGTTAGAGAGCATCTTTTTGAAGACGTTTTAAACAGGGATTAAATTCAATACATGTGCAATGATGCACAAAACTCAGCAGGTGACCAGAAGAACAGCTCTGGCAAGTAGCACAGCTTGCTGACAGAGCTTGTATGATGCCACAGCCTGTCACATGCCTCCCGATTTCAGAAATGTAAAAATATGAGTAAATGTGTGTTTTAAAATCAATGAAATAGAGCATTTGGACTTAAAATCTACCATTGTTACGTTGCTTTCTAGTCATTATTCCCATTTTGTTTCTTTGCTCCCTTCTTGCTTTCTTCTGGTTGGAATATCTTTTCTCATGCCATTACTCTCCTTACATAGCTTGAAACTTATGCACTATTTTCTATTCTTTTAGTGCTTATCCTAGAAGTAATCCATGCATCCTTAACTTGTGAAAGACTAATGCTAATGAATAGCTTTATTCTCCTCCCAGACAAATCAAGGATCACAGAACACCTGCCTTTACCTCAACCCCTCCAACTTATATGATTCTACTGTCATACATTTTAATTACATATACTTTCAAAACTCTGTAAGATTTTATGATTTTTTATTATTATTATTTCATAGCATGGGTGTTCATTTACATTGGCCCACATATTTAGTACTTTCTCCTTTTTTATTTTATTTCTTTGGCTGCTTTGGGTCTTCGTTGCTGTGCTCGGGCTTTCTCTAGTTGCAGAGAGCGGGGGCTACTCTTCGTTGTGGTGCGTGGGCTTCTCATTGCAGTGGCTTCTCTTGTTGCATAGCACGGGCTCTAGGCACGTGGGCTTCAGTAGATGTGGCACGTGGGCTCAGTAATTGTGGCTCACAGGCTCTAGAGCGCAGGCTCAGTAGTTGTGGCGCACGGGCTTAGTTGGTCTGCAGCATGTGGGATCGTCCCGGACCAGGGCTCGAAGCCGTGTCCCCTGCATTGGCAGGTGGATTCTTAACCACTGCGCCACCAGGGAAGTCTGATATTTAGTACTTTCTTTAATCTTCATTTCTTCTTGTATCTATGACCTTTCATCTGGGATCCTTTTCTTTCTGCCTGAAGTACATATTTTAGAAATGCACTGTCCAATATGGTAGCCACTAGCCACATGTGGCTATTGAAATTTAAAGTGAGTAAAATGGAATAAAATTAAAAATTAAGTTCCTCAGTCTCATTAGCCACATATCAAGTCCTCAGTAGCCACAAGTGGCTAATGGCTACCATACAGCAAACATATAGAACATTTTCATCATCGCCAGAAGTTCTATCGCATAGTTTCCTTTCTTACAGACCTTATGGTAGAGAACGCCTTCCGGTTTTGTTCAGCTGAAAGTATCCTTATTTCATCTTCATTCCTGAACTGTCAACTTCATCATTACCAGAAGGGAAGCTTTGAGACTTCCCTGGCGGTCCAGTGGTTAAGACTCCGTGCTTCCACTGCAGGGAGCACGGGTTCAGTCCCTGGTTGGGTGAATTAAGATCCCACACGTAGTGTGGTGCGGCCAAAACAAAAAGAAGAAGAAGAATGGAAGCTCCAGTTTCTACTCTGCATATATTGAGTTTCTTCTGCAGGTGCCACTGTCCTACCATTCGCCTCAAGGAATATGCAGTCTCTGTTAAAGGGCAATCTTAGAACTGCAAGTGCAATTTGGATTTTTTTTTTAAGAGAAACAGTCTTATCAGTGTGATTGGGGATAAGTGAAATGCCAATACTGCAGCTGGGAATGAATAAAGAATTGAGTGGGCTTTTGTGGGTGAGACTTGGAAGGCAATCATATGTATGGCATTATTTCTGTTGGAAAAAAAGTCATCTTACGTTCCAAACTCACTCACAGGTGAGCTTTTGGAAGCATGGGGAGCCTGTGGGCTTTGTCCTTTAAGAGGGGCCCGTACACACAGCAGATAGAGGGGAGATATATACAAGATGGGCCTAGAGCATCTTGTTATGCCAGAAAGTAAGGAAGGGGGAAAGAGAAAGAAAAGACAAAAAAAGGGGGGGGGCAGTTATGGATATAACAAAAGGACACAGGAGAGAACCAAAAGAGCTCCCAGGGGCCAAAGGTGGAAAAGTTTGAGCAACAACACAGATAATAGAGCATTAGGTTATAACCCAAAGTATGAAGTAAATATCCATGAGTCCATACTGATATAAATAAATAATTAAGTAAATAAACAAACCAATGGGGGAGAACAGACAAATCACCCTGCAGAAGAATTCCAAATAATTTAAGTAGGTACTTCCTCCCCAAAGAGGTAGGGCATAACTCCCCACCCCTCGGGTATGGGTTGCCCAGACTGACTCCCTTCCAAAGGCCACAGTGTTGAAAGAGGGGGGAAAAGGAGTAATATTACAGTGGAGAAACCTGACAAACACTTCCTCAGTCAGCTGATCAAGGGTCATCTGAACATTGAGACATCGTATTGATCATACGTACCTTCAATACGATGTCATGAGAAAGACACTTCACCTCCCCAAAACCTAGAACCCAGTTTAATCATATAAAAAATATGAAGCAAACCCCAGCTGAGGGGAAAGCTACAAAATACCTCAAAACAAAGTCATTAAAACAAGAAAATCTGAGAAACTGTCACCGTCAAGAGGAACCTACGGAGATATGATGATGAATTGTTTTGTGGATGGGATCCTGGAACAATAAAGGAACTTAGGTAAAAACTAACAAAATCTAAACAGAGTGTTGATGAAAAAAATTAACGAATAGTCCATCTAAGAAAGAAATGGAAAATTTTATTCGAGCCAACCTGAGGATTATAACCCAGGAGAAAGTCTTTCAGAAGGCTCTCAGGACTGTTCCACCCATTAGAGGTCACATAGCACAGTTATGTAAGTTTTTGAGGCAAAGGATTATACATCAAAGTAACATATTGACAGTTTACACAGTCCAACAAGGTGAGTAGTGGGTCATCGTGATTGCTTTCAGGATTGAGAAAGGAATGTTATCTCCCAAAGAGTTACTTTGCTGGTGCCAGGAGAAAATTGCTTTTTTGTGGGGGGACCTGTAGGCATTCCTGTGTGTTCTAAAAGGATCTAGTTAATGAATAATGTAGACACACTAAAGGGAAGGGGGCAGTGGCTCAAAGAGCAGAGAATATTTTATGTTAAGTGTTTCTCTCCTGACTGAGTGAAGTAAGTCAGACAGAGAAAGACAAATATCATATGATATCACTTATATGTGGAATCTGAAAAAAAAAAAAAAGCGGTACAAACGAACCTATTTACAAAACAGAAATAGACTCACAGATGTAGAAAACAAACTTATGGTTACCAAGGGGGAAAGGGGAGGGGAGGGATAAACTGGGAGATTGAAATTGACATATAAACACTACTATATATAAAATAGACAACTAATAAGGACCTACTGTATAGCACAGGGAACTCTACTCAATACTCTGTAATGACCTATATGGGAATAGCATCTAAAAAAGAGTGAATATATGTATATGTATAACTGACTCACCTTGCTGTGCAGCAGAAACTATCACAACATTGTAAATCAACTCTACTCCAATCAAAAAAAAAGAAAAAAATATTTTCTCATCCTGCCTTAAAATTAATTTCGTTTCATCATATGTGTTACTTTAGTTAATAATAATAATATATCAACATTGGTTCATCCATTATGGCAAATATACCCTACTAATATAAAATGTGAACAATAGAGGAAACTGAATGTGAAGTAAATGGGTATTCTCAGTACTATCTTCACACCTTTTCTATAAACCTAAAACTAGTCTAAAATAAAATACTTTTTAATATTAAATTTTTCATTGAAATCTGTATGTCTTTTTATACTTTGGGGTTTTGGATCAAATAGCAGTAGTACCTATCCAACTTTTTTTAAACGAGAGAGACAACAATAACAATGAATACAAATTCTCAGGTTCTTGTGCCGCAAGATTCTGATTTAGCAGGTCCAGGGTTAAGCGCAGAAATATGTATTTTTACAGAGCTTCCCCAAGTGATTCCGGTGCAGATGGCTTCAGACCATACTTTGAGAAACATCATCTCTTTCTAGTATATTTTATTGGAAAACGCAATACAGTGTATAAAACAGCTGAAAGCCATTTGGAGTGGTTGGGCCCCAGAAATCTGCACTAACGGTGCTTAGTCTAACCTCAAATACAGACCACAATCGGCATCCTACCACAATAAAGAAAAAAAAGGAACCTGAACATGGAGAACAATAGCCTCAAGGAGGAATTCAACACTTGAAATAAAACCTGGAGTTGCTTTTTCAGCGCTGCTAATCTGTTCATTCACATGTTCATTCTTTTCCTCCCATTTTGAAGGACTTATGTGTAGGAGACATTGTGCTAGATATTGGGAATCACCGTGGTGAGCAAATGCAGATCATATCCCTTCCCGTGAGAGAACTGTAGTCCATTGGGAGCTAGAAATGTCCATCAAAGTTCCACCCACGCAAATGTAAAACAACTCCTATGAAGGGCGGGGTGGGGGGGACATGAAAAAAAGGGGCCCGGCACACAAGAGCTTATCATAGGGCTGTTAGTCCAGGAACCAGGGGGGCTTCTCTGAGCAAGTGATTCTTGCACTGAGATCTAAAGACTTGGGGTTTAGCCCAAGACGGGAGGGAATAGATCTTCTGGGATCATAGTCAGTTTCTGTCTTTAATATTAGAATAAGCAAAAGCAGAATAAAGGTAGAACAATGAGGACCCCACGGGGACTGCTGCATCTCCGTATCCGGCAGGTGAACATGTCTCACAGACCTCATCCGTGTGGCTTTCATCTTCATGCTCTCCTTCCCCAGGAGAGGAGAAGGCTCACTGCCCCAGCAGCACAGACAACACACAGCACCCATCTTTCTCCCCTCCCCCATCCTCTGGCATCCATAAAGTCAGTTTCCTGACAACAAATGAAATAAGTTGTTCTCCAAAGTCTGTTTGCAAGACAAAGCTTTGGGCATACACAGGGCATTCGATGCTCGGAACTCCTTCCCTGGAAATTTGAAAAGTTAAGCTGACTTCTGGGTCCTTAGACAGTTCAATGCATTCATTGCATAGCCTGTCTGCTCTCCCATACAATGGCCATCCTATACCTATCTCCACACCATGCTCACCTGAAAAGAACAGCAAAAAAAAAACAAAAACAAGTAAGGTTTCTTATTCCTTCCCTCATCTACCCATGAGTTGTGCCCAGTATGGGATCCACCAAGGTAAGAACTATTAGACGGGGGAGACTTTTCCAAAAGGTCAGGAAAAATTGCACATTTAACCATGTTAAGTCCTTCTCAGTTAACCTAGGGGTTGGGTCTCTCTGCTTTTAGGTGGAATTGCCTCAACTCTGTGCTGTAATATGATGATCTTGGATGGAGGAGATGTCAAGATTGTCCACTGCATGTTTTTAACATTTGGTTTAAAACATAAACCAATTCTTGCTTAGTAGATCTAGTTTGTTTATAAAATGTATCAAAATCCACTGTGAGGTTGGAGGGGTGAGAGCATAATGAAAGAGGTTTTTAGATAGTGCAAAGACTGGGAACACTGATGTAGCAGAGAAAACTTGTTTGGAATCCCAGCTCCATCTGTTCCAGCTTTGTGAACTTGTTCACCTTGGCCTTTCTGATCCAGATTCTCCTGTGGTAAAGTAAGATCAAACTGGCCTCTCTGGGCAGCTGTAAGAATCAGAGGTACAGCACAGAGCACAGGGCCTGAGCCATGGTGGACCATCCGTAGGTGGAGTTCTGATGAGGATGATGGTGATGATGATGATGACACTGATAGTAATGGCAATAGTGGTGATGGTGACAATGACCTCTCATCCACAGAGACTCTGGGACAATTGGTTTGGGGTGGGGTTCAGGCATCAGTATGAATTTAAAACTCTCCAGATGACCTTAATGTACAACCCAGGTTGACAACCATCACACTAGACCAGCAATTCTCAAACTCTTCAATCACAGAATCCCTTTTTACTTTTACAAATAAGTGAGGAACCCAAAGAAGTTTATTTTATTTTTGAATTTTATTTTATTTATTTTTTTATATAGCAGGTTATTAGTCATCAATTTTATACACATCAGTGTATACATGTCAATCTCAATCACCTAATTCATCACACCACCACCACCACCACCCCGGGGCCTTCCCCCCCCTTGGTGGCCATACGTTTTTTCTCTACATCTGTGTCTCAATTTATGCCCTGCAAACCAGTTCATCTGTACCATTTTTCGAGGTTCCACATATATGCGTTAATATACGATATTTGTTTATCTCTTTCTGACTTACTTCACTCTGTATGACAGTCTCTAGATCCATCCACGTCTCAATAAATGACCCAATTTCGTTCCTTTTTATGGCTGAGTAACATTCCATTGTATATATGTACCACATCTTCTTTATCCATTCGTCTGTCGATGGGCATTTAGGTTGCTTCCATGACGTGGCTATTGTAAATAGTGCTGCAATGAACATTGGGGTGCATGTGTCTTTTTGAATAGTGGTTTTCTCTGGGTATATGCCCAGTAGTGGGATTGCTGGATCATATGGTAATTCTATTTTTAGTTTTTTAAGGAACCTCCATACTGTTCTCCATAGTGGCTGTATCAATTTACGTTCCCACCAACAGGGCAAGAGGGTTCCCTTTTCTCCACACCCTCTCCAGCATTTGTTGTTTATAGATTTTCTGATGATGCCCATTCTAACGGGTGTGAGGTGATACCTCATTGTAGTTTTGATTTGCATTTCTCTAATAATTAGTGATGTTGAGCAGCTTGTCATGTGCTTCTTGGCCATCTCTATGTCTTCTTTGGAGAAACGTCTATTTAGGTCTTCTGCCCATTTTTGGATTGTGTTGTCTGTTTTTTTAATATTGAGCTACATGAGCTGTTTATATATTTTGGAGATTAATCCTTTGTCTGTTGATTCGTTTGCAAATATTTTCTCCCATTCTGAGGGTTGTCTTTCATCTTGTTTATGGTTTCCTTTGCTGTGAAAAAGCTTTGAAGTTTCATTAGGTCCCATTTGTTTATTTTTGTTTTTATTTCCATTACTCTAGGAGGTGGATCAAAAAATATCTTGCTGTGATTTATGTCAAAGAATGCTGTTCCTATGTTTTCCTCTAAGAGTTTTATAGTGTCCAGTCTTACATTTAGGTCTCTAATCCATTCAGAGTTTATTTTTGCGTATGGTGTTAGGGAGTGTTCTAATCTCCTTCCTTTACACGTAGCTGTCGAGTTTTCCCATCACCAATTATTGAAGAGACTGTCTTTTCTCCATTGTATATCCTTGCTTCCTTTGTCATAGATTAGTTGACCATAGGTGCATGGGTTTACCTCTGGGCTTTTTATCTTGTTCCATTGATCTATGTTTCTGTTTTTGTGCCAGTACCATATTGTCTTGATTACTGTAGCTTTGAAGTATGGTCTGAACTCAGGGAGTCTGATTTCTCCAGCTCTGTTTTTTTCCCTGAAGACTGCTTTGGCTATTCGGGGTCTTTTGTGTCTCCATACAAATTTTAAGATTTTTTGTTCTAGTTCTGTAAAACGTGCCATTGGTAATTTGATAGGGATTGCATTGAATCTATAGATTGCTTTGGATTAGTACAGCCATTTTCACAATATTGATTCTTCCAATCCAAGAACATGGTATATCTCTCCATCTGTTGGTATCATCTTTAATTTCTTTCATCAGTGTCTTATCGTTTTCTGCATACAGGTTTTTGTCTCCCTAGGTAGGTTTATTCCTTGGTATTTTATTCTTTTTGTTGCAATGGTAAGTGGGAGTGTTTCCTTAAATTCTCTTTCAGATTTTTCATCATCAGTGTATAAGAATGCAAGAGATTTCTATGCATTAATTTTGTATCCTGCAACTTTACCAAATTCATTGATTAGCTCTAGTAGTTTTCTGGTGGCATCTTTAAGATTTTCTATGTATAGTATCATGTCATCTGCAAACAGTGACATTTTACTTCTTCTTTTCCAATTTGTATTCCTTTTATTTCTTTTTCTTCTCTGATTGCCATGGCTAGGACTTCCAAAACTATGTTGAATAATAGCGGTGAGAGTGGACATCCTTTTCTTGTTCCTGATCTTAGAGGAAATGCTTTCAGTTTTTCACCATTGAGAATGTTAGCTGTGGGTTTCTCGTATATGGCCTTTATTATGTTGAGGTAGGTTCCCTGTATGCCCACTTTCTGGAGAGTTTTTATCATAAATGGGTGTTGAATTTTGTCAAAAGCTTTTTCTGTATCTATTGAGATGATCATATGGTTTTTATTCTTCAATTTGTTAATATGGTGTATCACATTGATTGATTTGCATATATTGAAGAATCCTTGCATCCCTGGGATAAATCCCACTTGATCATGGTGTATGATCCTTTTAATGTGTTGTTGGATTCTGTTTGCTAGTATTTTGTTGAGGATTTTTGCATGTATATTCATCAGTGATATTGGTCTGTAATTTCCTCTTTTTGTAGTATCTTTGTCTGCTTTTGGTATCAGGATGATGGTGGCCTCGTAGAATGAGCTTAGAAGTGTTCCTCCCTCTACTATACTTTGGAAGAGTTTGAGAAGGATAGGTGTTAGCTCTTCTCTAAATGTTTGATAGAAATCGCCTGTGAAGCCATCTGGTCCTGGGCTTTTGTTTGTTGCAAGATTTTTAATCACAGTCTCAATTTCAGTGCTTGTGATTGGTCTGTTTATATTTTCTATTTCTGCCTGGTTCAGTCTCAGAAGGTTGTGCTTTTCTAAGAATTTGTCTCTTTCTTCCAGGTTGTCCATTTTATTGGCATATATTGCTTGTAGTAAACTCTCATGATCCTTTGTATTTCTGTGGTGTCAGTTGTTACTTCTTGTTTTGCAGTTCCAATTCTATTGACTTGAGTCTTCTCCCTTTTTTTCTTGATGAGTCTGGCTAATGGTTTATCAATTTTGTTTATCTTCTCAAAGAACCAGCTTTTAGTTTTATTGATCTTTGTTATCGTTTCCTTCATTTCTTTTTCATTTATTTCTGCTCTGATCTTTATGATTTCTTTCCTTCTGCTAACTTTGGGGTTTTTTTGTTCTTCTTTCTCTAATTGCTTTAGGTATAAGGTTAGATTGTTTATGTGAGATGTTTCTTGTTTCTTGAGGTAAGATTTTATTGCTATAAACTTCCCTCTCAGAACTGCTTTTGCTTCATCTCTTAGGTTTTGGGTAGTTGTGTTGTCATTTGTTTCTAAGTATTTTTTTATTTCCTTTTTGATTTCTTCAGTGATCTCTTGGTTATTTAGTAATGTAGTGTATAGCCTCCATGTGTTTGTGTTTTATACGTTTTTTCCCCTCTAATTCATTTCTAATCTCATAGCATTGTGGTCAGAAAAGATGCTTGATATGATTTCAATTTTCTTAAATCTCCTGAGGCTTGATTTGTGACCCAAGATGCGATCTATCCTGGAGAATGTTCCATGTGCACTTGAGAAGAAAGTGTAATCTGCTGGTTTTGGATGGAATATCCTATAAATATCAATTAAATCTATCTGGTCTATTGTGTCAATTAAAGCTTCTGTTTCCTTATTTATTTTCATTTTGGATGATCTGTCCATTGTTGTAAGTGAGGTGTTAAAGTTCCCCACTATTATTGTGTTACTGCTGATTTCCTCTTTTACAGCTGTTAGCAGATGCCTTATGTATTGTGGTGCTCCTATGTTGGGTGCATATATATTTATAATTGTTATATCTTCTTCTTGGATTGATCCCTTGATCATTATGTAGTTTCCTTCCTTGTCTCTTGTAACATTCTTTATTTTAAATTCTATTTTATCTGTTATGAGTATTGCTACTCCAGCTTTCTTTTGATTTCCATTTACATGGAATATTTTTCCATCCCCTCACTTTCAGTCTGTATGTGTTCCTAGGTCTGAAGTGGGTCTCTTGTAGACAGCATATAGATGGGTCTTGTTCTTGTATCCATTCAGCAAACCTGTGTCTTTTGGTTGGAGTATTTAATCCATTCACGTTTAAGGTAATTATCGATATGTATGTCCCTATGACCATTTTCTTAATTGTTTTGGGTTTGTTTTTGTAGGTCCTTTTCTTCTCTTCTGTTTCCCACTTAGAGAAGTCCCTTTAGCATTTGTTGTAGAGCTGGTTTGGTGGTGCTGAATTCTCTTAGCTTTTGCTTGTCTGTAAAGCTTTTGATTTCTCCATCGAATCTGAATCAGATCCTTGCCGGGTAGAGTAATCTTGGTTGTAGGTTCCTCCCTTTCATCACTTTAAGTATATCATGCCACTCCCTTCTGGCTTGTAGAGTTTGTGCTGAGAAATCAGCTGTTAACCTTATGGGAGTTCCCTTGTATGTAATTTGTTGTTTTTGCCTTGTTGCTTTCAATAATTTTTTCTTTGTCTTTAATTTTTGCCAATTTGATTACTATGTGTCTTGGTGTGTTTCTCCTTGGGTTTGTCCTGTATGGGAGTCACTGCGCTTCCTGGACTTGGGTGGCTATTTCCTTTCCCATGTTAGGGAAGTTTTCGACTAAAATCTCTTCAAATATTTTCTCGAGTCCTTTCTCTCTCTCTTCTCCTTCTGGGACCCCTATAATGTGCATGCTTTTGCATTTAATGTTGTCCCAGAGGTCTCTTAGGCTGTCTTCATTTCTTTTCATTCTTTTTTCTTTATTCTGTTCTGCAACACCGAATTCCACCATTCTGTCTTCTGGGTCACTTATCCGTTCTTCTGCCTCAGTTATTCTGCTATTGATTCCTTCTAGTGTAGTTTTCATTTCAGTTATTGTATTGTTCATCTCTGTTTGTTTGTTCTTTAATTCTTCTAAGTGTTTGTTCTTTAATTCTTCTAGGTCTTTGTTAAACATTTCTTGCATCTTCTCAATCTTTGCCTCCATTCTTTTTCCAAGGTCCTGGAACATCTTCACTATCATTATTCTGAATTCTTTTTCTGGAAGGTTACCTATCTCCACTTCATTTAGTTGTTTTTCTGGGGTTTTATCTTGTTCCTTCATCTGGTACATAGCTCTCTGCCATTTCATCTTGTCTATCTTTCTGTGAATGTGGTTTTTGTTCCACAGGCTGCTGGATTGTAGTTCTTCTTGCTTCTGTCTGCCCTCTGGTGGATGAGGCTATCTAAGAGGCTTGTGCAGGTTTCCTGATGGGAGCGACTGGTGGTGGGTGGAGCTGACTGTTGCTCTGGTGGGCAGAGCTCAGTAAAACTTTAATCTACTTGACTGCTGATGGGTGGGGCTGGATTCCCTCCCTGTTGGTTGTTTGGCCTGGGGCAACCCAACACTGGAGCCTACCTGGGCTCTTTGGTGGGGCTAATGACCGACTCCAGGAGGGCTCACGCCAAGGAGTACTTCCCAGAACTTCTGCTGCCAGTGTCCTTATCCCCATGGTGAGCCACAGCCACCCCCCGCCTCTGCAGGAGGCCCTGCAACACTAGCAGGTAGGTCTGGTTCAGGCTCCCCTGGGGTCACTGCTCCTTCCCCCTGGGTCCCAATGAGCAGACTATTTTGTGTGTGCCCTCCGAGAGTGGAGTGTCTGTTTCTCCCAGTCCTGTCGAAGTTCTGCAATCAAATCCCACTAGCCTTCAAAATTTGATTCTCTAGGAATTCCTCCTCCCGTTGCTGGACCCCCAGGTTGGGAAACCTGACGTTGGGCTCAGAACCTTCACTCCAGTGGGTGGACTTCTGTGGTATAAGTGTTCTCCAGTCTGTGAGTCACCCACCCAGCAATTATGGGATTAGATTTTGCTGTCATTGCACCCCTCCTACCGTCTCATTGTGGCTTCTCCTTTGTCTTTGGATGTGGGGTATCTTTTTTGGTGAGTTCCAGTGTCTTCCTGTCGATGATTGTCCAGCAGCTAGTTGCGATTCTGGTGTTCTCACAAGAGGGAGTGAGAGCACGTCCTTCTACTCCGCCGTCTTGGTTCAGGCTCCAGAAGTTTATTTTAAAGCAAAAGTTTTTTTGTTTGTTTGTTTTGGCCACGTGGCTTGTGGGATTTTAGTTTCCTGAACAGGGATCAAACCTGTGCCCTTGGCAATGAGAGCTTGGAGTTCTATCCACTGGGCCACCAGGGAATTCCCTAAAACAAAGTTTTAAAACACAAAGGCATACATATACATCTTTCATTAGCCATCAAAGCAATGACATCATCACATGTCATGCGGCTTCTGGACAGCTCTACTGAACACTTAAAAAATGAGAGCGAAGAAAGCAAATAATGTCAGTACTGTTATAAAAATAGTTTTGACTTCACGGATCTCCTGATGCTACCTTAGACTTAAGTTTTCCATGCCAAGCTATTGCCCTCTACACCCCTTTGCCCCCAACAGTGCACGTGCGGACACACACACACACACACACACACACACACACACACACACTGTCATCCCCACCACACCTAGGGGAGGAATCACAACCATTGGCTCTCAGTCAATACAAGGCAATCAAACTGCACATAGCTTGATAGATTCAATGATCATTATAAAGAGGCGGGGCTGACATTTGCCTCAGCTCTGTCTGCTTGAAACATGAAAGATTTGCAAAATAAATGAATAGTGTAAACAAGATTGCAAGAGTGGCATGGACAAATAAACTGTTTTTACGCACCATCAGGCTCTTTGGAAACAGACTAGACACTGAGCACATAGCTGCTTGACCAATCACCCATCACCTGCAGGACCCATAATGACAAGGCACTCTCAGACAACCCAGCTAAGTATCAAAGGTTGCAAATTGGCCACCCTTGGGAAAGATCAGTGCCCCAGACCAGTTCATTTGGCCCACACAGAATAATTTTAAAATACCAATTGGTTCCCAACATGAAAAGCCAGGAGATTTCACATAAAAATCTGAATTTCTGGCTTTTCTTAAAATCTGGCAATACTAGGACTGTTTCAACAGCATGCTCGATAAGAGTGGTAAATGCCCCCTTCAGATGGTGCTTGGTTTCCTTTTGTTTCCCTAACCCACTTCTCTCAATTATATCACCTGCCACACCCACTAGATAGTGTATTTGGTGTTAGATAATCTCAGAGCTAACACTACAGCCTTTGTTTTGAAAGTTCATGGCTAGACTCACTTCATTTACACAAAGGTCAGGTTTGCTATAACCTCTACCACCCAGAAGCTCCTCTGGGAGCTGATGGGCATGAAGAAGACCTCCAAGAAGCCAAGAGAATGAGCAAAAAGTCAATGCAACTTCCTCTGGGTAAAGGCATCACACTAGGTTAATTTACTTCTATTTTATGCACAATTCTAAAATCTTTTTTCAAATCAGATGTTATAGTCCAAAGAGGAAAATAATTAGAAGAAAAATATTCCACCTTGTGAACATAAGGAGGAATCCCTTCCCCTTCAGCCCCCACTCAAAACACACACACACACACACACACACACACACACACAGTATAAGTAATTTTTAAATCAATATTAATGGTGGAAATAGGAGTAAACACTCTTCCCAATGTTGAGACTTATAGCTATAATAATCAAGAAAAATGGTATCGGTAGAGGAATAGACACATAGGTAAATGGAACAAAATGGAAAACCCAAAAATAGACCCACACAAGTATGTCCAATTCATTTTTGATAAAGGAGCTAAAGCAATTCAATGGAGGAAAGATATCCTTTTCAATAAATAGTGCTGGACAACTAGACATCCATAGGCAAAAAATTAACCTCAACCTAGACCTCAAACCATACACAAAAATTAACTCAAAACAGATCATGGACATAAATGTAAAACATAAAACTTTATATTAACCTTCTAGGAAAAAAAAAACTGGAGAAATTCTATGACACCTAGGACTATGCAATGAGTTATTAAACTCAATACCAAAAGCATGATTCAAAAAAGGAAAAATTGATCATTTGGACCTCATCAAAATTAAAAATATTTGCTCTGCAAAAGACCCTATTAAAAGAATGAAAAATGAAATTACAGACAGGGAGAAAGTATTTGCAAATCATTTATCTGACAAAGAACTTATATCTAGAAGACATTAGGAACTCTCAAAACTCAGCATTTAAAAAACAAACCATGCAATTAGAAAATAGGCAAAAGACATGGACAGACCTTTCACCAAAGATGATATGCAGATTACAAACAAACACAAGAAAAGATAGTCAACATCGTTAGCCATTAGAAAAATGCAAATTAAAACCACACTATCACCCCCATACCTTTCAGAATGACTAGAATGAAAAAATGGTGATAACATCAAAGGCTAGCAAAGATGTGGAGAAACTGAATCACTCATACACTGCAGTGGAAACAAAATGGCAACAGCCACTCTGCAAAATAGTTCGGCAGTTCTTTTTAAAACGAAAAATGAATCTGCATATGACCCGAGAATTGCACTCTTAAGCATATGTCCCAGAGAAATGAAGATTTAAGTTCACACAAAAACCTATAGTAGGGCTTCCCTGGTGGCGCAGTGGTTGAGAGTCCGCCTGCCGATGCAGGGGTCACGGGTTCGTGCCCTGGTCCAGGAGGATCCCGCATGCCGCGGAGCGGCTGGGCCCGTGAGCCATGGCCGCTGGGCCTGCGCTTCTGGAGCCTGTGATCCGCGACGGGGGAGGCCACAGCAGTGAGAGGCCCGTGTACCACAAAAAAAAACAAAAAACAAAAAACCCTATAGTACACAGATGTTTTATGGCCATTTTATTCATAATGGAAAACTATGAAACTGGAAACTATCCAAATATCTTTCAAGTGGGTACATCTATAGAATGGAATACTATGCAGCAGTAAAAAGGAAAGAACTACTGATACATCCAACAACTTAGATAAGCCTCAAGTAAATTATGATGAGTGAAGAAAAGCCAATCTCAAAAGGATACCTACTTCATGATTCCATTTATATAGCACTCATTAAATAACATAGAGATGGAAAACAGATTAGTGGTTGCCAGGCGTTAGGGATGAGGGAATAAGGTGGGCGTGTCTATAACAGGGTAGCAAGAGGGAGTGGTGTGGGGATGATACTGTTGGTATCGTGATCAGAGTGGTTACATGAAGCTACATGTGTAATAAAATTATGCAGAGCTACACACACACACACACACACACAAGTGAATGCATGTAGAACTGATGAAATCTAAATAAACTCTGTGGATTGTACCAATGTCAGTTTCCTGTTTTTGATATTGTCCTATAATAATGCAAGATGTTAACCTTGGGAGAAGCTGGCTGAAGTGTGCTCAGGACGCCCCTGTACATTCCTTTGCACCTTCCGGTGAATCTGTGATTATTTCAAAATAAAAAGTTTTTTAAGCCTACATCATTTTAACATTAGAAGACCCCTTTTACTGTTGGAACTCACATTTTTATAGTGATCAAGATGCGGCACCAGTGGTCCCTGGCCTCCCAGAGCTCACAGTTCCTGCTGATTTCTTGCATAACCCTGGCCAAATAACATCTCTCCTATGGTGCTCAATCTCCCATCTTCAAAATGAATAACTGTTAAAACTCTTGCGTTCTTGAGATGAAGAGCCTCACCTAGACTGGGGAGGATGCCACGTAATATAAATGTGGGTTTTTCACTCAGTCAACCCTAGGAGACAGAGGGAAAATACCAGGATATGGCAACCAAGGAGACAATACACAAATGAGGACCACTAGACCCTGCAGCCCAACTGGTATGGCCAGCTGATGGAGGATGAAGAAATGGGAGCTTCTAGAAAAGATGGGAGTGGAGCTAAGGAGGGAGGAATGAAGAACACGTCAGGGCAGTGCCAGTCGCCGCTTGATCCAGCCACACGTACATGTGGGTATGAAAGACTCAGCCTGCAAGCTAAGCACCACCCTTCCCTCTTCAGTTCCCGTCAGCTGGCAAGATTTCATCATGGTCTTACCGCCTAAACTGGTGCCCGGGTACCAGCCTATTTAGGGCATCTCATCCAGTTCCATGGTTTCCAATATTATCTATTAGCCAATAACGTCCATAGTTCCATCTTTAGCCCTCACCTCTCCCATGAAATTGACACTTGTTTATCTAATTGCCAACAACACTGACACTTGGCATCTCAAACCACAAATGGCCAAAACTCTTGCCGCCTTGTCACCCAAATTTTCTTCTTCCCCAATTTTCCTCCTCTGGAATCAGCACCCCTGACCCTCCATCCCTCCACAATCCCAGTGACTCCACCTCCAAGATATATTCCAAGTCTGTCCACTTCCCTCCATCCCCATTGCTACCACCAGCCCCAAGGCATCTCTTCTCCTCTGGGCCAGAGTCTCTGCTTCACCTCTGAATGATCCTTCTACAGGGACTTCCCTGGTGGTCCAGTGGTTAAGAATACGTCTTGCAATGCAGGGGATGCAAGTTTGATCCCTGGTTGGGGAACTAAGATCCTACATGCTGCGGGGCAACTAAGCCCACGTGCTACAACTAGAGAGAAGCCTGTGCACGCAACGAAAGCCTGCGCATGCCACAGTGAAAGATCCTGTGTGCCACAATTAAGACCCAACACGGCCGAATAATAAATAAATAATTTTTTTTGTTTAAATGATCTTTCTACAGCGTAAGCAGTGTAAGTTAGATCCGGTCACCCCCCCAGCTTAAAGCCCTCCAATGGCTTGCCACCTCACTTAAAACAAAATCCAAATTCGTCACCCTGGGGAATAAGGCCCCTTTTACCTCTCTGACATCATCCCCTCCACTCCCCTTCTTGCCCACTCCCTGTGCTGCATGGGGCTTCCTTTGGTTCCTCAGACACCACAGGGCCTTTGCACATACTGTTGCCTCTGCCCGGACTGGAAGCTCCTCCCCAGATCTTCTCACACCTGGCTCCTTCTCATGGGCACCCCTCAGAGACCTTCTCTGACCAACCTTTCTCAGTTTACGTGCCTGCCACCCTCTCCCACATCACCTGTTTAATTTTCTTCAGACTGTGTGTCACCATCAGAACATTTTCTTAACTTATTATTCAGAGCTGGTCCCTTGCCTGTCTCCACCACGGGAACACAGGCAATGTGTGAATAGGTGCCCATAACATACCCTGGTACACAGGAAATGCTCAATAGTATTTGTTAAATGAGTGAATTACAGGGAAGCAGCCCCCTGTACCTCCCTGGCTGTGTACATAAGTTTGTCCAGGTTACCTGACAGTTCTCCCACTGCAGCCCTGCCTTGATTTATTGGACTGAAACGTAACCTCCAAGCTCACTCTTAGTTTCTTCCTCTTGGAGCTGAATCATAGTCTCTAAACCTCCAGCAAACCGCCGAGACCCAGTTTCCAACCAGATGGACTGCACTGAGATCCCAGCTCCATCTGCCGTGGTCCTCAGGGTCCACCGAGGTGCTCCCAGCTCATCGCTCAGGTCCCAGCTTCAATGTCAGTTCTTTGAGGAAAGCTGTCCTCATTCTGCCCCAACTGCCCTCCCTGAAGAGAGGAAGCTCCTCAGCAGTCATCACATCCTGCCTCCCCCACCACTGGGAGAAGTTGCTCATCTGATGCTCTGACATGCACTGGGGTACCAGGGACCAGGGCGCAGGCTAATAGCCCACAGCTGTGTGCATGTCCACTCACTCCCTGGGCCCAGGCAGAGTGGTCTCCCTTGCCCTGTGGCAGGACTCTGAGAAAGGTCATGGTTCCTAAGACAGATTCTGGCCATACTCTCCCTCTTGAGAAAAGTCCCAGCCACCCCCCTTTCTTCTCTCTGCTTCATGCTTCCAGGTAGTTAATTAATGCACCTGGTCAGAACCTTCTGGAAGGAGGCCCAGGCTAGTCATCACACTTTCTCCATAACGACTCTCATCCACGAGGCTGGCCTGTGAGTACTATTTCACATACCTAACCATCTAGATTCAGAGGGTAGGAAACTTGAGAGCGTTCCTTCTCTAGCCTTGAGCCGATCCATGGGCCCCCCAACAGAGATACCAGAGAAGCCATATGTCGGGGTGTCATTGGATGCTTGACACGTCATTCACAGAGCTAGTCCTTTGCTCCCTGCTGAGCTATTGTAATTTGCACTTACAGTTTCCTTTATAGGGAACCTAGAGGCAAGGAGACAGATGTGATGAATTCAGCCACCAAATCCTAGCCCGAAACCTCCCAGTAAGTAAGAGACGCGGCACGTGGTGTGTTCTCAATGCATAGTCATTGATTGATTGAGTTCGATCGGAGAGGACAGCACAACCTAAAATCCTAGAAGTGGGAAGACCCCAGGCTTGGTTAGGGAGACCACAAGTGGGCTTCGTGGCTGAGAAAGTCTCACTCAGAACTCTAGTGGTAAGAGTAGAAAGTCACTCCAAGAAATCTAGAGGTTGCTATTTCATTGCACTACTCTGCAGACCAACCCCCCACCCCCAGGGTCTTTCAGGCAGGAGAGCATTGCTTCAAGTGTTTCCTTTTACAGTGTCTCCTTTCATGCAGTGTGAAAGCCTGATCTGGGCAGAGAAGGGCTGAACTGGGAGATGAGATAGAAGGCAGAAGCCAAGGACGATATAGGATGGATAAACAACAAGGTCCTACTGTATAGCACAGGGAACTATATTCAATATCCTGGGATAAACCATAATGGAAAAGAATATGAAAAAGAATATATATGTATAAGTGTATCACTTTGCTATACAGTAGAAATTAACACAACACTGTAAATCAACTATACGCCAATAAAATTTAAAAAAAAAAAAGAAGAAAATCTTTACAACCTTGGGTTAGGCAAAGACTTCTGAAATGTGAAACAAAAATGCATGAAAATTAAGTAAAGGAAAAAGAACGCATGAGTTGGACTTCATAAAAATTAATACTCGTAATAGCTCAAAATGGAAACAACCTATGTGTCAATCACCAGGTGAATGGATAAACACAGTATGACATTTAAAAAAAAAAAAGAAGCCAAAAGTGATGAGGGACAGCTGAACTTGGGCAGGTCCGGGGCCTGGAGAGAAGCAGGCATCTTCCTAGGAAGATTCCTAAGTAGAATCTAGGTAGTTGTTACAGACCTTTCCTTACCTCTGGACAGGAACAAGTCATCAGCACCAAGACAAAGGAGGAAAAACAAACCAGGACAGAGATGTGCATGGGACAAACCCTGGAAGCGTGTGGAGTCAGTGATAGACAGTGTGACACTGAATACAACCAGAAAAAATGTAAACCTAACATTCACATAGTGCTCACTAGGGACGCTCACCTAAATAGAAGAAATAATGAGCCAGCATCTTAAATTCACTAGATTCTAGTTTTTTGGGTTTTGTTTTACATCAAATTGCTAAAGTATCAAATAAGAACAAAATGAAGAAATTAACAGAAGGGTAGGTATGGGCCCCAAATATCCCACCATGTGGACACACTGAAGTCTGATGGGCCAACGCCTCCACCGTGTGTTTGGCTGTGTGAAATGTCTTCAGTGATTCTCTACTGTCAATACAAGGACAACTCTGTAGGAATTAATATATCTCGAAGGTGTTGGGGACCCTCACTCTGCAGTCTTCTCTCTGAGGGTTCACAGGCCAAATCCAAATATCGATACTTCAAAGACCATTGCTCGCAATCATGCAAATCAGGGCAGAAAAGAAACTTTTAAAAAGCCCAGAAATTACACCCTATGTGAGAAAACAAGGAGGATTTGGGGTAATGGAATTTTTTTCCCCCTCTATGGTGTTTCCAAATTTCCTCAATGAGCATTAAAATGCTTTTAAAGTAAGGGAACGAACAACCATTATATTTATGAGAAGTCAAGGTCGTGAAGAAGAAGGTATTTTGCCAGACGTTTCATTTCCATGAATTCGTGTTAACAGAAGCGGTAGTAATAAGACCAGAGAGACACCATTGTTGCACAATCAAGGAAACCCACATCACACTGCCTCTTGGCTTCCCAGGCCAGTGTCACAACTGAAAATACACATTGTAGTCAACCGCATGTCACAAATCAGAATGACGTGGTGAGAAAAGACAAACAAGAAGCCCCCTGATTGACTCATGGCAGCCGGCCCAGGTGGCTCCACCATGCTGGTCTTCAAAGGAAGGAAGAAGCAAACAGCTTCTGTGACCACAACAGGAAGGACCTTATGCCCTTAATGAACGACATCGAAATTATCCTACCCCATTTGCAAAGCGCTTGCCGCTCCTTACCTTATCTGACCGGACTTCTGAGGAGATGAGACAGATATCATCAAATCTGACAAAGAAATTGTATACAAAATACATAAAGAAGAAAAAGTAAATATGGAACTCTTCTGCAATGATTCTAAGACCCAGTTACAATGGCAGGGGGGTGTTCACACACATACCCACCAAGCAATTCTCTGCCACACAAGCTGGGTGTCCTATGATTCAGCTCAGTTCTAACACTATCTCCCCAAGACAGCACCAAATTCCACAGGTTAAGGGCTCAGTCCCACAAGATGCTCCCACCCCACTTCAGATGCCCATCGCAAGTCGTAGGTCCCCAGGTCGCCCTCAACTGCTGTCCGACTTGGTTACACATCAGGGGTTCCCACGACCCCCTCCTCGGTTTCGGTTCAATTCATTTGCTAGAGCGGCTCACAGAACTCAGGGAAACACTTATTTATACTTACCAGCTTACTAAAGGATACAGGTGAGCGGCCAGATGTGGAGATACATAGAGCGAGGTCTGAGAGGGTCCCGAGTGCAGAAGCTTCTGTCCCTGTGGAGTTGGGATGAGTCACCCTCCTGGGGTAGATGTGTTCGTCCATCTGGAAGCCCTCTGAACCCGTACCATTGGCATTTCATGGAGGTTTCCCCAATGTGGGCATGATCAATTATGAACTCCATTTCCAGTGCCTCTCCCCTCTCTGGAGGATGGGGTGGGGCTGAAAATCATAGCCTCTAATCACAGTTTGATCTTTCCAGTGATCAGTCCTCATCCGAGAGTCACCCAGAGTCGCCTTAATAGAACAAAGAGACACTCCTAGTGCCCTTATCACTTAGGAACTTACAAGGGTTTTAGGAGCTCTGTACCAGGAATCGGGGGCAGAGAGCAGTATAAATATTTCCCATTATCCCACATCTTCCAACACAATAAGACAAACACCAATTTTTTTTTTAATGGGCAAAAGATTTGAACAGAAACTATCTACAAAAGAAGATATGTGAATGGTCCATAAGCACATGAACAAATGCTCGACATTGTTAGTCATCAGGAAAAAGAAAATTAGAACCGCAGTGAGATGCCTCTATATACTCACTTAGATTAGTCTAACATTCAATAAAACAAAGAGTATTGGCAAAGATGTAAGCAACTGAAACTCTCACACGTTCCTGGAGGGAATACAAAACGGCATCACCATCATAAAGACCTCTGGCAGCTTCTTACAAACTGCGAAATGTATACTTACCATATGACCCAGCAATTCCAGTCCTAGCTACTTAAACAAGAGAAACGAAAACATAAGTCCCCACAAAGACCTGTACATGGATGTTCATACTAGCTCTATTGGTAACTGTCAAAAACTGGAAACAAATCAATTGTCCATCAGAAGCCAAATGGATATGCAAATGTATGGTACATCTATACAATGGAAAACCACTCAACAATAGAAAGGAATGAACTACTGTATTGACAAACACAAAAACATAGCCGAATCTCAGAAACATTAGGCTGGGCAAAAGAAGCCAGCTATAAAACACTACATCACGTATGATTCCATTTATATGAAATTAGACAAGGGGGCAATTGAAGCTGCAGTGGTAGAAAGTAGGTAAGTGGTTGCCTGGGGTGGGAGAGGGACGCTGGCTGCAAAGGGGCATAAGGGAACTTTAGGGGGTGATGAACATACTCTAAGACTTGGTTGAGGTATTCATTTCACAAGTCTTTTTATTTGTCAAAACTCTTCAAGGTGTACATTTAAAAATGGATTTTTGGGGACTTCCCTGGAGGTCCAGTAGTTAAGCCTCTGTGCTTTCCACTATAGGGGGCAGGGGCTCGATCCCTGATGGCGGAACTAAGATCCCGCATGTCACGGGGCCCCCCTCAAAAAAAACCCAGTTTTTTCTTGTATGTAAATTATAATTCAGTAAGGTTGATTTTTTAAAAGAAAACAATATAACAAAGTGTGACTTCATTTAGGCAAATTAAAACAAAAGAGTGTAGGGCTTCCCTGGTGACGCAGTGGTTGAGAGTCCGCCTGCCGATGCAGGGGACAAGGGTTCATGCCCCAGTCCGGGGGAATCCCACATGCCACGGAGCGGCGAGCCATGGCCGCTGAGCCTGCGCGTCCGGAGCCTGTGCGACGCAATGGGAGAGGCCACAGCAGTGAGAGGCCAGCGTATCGCAAAAAAAAAAAAAAAAAAGAGTGTATGTGTGTATACTTGCAAAGAATGCCAACCAACCGAGGGCAAGGTCACCTCAGATCAGGGAGTGCATTTGGAAGTGAGGCACTGTAAACCAGGACTTGGACCTTTTCTTCTACAAGTTCTGTGCTGTTTGAACTGTGTGAAAAAACAACTTAGAAGAAGACAGAACTTAAGTGATTTGTCCAGGAAACACCAGAGTCTGATGGGATTCAAGTCCAAGCTTTCTGATTCCATGTATGGGAATGACCCAGCTCCCAAGAGGGGGATCAAAAGGAAGATGTTCTCCATCACCTGCTGCTCATTTTGACAGCACGCAAAACCATGTCCAAATGCCACTTAGAAAATTCCTAATCATGGAAAACATTGCTCAGTTTCAGCAGAAACACTTAATGCTGTGATTTCCGATTTCAATTGTTAAATAAATAGTTATGTCTTTTTTACCAATAACTTCTTCTCAGGAGTAGAAAAAGCTGTCCCTCTGCTTCCTCATCCTCAGCTGTCACTTTGGCACAGACAGTACTCACAGACTCACCTGTCAATGCTCTCCACCAAGCCCACAGCTCAGCCCTTCCTGGTCCCATCAGAAATAGCTCTCTGAGCATTCTAGAATGCTATAACCTATACCTCAAAACATTCTGCACCTTACTTCCAAAAACATGAATCATGGCAAATTTTACATCAACCATCTTTTAATGCCCCCAGATTGGGCACATCTATAAATCTATTTTCAATTTTAGAATAGTGCCTGGTACATATAGCATATTTAAGGAAGCAACAGATAGACATAGAGGTGAAAAACAAATGTCAGATTTCTCTTATCACACTTTTGTGGGGAGGGTTTGATTTTCTCCCTATTTCTTTTTTTTTCTTTTTTTAACATCTTTTTTGGAGTATAACTGCTTTACAATGTTGTGTTAGTTTCTGCTGAATAACAAAGTGAATCAGCTATATGTACACATATATCCCCATATCTCCTCCCTCTTGAGCCTCCCTCCCACCCTCCCTATCCCACCCCTCTAGGTGGTCAAAAAGCAACGAGCTGATCTCCCTGTGCGATGCAGCTGCTTCCCACTAGCTATCTAGTTTACATTTGGTAGTGTATGTATGTCCATGCCACTCTCTCACTGCGTCCCAGCTTACCCTTCCCACTCCTCGTGTTCTCAAGTCCATTCTCTACATCTGTTTCTCTATTCCTGTCCTGCCCCTCGCCAGCAATCCCACTACTGGGCATATACCCAGAGAAAACCATAATTCAAAAAGAGTCATGTAGCACATTGTTCATTGCAGCACTATTTCCAATAGCCAGGACATGGAATCAACCTAAGTGTCCATCAACAGATGAATGGATAAAGAAGATGTGGCACATATATACAATGGAATATTACTCAGCCATAAAGAGAAACGAAATTGAGTTATTTGTAGTGAGGTGGATGGACCTCGAGTCTGTCATACAGAGTGAAGTAAGTCAGAAAGAGAAAAACAAATACTGTATGCTAACACATATATATGGAATCTCCCTATTTCTTTACTGAGTTTAGCTTTTCTCTGCCCAAGTCTATAACAGACCCCAGACTGGTGAACTCAGAGGCGCTCCCCAGAACTGTGGGTACATGACCACTAGGTGGCGGGAGAGTTCCTTGCCGGGGACTTGGGGGCGCGGGGTGTAAACATCCACACTGCTGCCGTCGATGCAGTGACTGTTTGGGGCTTTCTGACCCACAACTTTCTAGGAAACGCAGAATCTGTTTGTGAAAGCCTCCAGAACATGCGTATCTAATGATGAAAATACTATATATTCTTCAGAAGAAAACCATGGCAAACTCATTTTAAAAGATGTTTCCAACTTAAGGTTTTGAAGGCAGACACTTTTCCAGCAAGGCAGTCTTTTATGGCTCTGGTGAGACTTGCTTTGCTTTGCCTGCAAACACACTGTTCGTCAATCAGACTCGAGCCAACACCTAGCTCACCCTTCAACTGCTGTGTGATATGAAGGATTTATCTCTCTCATTGCTTCCTGGTAGCTTATCTCTCTATGGGGAGAAATAGCTGATAGGATGGCCATTAGCCCAAATCTGGGAATGGGGAACAGGGAAGCCTTGGTGGCAGGGTAGAATTTGAGAATTTAGCTAACGGATGACTTCTACACACGCCCACTTCGCATTTTCTTCTGCCTTTTCTCGACTGCTTTCTACAAACCCCTCTGCTTCCCTCCTTCCAAAACAACCCCAGGAAAAACTGGTTTGTGGACTTAAGGAGATCCAGGTGACAGTGTCAGGGGGACAGCTTTCTAAGGGATTTCCAAGGTTAACCTTCATTCCACGTGAGATTTGTCTGACCCCAACCTACACCTGCTCAAACCTGCAACTCTACATTCAAGGGCCAGACAACCTTCCCACTAGACTAGACTCTAGGAGGAAGAAGAGGGTCCAGGGAGAGCCTGTCCTTCTCCAGGCTGAGCCCTGCGGTGCGTGGGTGACCAACACGCAGATCCGTTTAGACATCTAAGAGAGCCCAAGGAAGCCGCAAGCCTTACAGAAACTAGACATGACAAAAACAGTAGCAAGGAAAGTCTAAACAGAAGCCAGTCTGCAGACAGACACACAGTTTCCAGGAAAGTTCAGGAAAATGTCCAGAAGCTGCCTTTACCCCATATCTCAGCAGTGACAGGGGCCTGCGGGCCTGAACGTGGGTGGTTGGGAGAAGAAAGACACAAAGCATCCTGCAGCGGGAACCATGGGAAGCAAGGCCAACGACCAGAGACCAGACAGGGCCAGACGCAGCTCAGCAGTTCCCATGAAGCACCACAGACCCGCTGCCCACTCCCCACCAACAGCTCTATGCTGTGAAACCCCTCCACATGTTGGGCACCCTCACGGAAGAAAGAGGAGGAGCGGTGGAACCCTGACCTGGCTGAGTTTAAACCTAAAATGACCATGAAATTTTTGAATTGCCTGAGTTTGCCTGAAAGAAAAAAAAAAAAAATGACGGCTTCCAACAGAGATGAAGGGGGAGTTACCAAAAAAAAGGAGGAAAGTTCTTATTGTTCTCCCCTGCGTATGTAACCTGTGAAACGTGCTCACTTCCTGGGAAAAGGCCAAAAGCTGAGCAATGGGACGTGGGCTGACTTCCATTTCTGGACTTTGCCCAGAGGGCAGGGAAGTCACTGTTCAAAGAAGGAAGTGAGTCCCAGAAACAAGCCCCGTGATCATTCTAAGTTGACATCGCTGCGAGGCAGGTCGTGGCATCCTGTTTTGCAAACGGGGCAGCTGAAGCTCAGGGTGGTTAAACAACCTCCCCGAATTTGTTGGTGGAGAATAGAGCTTGAATGTGGACCCAGCAGTTCTACACTTTGAACCTGATCCCTTTTCATCCCATCTCTCTCCTACTTCAGTGTGTGAAATGCTTAACTTTCTTAAATCAAAAATAATAGTAATATCGCCGAGATATGGCCTCTATACACCGGTGCCAGATTAAATCTTGGGGACAAGAGTTTTGGGTGAAGTAGAAAGAAATAGCTTTATTGCTTTGCCAGGCAAAGGGGGCCACAGCGGGCTAATGCCCTCAAAACTGTGTGTCCCAACCTGGAGGGGGTAGTGATAGTTCTACAGTGATGCTTCAAAGAGGGCGTGATCGGGTAGTGGACAAGCTTCTGATTGGTTGGTGGTGGGGTAAGTGGGAGTCAGCGTCATCAACCTCCTGGTTCCAAGCAGTCTAAGGTCTGTGTTCTTGTGGTCAGCAGTTTTCATCTAGTGGAGGTCTGCTTCCTGTAAAAGCAACTCAGGGATGTGTGTCAGGCCTTTATATCTTTCAGGAACTCTGAGTTCGGTGATTCTGCCATGTGGTAGATTTCTAGTCTAAATTGTTACCAGTTCCCCAGCCCCACAGCTTTTCTTTGTTTCTACATCTTCACATTTACCAATCATTAACTCTTTTTTTTCCTCCGGTTGTGTCAGGTCTTAGTTGAGGCCGGCAGGCTCCTTAGTTGTAGCCCGTGGTCTCCTTAGTTGCGTCTCACCAGCTCCATAGTTGTGGCATGTGAACTCTTAGTTGTGGCATGCATATGTGATCTAGTTCCCTGACCAGGGATCAAACCTGAGACCTCTGCATTGGGAGCTCTGAGTCTCAACCACTGCACCACCTGGGAAGTCCCCAACCATTAACTCTTTTTTTTTTTAATTTTATTTTTTTACACAGCAGGTTCTTATTAGTTATCTATTTTATACGTATTAGTGTATATATGTCAATCCCAATCCCCCAATTCATCCCACCACCACCAATGCCCCTGCCACTTTCCCCCCTTGATGTCCATATGTTTGTTCTCTACATCTGTGTTTCTGTTTCTGCCTTGCAAACTGGTTCATCTGTACCATTTTTCTAGATTCCACATATATGCATTAATATACGATATTTGTTTTTCTATTTCTGACTTACTTCACTCTGTATGACAGTCTCTAGGCCCATCCACGTCTCTACAAATGACCCAGTTTTGTTCCTTCTTATGGTTGAGTAACATTAAATTGTTTACGTGTACCACATCTTCTTTATCCATTCATCTGTTGCAACTTAGGTTGCTTCCATGTCCTGGCTATTGTAAATACTGCTGCAATAAACACTGGGGTGCATCTGTCTTTTTGAATTATGGTTTTCTCTGGATATATGCCCAGTAGTGGGAATGCTGGGTCATATGGTAGTTCTAGTTTTCATTTTTTAACTACCATATGTTCTCCATAGTGGCTGTATCAATTTACATTCCCACCAACAGTGCAAGATGGTACCCTTTTCTCCACACCCTCTCCAGCATTTGTTGTTTGTAGATTTTCTGATGATGCCCATTCTAACCAGTGTGAAGTGATACCTCATTGTAGTTTTGATTTGTATTTCTCTAATAATTAGTGATGTTGAGCAGCTTTTCATGTGTCTCTTGGCCATCTGTATGTCTTCTTTGGAGAAATGTCTATTTAGGTTTTCTGCCCATTTTTGGATTGGGTTGTGGGTTTTTTTGATATTGAGCTGCATGAGCTGCTTGTATATTTTGGAGATTAATCCTTTGTCAGTTGCTTCATCTGCAAATATTTTCTCCCATTCCGAGGGTTGACTTTTCATCTTCTTTATGGTTTCCTTTGCTGTGCAAAAGTTTTTAAGTTTCATTAGGTCCCATTCGTTTATTTTTGTTTTTGTTTCCATTTCTCTAGGAGATGGGTCAAAAAGGATCTTGCTGTGATTTATGTCATAGAGTGTTCTGCCTAAGTTTTTCTCTAAGAGTTTTATGGTGTCTGGCTTTACATTTAGGTCTTTAATCCCTTTTGAGTTTATTTTTGTGTATGGTGTTAGGCAGTGTTCTAATTAGTGTTCTAATTTCATTCTTTTCCATGTAGCTGTCCAGTTTTCCCAGCACCACTTATTGAGGACGCTGTCTTTTCTCCAGTGTATAGTCTCGTCTCCTTTATCAAAGATAAGGTGACCATATGTGCGTGAGTTTATCTCTGGGCTTTCTATCCTGTTCTATTGATCTATATTTCTCTTTTTGTGCCAGTACCATACTGTCTTGATTACTGTAGCTTTGTAGTATAGTCTAAAGTCAGGGAGCCTGATTCCTCGAGCTCTGTTTTTCATTCTCAAGATTGTTTTCACTATTCAGGGTCTTTTGTGTTTCCATACATATTGCAAAATTTTTTGTTCTAGTTCTGTGAAAAATGCCATTGGTAGTTTGATAGGGATTGCATTGAATCTGTAGATTGCTTTGGGTAGTAAAGTCATTTTCACAATATTGATTCTTCCAATCTAAGAACATGGTATATCTCTCTAGCTGTTTGTGTCATCTTTGAGTTCTTTCATCAGTGTCTTATAGTTTCCTGAGTACAGGTCTTTTTCTTCCTTAGGTAGGTTTATTCCTAGGTATTTTATTCTTTTTGTTGCAATGGTGAATGGGATTGTTTCCTTAATTTCTCTTGCTGATCTTTCCTTGTTAGTGTATAGGAATGCAAGAGATTTCTGTGCATTAACTCTGTATCCTGCAACTTTACCAAATTCACTGATTAGCTCTAGTAGTTTTCTGGTGGCATCATTAGGATTTTCTATATATAGTATCATGTCATCTGCAGACAGTGACAGCTTTACTTCTTCTTTTCCAATTTGTATTCCTTTTATTTCTTTTTCTTCTCTGATTGCCATGGCTAGGACTTCCAAAACTATGTTGAATAATAGTTGCAAGAGTGGACATCTTTGTCTTTTTCCTGATCTTAGAGGAAATGCTTTCAGTTTTTCACCATTGAGAATGATGTTTGCTGTCAGTTTATTGTATATAGCCTCTATTATGTTGAGGTAGGTTCCCTCCATGCCCACTTTCTGGAGAGTTTTTATCATAAATGGGTGTTGAATTTTGTAAAACCTTTCCTGCATCTATTGAGATGATCATATGGTTTTTATTCTTCAATTTTGTTATTATGGTGTATCACACTGATTGATTTGCATATATTGAAGAATCCTTGCATCCCTGGGATAAATCCCACTTGATCATGATGTATGATCCTTTTATTGTGTTGTTGGATTCTGTTTGCTAGTATTTTGTTGAGGATTTTTGCATCTATATTCATCAGTGATATTGGTCTGTAATTTTCTTTTTTTTTTGTAGTATCTTTGTCTGGTTTTGGTATCAGGATGATGCTTGCCTCATAGAATGAGTTTGGGAGTGTTCCTTCCTCCGCAATTTTGGAAGAGTTTGAGAAGGATGGATGTTAGCTCTTCTCTAAATATTTGGTAGAATTCACCTGTGAAGCCATCTGGTTCTGGACTTTTGTTTGTTGGGAGATTTTTAATCAATGTTTCAATTTCTTTACTTGTGATTGGTCTGTTCATATTTCCTATTTCTTCCTGGTTCAGTCTTGGAAGGTTATACCTTTCTAAGAATTTGTCCATTTCTTCCAGGTTGTCCATTTTATTGCCATAGAGTTGCTTGTAGTAGTGTCTTAGGATGCTTTGTATTTCTGCAGTGTCTATTGTAACTTCTCCTTTTTAATTTTTAATTTTATTGATTTGAGTCCTCTCCCTCTTTTTCTTAATGAGTCTGGCTAAAGGTTTATCAATTTTGTTTATCTTCTGAAAGAACCAGCTTTTAGTTTTATTGATCTTTGCTATTGTTTTCTTTGTTTCTATTTCATTTATTTCTGCTCTGATCTTTATGATTTCTTTCCTTCTAATAACTTTGGGTTTTGTTTGTTCTTCTTCTTCTAGTTCCTTTAGGCATAAGATTAGATTGTTTATTTGAGATTTTTCTTGTTTCTTGAGGTAGGATTGTATTGATATAAACTTTCCTTTTAGAACTGCTTTTGCTGCATCCCATAGGTTTTGGGACATTGTGTTTTCATTGTCATTTGTCTCTAGATAGTTTTTGTTTTCCTCTTTAATTTCTTCAGTGATCTCTTAGCTATTTAGTTTAGCCTCCACGTGTTGGTGTATTTTATGGGTTTTTTTCCCTGTAATTTATTTCTAATCTCATAGCATTGTGGTCAGAAAAGATGCTTGATATGATTTCAATTTTCTTAAATTTACTGAGGTTAATTTGTAACCCAAGATGTGATCTATCCTGGAGAATGTTCATGTGCACTTGAGAAGAAAGTATAATCTGCTGTTTTCAGATGGAATGTCCTATAAATATCAATTAAATTTATCTAGTCTCTTGTGTCATTTAAAGCTTGTGTTTCCTTATTAATTTTCTGTCTGGATGATCTGTCCATTGGTGTAAGTAAGGTGTTAAAGTCCCCCACTATTATTGTGTTACTGTCAATTTCCTCTTTTATAGCTGTTAGAATTTGCCTTTTGTATTGAGTACTCCTATGTTGCATAAATATTTACAATTGTTATATCTTCTTGGATTGATCCCTTGCTCATTAAGTAGTGTCCTTCCTTGTCTCTTGTAACATTCTTTATTTTAAAGTCTATTTTATCTGATATGAGTATTACTACTCCAGCTTTCTTTTGATTTCCATTTGCATGGAGTATCTTTTTCGATCCCCTCACTTTCAGTCCATATGTGTCCCTAGGTCTGAAGTGGGTCTCTTGTAAACAGTGTATATATGGATCTTGTTTTTTATCCATTCAGCAAGCCTGTGTCTTTTGATTGGAGCATTTAATCCATTTACATTTAAGGTAATTATCAATATGTATGTCCCTATTACCATTTTCTTAATTGTTTTGGGTTTGTTTTTGTAGGTCCTTTTCTTCTCTTGTGTTTCCCACTTAGCGAAGTTCCTTTAGCATTTGTTGTAGAGCTGGTTTGGTGGTGCTGAATTCTCTTAGCTTTTGCTTGTCTGTAAAGCTTTTGATTTCTCCATCAAATCTGAATGAGATCCTTGCTGGGTAGAGTAGTCCTGGTTGTAGTTTCATCACTTTAAATATGTCATGCCACTCCCTTCTGGCTTGTAGAGTTTGTGCTGAGAAATCAGCTGTTAACCTTATGGGAGTTCCCTTGTATGTTATTTGTCATTTTTCCCTTGTTGTTTTTAATAATTTTTCTTTGTCTTTAATTTTTGTCAATTTGATTACTATGTGTCTCAGCATGTTCCTCCCTGGGTTTATCCTGCCTGGGACTCTCTGCACTTCCTGGACTTGGGTGGCTATTCCCTTTCCCATGTTAGGGAATTTTTCGACTATAATCTATTCCAATATTTTCTTGGGTCCTTTCTCTCTCTCTTCTCCTTCTGGGACCCCTATAATGTGAAGATTGGTGCATTTAATGTTGTCCCAGAAGTCTCTTAGGCTGCCTTCATTTCTTTTCATTTTTTTCTTTATTCTGTTCTGTGGCAGTGAATTCCACCACTCTGTCTTCCAGGTCACTTATCCGTTCTTCTGCCTCAGTTATTCTGCTATTGATTCCTTCTAGTGTAGTTTTCATTTCAGTTATTGTATTGCTCATCTCTGTTTGTTTGTTCTTTAATTCTTCTAGGTGTTTGTTCTTTTTCTTCTAGGTCTTTGTTAAACATTTCTTGCATCTTCTCGATCTTTGCCTCTATTCTTTTCCTGAGGTCTTGGATCATCTTCACTATCATTTTTCTGAATTGTTTTTCTGGAAGATTGCCTATTTCCATTCATTTAGTTGTTTTTCTGGGGTTTTATCTTGTTCCTTCATCTGGTACATAGTCCTCTGCCTTTTCATTTTGTCTATCTTTCTGTGAATGTGGTTTTCATTCCACAGGCTACAGGGCTGTAGTTCTTCTTGCTTCTGCTCTCTGCCTTCTAGTGGATGAGGCTATCTAAGAGGCTTGTTCAAGCTTCCTGATGGGAGGGACTGGTGGTGGGTATAGCTAGGTGTTGCTCTGCTGGGCAGAGCTCAGTAAAACTTTAATCTGCTTGTCTGCTGATGGGTGGGGCTGAGTTTCCTCCGTGTTGGTTGTTTGGCCTGTGGTGACCCAGCACTGGAGGCTGCAGGCTCTTTGGTGGGGCTAACGGCTGACTCCAGGAGGGCTCATGCCAAGGAGTACTTCCCAGAACTTCTGCTGCCAGTGTCCTTGTCTCCAAGGTGAGCCACAGCCACCCTGCAGGAGACCCTCCAACACTAGCAGATTGGTCTGGTTCAGTCTCTCCTGGGGTCACTGCTCCTTCCCCTGGGTCCCAATATGCACACTGCTTTGCGTGTGCCCTCCAAGAGTGGAGTGTCTGTTTCCCCCAGTCCTGTCTAAGTCCTGCAGTCAAATCCCACTAGCCTTCAAAATCTGATTCTCTGGGAATTCCTCCTTCCGTTGCCAGACCCCCAGGTTGGGAAGCCTGATGAGGGGCTCAGAACCTTCACTCCAGGGGGTAGACTTCTGTGGTATAATTGTTCCCCAGTTTGTAAGTCACCCACCCAGTGATTATGGGATTTGATATTATTGTGATTGCATCCCTCCTACCATCTCATTGCAAATTCTCCTTTGTCTTTGGATGTGGGGTATCATCCCTCCTACCATCTCATTGCAACTTCTCCTTTGTCTTTAGATGTGGGGTATCTTTTTGGTGAGTTCCAGTGTCTTCCTGTCAATGATTGTTCAGCAGTTAGTTGTGATTCAGGTGCTCTCTCAAGAGGGAGTGAGTGCACGTCCTCCTACTCCACCATCTTGAACCAATCTTCCCCAATCATTAACTTTTGAGTCATCCTTTTACTTCAAAAGACAAGGACACAGGGTCTTGTACAATATTATTATTTAGGCATAACAACCCCTATCTCATCTTACTTCTTGCTGATATTTTCAACACTCCATGCCATGGTAAATTTCAAGCCCTTGAGTTAGCCATGGCCTTGACATGCAACAACCATCCTTCCAGGAATATTTTTCCATTTCTTTTTTCATAGACCTGCACTGTCCACTCCCCACACATGGCTTTTGAGCATCTGGAACATAAAGTATAAAACACACGCCTAAAAACACAGACCTACTAGAGAATGGACTTGAGGATACAGGGAGGGGAAGGGTAAGCTGGGACAAAGTGAGAGAGTGGCATGGACATATACACACTACCAAACGTAAACTAGATAGCTAGTGGGAAGCAGCCGCATAGCACAGGGAGATCAGCTCGGTGCTTTGTGACCACCTAGAGGGGTGGGATAGGGAGGGTGGGAGGGAGACACAAGAGGGAGGAGATATGGGGATTTATGTATATGTATAGCTGATTCACTTTGTTATAAAGGAGAAACTAACACACCATTGTAAAGCAATTATACTCCAATAAAGATGTTAAAAAAAAACCCAAATATCACAGATGAAATAGTTTATATTCTTTATTATGAAATAAGGAACGTAAAATATCTCACTGGTTATTTTTATATTGATTACGTGTTCAAATAATAATATGTTGGATATAGTGGGTTAAATAAAATTCATTAAAGTTCATTTTACCACATTCTTTTTACTCTTTTAAATTCTGTTTGTGGCTCATATGTGCAGCTTACAATTAAATTTCTATCAGATGGCTCTGCTCAATGAAATGAATTTGATGTCTATTCTTATGCGATCCTTCGTTGATCACTTTCCAAAGTTTCCAAAGTCAGTGATTCAACAGAAGGACAAAAGGTTCCTGAGACCAAGGTTTTGCCTGAGTTTATTTTTGCTGGTGGTGTTTCTTCCTTATGCTTTCATGTTGCTGTGTTCCAGTGGCGATTAGGAGAGCCAGAAGACAAAACTTGAGAAAGTGCAGAAGTTTTGAAGACGTGAGACCCTGGTTCATGTCCTGGCTCTGCTACTTACTATTTATGGGACCTAGAACCAGTTATTTAACTCCTCTAAGCCTGGTTTATACCCTGCAAGGAGGGAAGGAGAAGAATAACAGATGCTTAATAATGGTATAAGGATAAAATGAAATAATAAATATGAAGTGGCTGATAACCCCTTTTTTTTTTAATACAGCTTTGCCAGACTCCCTGGCTGTCCTCATCCTCATTTTGTGTTCACTCCTTAAGCTGTGTTGAAAATTCACTTTGTAAAAGCAATCGATGCATGTGAAGAAATTTGAAAACGCTGTTTAAAAAAAAAAAAAAAGCAGGGATGGGGAGCTGTGCTTACAGAAGTGAACTTCTACCTGGCTTGGGAAAGCACGGTAATTTGTTTAGGGTGCCTCAGTTTCCCCATCCATGAAAAAGGGAGAAGGTTATATGGCAGTAACATTTGGAGGCCCTAAGGTGGGGCAGGCTGTGGGCTTGGAGGAAGTCTCCAGGGTGTTCCTGCCTCGCCCACTGAAGACCGAGCAGAGGTGGGTGGGAGTGGACACAGCAAAGGGACATCACTGGGCTCTGATGGGGACTGGGTCCATGACGTGGCGGTCTCTTTCACATGGGTTTCTCCCATTGATTTCCATTCCTTTTCGGTTTCTGCAGGAACAGCCTCCAGCCCTTGGGTCCCCAGGGTGCCCACAGCTGGCACCCCCATCTGTCACACAGAAGATGTTCAATCCATGATAACTGCTGTTGTCCGGTTCACATTAGAAGTAACAAATGAGGGCTTCCCTGGTGGCGCAGTGGTTGAGAGTCTGCTTGCTGATGCAGGGGACACGGGTTCATGCCCCGGTCCGGGAAGATCCCACACGCCGCAGAGCGGCTGGGCCCGTGAGCCATGGCCGCTGAGCCTGCGCGTCCGGAGCCTGTGCTCCGCAATGGGAGAAGCCACAACAGTGAGAGGCCTGTGTACCGCAAAAAAAAAAAAAAAAAAAAAAAGAAGTAACAAATGAGACAGGCATGTGAAAGACTTAAGCAGGAAAGCATCCCGCAAACTGAGATGATACAGCTGGTGGTGGTGGTGAGTCTGGAGTCCAGTATCCTTCTGTTCCCAGATGGGTCATTCCGGGCAGGCCAATGCATCTCAGACGCCCTTCCTCCTCCATGGGACTGGACACCCCAGGCCCCGGCCAATACCAAAATCCTTTCTTTCTGACACTTCATCACTTTTTTTGTAATGAAAATAATCAAATAAGCCTTCTGTTTCCTACGGTTCAAAACTAGCTACAGAACTAACTCCAGAAATATCTAAATCAATCAAACCAAGAAAATATTTATTGTGTGTTTCTCCACTGTTGAAACTCCTATCTTAGCAACATAAAAAATGACCAAACCACGAGCCTTCATCTTCCTATGGATGAATAAGCCTTCTTGTGTGACCTTGTCAGTCATAATGTAAATAATTTCCATCTTGCCAGTGGTAGCCGATCGGATGGGCCACTCAGGCATTGCAGTTACACTCTTGATTTATGATTTCCTGTGTGTCTGGTACATTCCTGCTGCAGCTCAAATGACGAAGCAAGACGAGAACAGCCTCTGACGCCCAAGAAACCTTTGGAGCTCCAAGAACCTCAGACTCAGGCAACAGGCGAACGTGCCCCAACATTTTCTCCAGTAACCAAATGAGAGACTCAGGTGTTTGCTTTGCTTTGGATACAAAGACCGGTGGTTTTACTTGAATCTTCCTTTAGCCAGAACTGCCCCTTCGTGGATGCCCCAACATCCGTGGTCCCTACTAGGTCCCTACTTGGGTCCCTACTTCCACCATTCTTGCCGACTTGGAAATGTCACTGGCATTTGTTAAGCTGCTTATTTTTGTCAATTCTTGGTGTTCAGGTGTGTGTGCACATAGCCTCTCTCTCCCTTAACAAGACAAACTCCCCCCACCTCCAACTCCCCCCCCCCGAACCCCGCCGCCGGGGCCTGGCACTTCCACTCCCCCTCCCAGCCTTCCCAGCCACACCTGGTGTGGGATGGGAGGGGCTGAGGCAAGGGGGAGGTGATGATACCAGGAGGACAGGCCCTCTCTCCCCAGAGACGAGGGGCTTCGCCCTCAACTGTGGAAGTTAAGTCCCAGCCTTGGGGTCTGGCTCACATTTTTGGGGGGGCACAACCCGTGTGGCTTGTGGGATCTTCCCTGACCAGGGACCAAACTCGGGCCCATGACAGTGAGAGCACAGAGTCCTAGCCACTGGACCACCTGGGAATTTCCCGTGGCTCACATTTCTAGAACAGACAAGATGCAGAACAGATGCTCTTCTGCAAGATGCCGGGCCTCTCCCTCAGGCCCAGCTGTGGAATCAGGTCCCAGCTCTGTGACCTCTGTCTCCCCTCCTGGACCATCAGCACAAATTCCTCACCCCTCTTGCCCAATTTGCATAAACTGAAAGTAATGAGCCCCAGACTCCTCCTGTCACAGGAAACGGGGTTTTTCAGGATTAAACAGAGATGAGTCAACACAATAAGGATCTAACGCACGGGCCATGAGTCAAGGCTGGTGTTTCTCTGGTCGGGTGTTTGGGGCCCCTTGGAAGGGCTCTTTCTTTTTTTTTTTTTTTTTTTTTTTTTTTTGCGGTATGCGGGCCTCTCACTGCTGTGGCCTCTCCCATCGCGGAGCACAGGCTCCGGACACGCAGGCTCAGCGGCCATGGCTCACAGGCCCAGCCACTCCGCGGCATGTGGGATCTTCCCGGACCGGGGCACGAACCCGTGTCCCCTGCATCGGCAGGCAGACTCTCAACCACTGTGCCACCAGGGAAGCCCCCCCCTTTTTTTTAAAATTTTTATTGGAGTATAGTTGACTTACAATGTTATGTTAGTTTCTGCAGTACAGCAAAGTGAATCAGTTATACATATACCTATATGCACTCTTTTTTAGATTCTTTTTCCATATATACCGTTACAGAGTACTGAGTAGAGTTCCCTGTGCTCTATAGGTCGGAAGGGCCCCTTCTTCTTTTTTTTTTTTTAATAGTTATGTATTTATGTGGCTGCTTCGGGTCTTAGTTGTGCCACGTGGGATCTTCATTGCCATGGGTGGGATCTTTAGTTGCGGCACAAGGAATCTTTAGTCGTGGCATGTGGGATCTAGTTCCCTGACCAGGGATCGAACCCAGGCCCCCTGCATTGGGAGCGCAGACTCTTAGCCACTGGACCACCAGGGAAGTCCCAAGGGCTCCTTCTTGAATCTTCCATTCAGCCTCCCTTCTTCCATGGCGTGTCCAGCTTTGGGGACAGTCAGAAAATGGCTTTGGGGGTCAGATGACATGCAGACCCTTCCCATGTGCCAAGGGAAATGCCGTTTAGATAACTTGTTGTTGTCCACTTTTTCCAACAGTCACTGCTCCTTGTGAAGGCCTGGGGCCTCCACTTGCTAGAGGCAGAGAGGATGGAGGCAAGAGGAAGCCCTTCATTAGCTGGAGGGCGTCACATGTGGGTAAAAGACCACAAGCTTGCCTGGAGGCCCAGACTTAGAAGAGCAGACATATGTTGACATCTGCGGCCAGACACAGGATGGATGGGCTCCCCAAGGATAGCCTGTTTTCCCACATGACAGAGCCAAGTCAGCCTGGCCAGGGTCCTGGTGCCAACGCGGGGAAGCAACATGCCTGTCGGTGCACGCTTGTGTGCTTGCATTCCTGCAAGATTGCGTGGTGAGCTCTGCACAGCCTCTCCGACTGGTTCGCTCTCAACTGCTGTGCTCAGATCCAGCTGCAAAGGTCCAGGCACTGGATGAGACGTGACCCTAACACCCTCAGCATCAGTGGCGGCCTGACTCACAGGTGGCCTCATTTCCTCTCTCATTTGATCAGTCATCGAGGGCTCCCCGGCTGGGAGTCCAATAAAACAAATCTGATTCAGTAGCAGTCTGCATGTCCGTCCTTCAGCCAATCTGTCTGTCTATCTGCTGCTGCCGGCTGAGGTACCAGCTGCCAGTCATCTGCTGTGAGAGCCCAAAATGCATATCCGGAAAGCAGAGCAGCACGGTCAGGTCACCGGCAGCCCCGCGGGATTGCAGTCCTGCATTTCCCCCCATCTCGGCACCCACAGTTGCCACCAGGACCCCCTAATTTAGCTTTTGCTGCCCAGCCCCCCAATGGGGTTTCCTACAACCCATCAACTTCCTGGCCTCTGATCCTTGCCTTTGCTCTCTTGCCTGGGAGCCAACAGCTCCTGGGGGCATCGCATCTACTGGGCAAAGGAGCATGTGGCCCAAAGCCAAAAACCTGTTCCTCCCTAACCTCTGGGGCTAGAAGACCCCAAAGCGCCCACAGTCCTTCCTTCCTAAGAGCCTCAGGGGACCTGGTTTCTTTGACAGATTTTCCAGGTAACCTAGGATGATAAGCGGGCTCCAGAGAACTCCATGCCAGCCTTCTCCCCACGGCTGACCCCACCGCAGGGCATACTGAGCCCAACGTAGGCACACAAGCAAAAGGGACAGCAGCTAGAGAGCCCCATGGGAAACATCCCCACTGCGTGTGTGTCTATATTTGTGAGGCGGCCGTGCCTCAATCCACAACAATGATTTTCTGAGATCCACCCTAGTGTCAAGCTTCCAAAGCTATATACCCATAAACCTACCAAAATAGAAAGAGAAAATCACTATTGATGGCAGGAAGATCTGGGCTAACGTATCTGCCTCTGAGCACAGACAGTTTTACTTTTCACAGCGAACACTTCCACGCTGTCTGATTTCTTACCCTATGCTCGTATACTTTTTAAAAACTAATAAAAAGTTCTAGAAATCTCCATATTATAGTCTCCAACTTATATATCCTAGAATTCCAGCAGCAGTACAAAAATCCTGTATCAACTATGCTGTAACATGCATATATATTATATAATATATATACGTATACACATCCATATCTATAAAATACAGCCATGGGGCTTCCCTGGTGGCACAGTGGTTGAGAGTCCGCCTGCCGATGCAGGGGACACGGGTTCATGCCCCGGTCCGGGAGGATCCCACATGCCACAGAGCGGCTGGGCCCGTGAGCCATGGCCGCTGAGCCTGCACGTCCGGAGCCTGTGCTCCACAACGGGAGAGGCCACAACAGTGAGAGGCCCGCGTACCGAAAAAAAAAAAAAAAAATACAGCCATGATGCTTATAGCCAATGTCAGTCCGCGAGCATTCTCTCACTTGCCCACCACACACTCAGCTCTGTGCCGCGGATCCGGAAGCAGCATAGGGCCCAGGGCCCGTCCTTAAGGAATTCACTGAGTATGCAGGGGCCAGACACACACGAGCCCCACCGCTACCCACCCCCAGCGGGCTGTTCCACCTCATCTCTTTTGTGGTACTTCCTTTTCTATCCACTCCCCTCAGGGTGTCCCCTCCTCCCACTCGTGCATCCCCGCAGCTCCAAACACCAAACGCTGCATCTCTAGTCCTTACCTCCTTCCGCATCCTGTATCCACCTCGCTCCCTAAAGGAACTTAGAGCCCAGATCCGAGACGGATATGAGTAGGACTTTTTTTTTTTTTTTTTTTTTGCGGTACGCGGGCCTCTCATTGTTGTGGCCTCTCCCGTTGCGGAGCACAGGCTCCGGATGCGCAGGCTCAGCGGCCACGGCTCACGGGCCCAGCCGCTCCGCGGCATGCGAGATCCTCCCGGACCGGGGCACGAACCCGTGTGCCCTGCATCGGCAGGCTGACTCTCAACCACTGCGCCACCAGGGAAGCCCAGCGCCAATCTTTTGTACTGAGTTTAATCGCATCAGAACATTTTGAAACAACCATTAAGTTCTTAAGCTTAGACCCAACTGCCTTTTCACCTCACAGCCCCACACACCCCCATGCCACACACACCACCACCCCATTACCACCAAATACATGGAGGTTTCCTGGCCAGAGTTCCTTAATATCACACAGGATTGATGAGGGAATTAAAGGGGATGGGTGAAGTAGAAATTCTTAGACTCCTGTGGGTATGACTATCCTGCCAGTTCAAGCTTTCCTGGAGGGCTCAAGGCTCAAGAATTGGGTATTTTCTCTGAGAATATATTCCCAACTTGTCTCAGAGAAAAGCTACATGCACTCACTTTTTTCCACCCTCACCTCCACCTGGGAGATCCTCTGACCCGCTGAACTGTTCCCTGGTCTAGCCACCTCTTCCCAAGCACAGCTGTTCAAGGAAAGTAAAACTCTAAGAAGCTTTTTAAAAGCTACACCCCAGCCTTCATATGCTCAGGTCACATAATGAAGCCATCTCCGGGAGCCGGGAGCTCACCCATTGCTCTCCCTCACCTGCAGCCCCCAAGCTGGTCCTCAGAATGGGAGCCAACAAGCCAGAGCTATTTCACCAGGACCTTGGTGGGAAGCCAGAGGCCCTTGTCCAGCCAGCTCAGTGCTTCTGATCTGTCTGGATTAGGTGGATTCGGAAACCCAGACACAGGGTGAGTCACCCCCAACTCACTGCTGTCATCCTTTTATATAAATCTGGAATTGTGGAAATGCCAGTATTTTTCCCCAGAATTTCTCTCCAGGCTGGGAGAGTTTTATTTGTTTTGTTTTGTTTTCAGAAGAATCAACTCTTTTATTAACCTCAAAGCCCACATCAGTAAATCCACCTCCATGTGTAAAGAAAAGAGTTCAAGGGTTAAGAACCCAGAAGATTTTAGTGCAAAATATACCTAACAGGGAAAAAAAAAAAAGAATTGCAAAGAAATGTTCTCTTAAAAATTTACTCTATAAAAGATCCTTTTTCTTAAATTTTCTAATAACTTATTATTTTCAAATATCTACTTTTCACATTCTCCTGTCCTTGTTTTTGAAAATGATAATTCCTTAAGTATTCGATTTTTCTTAAACTAATATCGGGGGTAATTCAAGCCAGGAGAATTTTAAACGTTTCCCACACAGGCTGTCACCAGGACCTCCTTTATATTCCTCGTCACTGAGAAATGTTGAAAACTTCCCAGATTCGATCATTATGTGGGTTTTTCTGAACCTCAAAAGCTATCAGAAGAGACAGAGCGCCAGAAAGACAAATATAGGAGATCGTGGGCCAGGAGATTGTGCGCCTACCTGGGAGCACTTTCTTCCTCAGATCAGGCTTGGGGTAAGATAATGACAGCGAGCCAAGCAGCGTGACTTCTCTTACAGTCTCTTAAGACCCTTCCTTCCATGCACTGCAGGCTCCAGGCCCTGAGGGGCTGTGACTCTCTGGGGATGACCGTGGTGCCGGTGGCTTGGTGTGTGGTTCCCTGCAGGGTAGGTACCAGGAAAGGAGGAGGAGAAGCGCTGATGCAGGGGCTCATAAGATGGGCTCGCAGAGCTCCCTCAGAGGGGTTCCCTCAACTCTCTGCAGCCTGCTTTCCTTAGTCAACCCTGTTGAGATTCCTAGAACCACCCTGATCCTCACTTTAAAAAAAATTACAATCTTCGTCTTAGTGGATCCTTATGACCACATGGCTCAGACCCTGTTCAATCCCATTACCACCCCCTCTTCGATCTTGCTTGGTCCTGTCCCAGGCTGTGCTGGTCTCCCCAGCCTCCAAAGCCCTCAGCCGTCCCTCTGCAGTCTGCATTCACATCTGCCCTCTGGGGTTCTACCTGTCAATGATTCACAGGGGACAAGCTTTGTTGGTTTTTTTGTTGTTGTTTTTTGTTTTCTGGTACGCGGACCTCTCACTGATGTGGCCTCTCCCCTTGCGAAGCACAGGCTCCGGACGCACAGGCTCAGCGGCCATGGCTCACGGGCCCAGCCGCTCCGCAGCATGTGGGATCTTCCCGGACCGGGACACGAACCCGCGTCCCCTGCATCAGCAGGCGGACTCTCAACCACTGCGCCACCAGGGAAGCCCTGTTGGTTTGTTTTTAATTTGGGTCCCAAAGTTTCCCCCAGTGGCATCTTCCTTAGGGAACAAATTACGGTAATATTTATCAAGCACTTACCACGTTCTTGCTGTATGCCAGGTCCTGTATAAAGTACCTTAAGTAGTTTATTACTTTTACTTCTAACAGCATGTTTTACGAGGCTGAGGCTCTTGTCTTCATTTCCCAGAGAGAGACTTGCTCCAGTTGTGGGTGCCACGTTCCACGTATATCCATGCAGTCAGGCTTGTGATTTCCCTACTGATGTGGGTCTATGCTGTCTATCAGTTACTAAGAGATGTACAGTAAAATTTCCCACTGTAACAGTGGCTTTGTCAGTGGCTTCTTGTTGATCTGTCATTTTTGCTTTATATATTTTTGTATACTATTAGTGCACACATGTTTAAAATTTTATCTTTGTAGTTTTTTAATCAACATGAGTGACTTTATCTTTAGTAATGCTATTTGTCTTAATGCTTATTCTTCTGTTATTAATCAACAGCTTTATCCTGTTTAAAACTTGCCTAATATATATTCTTTTCATTGTTTTGTTTTCAGCCTTTTTTTTTCAAATTTATTTATTTATTTTGGCTGTGTTGGGTCTTCTTTGCTGTGCGCAGGCTCTCTCTAGTTGCGGCGAGCGGGGGGGCTACTCTTCGTTGCGGTGGGCAGGCTTCTCATTGTGGTAGCTTCTCTTGTTGTGGAGCACGGGATCCAGGTGCATGAGCTTCAATGGTTATGGCACACAGGCTTCAGTAGTTGTGGCTCACGAGCTCCAGAGTGCAGGCTCAGTAGTTGTGGTGCACGGGCTTAGTTGCTCCGGGCATGTGGGATCTTCCTGGCCCAGGGCTTGAACCCGTATCCCCTGCATTGGCAGGCAGATTCTTAAGCACTGCGCCACCAGGGAAGCCCGTTTTCAGCCTTTTTGTATCCTTATATTAAGTGTGTCTATGGTAAAATTGAGCTCTGTTTTTTTTAATCTAGTCTGACAATCTTTGCCTTTTAACTACCAAGTTTAGTTCACTTACTTTGGTGGTGTTTTTTCATATATGTAGATTCACTTCTACCATCTTATTTTGGGCAATTTGTCCCCTTCTTCCATTTGTTGTTTTTCTCTTTTCTTAGGTGGTTTTTGTTTCATTTTGTTTTCATTATTCCATTAATGTTTGTTCACTAGTTTAAAGAAATTATATGTTTTGTGTCTATTATTCTCACACTTAACCTCCAAGAACTTTTAACATCATATCTAATGAAATAAAATCTAAAATTTATCAGAATTTACCCCTTCCTCTCAAACAGAAAAGAACCTCAGAATGCTTTAAATCCAATCTCTCTCCTCCCCAAACCTACTGTTACCCAGAATTATAGTTCCCTCGCAAATAATATTAATATTTGTTAATATTTGTTTAGCTTTATTCAAACCTTGAGCATGTTGTTGGCCCACCATCCCTTCTTACATCCCAGGCCTTCCTAGTGGGTTCATTTTCCCCTCCCTGTAGTACAGCCTTTGGAAGTTGCTTTAATAAAGGCCTCTGGGTATGAAGCCTCTCACCACCAACATCTTTGCATGGGTTTTTTGTTCTTGAAAGATGGTTTTTATGGGGCCCACAATTCTAAGTTGAAGGCATTTGCTTACCATACTGTGAAACTATTTGTCCTGTTTTCTGGCTTTCACTATCACTGTTGAAGAGTTTCCCATCATTCTAATTGTGCCTCTGTAACTAACCAACTTCTCTTTGCTATATCCTGTGCTTAACCTCAACTGTGGAATAATTTTCTTATTACATCTGGCCTCAAATTATTTCTCTCATCAGCCAAGTCATGCTTTTAAAAATATCTTAATGAAAACTAATTTATCCTGATTTTCCAGATGTCTTCTACTGGGAAAAACTGTTCTATACAACAGTCATCTATGTGGCTAGAAATGAAAAGCCTATTTATTATTATTATTTAGTTTCTTCTCTATATAATCACCTATTCATACAACAAATATTTGCCGAGAGCCTTCTAATTGGGAGACATGGTACTAGGTGCTGGGTGTATACTGGAGCATAAAATAGACGTGATCTTGCCCTTTGGAACTTACAGCTCAATAGGAGAGAGATTCAATAAATAAGGAAACGAATACATATGAGCACAGAGCATGGCCAGAAGTTGAAAGAAGCTAAAACGTTGTCATATGAAGAGTTGAAGGACTTAGGAAGGTTTGGCCTTCTCTGTAGAAGGCTCAGAAGAATTTTTTTTTAAGCCTTTTTATTTTTTAATCCACTTCATCTGGCTCACTTCTGGTCCCACCACTACACTGAAGCTACTTTGGTGAAACTCTCCTAATTGCCAAACCAAATGGACTCGGCCCATGTCTTAGGCACCATTGGCCGCTTCCATTTCCTTCTCTCTTTGTCCTCTGAGTCACCTGGTTTTTCTTCTGACCTCTGACTCCTCAGTCTCTTGTACTGACAATTCTTGTACTACCTGCTCTCAGATGGTACCTGTCCTACATATATTCCTTTTTTTTTAATCATCTTTATTGGAGTATAATTGCTTTACATTTTTGTGTTAGTTGCAGCTGTATAATGAAGTGAATCAGCTGTACATATACATTTATCCCCATATCCCCTCCCTCTTGCATCTCCCTCCCACCCTCCCAATCCCACCCCTCTAGGTGGTCACAAAGCACCAAGTTGATCTCCCTGTGCTATGCAGCTGCTTCCCACCAGGTATCTATTTTACATTTGGTAGTGTATATATGTCAATGCTACTCTCTCACTTTGTCTCAGCTTACAATTCCCCCTCCCTGTGTCCTCAATTCCATTCTCTAGGTCTGCATCTTTATTCCTGTACTGCCCCTAGGTTCTTCAGAACTTTTTCTTTTTTTTAGATGCCATATATGTGTGTTACCATACAGTATTTGTTTTTCTCTTTCTGACTTACTTCACTCTGTATGACAGACTCTAGGTCCATCCACCTCACTACAAATAACTCAATTTCGTTTCTTTTTATGGCTGAGTAATATTCCGTTGTATATATGTGCCGCATCTTCTTTATCCATTCATCTGTCGATAGACACTTAGGTTGCTTCCATATCCTGGTTATTGTAAATAGAACTGCAATGAACATTGTAGTACATGGCTCTTTTTGAATTATGGTTTTCTCTGGGTATCTGTCCAGTAGTGGGATTGCTGGGTCGTATGGTAGTTCTATTTTTAGTTTTTAAGGAACCTCCATACTCTTCTCCATTGTGGTTGTATCAATTTATAATCCCACCAACAATGCAAGAGGGTTCCCTTTTCTCCACACCCTCTCCAGCATTTATTGTTTGTATATTTTTTGATGATGGTCATTCTGATCCATGTGAGGTGATTGTAGTTTTGATTTGCATTTCTCTAATGATTAGTGATGTTGAGCATCCTTTCAACATGTTTGTTGGCAATCTGTATATCTTCTTTGGAGAAATGTCTATTTAGGTTTTCTGCCCATTTTTGGATTGGGTTGTTTGTTTTTTTGATATTGAGCTGCATGAGCTGCTTGTATATTTTGGAGATTAATCCTTTGTCAGTTGCTTCATCTGCAAATATTTTCACCCATTCTGAGGTTTGACTTTTCATCTTCTTTATTGTTTCCTTTGCTGTGCAAAAGCTTTGAAGTTTCATTAGTTCCCATTTGTTTATTTTTTGTTTTTATTTCCATTTCTGTAGGAGGTGGGTCAAAAAGGATCTTGCTGTGATTTATGTTATAGAGTGTTCTGCCTATGCTTTCCTCTAAGAGTTTTATGGTGTCTGGCCTTACATTTAGGTCTTTAATCCATTTTGAGTTTATTTTTGTGTATGGTGTTACAGAGTGTTCTAATTTCATTCTTTTCCATGTAGCTGTCCAGTTTTCCCAGCACCACTTATGCAAGAGGCTGGCTTTTCTCCAGTGTATATTCTTGCCTCCTTTATCAAAGATAAGGTCACCATATGTGCATGGGTTTATCTCTGGGCTTTCTAGCCTGTTCCATTGATCTATATTTTTGTGCTCATGCCAGTACCATACTGTCTTGATTACTGTAGTTTTTTAGTGTAGTCTGAAGTCAGGGAGCCTGATTCTTCCAGCTCTGTTTTTCTTTCTCAAGTTTGCTTTGGTTATTTGGGGTCTTTTGTGTTTCTGTACAAACTGTGAAATTTTTTGTTCTAGTTCTGTGAAAAACGTCATTGGTAGTTTTATAGGGATTGCATTGAATCTGTAGATTGCTTTGGGTAGTATAGTCATTTTCACAATATTGATTCTTCCAATCCAGGAACATCGTATATCTCACCAACTGTTTGTATCATCTTCACCTTTTCCACTATTTTATCTTGCAGATCACTTATCCTTTCTTCTGACTCAGTTATTCTGCTATTGATTCCTCCTAGAGAACTTTTAATTTCATTTATTGTGTTGTTCATCATTGTTTGTTTGCTCTTTAGCTCTTCTAGGTCCTTGTTAAACGTTTCTTGTATTTTCTCCATTCTATTTCCAAGATTTTGGGTCATCTTTACTATCATTACTCTGAATTCTTTTTCAGGTAGGCTGCCTATTTCCTCTTCATTTGTTTGGTCTGATGAGTTTTTACCTTGCTCCTTCATCTGCTGTGTGTTCTCTGTCTTCTCATTTTGCTTAACTTACTGTGTTTGGGGTCTCCTTTCCACGGGCTGCAGGTTCGTAGTTCCCGTTGTTTTTGGTGTCTGTCCCCAGTGGGTAAGGCTGGTTCAGTGGGTTGTGTAGGCTTCCTGGTGGAGGGGACTGGTGCCTGTGTTCTGGTGGATGAGACTGGATCTTGTCTTTCTGGTGAGCAGGACCATGTCTGGTGATGTGTTTTGGGTTGTCTGTGAACTTAGTATGATTTTAGGCAGCCTCTCTGCTAATGGGTGGGATTGTGTTCCTGTCTTCCTAGTTGTTTGGCATGGGGTGTCCAGCACTGGAGCTTTCTGGTCGTTGAGTGGAGCTGGGTCTTAGCATTGAGACGGAAATCTCTGGGAGAGCTCTCACCAATTGATATTACATGGGACTGGGAGGTCTCTGGTGGTCCAGTGTGCTGAACTGGGCTCTCCCGCTCAGAGGCTCAGGCCTGACACCCAGCCAGAACATCAAGACCCTGTCAGTCACACGGCTTCAAATCTTTTTCAATGTGTTCTTTGAGTTAGTTTCCAGTCTGTTGGATCAAGGAGTTGTCCTTCTTCATATTTTACAAATAATTCTCCCTTTTTTTCCCCCTTTGTTCTTTCTACTTTCACTAGCTCATTTGTTGCTGGGCGCAGAGGCCTCACACCTGGCTCTTCAGGCCAGAGTCCATAGTGAAAAATGGCTGCTGACACCTCAGTTCCCATATATTCTTTTTGAACTCCCAGATCCTCTATTACCCTCCTCTATCCCACTCTGGTCTCTAGGAGGCTGACCCACATGGACTGCATCCACTGGGCTCCCTGGCTGTCCAGCTTTCAGTTGGGTTTAGCCTGCAAGAGGAAAGGAGATGAAATCAGAAGGCAGAAGGTGTGAGAAGTGAGAGCATTTATTCCCTGAGCTCCTCACCCAGCTGGAGGGTTGCCCTCTGCATTCAGCTATTCTAAGTTCTGGGAAATAGGATGACCTCTACTAACTATGCATCACCAGCCAAATTGTTCTTTTTGTGTCCTTATCCCAAACAGTTTTCTGGGGTTATTTACCTACAAATACCAAAGGCCTAACAAATTCATTTATCCAAGCTTTAATGAAGTAACTCCTCTTATATCAATCTCCCTAAAGGAAACAAACAAGCTAAGCTGATCACCCCCTTGGTTGACTGGCGGTGTTAAGTAATGCCTCTTCAGTGGGTCAACCTAGAGGTCTCAGAGTTAGCCTCAACTTTGCTTCCTCAATCCCCACTCATATCTAAAAGTCACTAAGTCCATTCTGATTCTACTTTGGGAATATCTCAACTCTATCCCTTCCACTCTCTCCCCACCACCACTGGCTTATTTTAGGACTTCATCACTTCCCCCTAGACTATCTGTCTCCCTGCTTCAAACCTTGCCCAACTCCAGCCGTTTCTACACTACAGTGCAAAAATAAACTTGCTAAAATGCAAATCTGATGTGTCACTCAGATCTCCTTTGCCTAGTACACAAGGTCCTTCCTAATGTGGTCCCTGCCTACTTTCCCAATCTCATCTCTCACCACTTCCCTTCAAAGACTCTACCTGAAGGCCTTTTGCCTGACACCTCCCACACCCCCTGAGTACTACTACTCCTATAAGACTCAGTGCAAGTAGCAGCTGCTCATGACTATGTTCTCCCATGCTCCTAGAATCAGTCAACTGGCCCTCCTCTTCGTCTCTGGCACAGACCTCCATCAGAGCATCTGTAACACTTTACCATACTTATCAAATATTTTGGTCTGTCTTCCCCCAAAACCTGCGAGCCTCTTGCAACCAGAGACCACTTGTTACTCAACCTCATTTTTCCAATGCTTATCATAGTGCCCTTCCTGGAGGAAGATTAATAAATGCACACCCCTCTTCCTTGGTCCAACCTCCCTTATGTTGTAGGTCAACCAGGTCATGCATAGCTCAGCACGTACTTAACTCACCTCTTCCCCTTCTCTCTATACCTCAGCTGCCAGTCAGGAAAGAGGTAGATGTCAATAGTACCCATCTCTAAACTAGTTCAAATTATCTCTCACACTTACTTCCTCCAGGTGAATGATTCAGTACTTCTCAGTATTATACAATACAACGTTTTTGGAGGATGCAGACTATTTCACAACAAAATTAGGTATAGCTTTGAAATAAGTCAAATCACTAAGGGCAACAGACTACTCTCCCTATATTATAGATCTATCAGTTTATCCAATTAACAGTCCATCTAAAACACAGAAAAGTTTTCTTTAAAATTGTAAATTGATATTAACTCTTATTTTAGTCAGTTCATAAGAGTTTAGGTCAGTTGGAACAGTGTCCTGATGGATAGATGATTTCCAACAGAGTAAATGAAGCAGAGATTGCTTTGTTCCAACCATTTTCTTAGTAAAGTACACTTTACTCATCTGATTTCATTTTGGGGACAAGCCAGGTTCCTATTCTGCTGTAAAGGACAGAAGGATAAGTGTTTTCTACACAAAGATGATATGATTTTACTATCTAGGATATTTCACAACCTAAGGCAGGCCTCCAGAAGCAAAAGGCCATGCTGTTTAAGTATCATTAGAAATAATAGCTTCAAAATAACTTTTCTAAGACCAAAGCCATCATTTATGAGGACATCCCAAATATTCGGTCAGCTTACAACTACCAAGTTAGATAAGTGTTAAACGAATGCAAAATAAAATTCTTCAAAAACTACATAATAGAAATTCTCTGAATATTGGCTTCACTATCAAGAGTTGGCATCAGCTTTATTCCTGTCCTCAGTTCCCTACACAGGAGATAAATCCATATCTGGGTAAACACTGTCATAAAACACCAGCGATAACTACATGATAAAATACCACCTGAGTGTGATGAGTGCCACATCCTTACATTGCTCTAAAAGTGGCAAGTTTTGTTTTTGCATCTTCCCATGCTCTTTTTCAGGAGCCAGGGAGGATTCATGCACTTCTACCTGGCACAGCCCTGCCTTTATGTGGTTCCCCATCTCCTGGTTATGCTAGAAAGGAACTCTGCAGTGGTCCAAGAGACAATTAGATGTGCAACATGCCCATTTAAATAAAACTCAGTTGAAGTCCATAACCATTCATTAAACACTCACTGTGCTGTGGGAAACAAGTAAACAACAACAAAAAGTTGATTTAAACCTCCAGGAGCTCTAGGGATCAGGAAAGAAGAAAGGCAGACACAAAGTAAAAAAACTGGCACAAATCAAACGTGATAAATAACATAATGGAGGTGTAAAAAGATAATCTAGGAATATGGGAGGAGAGAGGATGACCCCCAATGAACAATGTCTTGGCATAGATGGGATACTAAGGTGAGAATTCAATAGGTGAATGTGTACAAAGCAGTTATCCCAGGCAGAGAAAATTATTTAGGCTGAGAGAGCATGGAATTTGTATCAAGATTAGCAGGTAGTAGAGGGTACACATTGGGGTTTGGTGGCGGATAAAGCTGGAAGGGTGGAGGGCTTTGGATTCCTGGCCAGGAGTTGTGTTTTATGCTGCATCATGTCAATTCTTTATGGTGTAGGCACCTGGTTCATTTTTGTAAATGTTCCACATGAAATTGAGACTCGTATGTATTCTCTAATTCTTGGGTAGAGTACTCTCCATATGTTCACCAAATCAAGTAAACTGCATTGTTTGTTTTACCAATTTTTTTCTCAGTCTGTTTGACCTTTAAATGATTGAAATAGATAAGTTGAAATCTCCCACTGTGGTGATGGACTTGTAAAATGTTCACTGTTGTCGTACTAGTTTGTCATATTTGTTTTAAAGCTGTTTTATCAGGTGCATACGAGTTTAGAATTATTGTGTCTTTCTGGTGAATAAAACCTTTCATCATTAAGTAGTGACCCTCACAACAATTCTTATCTTAGAACACGTCCTGACTAGCACCCCTAGAGCTGTTGTTGTTGTTATTTCTCTGTCTTTTAATGGTGAGTTTAGTACATTGCTGATGTTCCTGAATTTGTTTCTATTTCTTTCCCACTTTCTATTTGTCCTGATTTTTCTATGTTTTGATTCTCTCCCTCCAAACTCTTTCTTTTCTTTTTTTTTTTAATGAAATGAGATGCTTATCGGTTATTTTTCTTGTTCCATGTTTTTCCCTTAACTGTTTCAGAATTTACACCCTCTACTTCGATTATTTTATGATTATCCTTAAAGTTTTACACTATATAATTAACAGAGTCAGAAATTGTTATCTTTACGCCCTGGAGAAAAAGAGAAGGATCCTAGATCTTTAACTTCCAAATAACTCCTGAATATTTTACATGCTTTAATTGTCTAGTATTTTAACTCTGTCTTTTTCTTTAATCCCACAAACTATTAATAGCATCATTATCAGTATTAGTAGTAGTAATAATAGTAGTAGTAGCAGTAGTAATAGTATTTCTACAGGCAACGTTTTTTTTTTTTAATTTACCTACAATTTTAACAACTTTTTTGTTCACCATTCCTTTTTGTACCTCAGACCTTCTATGTGAGATTATTTTCCTTTTTCCTGAAAAGTTCCTTTACAGATCCCTTCAGTGAATCCTTGTTGGGGGTAAACTCTGAGGTTTTGTTTATATAAAAACGTTTTTATATTACCTACATTTCTTTGTGTTGTGGTTATTTTCTGTAAGGCAGAATGGGTCTCTTACCAAAGCATCACCTTCACCCTCATTCTTCAAAGATAGATTGACGCTCTCAGCATTTTGAAGATATTATTCCATTGATTTTTCTTCTGTTGTTGTATTGAGAAGGCTGCCATTCCAATTGCCATTTCTTTGTAAGAAATCTGCCCTTTTTTTTTCTCTGATTGATTTTAAGATCTTCTCGTTGACTTTGTTCAGGAGTTCCACTACAATTTGTGGTGTTTATTTATCCTCCCCTATGTACGTTGGGCTTCCTTTATCTGGGGAGTCATAGCTTACATTAGTTCTGGAAAATTCTGAGGCATCTCCTTCAATATTGCTTCTTCTCTACTCTCTATTCTCTTCTTCCAAAACTCCAATTAGACAACAAATGTTAGCTCTCATTCTACCTTCCCTATCACTAACCTCTCTTTTATAATTCTCATTTACTTTCTATCTATTCTGAATTCTGGAAAATTTCTTCAGACCTACCTTCCAGTTCATTAATTCTTTCTTCTGCTGTTTAACCATTCACCAAGACACATATTTCGACAATTATGTTTTTTACTTAAAAGAAGATTATTTGGTTCATTTTCAGATCAGCCTTGTTTTATTTTTAAATTCCATCTATTTTTTTCTTTAAACATTTCCACATTCTATCAACTCCTCCCCTAAGTATAGGCAAGTGGCTCACTTTCTTTGCATCTCAGTTTCCTCATCTGTAAAATGGGGGTGATTACTGTACCTCCCTCATAGAACTGTAAAGATTAAATGAGTTACTATATACATACCTGCCAATGTCCCATCAGGAACTAAAAATCAGACTAGGTATTTCAATCAGAGAGGGATTTAAATACAGGGAAGTCAGTTTCAAAATTATTGGAACGGCTGGAGGAATAAAAGGGAGAAGTTGGTGTGATCCAAAGAGCAGGAACTATAGAAAATCACTACTGCCATGCCAAGGCTCCTCTGAGCCCACAATGCAGTGTTTCCACAGAGCCATGCAGCCCCTGCCCATCTGCTGACCACTGTCCCTTCAAGGACCTTGTGCATCTAAGTCCTTGCCTCAGTCCAAGCCCCACACTGCCAGGAGCCACTACAAGAGCTGGCACTCATCTGTGACTACCACTGCTACTGTCCATTTTGCTGTGGCTGCCAGAGGCCAAGAGCAGAATGGCTGCCATCTTCTTCCCATCTTTTAATCCTGTGCAAATTAGAAGGATGTTGGAGGGTGAGCCTGGAGTTGAGTCACAGTACCTGGCACCATGTGTGTAGTGCTTATAACAGGGCTGGCTGCATGGTAAGTAGTGAATTAAATGTTCACTTTGGTGGTAGTTATTGAATATATTCTAAATATTCAGTAATTGCAAGAGCTGAAGTCTGGGAGAGTCCTAACTGTTGTGCGTTGTTTCTGTTGACTCTCATTCACGTCGCTCATGGTTTGTGGCTGTGTATTTGTTGACTTTTGATTGTGAGCTCATTCACAGTTGATATTATCTTGTGGGGATTGTAACCTATGGTAAATTGGAGTGCTGTCTCCAGAGAGGATGTGTGTTTCTCTCTGCTGGGAGGCCGAGGAAGTGTAAAGGACCTGGAACCCACTATAGCATGCTTTGAAGGTCCCAGGTTGAGACAGGACCCTTGCGAGTATCCCCGCCCACCCCCCCACCCCCACACCTTGCTACTGGCCCTGAGTTCTGGTTCAGAGGCTCCCATCAGTTGCAATGCTAATATAGGTGTTTTCCCTCTGAGAGGAAGCCTGACTTTGAAGCATGTTTACCTGCTGCTGTTCACCACCAAGAGTGGTGGTGAACAGAACCACTGCCCCTTAAGCTCACTTGGGGGGGCGGGGGGGAACACAGAAGGAGGAATTTAGAGATTTCCTTTCCTTTCTAGGAGTCCAAAAAATGTGTTTATCTCTGTTTTATCTAAGACATTTTTTTTGAGGCAGGAAGACCCTGAAGAGTCTATACTCAGTCATATTGCCAAAAGCAGAAATCTGTATTTCATCCAGTAGAAAACGGGAAGACCTTAAGGAACGGAGGCCAGGGAATTGAGGTTTTAGAAAGAAAACTGGCAATAAAGTAATCTGATGGGAACATGTCTTCTAATATTAGGGGCTAGAGAATCATTGTCCCCAGAAATGTATGTCAACGGCAATCAAAAATTTGGATTTTCTAGGAAAATCCAAATTTCAAATATTCAGCCCAATAGTTCTCTCCTATGTTGTGTATTTGTCAGAACTCTAATCTTCACATGAACTTGACTACATGCAATCACCATAAATATGGCCTTTACCATAAATGTATCAATAATACATTGGCGTCAGGACTTGCATGGTGGCGCAGTGGTTAAGAATCTGCCTGCCAATGCAGGGGTCACGGGTTCGATCCCTGGTCTGGGAAGATCCCACCTGCCGTGGCGCAACTAAGCCCAGTGCACCACAACTACTGAGCCTGCTCTCTAGAGCCCTTGAGCCGCAACTACTGAAGCCCACGCACTCTAGTGCCCGTGTGCTGCAACTACTGAGCCCGCGTGCTGCAACTACTGAAGTCCGTGTACCTAGAGCCCATGCTCCACAACAAGAGAAGCCACTTCAATGAGAAGCCCATGTACCACGACGAAGAGTAGCCCCTGCTCGCTGCAACTAGAGAAAGCCCGTGTGCAGCAATGAAGACCCAATGCAGCCAAATAAATAAATATAATACATTGGTGCTCTAGCTTCATAATCAACCCCTGTGAATCTGATTCTTGTTAATTGTTAACAATCAAGGAACTCTTGGGCCAAGCATCTGAACCTTGGTGACTCCACCAAAGGGCAGAGTTTCCCCAAGGCGGCCACCAAAGCTCCTTAACAGAAACCTGGAGGCATGCTGAGCTCCCTCTAAGAATGTGATTCCATGAGTCATGCTCCGTGGGCACACCCTGAAGTTCTATTTGTTTGGGAAAACTCAATTACTTTCCACCAAGATTAACGCCCATAGATGATAGCGAGAGTAATTCAAGCTGAGCGTTCAGAAACAGTAACTTACTACCAGGGCTATGAGCAGATTTTGTCAACTAATAATGTCTGTTAGTTGGCAAGAGAAGAAACATGGCATATTTTCAGATATAAATATAAAATTTTTAAGGAAGAATAATGTGTAAGTATAACTCCACCCAGTTATACTGGTTACATTTTAAATCGCGTACCTGGGCGTACAGGGCGTACCTGTCTTGACAAGCAGCACAGGCCCTTGGAGAGACTCGGAAGAAGGATGAGAGGTGGTTGGAATGAACTGGCAACACACAGGCAGGATCTATGTCAGGAGTAGAGCCTGCCAAAAGCTCTGATGGAGTGGGTTGGGTAACAGAACAGGGATAGGGAAGAATCCAGGACTAGTACTAAGACTTTTACTTAATCAATCGGGTCGTTGGAGTACCATTTAGTGAGAGCTGGGAGACGGGGGATGGGTTGAGCAGGAATACCAAGGTTCTGTTTAGGACATGGTAAATTGAAGATGCTCTGGGACAGCCACTTGACTGTGCCAGGTGTGCAAAGGTCCAGGCCTGGAGCTCATCCTAATCCACTTCCTGTACCAACACAGAACTTCCAGGCCACTTGCTTGAGTTTCCATTGTTATTATATCAATAACCTGTGAACTGGAACACCAGATATAAAGCACACTACATGACTTTTAAAGACCATCTAAAAGGCTTGGCACTTTAGGAAGCTCAGTACAGCTGCCTGCTTCCACCCCCCTCCACGCCATTCTTCACGGAAATACTTCCTACCTGACCTAAGGTAGAGTCCGGCATCACTCCCAAGCCCCTCCCGAGCCCCAGTATTCCTCCTCTTGGGACCGAAACTTCATCCTCTGCTTCCATCCTGGCATTCTGCTCCCCTGACTTCCCCCAACACGGCCTCCACTCTTTTTCTATATACCAGCTCTGTTCTGTTCTGTTCCTGAACCGAGGAAGAGGAAGAGAGAACCCAGAACCCTTGCTCACTTACGGCTGAGCTGAGAATTTGGGAGGAGCGCTGCGTCCATGGGAGCCCCTGAGAAGCCATGCCCTTAGCACCTGGTTGCCCATCTGTCCCCGCTGACAGATTCCCCACTGCTCTCTTCCTTGCACTCTCTACCTGTGCTAACTGGCCCCTCTCCCCAGCGTGTCTTCCCTCCCCTTCCCCTTTAAATGTCATGTTTCCTCTACCTGAACTGCCCTTCTCTCCCAAGCACCACACGTTTACACCCAGCCATCAGGGGCTAGCTCAAATGCCACCTCCGCCTTGAAAAAGAATAAACAAACAAGCAAACGAAAGCTACAAAGTATGAAGGACACCCTTCATTCCGCGAGCATGTTTATCTCCTCTAACTGTCATGATCACCACAGCAGGCAGGTATTATTATGCCCATTCTGTAGGTGAGGAAACAGGCTCAGAGTGTCAAAGCACACAGTGACAGGCTGAAATTCAAACCCAAGTCTGTTAAAGCCCTACATCTGTTCCCTCGACCACAGCATTATTTTACCCCCACATCCAGTGGCTCTCAGCCCTGACACTTCACGGGGACCATCTGGTGCCCAGATCGTGCCTCTAACCGATTACAAAATGATCTCTTGTGGTGGAGCCCTCCACAGTAAATACTTTTTAATGCTCCCCAGGGAATTCCAGTGTGGACCCAGGATTGAGAACCACGATCCTACTTTATCTCCTTCATCTTTTCAAAGATATCTCTTGCTCTCTCTGAACTCCCATAGCACTTTGTTTCTACCTTCAATCATATAATTTTTTTGTTCAGTCACTGATGCCCCATTGGGTACCAGTGACTACACAGGGCTCTGGGGATCAGAATGAAACAAGACGGATGCCTTATATCCTCCTGCAGCTTCTCTCCAGCAGAGGAGGCAGCCAATTAAATGGAATAAAGGCCCAAATGTGAAAAGCAAAACTTCAAAACTTTTAGAACAAAATAAAGGAGACTATCTTTGTGGCTTTGGGCAGGGAGACGTTTCTTAAACAAGACACCAAAGGCATAAACCATAAATAGAAAACTGATTGATTTGACCTCATTTTAAATGTTAAACTTCTTTCATTAAAAGATACCATTAAAACCTGAAAAGACAAGCCACAACCTGGAATGTGATGTTTGCAACATACACATCTTGCAAAGGATTGGTATTCGGAGGATATAAAGAACGCCTACAAATAAATTTTAAAAATAATAGCCGGCAGGGAAAAGTATAAGCATTTCATAGAAGAATAAACACAAATGGCTAGAAAACATTTGTGTTTTAAAACTAACATTAAATTAAACATTAAAAATTAGAGAAATGGAAATTAAGTTATACTACGATACCATTTTCCACCAAATAGATTGTCAATTTTTTAGAAGTCTGGCTGTGTCAAGTGTTCCCAGGAATGTGGAGTGATGGGGATACTGATACTGACAGCGGGTGTGCAAACTGGTGCTGCAAACAATCACAATAAAATGTAATCAGTATATAATAGGCGGAGCAGGTAGTGACCAGGACCAAATGGCAAGTAAGGCAGGAAAGGGTCCATGAAAGTTGAGATGTAAGGGATGAATAAGAGTTACCCAGCCAAAGGAAGGGTAGGGTGGTCCAGATGGAGGGAGGGTGAGCATGATACATTTAAGGTTAAAGAGAGGGGGGTCCAAGGGCTAGGTCAGGGGGGCTAGAAACTGTGTCCAGGAGCTTGGACTCTAAGAGCCATGGGAAACTATTGGGTTTTAGGCAAGGACATAACATTCATTCATTCAACAAAACAGTCACAGGCACCTGCCATAGACCAAACCCCACATGGGCTCTGGCTCTACAGGACTGCATGTGTTCTGGAAATATCATTCCAGCTGTAGGGTAGACAACAGGTTGGAGGGTCACATGACGAGAAGTAGGCAGACAACCGAGGTGAGCTAGGGGTCATCATCTGGACTAGGGAGCAACAGAGGCAGAGAGCGTCATAAACGGAAGAAACCAAACCGGGTGGTCGATTAGGTGTGGGGCTAGAGTAGTGAACGAGAGGAAGGACTCAAGGCGATGCTCTAGGTATCCGCATGGACGGTGAGACTTTCATGGGCTAGGAATTAAAGAAGAGGGAAGGAAGTGGACAATAGGGGCAGGTTGGCAGAGTTAAGGGATGGACAGAAGGACACTGTATGGGAGACCAGGAAAGGGATGGCCAAAGGAAAACCGGTGTGGCATTGCCGAAAGAGGGGCAGAAAGGGTTTGTAGCTGAAGAAGGAAAGAAAATGGTCAATAGTGTGAAATGTGTGAATGATAGTGTGAATGAAGTCGAGTTTAAAAGGGCGGGGTGTGCCGAAAATGGTCCATTACCTGTGAGGCACAAGGATGGCCTTTATGAGAAAAGTTTCCATCAAGGGGTGGGGTGAAGCAAACTGTTGAGGGTGGAGGAATGGGGGGGGGAAGCAAGGGAAGGCACTCTTTCAAGAGAAGCAAAGAAGTAGAGAGGGAAGATGTTGTCTTCGTTTTGTTTCGTTTTGTTTTAGAAAAGCAAGACATGGGTGGGTCTGGTGAGAAGGAACCAGCAGAGAGCAAATGATTGAAGGTGAGAGGGAGAAATCAAAACGGCAAAGTCTTTGAGAAGATGGGTTTTCCATTTCAACCCCAACTGGGTGTACTTCAGGTCAACTCTAGCAACAACCACCCAGAGTCAGTGCAGACCCCACGAGCTAAAAGGCAGCATCCCTTACCTCAGATGCCAGCCACACTTCAGGGGTCCCCTGACCACCCACACTTCCGACTGACTGGCTATAAATTCAGAAGTTCCCATGACCCCCTCAGATTTGATCATTCACGAGAAAGATTCACAGAACTCAGGAAAGTGCTATTATATTATAATTTTATATTACGATATAAATTACTGTAATTTTATTATATAGGACACACATCAGGAGGATGAACTCAGGAAAGTGCTATTATATTATAATTTTATATTACGATATAAATTACTGTAATTTTATTATATAGGACACACATCAGGAGGATGAACTCAGGAAAGTGCTATTATATTATAATTTTATATTACGATATAAATTACTGTAATTTTATTATATAGGACACGCATCAGGAGGATGACCCAAATGACAAGGCATTTAAGACGAGGTCTAGGAGGGACCACAGAGCTTCCGTGCCCTCTCCCTGTGGAGTCAGGGTGCCTCACCTGCCCAGCACATCACTGTGTGCTTCCAACCAAGAAGCTTCTCCAAGCTCCAGTGTCCAGAGTTTGGGGGGATTTAACACACAAGTGTGATGGATTAAACATTGGCCACATGATTGAACGCAGTCTCCAGCCCCCCTCCCCTCCCAGGAAGCCGGGAGGAAGATCTGATATCGAGTGTCTCCAAGCCCCAACCGTTTATCTAGTTGATCTTTCTGATGACCAGGCACCAGCATGAAGCTATCCAGATACCCTGCCATGAGTCAGATCGTTATCTGTCACTGAGGAAATTCCAAGGGTTTCAGAAGCTCCCAGCCAGAAATCTGGGACAAAGATCAGATAATTTTTTTTTTTTTTTTTTTTGCCGTACGCGGGTCTCTCACTGTTGTGGCCTCTCCCGTTGCGGAGCACAGGCTCTGGACGCGCAGGCTCAGCAGCCATGGCTCACGGGCCCAGCCACTCCATGGCATGTGGGATCTTCCCGGACCGGGGCACGAACCTGTGTCCCCTGCATTGGCAGGTGGACTCTCAACCACTGCGCCACCAGGGAAGCCCAATCAGATAAATTGTTAAATTATATAACAACGAGTCAGGAGGCTCAGGACCTGGAGGAAAGGAAGAGCCTCTACCACTCCAGCAATAAGAGAATGGCAGGGCTAGTGGGGTGTAGTTGGAAGTGTGGTGGGAGATGCTGAACAGGCTTTCCTGTGATGAGTTCTATTTTCAAGGACGGCACATGGGAGCGATGGGGTCGGGATACTGTTGCTGTGCACAGACGCCTAGGAAAGCTTCCTAGGACTGCTGAGCAGTGCGAGAGCTCAGTGGTGGTGGTGCGCGTGCACCCAGGTGGCAGCCGTCTGTAAGGCTGGGTGATTTTCTCCAATAGCCCCTAGCAGCCCCTATGGAGATACAGACCATCAATACCACGAGGCTGGGGTTTTATCTAATGAGTGCCAGGGAAGAAAAGAGAGAAAGCCTGTGAGAACACCAGCAAGAAGATGGCCGAAAAGATGGCGCATAGAAATTAAACTGGATGGATAAGGAAGCGAAAGCAGAGGGGCAGACAGAGAGGGAGGATGTCCATGGGCTAGAGGTCCTGATAGTGGTGAAGAACCGGTGCTTTGAGAGTATGGGAGTGAGAAAGCAGCAAGGCTGTGGTCAGAGAGGGGGAAGTCTGCAGGCACGATTGCTGAAATGGAGCCTTTCCAAGAGGCATCCGGCCTCGGGGGTGGCCAGGGGCATGCCTCTTCTATCCGGAGTATTAATTCCTTGTATTCAAGATAAGTTCCCTGAAGAGAGGTTCCATGTTGAATCCATCTTTGTATTCCTAGCAGGACTGAAAATACTACATGGAAGGTAATGCTACCCTTTGGGAAGGGAGGATGCTAAAGTGTGAAGGATGCAGGATAACTCAGGAAGCCCCTGTGCGGTGAACCTCAGGGAACCAATGAGACAAATGGGCAGCGAGGCACACTGGGGAGCAGGGCTCCCCAAGTTCACTGCCGCCCCAGGCCAAATGAGCTCTTTAGAAGTAAGTGTTGCCAGTTAACATTTTCCAGTCTTAAACTCACACGTACTCACTCACGACCAGTTATCCCTGTTGGATTATCTCTTCCATCAGAGAGTCAATGGCAACAGTGGAAATGACGTTACTCTCATTAGGAAGGGAGTGACTTCCAGAGACAGGGCAACAAGGGCAGAACTTCATCTGATCCCCTCTTTGGTCTTCCTGACTCACCCACTGAGTGCCTCCTGGAATCCTTTATTCAGTGATAATTTGACCCATTCATCAAGTGACTACCCTAAGCAAGGTGTCACAGGAGAAGGCGAGGTAGACAATTTTGTCACGGCCCCCTAGGAGCTTACAGGTTGGTGGGGAAGGTCACCTGTGCCCCCAAACCGCCACATGCAAAGCACCTCCCCACTAACCAACGAGGAGGCTTGTCACCTGGGGAGACTAAGGTGAAAGGTTCTGTTCCGGGTATCAATGTGATGAGTTTGTTTGCTCGTTTGTAGGACTGCTTTCTTCGTGACTAGAACTTAAAAGAAGTAAGAGCAAATTTCCCTCTCCAGTGACAAAGGGAAACCGGGGTGAATCCGATCGTACTCTCGATACTTTAAAATAATGTCTCCTAGGAAATCAACCTCTGGAAAGAAAGAGTTAAGGAACTTGCTGGAGTTCACAGAGGCCAGCTCACTCCTGAGAGCCAGTTATCTGTAGGATAATGTAAGAGCTCAGTGGTCTGACAATCGAAGCACCTGTGCTCAGCCAGCAAGGCTGCCGTGGGTTCAGAGGAAATGTTGAGAACTTATTCCCTTTTCCCTCCATCTCCACTCACACTGGGCTAGTCCCCTTGTCGATGAAGCCATTCGTAAAAAGACAACAGGCAGGGACCCAATTCTCAGCGGCAGGAACCGTGTGTAGAACGTGGCCCCTGGCTGATGATGAGGTTTCATAGTCCTGGGGTTTCCCAGGGGCACAGTGGAGCACCCCACTCTCTCTCCATCTGAACACCCAGAGTGGGTGGGAGGAACTCGAGCTGGAAGTTGGGTACCTGTCTGGGAGCCTGTGCCCTGCTTGATCTGCAGCTGGACCCTGGGCCAGGCTGGTCCCTCAGCCATCAGCCGCCCTGGGTAGCTCAGGAGGAGATATCTGAGCAGCAGGTCTCCGTTCCTTAAGCCCCTGTGATGCAGGACCCTCTTGGGTAAGATCACTCTCTGGACTGAGCAAGTGATTTCAGAAGGAACACCCATGCGGAAGTGAGAGAGGCAGAGAAACTTGCCCTGTCAGCCAGAGCAGCGCAACCTCCCGGGCAGGACGCAGGGACGTGAGCCGCCCACCAAAGGGCCCTGAACTGAACGACTCTAACTCTCTCATCCTTTGGAGAGAACGTGGAGTGAGACCTAAGACGAGAGCCAGAAAGAGTCAGTCATCAGGGACTCGCAAGGGACAGTCCGATCCATCTCCAGTTGACCAACCATTGTTCATCATACACTCTGGTCCGGGGATACATGTGAATACAACCTGTTTCGATTGTCTGTAAAGAGCAGATAAGAGATCACTGCAGATGGTGAGAAGAAAATCCATAGGAGTAATGGGCTAAAGAGTGGCTGGAACTAGAGGGAGGGGGGTGAGGGATGGGGGGTCGGGGAGACCCTCATGAGAAACAGATAAACCAACTTGGCTCTCAGTTCAGAGCAAGACTGACATAGGCAAGGATCAGACAGGAGACCTGTGTGCTGCATGTACTGAGCAAAAGGAAGGCTGAGCGTCGAGAGCCCGCCTAAACTAACCCACGACATTGCAGTGGAGCGAGCTGAGCTCGTGGACTTCTACCGAGGGTGCCTCCCAAGCCCAGCTCTGAACCCATGCTCCCCAGTTCACAAGCATTCTGCACCCACAGACACAGACAGATCCCCAGCTGGAGGCAAACGATATCAGCCACCTAGACCGGCCTGGGATGAGCCACCAGGCACTCAGGGCCCTCCCGCGATCTCCTGATGTACAAACCGTCTCTCCCCTTCAGATCCTGTCTCGGTGCGGGGACCCCAACACCCAGTTCTTTATGCCTCCCTCTGCATGTACAGTACCTTCCAGGTGCCCAGCTAAGGCAGACTTCCAGAAGCAGGGAATTTAAAGTTGGGTTCCTCGACAGGGAAAAACCCCAGTGGTGAGGATTCTGGAGGGGCAGAAAATGTCTCCCTTCCTCCCTTCTAGGTTTTTGGGTCTAATAATAAAATTGACATCAGACAGATTAACAGGAGAAAAGCACATTTAATTTTGCACGTAAATTAAATAAAAATATGAGACTCAAAGGCAGTCAGGCAGTTGAGGCTTCTGTGATATCCTGAGCTAAGGGATGGGAGGGGGCCCGGGGCTTCAAAGGGGATAGGGGAAATTCACAGGAAGATAAGAAGAGCAGATGACGGGTCATCATGTTTGCCCTGCTATGCAGATAAATCTGTCAGTTAAAAGAGTCATTTCTGGCAATATCTCTCCTGCTGATAGATGCCCCCTGTCCGAATTCCTTTACGTAGTTAAGGAGGCGGTTAAACCTTCTCCCGAATCAGGTGGGCCTCGACTGCCTTCAGCTCAAAAGAATCCACATGCTGAAGTGACAAGTTCTGCCGCCCTTCCATTCATTAAACGCATGCCCACGCTCGGGTTTCAGTTGACGGTAAATTTGCCTGACACCTAGTAATGAGGACAGAGACGTGTCGCCAGGGACTTCTGAGGGTCCCCAGGGCACGGTCTCAGCAGCCTCCCCCTGGCCTCCACGTCAGGCTGCCACCGCCGCACCTGCTGCAGGTGACCTGCATCCATTCATTCAAGTCCATCAAACTGTCCTGAGCACCGGCGACGGTGGGACACTGCTCTGGCGTCTGGGGAAACTGCAAAGGCACCCAGGTCCCTGGTCTCAGGGACCCTGCATGAGGTGTCTGCGCTGCCGGCCATAGGATGACCGTAGCTGCTTCTGCCACATCAGCCCTGGAGAGGGGACCTTGCTCGCCCCTAAATCTCTGAGGCCACCTTCCTGCCTTCAACAGAGCTCTTCTGAAGGTGTGAGGACGAGGGGAGGCCCCTCCCAGGTCCGCGGTCCAGGCCCACCTTCTCCTCTCCTCCCAGGGGGGTTCCCAGCGTGACAGGAAACAGCTCACTGCGCCCCCCTGCCCCGCCCCGCCTGCTCACCCCCCAGGTGGGCTCCAGGCATGTCCCAAGCTACCATGAGGCTAACCAAGAAAGAAGTTTCCCCCGTGCCCACCAGGGCCCTCCTCCTGCCCCAGCGCACCCTCTCCCCGGCATGTCTGACGGTACCTCTCCATCCCCTTCAGGGTCCCAAGCCAGTGACTGTGGCCACGTGGGGACAGCAGGGCGCCAAGGCCAGCTCCGCTCTTCCTCACAATCCCTTGTCCAGAGTGAGGAGATGCTCACCCCACGCCTTTCCTGGCACTCTCAGGTCCTCAGCTCTGCCCTGCCGGAAACAAGCCTTCCCACCAGAGCCCACGATTTCCCCAAAAGCAGCCCAGCACGCAGCCTAGAGCATTCACAGTCTACAGAGAGCTGGACCGCGTTGCTCTCCCTCTTCTGGCCTAGTCATGTCCCCAAGTGTGGAGAGGAAAGGGAGACGGCCCCTTGGAGGAAGTTTACATCTGCCCCGGTACTTGCCATGTTCCATCTTAAATTCTGGACGTTTGCAGAACCTCCTTGAGGACAGCTACCATGTCTTGTGTAGTTTTGTTACCCTCCCCCTGCTTGTACACACACACACACACACACACATATACACACCTCAAACTGGGTGCCTGTGCTGAATGAATGATGGACATTACCTTGCCTGACCTGCCCAGCTAACCTTACTTACCATGACATGCCACCATCTCTGACTTTGTCTTTCTAGAATTCCTACATTGTCAGAGGAATTTGGAAAGCCCTCAAGAAACGCTTCAAAATTGCCATAGTGGAGAGACGGGAGCATCTTTCCAGGAATTTGCCTCCAGGGTGTTTCTGGTGAGACCCAGGTCGGGAGAACACCCCCCCTCCTGGTTATAGTGGGAGCCCCTATCACCTCCCTGTCCCAAAAAAAAACTTCATAAAAGGCTCAGAATTCCCCAGACAAGCAGGTGGACACTGCTCTGACTCAAGCCAGAGCAGCAAGTTGTCCACAGTGCCTTCGTGGCAGGAGCTGTGCTTCTGCAAGAGGATAAGACCCCTGACCGGGCCAGAGCTACTCTCCTGCTCTAAGCGTCTGGGGGGCCTATTTGCTGCTGAGGAGTTTGTTCTGAGCTGGACATTGTACTTCTGGTGAGTCTCTGCTTTTCGCGCAAAGATATTCTTTTCTAAGGAAACATTTCCCTGTCAGTGGGGGTTAGCTCAGGATGGAAGCAGTGAGAGTGGTGTGGCGTGATCACTCCTGGCTTTCGTGCATGTGGTCAGCCAACATTTGTGGAGCACCGTTATGTGCCAGGCATGGAGATCAGAGCTATCATCCGAAGCCTGCGACAGGTACATTAACAGGAAGGGAGACGAGCAAATAAAACACAATGAAGGAGGTTTGCAGAGGGTGTTAGAGGCGCACCACAGAGAGGAAGGGTACCTACCACCCAGCTTGGGAAGGGGCTTGTCATGGAGGAGGCAAAGCCTGAGCTGAGTCTTGAAGCACTAGGAGTTGGCCAAGGTACAAAGAGGAGAAGTAGGTTCCAGGCCAGAAACGACAGGATGTGCAGAAGCACAGAAAGATCGTGGGCTAGGAGAGGAAAGCAGAAGATTCCATGGTGAGACTTGCTTGCCCAGATCAGGAGCTTGGACTCACCCAGAAAGGGGATGGAGAGCCAGTGACGGGATTGGAGCAAGGGCTTTGTGTCACCAGATTTACTTTGTGGAGAGATCTCTGTGGCTGGTGGGTGGGGAATGGATGGATGGAGTTTCCATGGCAGCAAGCGAACCAATTAGGACATGACTGAAATAACCTAGGTGAGAAGGCAGGAAGGCTTGAACGGCAATGAAGTATGGGGATGAAAAGAAATCTACAGATCCCAGGCATTTAGGAAACACTCAAGAAAGACCTTTCCACAAACTGATGGTGGGTCATGAATGGATGGAGGGGTGAGTCCTTGGGTGGTAGAGACTGTGATACTTTCTGGTTGAATGCCTTAACCAGTGAGAGAGGAAGTGGGGAAGGGAGAGTGGAGGGCTTTTATTCTAAATACCTTTGTGTTATTTGATACTTTGAAAATGAGCATTATATTAACAAAAAGCCTAAGAAGAGTGTTGTTTAAATCACTACTAGTTCTAACATATAACTTTCTGCCTGTGCACATCATAAGTTAACTTCGATAGATCATTTCTGGAACCATCACACCAAACATCACTCTCTGTAAAAATCTATTTTGAAACATGGGTCCTATGTGACAGCTTCATTGATTCTTTATGAGATGTTGGAAGATTTTCTAACCCTCTAATATCAGGGGGAGAAAGAAACTCCAGGTCAGAGGTTAGTGAATTCTGTAATATCTACCCATTGTATTGAAGTTTGGGCAGAATTTTCCTAACACCTTTACACGCTCAGGCATCCTCATTCAGTAACTGGGGGAGATAACCTCCTAGAGTCTGGGTACCAGACTTGACCAGTGCACCCAACAAATCCTGAGTGGCCTTGGTGAGAACTTCCTCTCCCAGAAAATAGAAAACTCAGTTCCAGCCAATAAGGAGGAAGTGAGTAAAGAAGTGAAATTAACGAAGCCATGGAAGGAAATGGTCAAATCACCTTCGATTATGTAACAACCAGCGAGTAGATGCAGACACCGCAGACAGTTTAGGAGAGAAGCGTTTCATCAGAGACTCTAGGAGAGAAGTATTTTTTAGCATCATTTTAAAAAGCATAAGAGGGCTTCCCTGGCGGCGCAGTGGTTGAGAGTCCGCCTGCCGATGCAGGGGACACGGGTTCCTGCCCCGGTCCGGGAAGATCCCACATGCCGCGGAGCGGCTGGGCCCGTGAGCCATGGCCGCTGAGCCTGCGCGTCCGGAGCCTGTGCTCCGCAACGGGAGAGGCCACGACAGTGAAAGGCCCGCGTACCGCAAAAAAAAAAAAAAAAAAAAAAAGCATAAGATTCCAGGGACAGAAACCCTAAAGGGATTCCTTTGACAGTGCTATAACAAAGTCTTAAGGAAAAAGGAAAGGGCAAAGGAACTCAGGCAACAGAGCCACCAGGAGCAGGTGAGAAAGTGAAGATGAATAAGGAAGAAACTCAGAAAAGGGAAGAGAGAGAACTAAGAACCGAGTTGGAAAGTCCCCGGGCAGCCCTGAAAGAAGGAGAAAGAAGCAAACTCACACAGCTTGTCACAGCCAGGTGGGAAAGGAGGGCAGGCAAGGGAGACAATGTAGAAATGCTTGGGGACAGATACGTGATCCTCCAGGCCAATGTCCTTTAGAATATAACCGCATCACTGAGGAAGGAGTCTACATATGGGCACTGTGGACTGCACAGGATGGGGGCAAGAAACGTTCGTAACAATAAAAAGTGGTTAAAACAAAAAGGTTCTGGTTTGGGTTCAGCGAACCCATATCTGAGTCATGATTCCAACATTTACTAGTTGCGTGGTCTCAGGTACGTTACTTCTGTTGGCCTCAGTTTCCTCATTGGTGAAATGGGTGCTATTTACCTCAAAGTTTACTGTGAAGATTAAATAAGATAATGAGAAAAACCTGCCTAGTGCTTAGTAGGTGCTCAATAAAGGACAGCCTTTTTTAAAAAAACTTTTTTTTCACATTGACTTTTCTTTGAGTTATAGTTGATGTAAAATATTATGTGAGTTATGGGTGTCCAATATAGTTATTCACAGTTTTTAAAGGTTATACTCCATTTATGGCTATTATGAAATATTGGCTATGTTCCCTGTGTTGTACAATATATCCTTGTAGCTTACTTTACACATACTAGTTTATATCTCTTAATCTCCTACCCCTATGTTACCCCTCTCCCATCCCCTCTCCCCACTGGTAACCACTAGTTTGTCCTCTACATCTGTGAGTCTGTTCCTTTTTTGTTATATTCACTAGTTTGTTGTATTTTTTAGATTCCACATATAAGTAATTGCATACAGTATTGTCTTTCTCTGTCTGACTTATTTCACTAATCATAATACCCTCCAAGTCTATCCATGTTGCTGCAATGGCATCATTTCATTCTTTTTATGGCTGAGTAGTATTCCATTATACATATATACCACGTCTTCTGTATCCATTCATCTATTGATGGACACTTAGGTTGCTCCCATATCTTGGCAATTGTAAATAATGCTGCTATGAACATTGAGGCTGCGTGTGTCTTTTCGAATTAGTGTTTTTGTTTTTGTTCTGTTTTTTTGGATATATACCCAGGAGTGGAATTGCTGAGTCGTATGGTAGTTCTATTTTTAGTTTTTTGAGAAACGTGCATACCGTTTTCCACAGTGGCTGCACCAATTTACAGTCCCACCAACAGTGTAGGAGGGTTCCCTCTTCTTGCCAACATTTGGTATATGTGTTCTTTTTTTTTTTTTAAAGGCCAATTCCTTTTTTAATAGCAAGACACAAGTAAGATATGTGTTCTTTTTGATGATACCATTCTGACAGGTGTGAGGTGATATCTCTTTGTGGTTTTGATTTGCATTTCTCTGATGATTAGCGATGTTGAGCACCTGGTCATGTGCCTGTTGGCCATCTGCATTCCATCTTTGGAAAAATGTTCAGATCTTCTACCATCTTTTTCATCTGGTTGTTTGTTTCTTTTTGATGTTGAATTCTATGAGCAAGGACAGTTTTTTTAAAAGTACTGTTTCTAAATTTCTATCCAATAAAAATGGTGTGATGGGACTTCCCTCGTGGTTCGGTGGTTGAGACTTTGCCTTCCAATGTAGGGGGTGCAGGTTCAATCCCTGGTTGGGGAGCTAAGATCCCACATGCCTCGGGGCCAAAAAACTAAAACATAAAACAGAAGCAACATTGTAAAAAATTCAATAAAAGACTTTAAAAAATGGTCCATATCCCAAAAATATCTTTTTAAAAAAAGGTGTAATATAATGGGATATGACAGGCACTTGACTCCTTCAACCTGCAGGCCATACCCAGTTAAGCCCCTCCATTTACACATTACCCATGGCTGCTTCCTCGCAACAGTGGTAAAGTTGAGTGGTTGCAACAAAGCCTAAATTATTTGCTATCTGGCTCTTTTATACATAATGTTTCCAGGCCCCTGGTACAAGTTGTATCAGAGTACTATGTCTGAGGCCGACTCTCCTGTACACACGATGTGTGCGAAAAGATATAGAGCACAAAGCCCTTGATATCCACCTTACCCACCCAGGGCTTTTCTGTTGGATCCAAAGGAAGGGCAAGTTTTCACTGGGCTCTCAGAGGTGAAATAACGACTGAGCCTATGGGGAGAGGCCACTGGAGACCATACACCTCGCTGCACCAAACCTCCTGCTTATATATCTAAGCCCTCCTTGTTCTAGACCTAGAGGAAGAATGGAATATTCCTGGAGTCTGTCTGTCGCCACTCTGAGTACCTGGGTCCAGGGGGGTAGGAAGCAGGCCCAAATGAGATGATGCTGTGAGAGGAAGAGCAGCGGTCTCAAAACTAAAAATCAGACTGCTCATTCCCAAATAATCCCCGAAGCAGGAGGAAAAGGAGTCGGGAATTCATGGAGACAGGTGTGGCTACACAGGACGTTGTTTACACATTCAGGTACCAGAAAGACCCGTGGAAATAATGGAAGGAAAATGCAGACTCTTATGAACAATGTTAGGAAGTCAATGCCAAGGATGAGAAGGGACGTGGGGAAAATGGGAGGGATGGTTGTACCTTAGTTCTGTTCTGAGCAAGGGAGTGAACCAGGAAGGAATAGTCCGCAGCGGAGAGCAGTCATCACTACATGTATCATGATGATATAAGAAGTAACCCATGATTATTTTGCTGGTCTTCTTGTTCAAAGTGATCGAAGACCTTTTCAGTGAGGCCAACCTTGATGAGAGAGGTTCAACGCCCAAGATTAGGCAGAAGATGGTACCAGGGCACTTGCTGCTCTGAATCAGTGCCAGGATCCTGTCTCAGAGGAATGACCTACCAGGGTAGAGGGCAACTTGCAGCTGAGAAGGGCTTGGGTGACTCAGCAGCTGAAGAATTCCCCAAAAGCTGGAGCTCCCTGTGACGTCCTGGCATTGCCAACACCTCCCCCGCACTTCTGCTTGGTCCATTTCCCTGGGTGTCTGCATCTCCATCTCCGTCGTCGTCCCTCTTCCAGGCCCTCCCTCCATGCAACTACATCTGTAGTGAGATGTTTTCTGTTTATTGGGAACCGGAAAGAAGTGCTGGGGCCTGAGTGGTTTCCTTGGAAAGACAGGGTTTAATACATGCATTGTGCAACCGGCCTGCTTGACACAATAAGAGGTTTCACTTCCTGAGATGGACCGGATGCTGCCAGGTTTTGGGTCTGGGCTACAGGATCAGGATGAGACATGGCAGAGCTGTAGAGAATACTACGTCAAAGGGCATTGCCCCATGGCTCCAAACTTTCCCTTGAGGAGAAAGAATGAGGGCTCATGCACCCTGGATACTGGTGCATGAAGAGGATGGAGAAGTAGATTCATTCCTGACCTCTATCTCGATTCCCAGAAACAGAATGGATTCACTCAGAAACGACATGGGTCCCTTGCATACCTGCTCTCCTGTCACTGGCTTCCATCCTCCTTCACTCAGCTTGTAATCACATCAGCGACTGAGTGCCTCTCTGTGTTCTCTGTCAGGAGAGCTCACAGAGCTACCAGACCACCGGGTCCTGTGGACCCCCAGCATAAAGAGTCTGAGGAAGGTGGTAGTTCCTTCAGTGAGACTTGAGGACCAGGGGTTCATTTCCAGGGTGGACCTTATGAAAGGAAAACAGAGTCATCCACCAGTCTCCCTAGGCAGGGCCTCCGGGGAGTCTGCACAACCGAACACCCAATTTTATGAGGACTTAGGGACTATTGCTCCCCAAACTCCCAAGGAATGGATGCATTGAACAGGATGCAGCTCTTAGATTCTCTCTGAAACATATAACTTCCCAAAGGTGGGATTCTTGTGTCTGCCTTCCTGATATCAAGATACTGAGAGCCCAATCAGAAGGCTGGTTGGTGAAGCCACTGCATCATTCTTGCTCACGGTAGAGTCTATTTCCCTCCTGCCTGTGAAAGTCAGGAACTCTCTCCCATGAACCATGTTGTGCAAGCCCAGGACTTGGCACAGAGTAAGCACATCCTTATTTGAGTAAAAACACTGTCAAATTCCTGCTCACTATTTCAGGCAGCAAAGCTTTACTGCCTGAACTTGCATGTCACACACTGGGCTAGACCCAGCTCTAGAAGAGTTCACAGCCTCCTAAGGGAACCAGGTAAGTGAGCCAGGTTTCGATTCGGTGCTATAATAAGTGCTATAATATTGATGTGACAAAGGGGCTAGAGAAGGCACCGTTCCCAGACTCCATGCCCCATTTTTGACCCGGTCATTCACTCCTTCTTCTAGGGCTACCCTGGGGCAGTACCCTGGGCAGGCACTCTTCTGGTGTCTGAGTTAAACAAAGTCTGGTGCATTTCTGTACACTAACAGCAAAATACCCAGAGAGGAATAAAGAAAACAATGCCATTTACAATAACATCGAAATACAAATAAATTTAACCAAGAAGGTGAAAGATCTGTACACTGAAAATTATAAGATATTGATGAAAGAAATCAAAGACACAAATAAATGGAAAGGTATCCCATGTTTGGGACTAGAGTAACTAATATTGTTAAACTGTCCATACCACCTAAAGCCGTCTGTAGATGCACTGCAATCCCTATCAAAATTCCAATGGCATATGTCACAGAAATATAACAAACAATCCAAAAATTCATATGGAATCACCAAAGGCCTTGAAGAGACAAGGCAACCTTAAGAACAGCAGAGCTGGAGGCATCACGCTTCCTGATTTCAGACTATATTACAGGGATATATATCTCTATATAGAGGTATACAATATGTATATAAAAGAATATTATTTAGTCATAAAAAAGAAGAAACTCCTGCTGTTTGTCACAATGTGGATGAACCTTGAGGGTGTTATGCTAAGTAAAATAAGTGAGAGCAATTCAAATGCTATATGATCTCACCTATAAGTGGGATCTTAAAAAAAAAAAAAGCAAAACTCACAGGAACAGAGAAAAGAATAGTGGTTGCCAAGGGCTAGGGGTTGGGAGAAATGGGGAGATGTTGGTCAAAGGGTACATACTTTCAGTTATAAGATGAATAAGTTCTGGGAATCTAATGTACAGTATGGTGATTATTATTAACTATATTGTATCACTGTATCATACGGCAGAAAGTTGCTAAAGGAGTAGATCTTAAGTGTTCTCACCACCATATGTATATGTATGTATATGTATATATATGTGTGAGGTTATGGATGTGTTAACTAACCTCATTGTGGTAATCTTTTATATATATATATATATATATATATATATATATATATATATATATCAAATCATCATGTTGTACACCTTAAACTTATACAACGTTATATGTGAATTGCACTGCAATAAAGCTAGAGAAAAAAACAAAGTCTAATAACTCTTGGACTTACCAAGGGATATAGCCTCAGCTGAATATTCTTTTTTTTTTTTTTTTTTTTTGTGGTATGTGGACCTCTCACTGTTGTGGCCTCTCCCGTTGCGGAGCAGAGACTCCGGACGTGCAGGCTCAGCAGCCATGGCTCACGGGCCCAGCCGCTCTGTGGCATGTGGGATCTTCCCGGACCGGGGCACGAACCCGCGTCCCCTGCATCAGCAGGCGGACTCTCAACCACCGCGCCACCAGGGAAGCCCTGAATATTCTTATTTGTAAAAATTTTCACTTTTCAGAGTTAACAGAAAAAAATTCTTTCAGGCAAAAAACATCTCTGCATCTTAAAGAGGGAATGTGATCACGAAGCCTGACTTATTCACAATCTTTTCAAATACGTTCTCAATCCAGGCTCGTTTCACCGTTCACCGAACATTGATGGAGATTCCATATGCAATTGGCTAGGGTACCAGCACCTGGTCTGAATGGGTTGGATGAACTTGTCTCCAAGGATTCCCCAGCCCCATCTGGAGCCTGAACCCCTGCACTACTGTGTTTTCTCTGCTTCATCCTAGCAAGATCAAGTGTCTCCCCAGAGGCTCCCAGTAATTACTCCCCAGTAATTGACCCGGAGCCCCCAAGGTAGAAAACAGCACGCTGGGTGCAGAACTGGCAGGGTTACTGTTACTTCATTAGGCCCATTTATCCATCTCCAAGTGGGAAGGTTCCTAAACTTATGTGCAAAGAGTGAGGGAGCATTTGTATGTGTGTCTCTCCGCGTGTCTTCCACTTTACCCCAGAGATCCTAAATTAAAACGTCCTTCTAACCTAGGAAACCCCAGTATTTTTGATTGACATCATCTGCACAATAGTTGTCAGAAAAAACAACATATATTTGCATAATGACACATTTGCAAAAATATGTCACAGTTTGCTACCACTTGCCCTTCCAAGGATTAGAGAATTTTTTCAGTTTACCCTCTCCCAGAAGTTCCCATCCATCCTCTTTTTTTTTTTTTTTTTTTTAACTTGGTTGTGAAATCAGTTAACCAAACCGGGAAATTTCTTAGCTCCTCACTTCTGCTTTTGAAGGCCATAAAATAGTGAGGGAGAAACTGGCAGACAGCATACCTCTTGGAGACACAACAGGCCACTCCGGGATTCTATTCTCTCCAGGCAGCCTTCATTGTCCAGGTACCACTTTAATTCTTCCTTATGACTAGGTCCTAAGGGAGTCTCTCTCTCTCTCTCTCTCTCTCTCTCTCTCTCTCTCTCTCTCTCTCTCTCTCTCTCTCTCCCCCCCACCCACTCTCTCCCTCTCTCCCTCCCTTCCCCTCTCCCTCCCTCCTTCTCTCGGGGCCTGAGGGCTGGGCTTTTTGCACAAATGCCAGATGTACTATAACGCCATAACTTGCAAAATATTGCGGATTAATACTGCTTATCTCGCAGCGGCTGTCTGAGAGCTCAGCATCAAACCTCTGCCCCAGGTCTCCTAATAAATCCACTCCTGGTTTAGGCTTGATTTAGCAAATGCTCTACTCTGGACCCAAAGGATGACTCTTTCACGCATTCACTTATGCCTTCAAAGACTGCTTCTTTGCATGCCTACCAGGTACTAGATGCTGACGGCAATTCACGTGTGAAGGCAGCCCTCGTGGGGACTGGCGTGGCAAATGGTCACTCATTTTCTCCTCTCTACACAGGTTTCTGAAGCAGCCATGGCAACGGTACCTGAACCCACCAACGAAGTGATGGCTTACTACAGGTCAGTGGGAAAATTGATACCAGTAATGTGAACAGGGCTCCCCTCTCAAGAGTGGAGTGTGTCATCTGAGCTTGAAGACCAGATTTGCCCCACCAAACTGCCTCTTTCAGTGGCAAGCAGGGTTCCAAGGCAAACCTGGTTTAAAGACTAATTTCCCACTATAAGTCTGGCCTTGGGCCCCATAGGCCATCTAGATGTTGCTGCAGGGACAGCCTGCAGAGGGCAAACAGGAAGGAAAGGTGTCAAGTGGACAATACAGGGGATCCCTTGCAACATTTGGCTTAAATGAGACAGAAAGCTCAGATTTTAACTGGGCTGGAAGTTAGGTCTCAGCATCCAACAGAGAGCAACGTGGGTACCTGCCCTGCCTCATTTGCTTTTCCATTGCATATCACCACGGAAACTGGCAGCTTCAGGCAGCCCTAAGGAACATGCTGTTTGCAGTTTCCTATTAACGGTGAAGACTGTTTGCAGGGAAGGAAACATAATCTTGTCCAGGAGACATAATTGAACAATCTCTCTGTTTTTATTACAGTGACGAGAATGACCTGTTATTTGAGGCTGACGGCCCCAAACAGATGAAGGTGAGACCGTGGGCTTAGCTCCCAACACATGAAGGGGCTCTGACATGGGAAAGACTCAAGGAAAGGGGTCCACCTTGTTCCTATGGAGTTTTGTGTTCAAATGATTTTCTCCTCTTCCAGTGAGACAGACGCAGGCTGGCCACTACGCAGCTCCCACGTCACCACAGTGGTTCACTGAGGCTTGGTGATGGTGGCCATGCTTGCAGAGGGTGAGGGGGAATTACCGTGGAGGTAGCGTTTGCTGTTTCATGTTAGGAAGACGGTCCAGGCTCCAACGCAAATTTGATTCTCCTTTTAGAAGAGGCTTTTAGCCCTCAGAGTGATGAAACTACGTTAATCACTTAAGTCACACTCTGAGACCCAGAGAAGATGATCTTGAGAATGAACGTGTCTGCATCCTTTAAGGGTGGAGTTGCTTTTTGCTCCCTGGGGTGGAGCTTATGATAACAGGGCATAGATGATGTACAGAAAAAGTTTAGTTGGGAGTGGCAAGAAAATTATTCACTTGCCAGTGGATCTTGGTCAAGTCATTTTACCCCTCTGATCTTCATCTGAAAAATAAGGCTCATGAGCTGGATGACGTCAGAGACCCTAGCATCCCGCAACCTTCAGTTCTGAAATATTGTCAGCAGGAGCTAAGTCTATCCCAGCAGAGGAGTATTTCCCTGACTTTTTTCTTTTTTTTTTTTTTTTTTGCGGTATGCGGGCCCCTCACTGCTGTGCCCTCTCCCGTTGCGGAGCACAGGCTCCGGACGCGCAGGCTCAGCGGCCATGGCTCACGGGCCCAGCCGCTCCGCGGCATGTGGGATCTTCCCGGACCGGGGCATGAACCCGTGTCCCCTGCATCGGCAGGCGGACTCTCAACCACTGCGCCACCACGGAAGCCCTCTGACTCTTATCTTAACGGAGAGCCTTGCTGATGTTCCAGCTGGCTCTTCTCTTCTGTAAGAGGCCTGATAACTTTCCCAGGGTGTCCAGCCATCAGCCCAGCTAATGCACTTGTACAGATTAGCAGGCAGCTACTTCTCTCTTACTTTTTTAGTTCATGACAGCCTCCTCCAGCCTCCTCATCCAGTCTCAGTCTTGTTAAAAGCACATCTCTTTAAAGGTTTTAAAACCAGCGTTACTGATTTTCTCTGGCCCTGGGTGGGGTGCGACCCGGCCCTCCTCCACTGTCTCTTCCAGGAGCCTGGCTCTCCCTCATCTGGCGCCTCTGCTCTGGGCAGGAACTTATCTCGCTCTCAGCTTTCCTCTGCACTGTTATATGTCTCTTTAGCTGTCCTTCAAGCTTTTAAACCATTATCGTGCCTTGGGGGCAACCTCAGTTAAGCCTTAATGCAGTTAGTTATACAGGTTCTCTGCATAAGGTGGAAATGGGAACCTATTTCAGGAATAGTAACCACTTTTAAAGTATTGGCAGGTTATTTATGAGAGAGCATTTGAGAGAAAAAAAAAACTTGTATAGAATAATTGTTGATTGGGCTTCCCTGGTGGCGCAGTGGTTGAGAGTCCGCCTGCCGATGCAGGGGACACGGGTTCGTGCCCCGGTCTGGGAAGATCCCACATGCCGCGGAGCGGCTTGGCCCGTGAGCCATGGCCACTGAGCCTGCGCGTCCGGAGCCTGTGCTCCACAACGGGAGAGACCACAACAGCAAGAGGCCCGCGTACCGCAAAAAAAAAAGAATAATTGTTGATTGAGCATAGATGTATTGAAAATATTATGATCATCATTGCCATGAAAAATTAACTACATAGTGTTAGTGCATTAGATTTACAAAAATATCAAAAGTGTAAGAAGGTATAAGTTTATAGTTAGGTGGAGCATGTGTAAAAGAGATAAGGTAGAAATGGTATTTATTCTAGAAGAATGCCATATAGGGCATCAGAAAGCCAACGTTTTAGTTTTGGGTCTGCCTCTCTCTTGCCACGTGCCCTTGGGTAAGCCACTTAACCTCTCTGGGCTGCAGAGAGATGAACGTTTATCCTTAGAAGCTCTGTTACCCCCTCCTTCGTCCTCTCTCATGTCAAAACCAGAGTTTTCTGGCACAAGCACCTTCCCACGCTGACTTCCTTATTCTCTCTACAGTGCTGCGTCCAACACCTGGACCTCAGCTCCACGGGAGATGAGAGCATCCACCTGCAAATCTCCCACCAGCTCTACAACAAAAGCTTCAGGCATGTGGTGTCGGTCATCGTGGCTGTGGAGAAGCTGCAGAAGATCCCCTGCTCACAGACCTTCCAGGATGATGGCCTGAGGAGCATCTTTTCACTCATCTTTGAAGAAGGTACCTAACGAGAGCTGAGGGCAGACACGAGATTGCTGGTCATTTCCTTCTCAGAGGCCGTAACCCAACAGTCAACTAAACTTCCCTAAAGCTGAAACCCTTTAAAAGGAGAAGGCCCAGCAGTGAGAGGCAAACAGAGACACCTAGAAACCCAATTAATCATCTCTTTAGTTGAAACCATTCTTTTTTTTTTGTCTTCCATCAGATCGATTTGTTCACTTAAAAGGTTTTTTAAGGAATTCTTCTTTACTGAAAGGATGGTGTAACTGGGTAATAGTGCTATTAATCTTAAGAATGGAAGCTTTTCCAGAATATATTCATGGTCACGCATAAAATGGTACCCAAAATGTAACATCTCAAGACACGACTGTATAAAATCCAATTTGGTGATGGTTTTAGTCTCATTTTTAGTTGTTGAAACTATTCTTAAAATAGGACCTTGATAACTACCGATCTTTGCAAAGCACCCAATCATTCTGAGGGCTTTCACTTATGTATCTTCTGCGAGTGTCAGAATATCCCTGTTGGGCCAGTTCTATTGCCGCTGCCACTTTACATAAGTAGCTCTATGGCCCATCCACAGCCAGCAATAGAGCTGAGGCTTGAACCCAAATCTTAGGGTGCCAGGCCCAGTGTTCTGACGCACCCCAGCTTCCTGCCCACCAATGTTATAATCACACTTTGGCTGTGCGTGCTCAGATATCCTCGGAGGAACCAAATTCTGCTGCTTCACAGCACCAGGCCTGCCCCTCTGAGTTTCCACCTAAACGACGTCTGTGCTCCACATTTTAGAGCCTGTCATCTTTGAAACGTACGACGATGATCTTCTGTGTGATGCGGCTGTGCAGTCGCTGACCTGCAAACTCCAGGACAGAGACCAAAAATCCCTGGTGCTGGCTAGCCCGTGTGTGCTGAAGGCTCTCCACCTCCTCGCACGGGATATGAACCGAGAAGGTACCTGGGGACACCCTGCTTCTTTTCTTGGCCTCCTGGTAGCTTGCTAATTCTCTACACTTTCAACAGAGTAGATGATTAAGGCAAATGATCGACAGCAGTGAAATAACATACAATAAAGAATATGTTTTTGTTTGGGTCCTAGCGTTGACACCAGATCGAGTCCCTTAGCGCATTTATTTTTCAGCAAGAGAGGTGACTCTGAGAAATTAGGGGGCTCAAGCACGCTCAGGACCACTGTTCACTCAAGTCATGTAATGGTAGCGCCACGTCAGTGCTTCTTTTAGAAAGGAATCATTTGATGGACAAGACCTAACCGCCCGTGGGTTCTTTCTTCCTGTTGTTGCAGTTGAAACTAGAATGGTGAGGAGATAATCTGTTCCCCCGCCTCATGCCCAGCCCCGCCCCCTCGCCCCTAACATCTTTCCGGCCCAATACCAGATGGTTCCTTAGAGGGAAACCTTACTGACAAGCAGGAGCTCATATCTCTCGACTGTCACTGGCAATTGTCTCGAGACTGGGGTCCCACGGGTTGTGGGAATCTGCCCAGCACTTTGCCACCGTGGCTGCGGTCCAGGGGGCAGCTGAAAGAAGCAGGCAGTTCTCTTCCAAGGCTGCTGACCTTGGAGAGAGGCATCACTGTGGGAAAGCTTCCTGGTGTGAGCCAAGACAAGACAGCCCTGTTTCTTTAGAATCGCACTGTGAGGGTGACCTTGGGGCCTCCAAGTCAGACAGCTATGACTAAGGGAGATTAAAATGCATGTCTCGGGCTTCCCTGGTGGCGCAGTGGTTGAGAGTCCACCTGCCGATGCAGGGGACACGGGTTCGTGCCCCAGTCCGGGAAGATCCCACATGCCGCGGAGCGGCTGGGCCCGTGAGCCATGGCCGCTGAGCCTGCGCGTCCGGAGCCTGTGCTCAGCAGCGGGAGAGGCCACAACAGTGAGAGGCCCGTGTACCGCAAAAAAAAAATGCATGTCTCTCTTTGCAGCCACTTTTCCCAGCTAAGCTCCTTTCCCAAGTTCTTCCCACTTCCTTCTCTACATTCCTGAAACAGATCCGTGCCCGATGTTTTTCCGGGACCCAGCTTTCTCTCTTTTCTTGCTTTTCACGTTGATCAAATTATTGTGCTCTTGTGGATGGACACATCACCCGTCAGGGACAAGATGACTTTCTGCAGTTTCTAAAAATCAGACCCCCTGATTCTTCATTGCCGCTGTGGTGAGGCTCTGAGAAGCCCCTAGACCTTCTTTGGGGAAAAACCTGTTTCAACCAACTGAACCTGCTATGATCTGTGAGAAGCCCCATTACCCTGTCTGTTAAGCCATAGGGACCTCGGTGTGGGTTTCCGCAGAGGATGCTAAATTGTAAGAGTCCCTGCAGTGCTGTGTGTCCCTAACCATGAGACCCCTTTCCTCTCCCCAGTGGTTTTCTGCATGAGCTTCGTGCAAGGAGATGAAAGTAACGACAAGATACCTGTGGCCTTAGGCCTCAAGGAAAAGAATCTCTACCTGTCTTGTGTGATGAAAGGCGATAGGCCCATCCTGCAGCTGGAGGTGAGTGGGTACCAGGGGCTGAAGGCCCTTCTCAGGCTCCTCTGAAGGACGCCTAGCCATCACTTTCTTCCAAGACAACTACCTCTTCCCCTTAGAAACTCTGGGAGCAGAGCTACTTGATAATTTTGCATAGATGTAAATAAGTTTAATGTAAGTGTTAAATGCATGCAACTTTCACTCCCACCACAGAAAATTAAATCATTATGTAGATGTTCTTGTGTCTTGCCATTGTGACCACCCAACAGATTATACAGTGCTAGGGTTGCTCCACTTGTTAGATGACGTTTTGGGAACTTAATCTGCTCAGGGGACCAGTCACCTGTCATCATTTCCAACCCTCTCCCAAAATCACACCTCTCCTCACCCGCTTTCCCAGCAAAAGCTTCATTTCCAAGCTGAAGTCATTCTAGCCACAGGGCCATGAGGAAAATACAGCAAAGTCCCTGCAAACAGATACGCCTAGGAGCTTTAATCTAATTTTCACTTTTGAAAAACATTCCCACCTAGCATTTGATGCTAAGTTTCAGAAGAGGATAAGGGACACCTTCAGTCACCACATAGAAACCTGGGGTCTCAAAGATAACTCAGGAGTCTGGCTCCTGGGCCTGTGACCTTCGTATCCATTTTCTCTCTAGCCGACCCAGAGAATATCTTTGTCCAGATCAGAGTAGAGTGTCTGTGTCCCTGCCCTCATGAAAATGTTTATTTCTGTTTTGCTGCAGGAGGTAGACCCCAAAACTTACCCAAAGTGGAAGATGGAAAAGCGATTTGTCTTCAACAAGACAGAAATCAAGAATAGCGTCGAATTTGAATCTGCCCTGTACCCCAACTGGTACATCAGCACCTCTCAAGCAGAAGAAAAGCCCATCTTCCTAGGACGTTCCAAAGGCGGCCATGATATAACTGACTTCACCATGGAAATCATCTCTCCCTAAAGGAAGCTGTACCCAGAGTCCATATGGGCTGAATGACCCTGAGGGCTAGCAGAAGGGGAATCGAAGACCATGGCTGCAGCCTGAACTTCACTGTTGTCTAATCAATGCCCAACTTCCCTCCGTATATTCATGCTACGAGACCTCCTGCCCACCAGCCGGCGGGAATAACCCCACTCTTCCCACGCTTCTTCTGCCCGTCCTCAGACCCCAACCACTGAGCCAGCCCTCTCTCACCTCTTCCACTCACTCAAAGCCAGCCTGGCAGAAACCATGGCACACTAGGTTCAGAGAAATCCTCTGTCCTTTGCACACAGCTTCTGATGAGTGACCATTTAATTAATTATTTATTTATTTATTGATGGGTTAATCTATTTAATTTAATTCAAGGGGGCCAAGAAACAGCAGAGTCTGTGAAAAATCCTAGTCTTCTATATCTATGGAACCAATTTCATTTGGGCTAGTGTGCCGTCTTTATATCAAGTCCTTTCACTAAGCCTGAAAATATTTAAGCTCAGATCATTTCAAAAGGAATATTTATGAATGAGGAAGGATGATCAGATTGTTCAATGATTTTGAAATAAAGTTCACTGAAAACAAATGTTTTGCCACGTGGTCATTGACTTGTCTTGGATCTGACATAGAAGAGTCAAGGTAAATGGGGCCATGAGCATCCTCCTTGGGGACTCAGAAGCTCATTCCTCATCACTGAATGCGAGATACTTAGGAACATCGCTGGCCAGAAAAGACCAGCCTTGATACCTCTCCCTTTCGTTTCTATTGTTCATCAAAAGTATATCTGGTGGGCTTCCGTGGTGGCGCTGTGGTTGAGAGTCCGTCTGCCGATGCAGGGGACACGGGTTCGTGCCCCGGTCCGGGAAGATCCCACATGCCGCGGAGCGGCTGGGCCCGTGAGCCATGGCCGCTGAGCCTGCGCGTCCGGAGCCTGTGCTCCGCAACGGGAGAGGCCACAACAATGAGAGGCCCGCGTACCGCAAAAAAAAAAAAAAAAAAAAAAAAGAACAGGAGGGCCTTCTCTGGTGGTCCAGTGGTTAAGACTCTGCTTTTCCACTGCAGGGGGCATGGGTTCAATCCCTCGCATGCCGCGCGGTGCAGCCTAATAAATAAATAAGAACAAGAGGCAGTGTTTATAGGGTGCTAGCTTTTATGTAACAAACAGCAGAAGAAAATAAGGCAGTCCTTTCCAAGGTCTTTTATCTGATTTCGAAAATTCTGGAAGATATGTAAGAAATTTAAAAAGTAGCCGTGAGGTGTTGGGGAATAAGATACAAGGGGATAAGGGTGGGAGCAAGACATTTCTCTTAATACTTTTTATATTGTTTGATTCTTGAATCATGTGACTATATTATGTATTCAAATAAAATAGTGTTATTTTTTTTAAAGCCGGCAGGGCCGCACCCCCAGCTCGGTCTGCTTCCTAACTGCAGTACAAAAGGATGGGATGGCTATGAGAAACAAGTATCCAAGTGGTACCCATCCTCAACATGTAACAGGGTTCCTGGGAGGCGGGGAGCTGCTTTGGGGAGAAAGCAGAGGTGCCCCTGGGAGCCCCAGCAGTGATACAATCCCCTTTCCTTGGTTCAGTGGTACAATTCCACCCACCTCTCTGAGGTCCAAAAGGGAAGACACACCAGCCAAAATGACAAAGTGTGAAGGCGCCTCACCTCATAAGGAAGCCAGATTATGAAGCATCTCTGTGAGAGAAAATTCGTACCTCCATTTTGGAGAAAACATTGACAGTATCTAATTTATTTCTAACATGACTTACTGTTCCACTATTTGGTGTCTTCCCTAAAGAAACAAATTTCAGGAGGTTTACTTTAGAATTGTTTAGGAAAAGTGTAACAGAATAAGCTGGAGACAACCTAAAGGTCCTTTGGTAGGAAAAAGTTTAAATAAAACGGCAAATTAAAAAGAAAAAGAGAGCTCTGAAATGGAAAGAGATCCAGGCAAATCACTGTGAGAAAAAGTCAAGTTGCAGAACAATAAGTACAAAATGATACCATTTACATAAAAGAAAAAAACACTGCCCATTCAAAATGCATAGCCATGTGCTTCTAAGATCATGGAAAGCAGAGAGGTCTGGAAGAGTATGGACTGAACTGAAAATAGCGGTTACTTGAGGTGGGATGGGGCCGGGAGGGGGTCGTCAAGAGGAACTCTAGCTTTATTTATAAAGTTTGAATTTTTTTACAAGATGACTATATTCATGAATTACATATATATACATTTTAATCTTTTGCATTAAAATATTCAATTTGAAATGTGTTTCAATTCCTGGACCTGAGCCAAACACTAAAATAGATCTTCCAAGGGCTGTTCTATCCCTGGTTTGGGGCCAAATTATTTCCCTGGGAACAGCTCTCCTTTCTCTACACTGGGTAGCCTTATCCTGGAAAAGAAAAATGGCCTGTTTCGAAATGGAAAGGGTCAGATGGTTGAAGTGAGGAGAGGCAGTGCCTTCCCCATGCCCACACTTCACCCAGCCCAGGAAACACAACCAACGGGCTGGGACGTCAGTTCGTCTGCACCACAGCAGCACAGATCTGACCAGCTTTCAAGGAGATCCCATCCACGTACTTGGAGAGTAAGAGGTCGGCGCTTCTGAATTTGACTTGATGTCTTGGATTCTGTGTCAGGCAGACAGTAGGATTAGGGTGTGGTTCATCCCATAAGCTTGGACTGCAGTAAGCAGGTGAGGGAAGGTAAGTGATGCAATGGTGGGTGGGAGCATACCTTGTCTGAAGGACAGGTTAGGAGTGGGTGGCTGCCACAACGTCCTGGTCAGAGGGGCAAGGGTAAGTCCGTGGGCCTTCTGTGCAGACCTCCTCCCCACCCCATTCCTCACTCCCCAGTACAGACTTGCTGAACTACCCACAACCATCTGATTCAGCTGGACGCCGGGGTGAGGATGACCTAGAGAACTGGTAAGATGCCCGCCCAGGGGTGGGGGACCACATCTTGCCTCCTAAATTGGCAGTTTGGAAGCAAGCCAAGTGATTCAATTTTCTACCTGGGAAGTCCAGAAACACTGCTTTGCTTATTTGTATAAGCATGACTGTTTGCTTACACAAGAATCATGAAAATTCACATCCCTCTCTGAAAGCAGGTCGTAAAACCATGAAACGCAGCAAGTGTACCAGGAAAAGTGGGACAGGAAGGGGCAAGGAGGGTGCTTGGGACCTGAGTCACCTTCCCTATCAGGGACATCACTGTCTCTGAGAATATTTTCCCTTCTGGCAAATGGGGCAGCTAGAGACAGAGAGGTCCAGGTTGTCCTGGGCAGGTGGGGCCCTCTGGGAACTAAGGTGGGAATTGTGACAGTTATTCGGCCACTCCCTTCCAAGTCTTGAGTTTCCCCACAGGCGGTTTGAAAGGGCCAATGCTTCTCTTTCTCTCCAGCCCCTCACCTCCAGTACTTGCACCCCAATCCCACCAGCCCTCGGAGACAAAAGGTATGAAATCCTTCATCCGCCAGGGATCAGGTGGGCCGAGGGAGTCCCAGCCACTGCCTGAGGTTCCTGAGGCTATAAGTCAACCTGAAGAAGCACCGGCCAGAAGGGGCCACAGTGTTCACGTGTGAATGTTGGGTTTGGATCAGTCCTTGGACCAGAAGGATCCAGGAGCTATGGTTTGACTTTAAAGTAAAATATATCAGGAACACCTGGAAGAGATGTCCAACTTGGAAGGTGAGCCTCACTGCCCTCCCACCCTTGGGGGTGAGACTCTTGTCCCAAGTAGGTAATGTCCTCCTGCTGCACCGTCCACTGTCAGCCTCACTACCAGAGCAGCAAGTCCAGTTCCCTTCCCAAAAGGCCTCCCAGGGCCGTAATCCTTGTGGAATGTTAGTCTTCCAATATTTTAGCTTACATGCTGAAACCAAGCAGAACCCTTTGGGGCTCACATTGAACACAACATTGTAAATCAACTGTACTTCGATTTGAAAAAATTTACGAAGGACATTGTAGGTCACTCCCGCCTCCTTTCCGCTACTCATGGGGCTGCTGCCCTGGTGCTGTGTTCACTGGGCTGGTTGAATAGGCCAAGAGTGACCGCCTCATGTCAGGGTGTCAGGTGATGGTAGTGACAACACCTAATCAAATTCTGCTGCACAGTGAGGGGGAGAAGGCTGAAGTGGAGGCCTGGGGCCACTCTGACCTCTGGCTTCTTTTCTTCATCTGTAATGATGGGGGTGGTCTACAGCCATATTAAAAAAAAAATGATGGGGGTGCAGGGAGATCTAGCATCTGTGGTTCAGTTCATCATCAGCGATAGGAAAGTAGCTTAGCTTTCTTAGGATAGAGAATAAGGGTGGGTGCAATGAGAGGTGCTGGTTTATGTGAGCTGGTCAGGGAAGGTGGCTTGAGCAGAGATGTAGGGAGGGTGCCGATCTTGCAAAGATCTGGGGAGACAGCATGCCAAGGGGAGGTAGCACACAGCTGTAAATGGACTTGGCGTGTATGAGGTATAGGAGAGGGAAACATTTTTCCTCTACCCTTCCAGGTTCTTTTTGGCTGGTCTAACCATGAAATTGACCTAAAACATCAACCGGAGAAAAACAACTGAATTTAATTTCACATATACAGGAACTCCAAAGACATGAGGCTCAAAGAAGTGACCAAAGTAGGCAGCTTTTATACCTTTTAGACAAAGAAAATGTGTGAAAATTTGACAAAACAGAGGGGTTTTTGCTTGGGGCAGCAGATTACTGACATAACAAAATTTGTTTGTTTCTACATCTTTCTTGGCCTTGAATTCCCTGTCTCTGGCCATAAAGATGCCTCCTATCCTTCTGCTGTAGGTAGGATATCTTCCCGTGGGAGATTTATTTCCTGTTTTGGGGGGACAAAAGAGGGTCAGAGCCTTCTTCTTGCACCGGCTGTTTCCAAAGTAACTTTAATTCAAAATAGTCAATATACCAAAGTGGCATATTTGGAGGCAGCCTGCTTTGAACCCCATCAGTTGCAGAGTAAGTAGGCCGATGTGGTGGAAGCAGAGTGAGCAAAGGAGAGAGGGCTGGAGAGGAGGATGCAGGGATGGGGCAGGCAAGGGCCAGGTCTCTGTGTAAGGAGTTTGGACTTACTGTGTTTTGCAAAGCATCCTACACACGGAAGGGATGACCTCATAGAAGTTTTATCACTCTTGCTGTTGTGTGAAGAATGGACCCTGGGGGCAGGAGGAGAGGGTGTCAAGAACGAAAGCAGAAAGACCAGTTAGGAGGCTGTGGCAATGAACTACACAGGAGACAATGGTACCTTGGACTAGGGTAATAGCAGAGAAGGTGAGAAGGGAGGTGTTCTGGGCATTGACAGCAGAACTGGCTGACAGAGTAAATGTGGGAGGTAAAGGAAAGAGAGCAATCAAGGGGCACTCACAGGTTGAGAGCTGATTAACTGGGCAAATGGGGGTATTTAACAGAAATGGGGAAGACTTGGGAAGGGACAAGTATCATATTGGGGGGAGGGGATTCTCCAAAAGTCCTGCTTTGGCCAAGTTTCATTTGAGATATATATTAGACATCCATGAGGATATAAAATTGGAATCTCGGGGCTTCCCTGGTGGCGCAGTGGTTGAGAGTCCGCCTGCCGGTGCAGGGGACGCGGGTTCGTGCCCCGGTCCGGGAAGATCCCACATGCCCCGGAGCGGCTGGGCCCGTGGGCCATGGCCGCTGAGCCTGGCGTCCGGAGCCTGTGCTCCGCAGCGGGAGAGGCCATAGCGGTGAGAGGCCCGCGTACCGGAAAAAAAAAAAAAAAATTGGAATCTCCCCTGAGATTCAGATTCAGGAGTAACTGGCAAGTAGAAGGCATAGAATACCATGGATCACATGAGAATACCTACCAAGAGTGTGTAGATAGAAAAGAGAGAATGGCCAAAGACTGAGCCTGGGGTGCTACGTAAGAGGTTGGAAGGAAGAAATGGAGCCGTCAAAGGAGACTGAGGACGAGTAAAAAGTGAGGGAAGAGAAAAATCAGGATGGGGGGAGGATGGCGGGAAAAAAACAAGTAATGGAGAAGGAGGTCCACCAGGCCCAATGATGCTGAGAGGCTGAGGACATGAGGACCTGGCCACTGGATTTGGTGAGAAAGAGGTGGTATGTGGCCATAACAAAAGTGAGGACAAAGCTGAGGACAAAAGTGTGATTGCGATGGGTTCCAGTGAAAGGCGAGCAAGTGAGCCAGTGAGTAGACGAGGCTCCTTTGAGTAATTTTGCAGTAAAATAAAAGTGAGAGCGAGGGGGACAGAGAAATGCCATGGTAGCTGGAGGGGACTGTGGGATCAAAAGCGGATTTTTATGTTCAAGATGAGAGTTGTTATAGTGCATCAGTCAGTAGGAGGGAGAGAGGAAGAGGATCAGAAAAGCCAAAGCCTTGGGTGTCCCGTAGGGGAGGTGATGCTGGGCAGTGATGTGCATGGGAACAGATGCAAGTAGGTCAATAATTCCTGGGATAGAAATACGAGGCAGCTCTTTCCTGACTGCTCCCATCTTCTTTTTTTCTTTTTACTTTTTTTTTTTTTTTGCGGTGCGCGGGCCTCTCACTGTTGTGGCCTCTCCCATTGCAGAGCACAGGCTCCGGACGCGCAGGCTCAGTGGCCATGGCTCACGGGCCCAGCTGCTCCGCGGCATGTGGGATCTTCCCGGACCGGGGCACGAACCCGTGTCCCCCGCATCGACAGGCGGACTCTCAACCACTGCGCCACCAGGGAAGCCCTGCTCCCATCTTCTGAATGAGACAGCTCAGAGTGCTCAGTGATGCTAGGCGTCCAGGTCCTTGAGGTTGTTAATCCTGCCCAGTCTGGGTTCTCCTCTCTTGAACAGGACGATTCTCAACTGCTTCTCAGGTCAAACAGGCTGAGCCGCCCCAGCTGCTGTCATCTTCTGCCAAACTCGAAACGCTATTGTGCTTTACCATCAACCCCTTTAAGGTCTTACTGGCTCCCAGAAGAGTCTGAAAGGCATCTCCCCCTTATTCATTATTACACGACGGCTGTGAGCATTGGCCATCACAGGCAATAAATGCATAAGAATTTATTCCATTGCAGGCATAAGAACGCTGAGATTTTAAAGTACCTATTAATGAATACAATGAGTACAGAGTTGCAGTCATCAGGGAACATTAGGGAAAAAATCAGGTAGTACAGAAATTAGTTGAGTCTGATAAAACAATGAGAGATATTAACTACAATCCGGACAAGAGGCAAGACTATCTATCTACAACAGGTGGTGAAAGGTTGAAAGCGGTTAAGATAAAAATTGCGTAAGGGGGCTCCCCTGGTGGCGCAGTGGTTGAGAGTCTGCCTGCCGATGCAGGGGACGCGGGTTCGTGCCCCGGTCCGGGAAGATCCCACATGCCTCGGAGCGGCTGGGCCCGTGAGCCACGGCTGCTAAGCCTGCGCGTCCGGAGCCTGTGGTCCGCAACGGGAGAGGCCACAACAGTGAGAGGCCCGCATACCGCAAAAAAAAAAAAAAAAAAATTGCGTAAGGATGCCATTTGAAAGACGTCCATGGGACTTAGTTGTGACATCAACTCACAGCTAAAAAGCCTGGTCCGAAGGCTTCCCTCTGACTCAGCAACCTGCATCCAACACTAAGGGTTGACTGAGTGTGTCACCCTGTGGTTTGCGTCAAGAGTTATCCAAGAGGCCACTAACCCTGTCTCAGATTCTCAAGCCAGTAGCCCAAGTCAAGTTGCTAAATCTTTGACGCAGGAAACTCAGGGTCAGAATCTTTGATCTAGGAGCCTACTGAGATAGTTCATCTGTGGTCTGTGCCCCTGGGTTAAGTGGCTTGACAACACCACGTAAGTATTTAAAGGAAAAAAAAAAAAAAGCATAGAGCTGATGATGTAAATGAAACCCATAGGTTTAACGTTTTTTGTGTTTAGCTTAGAAATAAGTTTTGAGAGTCTCCTGGTGATCTGTCTTTGTTATTTAATGGGCCTGAAACAATTAAAGAAACTGAAACATTAAAGAATTTGTCATATTAACTTTGTAATTCCAATTTGAAATGTGCAATTGATATTAGACTTCTGATTTTCATTTGAAGGACAGAAAATTTGATTGCGTTTGCATTTTCAGAGCCTGAGTTACTACATTTTTTATTTGCTTTCTCTGGAGTTACAGGCATGACTTAGGTGCTTAGAAATATTTTGCTCCTTAGATTTTTTTAATCCACCCTGGCAGGTTTTTGAAATGTTTGGAAAAAAAAATTACATACTAAATTTGCAGATATATTAAATTTGTAGTTTAAAATATTTAAGAAAAACGCAATTAACTATGCTAGAAAAGAGAGGTAAATATTTAGTGAGATTTAATATATTATGCTGTTGACTTTAAAAAAAATGCACAACATGAGAGTTGCGAGTTGAGTTTTATTTGGAGCAAAATGAGGACTGCAGCCCGGGAGACAGCATTTCAGACAGCTCTGAGAAGCTGCTCCAAAGAGGCAGGGGGGAGCTAGGATATATAGGAGGTTTTGCACCAAACGACAGGTAGTCTGGAACATCAAATTATTACTGTTAACTAAAGAAATCAGATATGTCAAGTTAAGGAATTTAGCACTTTTCTATATATGAGAGGATGCAAGAGTCTGGGCTCACTGAAATCATTCCTTCGATATGCACCTCATCTATCGGGGGCCAGTATCATGTATTTTCACATCCTGTGTTTCCTCAGGGCTCACCGTGGGGAATGACTGCAGTCTGATGGCTGCTAGATGGCAGGTGTTCTTTCCTTCCTGAGCTCCCTCAGGGCTCACCAGCTCACCATCCGTGGTGGCTGCAATCGCTGATGACTGTGACATCCCTTGTTTACTGATATGGCAGACAATATTCCATTTATCAAAGCAATGAAATAACTGAGCACTAATTTTTTAAAGTGAAAGTGTTTTTTCTCATTGTTGTACCAAAAACTAGCTTTATAAAGAGAGTGGCAAGATTTGTCATTTGAACTTATTAAGAAAAATCTTGGTTTTTAAATATATAACTGTAATAGCTTACTACACAAATTTAGGCTCAAGAAACTATAAATGCTTTTCTATGCACACAAACAGCTCTTGAACCTTAAAAAATTTAACTGACATCACAGGAAGTCAGCCTGCAGAGAGTAGCCGGTCCCCAAGTAGTCTTCAGGAAGCTGTGCAGTGCTCTCCTTTCCAACACGTTAACAGTCCTGGAATGCTGCATCCTCATTGGTCCCTTTGAATCTCTGATGATGGACAACTCTGCTGCCCAGTCTCAGGACTGAGTCCCAGTAGAGGAAACATACACACACACACACACACACACACACACACACAAACATACATTTTGGCAACAAAAAAATCAGTTTTCAAATAATTCCGATTTTTGGCTAATTTCCACGAACCTCATGAAAAGTGCCCAGAGCACAAACACCATTTCTCTTTTTTAACTCTTTCTTTTTTATTTTGATAAAGTGTAAATAACATACAATTTACCATTTGAACCATTTTTAAGTGTACAGTTCAGTGGCATTAAGTACCTTTACACTGTCGTGCAACCGTCACCACCATCCCTCTCCAGAATGTTTTCATCATCCCAAAGAGAAACTCTGTCCCTGTTTAACATGAACTTGATGCCCAAAACTCGGCCTCTGCCAAGCACCATTTCTTAGAATGTCCCTTATCTCTTCCATCCATTTCCTTCACAGCTGCCTCCACACTTTCTCTTCCAAGCTCCCTGTTAAATCCCTACCCCATGTCCTAGACCCCTTGCTCTTTACCGATTGGCATTACTAAAGCCTAAACAACTGGACTTACTAAGGTAGAAGTGGCCCCTTTGAGGGCAGGGATAAGAGAAAAAGGCTAAAACGTTATGTTAAGAAAATGTATCCAAAACATGGTAAGAGGGCAAAAAAACTATTTGCACCTTTTCAGTGTCTAACTAGCCTGCTGAAAAGGTGCCTGATATTCTAAATATTTTTATTTTCTGGAAGAGGCCAGATAGTAAATCTTTTACACCTGAGGGCCATAAGCTCTCCGAGGCAACTACTCATCACCACTGTTACAGCATGAAAGCAGCCATTGAAAATCTGTGACATGTGGACAGACTGTGCCCCAATACATTTTTATTACAAAAACACACAGAAGGCCAGATTAAGCCCATGGGCCAATTTGCTGACCCCCTTCTCTAAAGGAAAGTACCTTTGTTTAAATTACTGTTTACTATTGATCAGGGCCCAGATGCTGTAGAGTTAGATCTTGACCTTCAGAAGATGGATGAGTGGTGGGTCATTTTTGTCCAGCAGGATAACAAATTATTTCTGTCCAGGAGAAATGGTGAACTCAACTGTTATGATATTATTACCCTGGTTTGTATCTAACTTTGTTGTGTGTATTTGCATATACAATTATATATGTATATATAGATATAACATGTATAATATATACATATGTGTATTATATATACCTTCATTACATATATACACATGTAATATATGTACTCTGTAGTATAGTGTATATGTATTTTATATATATAATATCTGCTCTAAGAAGGAGAAAGGTTAGACAAATGTGATGGTGAAGATAGGATACATCTATGGTCTGCTCAGCCTGGGGGCCTGGTTTTGAGTCCTCAGAGGAGGGAGGAGTTAGGACCAGAGAGCAAAGCAGCTCTTTCTTGAGAGCCTTTGCGTTTCATGCTATTTGGGGGAAGACAAAGGACAGCACAACTATTGAAGTCCCCTCCCTACTCAACCTACAGACTGGAGCAGCTTTGGGACCCCACCACCACCACTACCACCAGAGCTCAAGAAAGCCATGTGCAAAGGAGAGGAAGCAAGAACGTACATGGACCTGCCCTGGAGCTCATGGGCTGCACCATGACCTTGGGAAATTCCTGAAACAGTGGAAGAGACTAGACGAGAAGGCAGAGGCCACGCATCAGCAAGTCCAGGCGGGAGCTCACATAACATAGATGTTTACCCCTCTGGCTGGTGAAGTCTAAGGACGTTGGTCCCAACGTTACGTACCATGAGAGATTTATCAATACAACCACAGTCCCTTGGCCACAAAAGGAAATTAACTTTGGCTTGTGGGGTGGGGATGCAGGGGGGAGATTTAAGAACGTTTTTGTAGCAGTGGAATTTAAGCTAGGCCCTGAAAAACAAGAAGAATTTCTATTAACAGACATAGGGGTAGGTGAAAAAGAAGCAAAGATGAGGTGGCGGGGGGGTGGGAAGGATGCAGGAGACAAAGTTAGACATGACCAGAGTGGGGTGGGGCATGGCTAGTGTGGAAGATAGGACTGGTGTTTGGAAGAAAGAGAATACCACAGGACAGTTTGGCTTTATTTGTGGGTGATATGTCCAATTAGTCACCCCAAACCTTGTTACATGACTCCAAGACAACAGGGGTTTGTTGAATGTCTAGTTTCATCCCACCATTCCCTCCTTTTTACAAAGAAAAAGAAGGCTGAGGCGCAAAGCATGGCAGTGACTTGTTCCAGTAGCGCTGTGATTTGGCACAAAACAAGGGCCAAAGCTCACACCCAAGTACGCTGACTTGGGCTCCCTTCATTGCTAACGTATCTATTTTAGCCACTGTGGACTATCTTGAGGGCAATGTGTTTCACCAACATCAGAGCTTCAGCTTCCTCCCCAGAATGCCCAGCGTTAGTCATGAGGTACAGTGGTAAGAGCACTGGGTTGGGATTCCCAGGTTTTATGCAAAGTAGCTGATTGACCCGTGACCACTCAAGTAACTTCTCCACTCCGTTTTTTCCACTTATGAGAGGAGATCAAGATGGCAGAGTAGGACGACATGGAACTCCCCTCCCCTCCCCCGAAACACATCAAAAATACATCTACCTGTGGAACAATTCTCGCTGAAAACCAGCTGGAGATTGGCAGGAAGACTCCTGTACAACCAAGGCTGTAAGAAAGAGCCACACAGAACCAGGTAGGAAGGGAAGAGAAGTGATCAGATCTGGACCTGTGCCCCTAGGAGGGGACTTAGAAATTACACAGGCAGAGACCCTCCCTGGGGAGTGAGTGATTTGAGCCACAGATTGGTTGCCCCAGCCCTGGGGTCCGACCCAGAGAAGACAAGCTCCCTTAGCTAGACTCCACTTGTGGGGAGTGTGTGCACGACTGCTTGCTCCTAAAGCAGGTCAGAAAGGGAAGACTGAAAACTGCACCAGTGGCTGACCATCCCGGTGTGCAGCCCGACATAAGCCAAGTGAACACTCCAGCCCCGTTTGCTTCATGACACAGCTCCACCCTGGGGTGATGGTTCAGCTTTAAGACACAGAGGTAGCTCAGACCCGAAGCAACATCTGAGCAGGGTGGGGATAGCCATCACCAATGCTTACACAGGCAGAGCATCAGAAGCAGCCCTGACCCCTGTCTGTGACTGAACCACCACAGCCTGTGCCCTGACCCACCCCGAGTACCCCCACCAGCCCCACTTGCTCCAGCACTCTTTCCCTCTGGGATGAGGGTGCTGGTGCCAGGAGAGGGGAGAGACCACACTTAAAGGGAACAAAGTCAGCTCAGACCCAGCCCTCAGAGCTTCTGCTACATTAGCTTGGGACCTGACTCCAACCCGGATAGGGCCGTGATGGTCACAGAAGAGAAGCTCCAGCTCACACCTGGCTCTGATCCTTGCCCCTCCATCTCCAGCCCTACCTCCTACCGAAGTGATAGCTGCCAGCACACCCTTTAGAAAGACATGACTTGTGTTCACATCACACCTGGTTCTCCCACCAAAGCCACTGGGCACATGCAAACTGTATAGGGATGCTCCCACACAAGGAAACCCCTTCGAGACCACAATAGGTAACTGTTTCACCCAATTTCCTAGAGACACAGAAGGTTAAGAAAAATGAGAAGAGAAATTTGATTCAATTGAAAAAGCAAGAAAAAAAAAACCCTGAAAAAACAAATAATGAAACAGATATAAACAATTTACCATATAAAGAATTCAAAACATTAATAATAAGAATGCTAACTGAATTAGGGAAAAGAAGATATGACCACAGTGACAATTTTAGCAAGGAACTATAAAACACACAAAAAAGAACCAGTCAGAACTGAAGAACCACAGCTGAGATGAAAAACACCCTAGAAGGAATTAATAGCAGGCTATGTGATACAGGAAAATGCATAAGAGGCCTGGAAGATAGAATAATGGAAATCACCCACTCAGAACAGCAAAAAGAGAAACAAATTTTTAAAAATGAGAACAGTTTAAGGGATTTCTGGAACAACTTCAAGTGCATCAACATTCACATTCTAGGGGTCCCAGAAGGAGAAAAGAGAGAGAAGGAAGTTGAAATGTATTTGATGAAATTATGGCTGAAAAATTCCCAAAACTGAGGAAGAAAACAAGTATCCAGGTACAGAAAGTGCAGAAGGCCCCAAACAAGTTGAACCCAAACAGACCCACACCAAGACACATCCTAATTAAAATGGCAAAAGTTAAAGATAAGGAGAGAATTCTAAAGGCAACAAGAGAAAAACAAAGAGTGATGTACAGGGAACCCCTATAAGGTTATCAGCTGATTTTTCTGCAGATACTTTGCAGGCCAGAGGCAAGTGGCATGATATATTCAAAGTGCTGAAAGGGAAAAACCTGCAAACTAAGATGCTCTACCCAGCAACATTATCATTTAGAATTGAAGGAGACACGAAGAACTTCTCACACAACATTGTAAATTAACATTATTTCAATGTAAATAAATAAATAAATAACTCAGACAAGCAAAAACTAAAAGAGTTCATCAATATTAAACCTACCCTAAAAGAAATACTAAAGTGTCTTCTCTAAGTGGAAAAGAAAAGGCGATAACAGGAAGTAAGAATCTGTAGGAAAGGTAAAAAAAAAAAAGAATCTGTAGGAAAGGAAAAATCCCACTAGTAAAGGCAAATATATATAGTAAAGGCTGAGGAGCAACCACTTAAATGAACTAGTACAAAGATTAAAAGACAAAAAATTGTAAAAATCAACTACAACTACAATAATCAGTAAAGGGATAAACGTGAAAATGTAAAATATGGCAAAGGGTGGGGGAGGCGAGTAAAACATGTGGATCTTTTAGAATCTTTATGAACTTAAAGGACCTCCAGTTTAAAACAAATAGATATAGTTATAGGTCAATGTATATGTATCCCGTGGTAACCACAAATCAAAAACCTACAACAGATACACAAAAGCAAGAGAGGAAGAAACACAAGAACACCACTAAAGAATATCATCAAGCCTCAAGGGAAGAAATAAAAAGAAGAAGAAAAGAACAGAGAAGAACTACAGAAACACTGGAAAACAAGTCATAAAATGGAATAAGGACATACCTATCAATAATTACTTTAAGTGTCAATGGACTAAGTGCTCCAATCAAAAGACATAGGGTGGCTGATTGGATAAAAAACAAGACCCATCTCTATGTGGCTTACAAGACACTCACTTCAGAGCTAAAGACACACACAGACTGAAAGTGAGGAGATGGAAAAAGATATTTCATGCAAATGGTAGCAACACTCATATCAGACAAAATACACTTTAAAACAAAGACTGTAACAAAAGACAAAGAAGAGCATCATATAATGATGAAGGGATCAAGACAAGAAGAGGATATTATACTCATTAGCATATATGCACCCAATACAGGAAAACCTAAATATATAAAGCAAATATTTATAGACATAAGGGGAGAAATTGACAATAATACAAAATGGACTCGGTTGAACCAAATGGCATCTGAGGTCCTTTCCAGTTATAAAAATAAATGGTACTAGTGCCTTGTTTTGTGTCTAACTTTGCTATTTTATAAAAGTAAATTCATTTTTGCCAATTTACTTCTCATCTCTGCTTCCTCTAGCCTTTTCGTAGAAGAAACCAGTATGGATCTTCTTCATTTCTCTCTTAAGAAAGTGCTTTATCTCCTTAATTACTTAGGGGATGAGAAGGGTCCAGATTACAGACTTGGAAAAGCCTGGAGGCAACAAAAAAGCAAGTGAAGTAGGCTAGTTATAATGGCAATAATAATAATAACAATCAACACTGTGAATTTGTTTTACACAAGAAAAATACTCTCACTGAAGAGAAAGTAAAAAAAAAGAAAAAAGAATATTAAAAATCCCCTGTAATGCCCACACAGTCATTGAATAGCCGTATTTGTATAGATTTTAATGTTATTTGTACAAACTTTACATTTTAGTCTTCATGGAGTGAGTTTAGTTTTCAATCCAGCATTGCGCACAGTGCCCAGGACAAGAACTTAATGAATGTTCAATGAAAACATGATCTCACTTTTATTTTTTGTGTGATTCTTTTCCAGCTTTATTGAGATATAACTGGCATATAATATTGTATACGTTTAAGGTGTACAACGTGATGATTTGATACACGTAGCTATCATGAAATGTTTACCACAATAAGGTTAGTTAACACATCCTTCCCCTCACACAACTACCATTTCGTTGTTGTTGTGTTGTTGCTGTTGTTACGGCGAGAACATTCAACGTCTACTCTCGTAGCAACTTTCAAGCATACAATATAGTATTGTTAACTGTATTCGCCATGATGTACGCTAGATCCCTGAAACTTATTCATCTTATAACTGAAAGTTTGTACCCTTTGACCAACATCTCCCCATTTCCCCCACACTCAGGCCCTAGCAACCACCATTCTACTCTGTTTCTATGAGTTTGAAATTTTTATTTTTTTTTAATTTTGAAATTTTTAGATCCCACAAAATAGTGAGGTCATACAGTATTTGTCTTTCTCTGTCTGACTTAGCATAATGTCATCAAGTTTGCCCATGTTTACAAATGGCAGGATTTCCTTCTTTTTATGCCTGAATACTATTCCATTGTGTATAAATACCATGTCTTCTTTATCCATTCATCCATTGATGGACACTTAAGTTGTTTCCATATCTTAACTATAGTGAATAAGGCTGCAACAAATATGTGAGTGAAGATATATCTTTGAGATAGGACCTCATTTCCTTTGGACACATACAGTACCTAGAAGTGGAACTGCTGGATCATACGGTAGTTCTATTTTTAAAGGATGTTGATTTTTGTCAAATGCTTTTTCTGCATCTATTGAGATGATCATATGATTTTTGTCTTTTATCTACTATTGTGATGTTTCACACTTATTGATTTATGTGGAAACATCCTTGCAAGGCAGGGGTAAATCCCATTCGATCATAGTGTATGACCCTTTTAATGTGCTGTTGAATTCAGTTTGCTAAATTTTCTTGAGAATTTTTACATCCATATTCATCAGGAATATTGGCCTGTAGTTTTCTTTTCTTGTAGTATCCTTAACTGGTTGTGATATTAGGGTAAAGCTGGCCCCATAAAATGAGTTTGAAAGTGTTCCCTCCTCTTCTGTTTTTTGGAAGGGTTTTAAGAAGAATTAGCATTAATTCTTCCTTAAATGTTTGGTAGAATTCACTAGCCATCTGGTCCTAGACTTTTCTTTTTTGGAAAGTTTTTGATTACTGATTCAATGTCCTTATTCATTATCAATCTGTTGAGATTTTCCATTTGTTCATAATTCAGGCTGGTAGATTATACTTTTCTAGGAATTTATCCATTTCTCTAGGTTGTCCAGTTTGTTGGCTTATAATTTTTCACAGTAGTCTCTTATGATCCTTTGTATGTCTGTGATTTCAGTTGAAAAGTCTCCTCTTTAATTATAATTTTATTTGTTGAACCCTCTCTCTTTTTTTTTAATACATCTAGTTAAAGGATTGTCAATTTTTTTATCTTTTCAAAAAATCAACTCTTCATTTTGTCACTCTCATCTATTGTTTTTCTAATTTCTATTTCACTTATTACTGCTGTGAATTTTGTTATCTCCTTCCTTCTGCTAACTTTAGGCTTAGTTTATTCTTTTACTAGTTTTCTGAGGTGTAAAGTTAGGTTATTTATTTGAGATATTTCTTTTCTTCTTCTTTTTTTTTTTTTTGGCAGTACGCGGGCCTCTCACTGATGTGGCCTCTCCCGTTGCGGAGCACAGGCTCCGGACACACAGGTTCAGCAACCATGGCTCACGGGCCCAGCCGCCCCACCGCATGCGGGATCCTCCTGGACCGGGGCACAAACCCGTGTCCCCTGCATTGGCAGGCAGACTCTCAACCACTGCGCCACCAGGGAAGCCCCCTTTCTTTTCTTTTAATGTAGGCATTTATCACTATATACTTCCCTCTTCCCTCTGCTTTTGCTTCATCCCATAAGTTGTGGTATATTGTGTTTCTTTTTTTCTTTGTTTCAAGATATTTTTTATTTTCTTTTTGATTTTATCTTTGACCCATTATTGTTCAGGAATGTGCTGCTTAATTTCCACATATTTGTGAATTTTCCTTTTTCCTCCTGTTATTGATTTCTAGTTTCATACCATTGTGTTCATAAAAGTTACTGTGCATGATATCAATCTTTTAAAATTTGCTAAGATGTGTTTTGTGACATAACATATGATTTATCCTGAGAATGTTCCATACATGCTTGAGAAGAATGTCTATTCTGCTGCTGTTGGATAGAATGCTCTATATATGTCTGTTAGGTCCATTTACTCTAAAGCATAGTTCAAGTTCAATATTTCTTTATTGCTTTTCTGTATAGATGAGCTATCCGTTGTTGAAAGTGGGGTATTGAAGACCCCTACTATTATTGCACTGCTGTCTATTATTCCCTTCATATATGTTAGTATTTCTTTAATATGTTTAGGTGCTCCAATGTTGGGTGCATATATATTTATAATTGTTATATCCTCTTGATGAATTACCACCTTTATCATTAAATAATTATCTTGTGTTTTGTTACAGTTTTTTACTTAAAGTCTATTTTGTCTGGTCTCTAGGTGGAGTGAAAATGAAGTGGGTCCTTCGGGCAGTGCCCCACAAAGGGTGATGGGAACTCTTTCTAGCTGGGGGGCTCCCTCTTGGTGCTGAACAATGCTGGCTTGAGGGATGGGATGATGCAAGCTCAATGAAACTGTTCTTCCTTCCCATTTTGTGTAGTTATTCTCAAATTTTCTGTTCCTCTGTGTTGCTGAAGTTTCTTCAGTGGACTCCAGAGCTCTCTTAGAGCTGTTTTTGTTCATGGATAGCCATCTAATTGTTGATCTTTGTTGGGGGACAGAGGACGGGGTTTCCTATTGCCATCTTGGTGACATCACCTCAATGATTCCATTTTAGATGAGGAAACTGAGGCCCAGGGAGGATAAAGAATATAACAAATTTCACCTATTCATTCAGTAATGTTTAGTAAGTACCAACCATGCGCCAGACCCTGTTCTAGGTGCTGGAGACACAGGAGGCAACATTTTAATGTGTCGAGACAGACGGTAACCACGTAAGAAAATTAATTATTTCAGTTAGAGGTAAATGCTGTGTCATCAATAAAACAGAGTGATGTGGTAGAGTCAAGAGGGGGTTCACCAAGGAAGCTCATCAAGGAAGACGTCTCCCAGGAAATGACTCTGAACTAAGCTCTAAACGGTAAGAAGGAGCCAACCATGGAAAGGAAGAACAACCCAGCTAGAGAGAACTGTAAGTTTATCTAAGCATAAAGGCTCTGAGGCAGCAACCAGCTGGATGAGTGCAAGTAAAAGCTAGAAGGTCAGTGTGACTGGAGCATCATGGGAAAGGGGGGGGATCAGTGGTGTTTTAACAACTGACCCTCTGAGAAAAAAACAAAAAAATCTGGGTTTGTAGCATTTCCCAATTGCCAAGATGTAAATATTTCCACCATGGCCAACTTAAAGCTATCAACATGGTGCCACTAAATGCAAAGTTGGAAAGCCCTGCACACAGTCATCTCATGAGCAGGTATAAGGGGCTTCAGGACATCACTGAAGGTGTTATGAAATGAAATTGAGAAACAGATAAGGGCCACCATCACTCAGGTTTTGTAAGCTGTATTGAGGAATTTGGACCTATGACAAGATTATCGGGGGACTTCCCTGTCGGTCCAGAAATGGGACTTCACCTTCCAATGCAGGGGTTGCAGGTTCAATCCCTGGTTGGGCAACTAGGATCTCACATGCCTCACAGCCAAAACACCAAAGAAAAAAAAACATAGAGCAGAAGCAATATTGTAGCAAATTCAATAAAGACTTTAAAAATGATCCACATAAAAAAATCTTTTAAAAGAAAAACATATTATAGGGAAATCATTGGAAGATTTTAAGCAGAAAGTAACATTACCAGATTTATTTATTTATTTGTGGTATGCGGGCCTCTCACTGTTGTGGCCTCTCCCGTTGTGGAACACAGGCTCCGGATGCGCAGGCTCAGTGGCCACGGCTCACAGGCCTAGCTGCTCCGCGGCGTGTGGGATCTTCCCGGACCGGGGCATGAACCCGTGTCCCCTGCATCAGCAGGCGGACTCTCAACCACTGCGCCACTAGGGAAGCCCCAGATTTATATATTTTTTAAACATGATTATAACCACTGTGTGGAAAATGGACTGTCCAAGAGCAGAAGTGGAAGTTGAGAGACCAATTAGGAGGCTATTGCACCATCCAAGGAATGTGGTGGCTTGGACTATCATACGTCGAATCTTCTCTAGTGGAGAATGAAGAAAGAATAAAAATATTTTGGATACTAATTCAGAGGTAGAAGTAATGGTCATCCTAGTGGATTGGATGTGGGAATGAGAAAAGTTAATGAATAAAAGATAACTTCTAAATAAACAAACTTACAGTTACCGGGGGAAAGGAGGAGGGGGGATAAATCAGGAGATTGGGATTGACATATACACACTACCATATATCATAGATAACTAGGGACTTCCCTGGTGGTCCAGTGGTTAAGAATCCATCTTGCAATGCAGGGAACGCCAGTTCGATCCCTGGACGGGGAACTAAGATCCCACATGCCGCGGGGCAACTAATACGTGTACTGCAACTAGAGAGCCCACGTGACTCAGCTACAGAGCCCAAGCGCTCTGGAGCCTAGGTGCCACAACCAGAGAGAAACCTGCGCACCGCAAGGCAGAGCCTGCGCCGCCACAAAAGATCCCACGCGCCACAACTAAGACCCAATGCAGCCAAAAATAAAGAAATAAATTAATTCATTAAATATTTTTTAAAAATAGATAACTAATAGGGACCTACTTATAACACAGGGAACTCTACTCAATACTCTGTAATGACCTATATGGGAAAAGAACCTAAAAAAGAGTGGATATATGTGTATGTATAACTGAATCACTTTGCTGTACAGCAGAAACCAACACAATATTGTAAATCAACTATACTCCAATAAAAATTAATTTAAAAAAACAAAGATTACTTCTTAGATTTTTCATGAGTAACTAGGTAAATCTTGGTGTCATTTACTGAGGAAGACCAGGAGACTAACAGGCTTAAAGTATGTGGTGAGTCAAGGGTTTTTGTTAGGACATGTTTAGCTTGAGACACCGATTAGATATTCAAGTGAAGGTGGCAAACAGTCAGATAGATATACAAGTCTAAAGCTCAGAGAAAATAAACACAGGCTGGAGTTATAAACTTAGGAATGGACCGCAAACAGAGGGTAAATGAAACATGGGACTAAATTAGACCTCCTGAGGAGAAAGCAGACCCAGAGCTGAGCCTGGGACATGCCAACATTAAGAGGTAGGAGAGGAAGAGCCAGCAAAGGTGATTGAAAAGGGCAGCCAGGGGCAGAGGAAAAGTAAGACTGAAACGAGGAAAATTAGGTGTCTTAGAGGCCAAAGCAAAGGGGACTTCCCTGGTGATCCAATGGTTAAGAATCCGCCTTCCAATGCAGGGGATGTGCGTTCGATCCCTGGTCGGAGAACTGAGATCCCACATGCCCCAGGGCAACGAAGCCCACATGCCGCAACTACTGAGCACTCGAGCCACAGCTAGAGAGCCCTCATGCCACAACTACAGAGCCCATGCACTCTGGAGCCCACATGCCAAAACGAAGAGCCCACACACCACAACAAAAGATCCCACATGACAAAAGATCCTGTGTGCGGCAACTAAGACCTGACGCAGCCAAAATAAATAAATATTTTCTGAAAAGAAAGAAAGAAAGAAACCAAAGCAAGGAAGCATTTCAAAAACAAGGGAGGGGCTACCTGTGTCCAGTGCTGCTGAGAGATAGGGACAGATGAGGATGGACAAGTGGCTACTAGATGGCGGTCAAAGGTTGCCTTTGGCATGAGAGTCTCAGTGGATTGGTGAACACAGCAACCCTATGGAATAGAATGAAGAAAGGATAGAAGTACAACCCCCTGGGAAGGAACACAAAGAAGTGGGGTGGTGGCTGGAGAGCGACATGGGGTCAAGGGAGGACTTCTTCATGAGGGCAGACACTTGGGCAAAGACCTGGGAGAGAGGGAAGAGGGGATGACGTAGGTGAGAAAAGAGTCCTGAGCAGGCTGTGGAGGGGTGGGGTGCAGGTGGGGAGTAAAAACCAGAGCTCAAGATAACTGTTGTCCCCAGGGACACCTCTTCCACTGTAATAGAAGCAAAGGCAGGTGGGTTCAGTATTTCAGGGGGTAGATAAGAGATTTCCTGACCTATTATCTTTGTTGTTTCAATAAAGTACAAAATGACAATTATCAGCTGGGCATGGGGTTGGGTGAAGGTGAAACTACTCCCTCTATTCTGCCTTCTCCCCCTTACCCTACTAAATACAGTCACACTCAATGCCCTGAACTTTTCCATCTTTTTGTCCTGGTCTTTCTGATCCTGCTCTGACTCACCAGGCTATCTCTCCTAAGTAAGAAGTCTACATTTTTAAAACAAAGCATCTGGAAATAACACATTAGTTTCCCCAGCCCCGCCCCACCCCTCCCCACCCCGCCCCACAATGCTTCTGTATCACAGAAACATCTCAGCCCGGTAGGGTTATTTTGTTCCCCCCAGACACGGTAGGAAGACCTTAACCCTGGACCTGATACCACAGCTATTCACGTGGACAAATGATGAATGACATGAGATTCTGGCATGTAACCCCCCAGGCTCCAGTACAGCTGCATTACTCACATTTAACCACTGACCCTCCATCCATAGAAAGTCAGCTTTGGATCATCTGCCCCAAAGAGGGGAGGGACGCCCCAGAACCATTTACAGTCCTCGCCAACGTCTCGGAAGTGGCAGGTTGGGATTCAAATACTGTCTGTAGAATGTCTACAAACTTGACATTTAGCTCTATTTAATGTTATAAGTGGGTGGAACTCAAGCCTAGATAGCCACGCATTTCCCATTCCCAATAATGACATCAGGGCCGTCTGCCTCTGCCGTCCCAGAGAAAGGTAAAACAGGCCTCCAAGCCAACCAAGGTGGAGGCTCATGCCTGAAAAATGAATTCTTTCACCCACAGCTATTTTTTTTTCCACCAATAGAAATACTTCCAGGCTGAGTTGGCAAATGGGAGCCTGAGAACGTGTGGGGAAATTCTGGTTCTTACTGCAGCTGCTGAGTAATCGCTCTGAATTCATTTTGTCTCTACCAGAACTCTGCCTGCACTTCCTTGGGAATTCCCCCAGAACAGGGAGTTTGCAATAAACTTGATGTCATGCTATTTATTTCTAAGGCAGGAAATGGAATATTTGTGGAAATTCCTTTGCAAGAAGAAATGATGACCTTTAAACTTTCATCGAAAGAAAAGGAAGTATATGCTCTAATAAGATTCCCTCGGTCGATACTATCCAGCAGGGCTAAGAATCTCTTGCCTTTGGAGTGACCTCAGCAGAACAACTGAGAGACAGCTGGGCAGTGGCTCCACGGTTCCTAGGACATAAATCCCAGAGACCCTTCCTCCTCCCACCTACCCTCCAGTCACATGAGGCCTTGAATTTCATTTTCTAAGACTCGGAATGAAAAACACTCATCTATAAGAACTCCATACTCTCTACCTGAGCTTATTTCCCAAGCCTGTCCCTCCACACCCCCTTGCCCATCAGTCAGTTGGCGTCCCTGAATGAGGAAGGAACTTTCTGCCTGGTCACCAAAAAGTCCTCCTTGGCCTTCAGGCTGCTCCTCATCAGCTGAGTTCCCACCAGGCCGGGCCTCTTAAAACCTCTCCCTGAGACTTCCCTTACAGTCCAGTGGTTAAGACTCTGCCTTTCCACTGCAGGGGGCACAGGTTCGATCCCTTGTCAGGGAACTAAGATCTTGATCTTGTATGCCTCACGGTATGGCTGAGAAAAAAAAACTCTTCCGGGCTTCAGGCCCTGGAATCCCTATACTCAGAGGCTTATCTTAACTCCCCTCCCCTTCTCCCTCCCCTTTTCCTGGCAGGAAGATCCATCCTTAACTGCCTCCATTGACCTTCACACCATCCCAAATTGAGCTGCAGCATCTCTTCTATCCTCGCAAGACGTCGCCCTCACCCGTGGGCTGGCACATTCTCCTCCTGAGAAGTTTCCACAAAGTAGCTGCTGAAGTAAAAGGAGAAAAGGAGGGATAAAGGGAGAAAGGCAGGAGGGAAGGAGGAGAAATGACTTTTTACTTAGTACCAAATGTAACCAATATATCAGGCAGTCTGAACTTCACGAATGACAAACAAGAAATGACTTTGTTTTCAGTTTATTTTTGTACATGGTGTTAGAGAATGTTCTAATTTCATTCTTTTACATGTAGCTGTCCAGTTTTTCCAGCTCCACTTATTGAAGAGACTTGTCTTTTCTCCGTTGTATATTCTTGCCTCCTTTGTCATAGATTAATTGACCATAAGTGCATGGGTTTATTTCTGGGCTTTCTATCCTGTTCCATTGATCTATATGTCTGTTTTTGTGCCAGTACCATAATGTTTTGACTACTGTAGCTTTGCAGTATAGTCTGAAGTCAGGGAGCCTGATTCCTCCAGCTCCATTTTTCTTTCTCAAGTTTGCTTTGGCTATTCAGGGTCTTTTGTGTTTCCATACAAATTGTGAAATTATTTGTTCTAGTTCTGTGAAAAATGCCATTGGTAATTTGATAGGGATTGTAGTGAATCTGTAGATTGTCTTGGGTTGTAGGATCATTTTAACAACATTGATTCTTCTAATCCAAGAATGCAGTATAGCTTTCCATCTGTTTTCCTCCAGCAACTGCTTCACACATGCTCTATCATATCCTTCTGATCCCTCCAGCCAGTGCAGAACTTTCTGTTGAATAACCTTCATATCTGAACAGTCTCAGGTTCCAGATAAAGAGGGCAGATATGAACTCTTTCACTAATTCTGTTCCTTTTCCCAAACCCTACTAAAATAACATTAAAGGTATCTTTAAAGGCACAAACCCACAAGGATGGAGAGAACAGGAAAGGAACCAGCAATAGTGGAAGGAGATGAAGATCAGGCAGCTCCCTGGCATGCACTTTGCTGAGTGCACATTCACAACAGAGATGCAAGAGGTCTTAGCCTCACATAGGAGTTTTTCAAGGAAAAAAATTTTTTTGAAAGCTGGAAAGCAATAGTTGGACAAGTGGAAGTTGATCTTAAGTGAGCAGTGGAAAAACTCAGAACCAGCCAACATTTAGTATCTCTGAGAGAGGGATTAGAGGGTAAAATATGGAAGACTGCTTGAAAGCCAATAAAGAGAGCAAAGAAAAAGTACATCTTGTGCCATTCCATTTTCATAAAACTCTAGAAAATGTAAACTAATCTACAGTGACAGAAAACAGATCAGTGATTGCTGGGAATGAAGGAGGGGAAGAGAAGGAATTACAAAGAGGCTTGAGGGAACTTAGGAGGTGAGGAATACATTCGCTATCTTGATTGTGGTGATGGTTTCACAGAGGTATGTCAAAACATATAAAGAGAACAATTTAAACGTGCAATTTATTATATGTCGGTTTTACCTTAGTAAAGTTGTTTGTTAGAAGTACTGACAGGGCTGTGAGGAAATTCTCATTTGTTGCTGACTGGTTCAGTGTTTTTGAAGAATAACATGATAGTAATTTAACATCTGGATAATAATTAAAATGACATTAACAGGGAAAAAAATAAATAATTATATCCACAGATGACTTTTCCCATGTTAACAGAAGACAACAAGAAGATAAGAAGACTCCGTAAAGGGTGTAAAATAAAGGGTCTTTGAACTAGGGAATACCAGGTATATTTGAAGGTGGGAGAAGTATCACAAACAGAGTAATTAATGACAGCATGCAACATGATTCTGAGAATCCCCGCCCTTCCCCCACACATACCACTTGCAGAAGGCTGATGGCCAGGCCTTTACCCTTTAGGCAGGAGACTAAAAGAGGCTTCTCTGGGGAATCAAGCCAATACTGATACTAGGGCTTGTTCAACCCAATGGCCCTGCCAGGGCATCAAAGGACGACACTCACAGTCAACAAGCCTTACCCATACTCTCAGAGTTTCCAATCAGCTTTTGAGCACCCACTTTTGCACATAAGCAGAAAATCTAGGATTACTAGACATCTGCAGGAACTTTCTAGCAAGGTGGGTATAAAAACAAACCAACTGAAAAAAAAGCAGAGGGAAAAGAAGAGACTATGCAAAGAGAATGAAACTTTAAAAGCAACAACAACAAAAACTATTATGAATGTCCTCAAAATAATAAGATAGTAGGATCATGAAACAGGAGGAAGATACCATGGGGGAACGAGAGAAGGGCTGGGGGAAAATATTCAGAGAAAAAGAAAATATGGTAAGAGAAATGAAAATAATTAAGAAGTTGGGAGATTAAGTTAAACAAATCTCCCAGGAAGTAAAGCAAAAGACTAAAGACTTAGAAATAGAACAGAATCAATAAGAATATTAGAGGGCAGATCCAGGAGACTCAGAAGCTAAAACTAGAGGTTCCAGAGGAAAAGACAAGAGGAAAAATCAGAGCGGAAAGGCACTTACTCAAATAATTAATAAAGTTTTCAGAACTTAAAGGACAGGAGTTTCCAGATGGACATGGCCCATTGAGTGTCTAGCATAATGAATGAAAAAAGGTCCACAGCATAAAAGTTCAAGACACTGGGGATGAAGACATAATCCTACAATATTCCAGACAGAAAACCACAGCCACGTGGAAATAAAGGGCATTTGAATGGTATCAGACTTCAAGCAGCAATATTGAAAGCTAGAAGAAAAGGGAGAAATGCCTTCAAAATCACAAGGGAGAATTAATTCCATCCAACCCAGAATTCTATATCCAGCCAAACTATCAACCAAATGTCAAGGTAGAATAAAGACTTTCTCAGACATGTAGGTTCCTAAAAATATTTTTACTTCTTTGGCATCTTTTCCCAAGAAGCCATTAAAGGGAGTAAACCAAGATAGAAGAATACATGGGAAACAAGGAAAGGGTGGCTCCAGTGCAGGAGTAAGGTGTAGGGAATCCTGATGGTGAAGGAGATCTCAGGATGAAGCTGTATGCAGCAGTAAAGAGAGCCCCCAGTCCAAGGTAGAGCAGGTCAGAAAACCTAGGAAATATTCTTTTTCTAAGATAAAAGAAACTGCCTAATACATCTGAATGTCTTAAAATTTAAACGATTACTGGAAATTTAGAGTTTGATTAATAATCATCAGAGGTGGATTTACTGTGAAGCTAATCAAGCTTAAATCTCAAGACCCTTCATTTACAAGGTCCCTTGCAAAGTCTGTGCTTAGTTTGTATTTGTAATTTTTTTTAATAAATTTCTTTATTTTTGGCTGCGTTTGGTCTTCATTGCCGTGTGCAGGGCTTTCTCTAGTTGCGGCGAGCAGAGGTTACTCTTTGTTGAGGTGGCTTCTCTCGTCACGGAGCACGGGCTCTAGGTCCGCGGGCTTCAGTAGTCGTGGCACATGGGCTCAGTAGTTGTGGCTCGCGGGCTTAGTTGTTCCACGGCATGTGGGATCTTCCCGGACCAGGGCTCAAACCCATGTCCCCTGCATTGGCAGGCAGATTCTTAACCACTGCACCACCAGGGAAGCCCTGTATTTGTAATTTTTATTTGTTTTCTTAAAGAGGGCTGCCAATAGAAACTATATCCAGCCCCAGTGATAAGTACATAAAAACTAAGCAAATGGAAAAAAGACAGTTATTAACTCAAGGGAAAACAACATGTTGAACTGGAAAGGAAGAGTTTACTAATTGGCTTAGGTCTGAATAGCACTGACATATTCATAATAATATAAACTCTTATTATTAATCTAAGAAAATTAAGATATAACTGTATTAGGAGGACTGGGAAGTAGGTGAAGTGGATGGTTGGGACAGGACAGAGAACTGAAATTCTCATTCTCCAAAGTGGGAAGATCATCGTTAATGCCTAAAACTTAAAGTTCAGGAAAAAGTAAAGCAAGTGTCTCATTAAAAATAAGAATTAAGTACGAAATGATAGAGATGGGAGAAGAAGAACCTGCTATATTTAATATATTTTATATTTATATCGATTAATATACATTTATATCTATTAATAATAATATATTAGTATTTAACAAATCTTCTAGAACTATTTGACTCTTTACATGTAGAACTTTTAAAAACAAACACAAAAAACAATAAAGCTGTACTTTTTTTTTCTTTACTGGCTTACGTCAAAGATTCTCTATTTTTTTCTTTTTTTTGGCCATGCCACATGGCATGTACTATGTTTTAAAACTAGATTTAAAAAGGAGAAGAAAAAGTCTAATCAGTCTCATTTCAGTAATTAAAACTCCCTTCCATAACACAACATTGTAAATCAACTATACTTCAATTAAAAAAAAATTTTTTTTAGATTCCCTTCCAGGTTAGTCCACCAATCTAAGTCAGAACTTCAAACTTGCCTTCAAAATCAAAACGTCAGTCTCACATGTGACCAGTACACCAATTCCTTACTCTGAAAGGGGCAAAGAGAAAATAATTAAACGTTAGCCTGCCTCTCTGTGTGTGTGTGTGTGTGTGTGTGTGTGTGTGTGTGTGTGTGAAGCAAATGTGACAAAACATTGAGGACTGTTGCTTTAGGACGATGAGTGTGCAGATGTTCATTGTGCTATTGTTTAAACTTGTCTGAATGTTTGAAATTTTCCATGGTGAGAATTGAGGGGGAGGAAGGAAGATTACCAATCCCACAACTAATTCAAAGTTTCTCAACCTGGCCTGTGGCTCTGGGAAGGGGGGCGTGTATCTTCCTTCACTCTTTCCTCCTTCCCCCCCTCCAGTGTCCAAACTTCCTCCCTGATTTGGAGCCTAGGAAGAAGTAGTGGCAGTAGGGAAAGTCTTCCATGTCTGGGGTTTGCCAGCCAAACGGAGTCTGCCCTGAGTGGTGGGTGTGCTCGGCGGAGGCCTAGGTCAAGCCAGTAGTTGGATACAACTGGTGCAGGCAGGTCAGATGAGCGGGTTTGGCAAGCAGCAGGAAGTCACTCATTGGCGTGAGCTGACTTGAATGCGGGGGCAATCTAATCAGAGGAATCTGCCCGTGAGGAAATCGTGGCATCCTTCTTTCGTAGATGCCTCACTCAGGCACAGGAAATCACGGGGAAGGGACTTGGAGGCAGTATTTCATCAGACGCTCCGTGAGACATGGCTATACCCAGGACACAGAGGCAGTGGGTAGGGACGTGATCTTCCCTCTTCTGCACTGATGCAGAAAAGCCTTTGTGCCTGTACACACACGGGTCCTCAGAGGACAGCCGCTCCTGGAGAGACGGGCCTCTGGCGTAGACATAACGTCTCTGCTGGTCCCTGGCAGCAGGGCCAGTGCAATGCCCTCAGGAAGCATCGCAAGCCGCTCCCAACAACAGCAGGGGCAGTGCCACGTGGGGACTGTCGCTGCCAGGCTGATTTACATGTGAGATAGCGACAAAGCTATCTCTGAATCTAAGATAAGCTGGGTGAGACTGAGTTCTTGGCCAGAAGAAAACAGGAGCCAGGGAAACTGCAATTATGTTTTTGCAGTTTCTTTTTTTTAATTTTTATTGGAGTAGAGTTGATTTACATGTTGTGTTAGCTTCAGGTATCTAGCAAAGTGAATCAGTTATACATATACATATGTCCACTTCCTTTTTTAGATTCTTTTCCCATATAGGCCATTACAGAGTATTGAGTAGAGTTCCCTGTGCTATACCGTAGGTCCTTATTTGTTTTTGCAGTTTCTTTACGCCCGCACAATTGTGAGGCCCAAAGCGTCTTTGTTTTGTTTTTCTGTCTAGTCTTTTAACAGACTTATTGAGATGCAACTTACAGTTTAAAAAATGCACGCACTGAAAGCATACAGTTTGATAGTTTTGACAAAGGCATACATCGGTGAAACTTTCCCCACAATCAAGATAATGAACATTTCCATTACCCCCAAAAGTTTCCTCATGCCCCTGTGTAACCCTCTCTCCCCCGACCAGCAGCCCCCAACACCAGACAACTACCGATGCTTGCTGTCCCATTAGTCAGTTTGCATTTTCTAGAATTTTCTATAAATGAAATCATATGATATGTTCTCTTTCATGTTTGGCTTCTTTCAGAATAATTGTTCTGAGATTCCGCCACATTGATGTGTGTATCATTAGTTTATTCCTTTTTGTGGCTGAGCGGTTTTCCACTGTGTGGAAGTACCATAGTTTGTTTATCCAATCACTTGCTCGTGATGTTGAGTTGTTTCCATTTTTAGTAATGACAAGTAAAGCTGCTATAAATATTCCTGTATGTGTATTTGTATAAACATATGTTTTCATTTCCCTTGGGTAAATAAAAACCGAAGAGTGGAAGGTCTGAGTCATATGGTAGATATATGTGTAAAGTTTTAAGAAACTGTCAACTTGTTTCCCAAAGTGGTTGTACCATTTTTCATTCTCATGAAGGTTCTATTCTTCGACATCCTCATCAACACTTGATATGGTCAGTCTTTTTCATTTCAGACATTCTTGTAGGTGTGCAATGAGACCTAAAGAGTCTGGAGTTCCACTGGTATCTTCTTTGGCACCAAGAACAATGCCAGGCCTAGAGGAAATACTAGTTGCTTGATTGATCAGTTTTTTTCAGTAAATGGAATCAGTTACAAACTGGTAGGCCTACGGGTTAAACTGTTCCTAATCAAAGGCACAGACACAGAGACAGTGAGGTATAGAAGGCAAAGCAAGGGATTGGTAAGGAGATGACTTGGGCTCTAGTCCTGGCCCATCATCTAGTAAAGTATTAGTTAAGTAGCCATTAGTTAAGTAGTAGTATTAGTTAAGTAAAGTATTAGTTAAGTAGTCACTCAACTTCCCAGGGGTTCAATTTTCTTATCTGTAAAATGGGAAACATTAGGATAACTGATTTGCAAAAGTTTATGGGTGGTCAAAATTATGTATATCAGTGAAGAAGTCTTTTCTATATAATAGAAATTTCATTTTTATGAGGGATGCAAATTTCCAAATATTTTAAGGACTACATCAGATGCAAAAGAAGAGAACTTGAATATTTTTGAGTCTTTATTTTTTACCTGGAAATTCACCTTTTGTTTGATTTCCACAACTACCTTACAAGGAGAGCTACCCCATTTCAGATGCTAGAAAACACCAATCTGTCAGACTCCAAAGCCCAGGTTCTTCTTCTGCAATGAGAAATGAAGCAACTAGTTCCCTACAGATGCATTCATCACTCAGGAACCCTGTGTATGTGCACTCTGTCCCCCAAACTGAATAGAGTTGCAGTTTCATAATAATCCCCTCAGTCATCCTCAACCCGATCCTTAACACAAATGGTTTAATCAGGCCTAGAAACAAAGTTGCTGAGGATTTAAAAGAAGAAGAATGTGTTACAAATGAACTTATTATATACAAAACAGAAATAGAACCACTGACATAGAAAACAAACTTATGGTTAGCAAAGGCGAAAGGGGGAAGGAGGGATAAATCAGGCGTTTGGGATTAACATATATACACTACTATATATAAAATAGGTAAACAACAAGGACCTGCTGTACAGCAGAGGGAATTATACTCAATATTTTATAATAACCTATAAGGGAAAAGACTGAAAAAGAATATATATATATATATATATATATGTATATATAACTGAACCACTTTGCTGTACACCTGAAACTAACACAACATTGTAAATCAACTATACTTCAATAAAAATAAAAAATTTTAATTAAAAAAAATTTTAATTAAAAAAGAAAAGAAGAAGAATGTGTTTCACCTCTTCTCTACTGGAGAGAGCAGAGCAAGAGAAGCAGAAAGGTCAGCCCACACTGTCCTTCACATCTCGAGGATTCAGGGGTCAACCATATTTCAGGAGGGCCATGGACAAGCTGAGTCTTCACTGAGGAGAACAACCAACTCAATGAGGGGTCTGAGAGACAAGCTCTGTGAAAAGCAGTTAGAGAAGATTCGGGGGCACATGATCGATGTCATCACCTTCCTCAAGATCTCTGCTGTGGTGTCATAACTTCCGTGCATCTTTGTCGATATACGTTGGATCAAAAGAAGGGACTCACAGAGGTGCTTACAGTCTTTGGTTCACCAAAAGGGAGCGCATTCTAATAGCAGAGCTGTCCAGCTGCAGAGTGGGCTCCTTCACAAAGCTACAGGTACCCCATTTCTTGAATCACTCTCATCTCTGCAGGAATGCAGCTGAAGGTACTTACTGCCACCCTGAGGAAGAGTCGGACTAGGAAAACAGTTCCAAAATTCTAAGAAGTAGAAGGTATGGTCACATACTTGGAGTTTTCTAAGGTCTTCGTTTAATGAAACTGAAGAGTTGAGACAGGACATGCCAAATTAGACATTAATAGAGATTGCATTAAGACAACACAAGTAGGGACTTCCCTGGTGGCTCAGTGGTTAAGAATCTGCCTGCAAATGCAGGGGACACAGGTTCGATGCTTAGTCCGGGAAGATCCCACATGCCACGGAGCAACTAAGCCCGTGTGCCACAACTACTGAGCCTGCACTCTAAAGCCTGCGAGCCACAACTACTGAGCCCGCGTGCCACAACTCCTGAAGCCCACGCGCCTAGAGCCTGTGCTCCACAACAAGAGAAGCCACTGCAATAAGAAGCCCGCCCACCGCAATGAAGAGTAGCCCCCGCTCCCTGCAACTAGAGAAAGACCACACGCAGCAACGAAGACCCAATGCAGCCATAAATAAATAAATAAATAAATAAATGTATATATTAAAAAAAAAGTCAACACAAGTAGATGGCAATGAAGTAATGAGTTCTAGGGTCTGGCTCAATTACAGTGGTAAAGGCTGAGTAGGAAGACTTCCCAGAATATTAAGTAATGCTGAGCATGAGGCCAGCTCAGCTGGAGAGCAACAGACTGGAAGGACTTTTATACAGGGGTCTACTACCCCAAAATCCACCAAGGTGTCCAACAAAAAGAGGCGTACCTACCCTCTTCAAAGAGCCCAGAAAAGTCCCAAGAACTGAAGGCCAGAGGAAGATCTCTTTGAAAAATTTTCATAAGCTAGCTGGGAAGACTTCTTTTTAATATTTTAAATCTTTTAAACATTTTTTAAATGTTTTTCTTATTATAACAAAAGTAATATAGGTTTGTTGCAGAAATTTTTCAAATAAATAAAAGCACAAAGAAGAAAATTTAAAACATCTGTGATTCAAAATGCAAAATATTCCTGTTGTTGACATACTGGTATATATCCAGCCAGTCTTTTTGTTTTTATAAAACAGAATCATAAATACTGCTCAGTAACTGAAATACAGGGCAAAAGGAAAAAAACATATTTGCTTCATCCGTGTCAATGAGTTTACTATTTTATGAAGAGGTTTTAAAAGCTAACAGTAAAAAATCGAAAAGGTAAAAATCATTAACAGAAAATTAATGAAATTTTTAAAGTGAAAATAGCATTGGTGAAAGTGTGGGAAAATGGGCACTTTCATACAATGCTAGTGGCAGTGTATATGGACACAACCTTTCTGGAGGGCAATCTGGTGATAGAGTCCATAAACTTCTGGACACTGAATTCCACTTTCAGAAATTTAGCCAGAGGAAAATTTATCCTATGGAAATGTATTCCCCAGATTATATAAGTATTTGCCTTTATTTTCTTCTCATAATTTTATGATTTCTTTTTTTTAATGTTTAAGTCTTTCATTTATTTGGAATTGAATTTGGCATGAGGAAAAAAATGCAACCTTTTCATTTTTTATTTTCCAATGCATTATCAGTTCCCAAGGCACCATTTATTAATTAATCCATGCTTTCCCCCTCTGCTTGCAAATACCGGAAGTTTGGCTTTGACATGTAATCCACTGCCGTTTGGGCTACACTTCAGGAAATGCTAGACTGAAAGTCAGAACATCCTGTCTCCTCCCTCAAACCTATGAGACAAATAATATGTCACTTCCTCTCTTTTTACTTTGGTTCTATGAATTCCTTCTTTCCAAATTCTGCAAGGAAAGGCCACTGGTTCCATTGTATAGAAATTCCCGGGGCTACAGACAAAGCAGAACTAACTAAAATGGGGAAACCTGGGAAACGCTATTGGTTCAACCTACCCTAAGCTGTTACTCAAACTGTCTAAAGCCTAAATCATCATCTTCCTTCCCAAACCATTTCCTCCTCAAGACTTCTCCATTTCTATTGTCCAGACTCAAGATCTTGATGTCACCCTAGAGTCCTCTTTCTTCTCTCTCACACACCCAGGACCCAGCACGTCATTTCCTCCTTCCCCACTCGGGCCTCTCAGATCCGCCCCTTCATCTGGTCCCATCACGGCTTCTCTCAGCCCACGCCTTGCTCACCTTTCACCTTTCGTCTCCCTGCCTCACTCATTTCCTGTTCTAATCACTGTCAAAATGTTCTCCATCACAGCATCGCTCTGCTCCAAACGCTCCAGGGCTTCCTCCTTGCTCATAAACGACAGTCCAGATATCATATTGTTGCAGCAAAACCAGAAATGAGATTTTTCTGATAAACAAGGAAAAAATGAACAGGCTGGGGAAACAACATAAACAGGCCTGAAAGAGTTAAGCAATCTTGGTTATTCTTTAGCTGTTACTACTAACAAACATTTGTAGCTAGACTTATCCTTCACAAAGCTGATTACCTTCTGACTCCATACAAATTACCCTTTGCACCTGGCATTTCTTCTCCCCGTGCATTCCCTTGTAGCATTCTTCATTTCAGAAAGAAGGTCACGGGCCAATAACACCAGACCAGATAACTTCAAGGATGCCAGCTTTGGCCATAAATTTGCAGAAGAAAAGAAATGCAAGACCTTCACCAAATTGATCCTTATCATATACCCCAGACTACAAGCCCCACCTATAAAATCTTCTCCGATTCCCAAAGGAGGGTGGCACAGTTATTGAGGCATTAGCATACTGTGTCTTCCCTTTGCCTGGCAAAGAAAATAAAAAGCCTCTCTATTTCTTATCTTCCAATTCTCTGTCTCAGTGTTTTTATTTGGCATCAGTGCACAGGGAGCCAGATTTGGCAACAATATCAATACTCAGCGATGCCCGCTGCAATTTGGGAATCCCACCCACCTCCTCAATCTTTTCTCCTTCCTCTGACACGAGCTCTCTGTCTATCTCGTAAATATTTCGTTATTTCTCTCCTCTTTTACCTCCAGTCTCAACTGGATTTAGGGATCTTTATTCAAGTATTGAATAAAGTATGACAGTGCCCACTGTTAATTTCTAAAATTTTAAATTACACTGCACCTTAATGCCCATGTATTTACTTTTCTCAGTGGGTCAGTAGCCCTCACAAAAGCACAGTTCTCAGTCCCAACGTAAGGCCTTGCCTTTTCCAAGCTCTTCTTTTAAGAGACATAAATGTCTGCAAGTTGCACCATATTCGGTCCCGGAAATTTTGCGTCGACGATTTTATCAGACCACTTCCCTCCAAGCCAAGAAAGAGCTGGGATCAGAATAGGGCACTGGGTGACTGAAATGAAAGGGCTGAAATAGGTCAGAACAAGCTGGAAGGAGCGGTAACACCAAAGGTGAGCTGGCAATGGTTTTGGCTGCACTGGGACCTGTATCCTCACGTGGATGGACCAGAGCCGGCAGCTCCCTTGCCTCCCAGGACCCCACACTCTCCATGCTTCCCCTACTTCCCTGGCTTCCCAGTTGCCTTTACCTGCCCCTTCCTGGGCACCTGCCCTCTAACCAGTCGGTTTGCCTACCGGGCCCTCTCACCCGCTCTCAAGCCTTCCACTGCTAAGGATTCCACAACACCAGCTCCAGCCCACTGTCTCTTCTGAGCTCTAAACGTATGCCTGCAACTCCCGCCTCATAAGCTCCTCCCACCCCACAGCCTCTTGTCCAAGTCTGCCACCATTTCTCTCAGAATGTGGTACCTTGGTATTCCTCGCTGCTCCTTCCAGAATATGGATAACTCAAATACATCAGCCATCCAAGTGGGCAGTTTTCTTAGGGCCGTCTATCTTCTTCACACCCCACGTCTAACCAATAACCAAGTCGTGTAGATGCTGCCTTCTAATAACTCCAGTACATCATTTTCTCTCCACCTCCACTGCCACCACCCAAGTCCGAGCCATCCTCATCTCTCACTGGGAGGATTCAACAGGCTTCTCCCCTCATTTGCTTTCTCCCCTTTAAAAACACAAACCTGATCTTTTAAAAACACAAACCTGACTTTACCTGCTTAAAAATATCTCAAAATGCCTTCAGAATAAATCCAATGTCCTTAGTATGTTTACAAGGTTGTCAGTGACCTGGCCCTGTCTACCCCTTCACCCTGAACTCGTGCCACTTTGCCCCTCATTCTTTTGGCTTCTGCCAAACTGGTTCTTTTCCAGTTTCTCTAATACACAACAGTCCTTCTAGATTCGGGGTCTCCACGCATGCTGTTCTCATTGCCCGAGACATGAATCTCTTTCCATACGTCTACCTGCACCTTCATCTGGCTAAACCCTCCCCTTCCTATCCATTAGGTTGCTTTCTCAGAGAGACTTTCCGTGACTTTTCAGAATAGATTAGGTTCTCCCCTCCCACTGCATATATTGCTATCTCCATACATCCCTTTTCTTAATAACCACCCCCAACCGTGATCATCTGTGCAAGCTTTGGCTTCCCTGCTAGCAGAGATGCTCCGTGAGATTCAGAACAGTGTTTCTTTTCATCATGCCTCATTCCTCAGCTCCAAACACGTTCCTGGACCAAAGATCTCCATCTTCTATGCATGAATGAAAGAACTGATAACTTTAAAAAGTATTCCAGTCTACTATGCTCACTATAGACAAGCTTGCATTCCACTTTAAATTCCTTTGACTGTAACCTGATTTTTGGCTAGCCATATTTGACATTCCCTGCAGCAAATCTATGCTTTCCATTCTGCATCACGGAGAGACCGGGACTAGTAAGAAAAAGGTCTAAAATTCCATGGATGGAGGAAGGCGGATAGATCCCAAAGAAGGGGCAGCCTGAGCAAATGTGGAGAGATGGGAGAGCATTGGACATTTGGAAAGAAGGGAAAGGAAACTGACACTAAACTGAACACTCTTACAAACACAACCTCATTTAATCTTTCTAAAATCCTGCGAAGGAAGAATTACTAGCCCAGTTTTACAAATGAGGCAACCAAAGTTCTAAAAGTTAAGGAAATTGCCCAGGGCCACACGGTAGGAGAGACAGACATGAAATGTTACTCCTTATGCTTTCACCCCGCCTATTTCCTCAGCCTGGACTATCCATTCTCCACTATCTAAATCTAATTCTTCAAGACACGGCTAAAATGCAGCCTTCGGGAAGCTTCCTTAATTCTTGGTGTTAGCTTCAGTCACTCCCTTCCCTTCCGTCTGTTTCTGTCTCTACTACAGCACTTCTTTTATTCTGCTCATGCTATTGTCTTCTACACGGGTCTTGCCCACAAGTTCCAAGCCTGTTAAGGGCCAGTGGCTCTCTTTGCCACCTCTTTCCCATGGCTTCCAGTACAATGCCTTACACATGATGGAACCATGAAGAAGGTTGTCAAGAGGGCTCCAGGAGGGCTTCACGGAAGTAGGCTCTATAGGATCACCTTTTCCCCTCTGCCTCCAAGTCCTGCTCCTGAGTCCAGGCTCTCTTAGGCTTCTCCTCCAGGGAAGCCACAGTGCTTTGAGCAACCCTACAGGGAATATAACGGCCTACTTGTGGACAGCACTGGATGGAAGACCTCCTGGATGGAAGAGTCCAGAAAAGGGGAAATTAAGATCATATTTTTTCCTTGGATATTCCTTTTTTTACCAAAATACTCCAACACTTGTCCAGCCTTTCAGGCTCAGAAACCTAAACTTCCTTTTCTGGAGGGTCATCGAGGGCTCAGATGGTCCTCCATGTATATCAAGCTTTCTAGAAAACAAGCCTGAGTCATCATCACTTAACAGATGGAGTAAAATTGTCATTTCCTTCTAATTTATCAGCAACTGTTATATATTTCTGTACTAGAAAAGGAACTTTTTTCTATATGCACTCAGAATGGTAAATCAAATTTGCCATTGAAGTAATGAAAAAGCAGGTATGTCTTTGTGACTCAAATGTATGTGTGACTGAGAAAGATTCTACAAAGGATAGTGAGGGGACTTCCCTGGTGGCGTAGTGGTTGAGAATCTGCCTGCTAATGCAGGGGACACATGTTCAAGCCCTGGTCTGGGAGGATCCCACATGCTGCGGAGCAACTAGGCCCGTGAGCCACAACTACTGAGCACGCGCATCTGGAGCCTGTGCTCCGCAACAAGAGAGGCCGCGACAGTGAGAGGCCCGCGCACCTCGATGAAGAGTGGCCCCCGCTTGCCCCAGGTAGAGAAAGCACAGAAACGAAGATGCAACACAGCAAAAATAAATAAATTAGTTAATAAACTCCTACCCCCAATATCAAAAAAAAAATAAAAGAAAATCTGCCTACCATTGCAGAGGACATGGGTTCAATCCCTGGTCCAGGAAGATCCCACCTGCCTCAGAGCAACTAAGCCCGTGGGCCACAACTACTGAGCCTGAGCTCTAGAGCCCGTGAGCCACAACTACTGAAGCCCACATGCTCTAGGGCCTGTGTGCTGCAACTACAGAGCCCGAGCGCTGCCACTACTGAAGCCCACGCACCTAGAGCCTGTGCTCCGCAACAAGAGAAGCCACTGCAATGAGAAGCCCGCACACCGCAATGAAGAGTAGCCCCTACTCGCTGCAACTAGAGAAAACCCGCACGCAGCAACAAACACCCAACGCAGCCAAAAATAAATAAATAAAAATAAATACATTTATTTTTTTAAAAAAGTTTTAAAAAGATAGTGAGGAATGAGTTCAGTGTGGGCTCTATGTAACCAAACATAACATTTCAAGAGCACAGAGCTGCCATGAGGCAGAACATGGTCATGTTCAGGGTAGTCATGAAATATGGAATGGACAGCCAGGGCTAGAAGCCTAGTAGTCATTCAGTACAACTTCCTCCCTTTATAGATAAGGAAGGTCCAGAGAATGTGTGGGAATTGCCAAAGGTCACGCAACTGGTTAGGGTCAGGGTCAGAGTCAGATCCAACTCTATTGCCTCTCCCACCACACTGTCTGCCACACCTGCCACTCCACACCCTGCCTGGGCCACATTTGCTCTAATCAGGGGCCCATCTTCTCCAGCAGCCAGGAGTTCATAACAAAGGGAGGGAGAAGAGAATCATGCACTGGGCATGGGACCTTTGCAATTGACCACCTGCATGCATAAGTCAGTCTCGCATCATATTAGATGCCCGTATTTTGTTTATAAAAAATGCTTTGAAAAATTGTAAAGTACCATATAAACGTTAGAGCTTGAATGTAATTATTATGTGCTTTGATTCTGGGCTGTTACTTCAACTTTATGATTGGCTATTTTGTTTTCACAGTTAATTGATCTTTATATCTGGAATTGAAACTTGGCCAACATGACCTTAGTGGAAAATTCATCTCCCAGAGGGTAAAGAATGTGACAAGAAGAATGCTAATCTAGACACACTTCTGTCCAAGAAGACATCGATTATGTGAAAGAGGAATTTTGAGGAAAAAAATGCGTGTCACTTTGGGGTTTGTGATAAAGGAAGGACAGTCATCCCCGGCAGTAGTCAGAATAGGTTAGGCTGTACCAGAGTAACACATAGACCCTGAAATCTCAGTAACTTAAACACGAATGCAGGTTGTTCTAGTCTCATACGTTTACAGCCACACCCCACAGCCACACCCTCGGGAACACACCACCTCTGAAGTTGCTGCATCAGGGGAAGTTGGCAACGACAGAGGCACACACTGACCCTCGATTGCATCAGCCTAGAGGTGTAACATGTCACGTCTGACTTCCTGCTCACAGTGCATTGGCCAGACAAACCATGTGTCCCTGATCTAACTGCAAGGGAGATCAGGGCATGACGATAGACATTTACCAAGTAATCCCACCAATGAGTAGATGGATGTTCGATGAGCATGGTCTACCAAATATATGTTCCTTAGATTTCAAGAGAGCAAATATTGAAATGCTGGAGCATCTCATCTGTATCGAAACAAATGTATACATGCCTTGAGGAAAAAAAGACTGAAAGGAAATACACCAAAATAATAATAGTGAATACTTTTTTTGAATAATTATTCAATTGTTTGGGGATTTTATTTTCTTCTTCTCTCTTTTTTTTTGTATTTTTTGTATTTCCCTAGCAATATTTAATCAACATGTTTTAGAACCCAAAAGAGTAATACAAGTGTTTTTTTTTTTAATTGAGAAACAAGTTCAGGCCAGAGATAACTATGATTCCCATAAGGAAAAGAAAAGAAAATCTTTTAAGAATGCACTTCTAATTAGACATGAATTAGACAGTCTAATTAGACAGTCACAATTAGCCAGCAAGAAGAAAATGAGAGAGAAGCATAGACATGACTGTGCCACACAGGAAGCTTTCTGATGAACTAGGATTTTTTTTTAAGGTTTTAAAAATTTATTTATTCAGTTCATAAAAAGTTCCCCACCCTCCAAGTCTTCATCCATGGTATTTTCAGGACCACACCCTGTTCTGTAGCTTCTTTTACTGTCCAAATTGTATCATGTTTCTTGCTGGAGTCCAGGCAATTGAAAATAAACAGACTCACATCTGGGGAATCAACAGACCAACAGTGGCAAAACACAATACCATGAAACAGAAAAATAAAATGTTTGTTACAGGAGTGCATCTCACGAGTGTGGCTCGCTGGCGGCGGCAGCTATGTGAGCGTTTCTTTCTGCCTCGAGTTCAGAAACCATCTGGGCTATCTCAGGGTGACTGAATTTTCCTGCTGTGGACTTGTAGAAGTCCTGCAGTCTCCCAGGTTTGTTCTCAAGGTCTTCATATTCAGATGCCTGAAGAATCATTTCACATTGGTCCAGCTGCTTCACAGATTTAACTTCTGCACTAGATTGGGTCTCATATTCTTTCCAAAGTTCATAGAGCTCTTTTCTGAGATCCTCTGGGAGTAGCTGGGTTAGCTGCTTCATAGCTTCCTCTTCTCGCCTATGTTTTTCCTCTTTGGGGATGTTATCTGCTGGTGCTATGTCCCCAGCGATGCATTCTGTCAAATCATGAACCAGGGCTAGGCGTACACATCGGTCTTTGTTAAGATGTTCATCTTTGGTCACCAGAGCCATAATTGCCATCCTATACATGTGACCTGATATGCTCTCTGGCTTCTGGACATTTCTGTATGCCCAGCCAGTACATGGGACTCTCTTGAGCTGTCCCACCAGCCGCAGGAACTGCAGCAGGTTCTAGGCCCCGTGGCCCGAGATGGGCGCAGCCATGCGGCTACCCAACCCAACAGTGAACTATGATTTTTAAAGTGTGTCTGTGAAAGAGAGAAAAAAGGACACAGAGCCAATGGAGAAGGCAAAGAGGGGGCACAGCTCTATTTACCACCATCTCAAGAGAAGAAAGAAAGAGAATTTAGAAACAATAAAAGCACATACATCAGGGAACAAACAAGCTTAGGGGAAGACAGGGGATCACAGCTAAATGGGGATTTGCTGGCTGACCAGGAAACTGTCCCTTCCTCACCCTGTCAACTTGAATTTCTCCATCTGCTCCAAGCCACAGCCATCTCTATGCTCTCCGAGTTCCCAGAGCACTTGCCCAAAGTTTACCCAATATTAAATGCGTAAAGACCTTAGTGGGGTCGACACAAGGCGCTGCCCGGCTGGCTCTTGCCTCCCTTCCCCCCCTCATCTCACCACCTTCTCAACTCCCCTCAACTCTGGGCTCCAGCCTCAATGCCCTGCTTTCATGTCATCATTTGACCCCCATGACTTTTTCTCTGCCTGGAACGTTCCCTCTTCCCTTCCCATTGAACTACCCACTCCCGATCTCAGACTAGCTCCTCTGTTCAATGTCCTCACAACACTTTTATCTCAGTTTGTACATATCTACTCATATAGGGGATTATTGATGAGCACTTTGGTGTCAGCTTCCAGGAGAGCAGAGACCATAGCTGGTTTCGCTCACTGAATAGGGTTTCATTTTTTTAACTCCTTTTTTACTTACTAATGAGGAGCCATGGAGAGATTATATCTTCACCTTCCCTTTCTTTACTACAGAGCCAGTGTCACTAGGTAGTGGGATATTTTGAACTAGAAATCAAGAAACAGCGAGTTTTCATTTTTCTTTCCCACTCTCATCATGAACTCTCCATGTGACCTCGGGACACTGACGCTCCCCCTTCTCTGAGCCTACTTTCTCTTTTAGGAAGTGTTTAATCTACATAGTGTCTGAGGTGCATCCTTCTCCAACATATCGTTCTAGGCCCTTCAAAAGACTAACAAGACAAAGCAGAAGAAATTAGAGATTAACAAGAGCAAAAGAAAGAAAGAGGTCACCCACTAAGAAAAAGAGAATCCCTGGTGGTTGACTGAGCCTCGACTCTGGAATCTGAATTCCATTTCGGCAACTTGGTTACCTTGCGATCTTAGACAGATTGCTCCACCTCCCTGGACCTAGGTTTCCTCTTCTATAAATGTGATAAGAATACCGACCTCACAGTTTTGATTATCTCCCTTCAATCAAGCACTCTTTCACCCTGTCACATCCAACTACATGCAATGATTTTAAAGTTGGTTCCCAAGATGTTTACAGATGATTCCTGTCTTCGTGATACAATGACAAGAGCATCACCAAAGTCCCCATTCAGACTCCACCACGATCATGTACTCAATTACGCTGATTGCCTTCACCCCTTTCCTGTATTTCCAAAGAAAAAAGTGAGATTTCATAGAAGAAGAGAGGAAAGCTATTTCAAACCATTTCTTTTTTTTATTTTTTATTTTTTTTTTACAAAGAACCTTAGAATCACTGAATGATAGGCTGTTTGAGGCAGGAAAGACCTTTAAGGACAATCAGTTTCAGCTCTGTCACTTGGCGTTGGTGGTGATAAGAGACTGGCACATCTATATGCAGTGGAAAGAGAAGCTTGGACTTGGAATCAGAAACCCGAGGTCAAGTGCTGGCTCTGGCAGTTTAGCGACCATAGGTTGGTCACTTAACCTCTTCAAGTGTCCTCAGCTGTGAAAGGGCATGGTAATCACTGTCTCTCATAGGTAAAGTGAGGAGCCAGTGAGACAGTGCGGGTGAGAGTTCTTTGTGAACTATGTAAAGCAGTTTTCAAGTGAAAAGCACCACCGTGACTGTTAGACCCACAGCCTCCAAGCTCATAAAGCGTATCCAATCACCTACCAAAATACTACATCCTCTCATCCTGCATACCTATAGCATTTTTTATTTACTTATTTTTGTTTTGCGGTACGCGGGCCTCTCACTGTTGTGGCCTCTCCCGCTGCGGAGCACAGGCTCCGGACGCGCAGGCTCAGAGGCCATGACTCATGGGCCCAGCCGCTCCGCGGCATGCGGGATCCTCCCGGACCAGGACACGAACCCATGTCCCCTGCATCGGCAGGCGGACTCTCAACCACTACGCCACCAGGGAAGCCCTATAATTTTTTTTTTAAGATTTAATTTTATTTATTTTTGGCTGCATCGGGTCTTTGTTGCTGCGTGCAGGCTTTCTCTGGTTGTGGCGAGCTGGGTCTACTCTTCGTTGCAGTGCGTGGGCTTCTCATTTGTGGTGGCTTCTCTTGTAGCAGAGCACGGACTCTAGGCACGCGGGCTAAGTAGTTGTGGCTCGCGGGCTCTAGAGCCCAGACTTGGTAGTTGTGGCGCACGGGCTTAGTCGCCCAGCGGCATGTGAGATCTTCCCGGACCAGGGCTCGAACCTGTGTCCCCTGCATTGGCAGGCGGATTCTTAATCCCTGTGCCACCAGGGAAGTCCCAATACCTGTCTAATTTTGTGAATCATGAAAGAAAAATACTGACGCCCAGCAAAACCCCTGGCACAGAATAAGGGCACAAGAACTTTTTTCTGAATGATTTAGATTAAAAGGACTAAAGAAGGATTTTTGAGGCCTCCCCGGAGTCAAGAAGTGGATACAGGAAACCACCCAAATTCCCAGTCACAGGACAACCCACAAACACACTTGGGGCTCCAGTATGTTCCTCTCTCTGTTTCCTAGAAAGAGATGGTGTGGTGTTGAGAATTACTTGCAAGTCAAGCTTTGTTCACACTCACAGAAAAGCACGTTCCCCAAAACAAAGCAAGGACTCCTCACTCTCTAAACCTCACCCACATTTTTGTTCTTCCTTTAAAAACCAGTTTCCAAAAAGGTCATGTCCAGGAAAAAGTTAAGTGAGACACAACCTGAGTTGATTGGCTAGAAAATCAGTTCAGACCCTCCTTGAGAAATTCAGCAACCACATTTGAGCAATTTTCTATGACAGAGATGTGACATGGGCCAGGATGGGTGTTGCCACTGATGGTGGAACCAAGGGTATTTTCCTGGATTACCAAAGAGGTGGTATGTATTCCTCCCAGAAACTGAACCCACCCTAGGTTTCAGTGGAGGCCTTCACCTGAAAATGTCCTCCCTGTTGAAGTTTCAAGTCATTATTTTCGTAAGAACTATATTATCTTCAGTGAACTAAGGCATTACAATGATGACTCTACAGGGTCCCAAGTGACAGAAGCCATCGTTAGCGCTGTTATTATTTTTGTTTAATTGCATCTCCATAGCAGCCCACGTTCACGATGTGCTTTGCAGTTGTTTCTTAGTAATAGTCTTCACGAGATCCGTAGGAGGCAGAGGGGGTAACGAGTGTTAATATTTCTGTGTCGCCTGAAAGAGAAGCACCGACTGCCAAAACCTTTCACGAAAGGATCCATCCTGAGACACCCAAGCTCGTCCCAGTCTGGTCCTCCATCTACATTGCCTGCATCCAGGATGCCAGTTATTCCTGTGGTTCTTATTTATAACTATTATAACACCAGGTCTGTGAGCAGAAGGAACTGAACTGGACAATAGAATCAGTACCAGAGATTTTGCACCTAGGACAGACCTTAATGATCACCTAACCAACCTCATGATTTATGTCAAACAAGGCCCACACAGCGTACTTTACTCAACTCACACCAAACCACTTTACTCCTAGCCCTTCTGAGCTTTTTTGTTTTTTAATATCATGTTGCATTGTGGTGTCTTGCCTTCCTCTCTTTACTTTTTATATTCCTCCTCTACCCTCTTTTCCCATCCATTTCCTTTATTTTAAATTATATGGCTTAAACTCCAACCAGGAAACCTGAAACATTTATCTGCTAAGAGTCTGGCGTTCTGCCACCTGAACTGGGCCAGCCTCAGTATACTGAAAAAGTCTTTGATGATAACAGCCAGGTAACACTGAATCAGGGTCGTGTATAAGAGTCCCTGAGTCCCTTCCTTTCTCAATCTCCATTCTTCTTTTATTTTTGACCGTGCCACGCAGCATGCATGATCTTAGCTCCCCGACCGGGGATGGAATCCAGGCCCCTGCAGTGGAAGCGTGGAGTCTTAACCAATGCACCACCAGGGAAGTCCCCCGATCTCCATTCTTGAATCCAGCCACTGGCTTCTAGCCTTGTCCATACCTCCCTGAGTCTGCAGCTATCCTCACACACCTTGGGTTTATCCTAGAGAAGACCATGCTTCTCTCTGGGCTCTGGTAGAAGCCAAACATGGCCAGGAAAAGAGTTTTCTCCTAAAGCTCTGTCACTTCTGTCTGAAATGGATTGACAGTATTCAGAGGAGTAAAAGGATTGACTTCTGTGGTTGACTATGATTTTTCTCTCCTCTACCCTGCCCTAACGGAGAAGTGGTCACCCCATACTCGAGTGATGGATGCCTACTCAAGCAGACCTCCCTCTTCAGAAAAGATGGACCATCTTCTCTCAAGAGCCACCCCTTAGCTGCCGGGGGACTTCCAAGTATTCCATCAATTCATACTCAGCCCTGGGGCGCAATAAGCAAATTAAGCCAAAACACAAACTACAACTCCTAAGCGCCCCTCCAACTCTAACCATCTACAATTCTGCTTTTAGGAGTTCTCCCTCCATCCCCCACCAAATATTTTTAGAAACTTAAGTTTCCTGTTCTTCTTCCCTTTTTCTAAGACTACATGTTTATCACTGTTTAGAGCAAAGCAATAAATAAATGAACCAAGTCAGAAACTCCTGGAATCTCTGCAAACACTATGATCAAGTATATGGTTTGTCATTATTTTGGCCAGTATAAGGTTGAATGAACTTAAAAAAATACAAAGCAGAATTTTTCCCTGTGAATTTCCAGTGGTGCAATCATGGCCACGCCCACTCCAGAGCAGACAAAAGGCGAAGAAAGCTGACTGGGGCTACAGTCTCCACACGGAAAGAGAGCAAGTCATTTCACTGTCGCTCGCTGGAGTCAGCAAAGGTAAAGTCCTTATCACATCTTTGGATATTAACACATTTTTTTTGTTTTTCTCCTTGGCTGTGATCTCTCAAACTGCCTCCTCTGAAGCTAAAGCCTCTTCCTTCCTTTCCCATCCCTCTCTGGTTTGGTGTGTGAGTTATTATCACAGTCAGATTTCAGAAAATGCTTCTCTCTACTGGTGGGAAATTGAGGGACAGAGGAACTGGTTACATATGAGGGCATTGGAGAGTGCAGCCAGGGCTTTCCTTGAAGGGAATCTCTACAACCAAAAACTGTTAGGAGAAAACTGGGAATTTCTAACGCTGCCTCTCTCTTGCATCTGTGTAAGGTAAATATCTCATCCTTGTTGGGGGTTTTCTGTTTCTTGTTTTCTACTTATTCAAACTTTCATTGAATGCCTACCATGTGTGGTGCGTTGGGTTGGACACATAAGGGTTACCAAGATTCTAAAAGAAGTTTACTGTGTAGCAGAGGAGGCAGATACATATGCAAATAATTCAAGGGAGTGAAAAGAAGAATGCTGAGTGTGAGCTAAGTCATTCATTAAATGTCTCAAGAAACACAAAGGGGAGGTGGTTCTCGTTGCTGGCATCTGGTTCAGAGGCTGGCAGGACTGACAGCTACTGGTGTTCTCTGTTGCAGAAGTGAAGATGGCCAAAGTCCCCGACCTCTTTGAAGACCTGAAGAACTGTTACAGGTAGGAAAGAGCTTCTGTCTCTTGTGATTTAATGAGGGGATCAAGGTACATTAGAATCCAGCTGGGCCAGACCCGCAGAGGCTGTAAAGATGTGTCCTACCTCTGAAGTCAGGGCAGGTTCAGTGAAGACCCAGGGAAACAGAACCCAGAATTTAAACTGAGGTGAAATTGACAAGGAGGCAGCCATTCTAGAAAGATCATTTTTTTTAAAAAAAAAAAAAAAGTCTATTCAGGTCTTCTGCCCATTTTTTAATCAGGTTGGTTTTTTGTTTTTTTTAGATGTTGGGGGTAGGAGTTTATTAATTTATTTATTTAGTTTTGCTGTGTTGGGTCTTCGTTTCTGTGCGAGGGGGCCATTCTTCATCGCCGTGCACGGGCCTCTCGCTATCACGGCCTCTCTTGTTGCGGAGCACAGGCTCCAGACGCGCAAGCTCAGTAGTTGTGGCCCACGGGCCCAGTTGCTCCGCGGCATGTGGGATCTTCCCAGACCAGGGCTCGAACCCGTGTGCCCTGCATTAGCAGGCAGATTCTCAACCACTGCGCCACCAGGGAAGCCCGAAAGATCACTTTTAAGGGCTGCTGAGTCCTAGTGGTTTTCAACATCTACTTAGACACAGCTTCTGTCTGGTTCACATGCCCTGATACAGTAAGGAGTTTTAATGGATTGTCAGAAAGAGAAACCTTTCTCAGGAAAACTTCTTGATCTCAATCTGGAATAGGAAATGGCTTCACAGCAATTTGAGCATGTGAAACATACACGGTCAATCTCATTCAGACACAGGAGAAAGATAATGAATAAAAAGTTAAAATTGTGTAACACTTTAAGCCAACATGGTATTCCCATTACCTATTAAGATACACTAACCACAAACTAGACTACGGAAATGTTGCCTGGATATTTGGCAAAGTATAAATGATTAAATCTGTTTTAGTAAATACATGAAAGCAAAGTGTAACGTATAACCCATTTGGTTCAAATTTAAATGAGGTGCTTCAAAAGTGTTTCTTCTCTCTTGAGGAGCTTAAAATTTTTCCCCGAAATTCGATTACAACTCTTCAATTGGTTAGCCAAGTCTCGTTTTTATAGGTAGAGAGCAGGTAGAGTTCAAGGCCTGGCCCGATGATTACTAATTCCAAATTATCAAGTACAAATTACTGTGTGCGTGTGTATGCACAGAGGCCCTTAATTTTCAAAGATGACAGTAATGGCCGTGTGTGTGTGTGTGTGTGTGTGTGTGTGTGTGTTACCCAAAGCTAATATAGTTATTAAAATATGTTGCCCAGTGACTGTAGTGATATAACAAACAGAATTAAATTCTCATCCTCTTGTTTAACAGTGAAAATGAAGAATACAGTTCCGAAATTGACCATCTGTCTCTGAATCAGGTAAGCATATGACTGTAATTCTTATAAGATTGCTGTGTTTATGCAGTATTTTCTCCACTAGTATAACAATGGCTTGAATCTTAGATGCTTCTGTTTTACCTTCACTAGAAGTCCAGAGACATGCATTTTTTCATTATAAGTGAGACCAACTGCCTCTTTGCACTAACAGTTGATGGCATCATTCATGGTCACCAGATTTTCCCAGAACAGAGCAGAACTCACCTGAAACTCCAAGAATGGAGTCTTCTGGGTCAGCCTTCAATCAGAATGTTGGTTTTGCCATCCTGGGACAGCCCCTTTGGGCCACTTCACCAGGGTTCTGTCTCCTTAAGTGACGTGTTGTTGACACCTTCTCTAACACCAGCTCCAGAGATTAGAGATAGCCCTCTAAGTGTAATAGCCCATGAAGCTGAGGTGGAAGAAGCAGACCAGTTGAAAGTAAAAAATCTGCAGCCGTTCACATGCTGTGTTATTTGGTTAGGAGACCACAAATAGGTACTGCTTTGTGTGTCTTTGGTACTAGTTCTAAAAGCTATACCTAGGGGAGTATTTCTAAAATATTTAAGCATTGTCAAGTAGGTGTTTGACCTCCTGAGGGGGAACTGACTAGAAGGCTACCACTCACTAAGATCACTTGTAGACCTGTTTCATTACAACATGTCATTTTTTTTACTGAAATATAGTTGATTTACAATATTGTGTTAGTTTCAGGAGGAGAGCATAGTGATACCGTTTTTTTTTCTGATATAGGTTATTACAAGATATTGAATATAATTTCCTGTGTTATACAGTAAATCCTTGTTGCTTATCTATTTTATGTATAGTAGTGTGTATCTCTTAATCCCATATCCCTAATTTGCCCCTCCCCCCTTACATCTCCCCTTTGGTAACCATAAGTTTGTTTTCTACGTCTGTGAGTCTTTTTCTGTTTTGTATATAGGTTCATTTGTATTATTTTTTAGATTCCACATGTAAGTGATATCATATAGTATTTGTCTTTCTCTGACTTACTTCACTAAGTATAACAAGATCTCATTTTTGAGTCTGTGGTTGGATGACAAAGACCTTCCCAGAGATCACATCTTTTCAGGGAAATCCTCAAAGGAGGGATGGGAGGAAGTGGGTAAAGAGGAAGGAGGCAGAGGAAAAGGAAAGGAGGAAGGAGAAAGGAAAGGAGGAAAGGAGGAAGGAGGGAAAGACTGATGAAACATGGGTTACCCGAGACCAAAATGGACATCCTTCTCTCTAAGTCTGTTGAATAAAACTCCTATTATAAAGGAGTCTCATTCTATGGCCATGGGCAGCTTTTCAGTTTTCACTTTCCTTCCTCACAGAAGTCCTTCTATGATGCAAGCTATGAACCACTTCATCAGGACTGCATAGATAAATATATGTCTCTGAATACCCCTGAAACCTCTAAGACATCCAAGCTTACCTTCAAGGAAAATGTGATGATGGTGGCAGCCAACAGGAAGATTCTGAAGAACAGATGGTTGAGTTTAAATCAGTTCCTCACCGACGATGACCTGGAAGACATTGCCAATGATACAGAAGAAGGTAAGGGGTCAAGTGCAATAATATCTTTGTTTTCTACTTTTAAGCAAATGGGGACAGCAGAGTACAGGGAAAAATAAAACCTTGAGTAACAAGAGGGCAACCAACCATTCGTCTGTAACTATAAGAAAGGAAAATTAATTTTTAGCCTTCTCCAGTGGGAAGAGGTCAGCAGTGGCTTGAGTTTAGCATACCTGCTCACAGGCTCACTTCGTGGCCATATTCTTAAGGTCATGTGACTTTGCGCCTTTCGACAGAAAGCAGTTATATACTGTTAGTGGGTGACTTCCACTGTGGAAGTTATGCTCCTCCACATACTAATTATGTCTCCTTGGGCAAGTTACTTAACCTTTCTGTACTTCAGTTTCCTCTACTGTAAAATGGGGGTAATCCCCTAACTGTTGTGAAGATTAAATGAGTCGATACTTGCAAGCTTCTGGACTAAAATAATGCCTGGCACGTAGAAAATACCTAAAAAATGTTAGCTATCATTAGCATTATTACTACTACTATTTTGTTAATACTACTGACACTACTAACTTACTAATGGCTGCATTATCTCTAACCTTCACAACAATCCTACATTCTTGTTTTATATATGAGGAAAGTAAGCTCAGTGAGATAGTGACCTGCCCAAAATCTCACAGTGTGTTAAGTAGTAAAGTGTCAAACCAAATCTGTTCTATCTGACTATAGAAGTCATGATTTTTCTCCCATGCCTCCACTATACAAGCCTCCACATGAGATATAAACCTAATATTTTTAAAGTAACAGCTAAATATTAACACGTTCACCTAGAAAATTGGAAAATACAAGAATGAAAATTAAAACCACGCATACGCATACTACCCCTCAGGGTTTACCACTGCCAGCACTATGTTACCTTCCTTAAAGTCTTCTATGTGCCTGCACACACAGGAATATACATGTTAAACATTATTAGGTCAATTACATACGATTGAATATCCAACTTTTTTCATTTGTCAATAAATAAAAGACATTTTAGAGCTCCAGTTTTTTACCATTATAAGTAATGTGACAATGAAGAGCCATATCAATAAATCTTCGTTTCTATCATTTATTTACTTAGAATAAAATATTCCTGGAAGTAGAATTATTCAGAGCCATGAGGATTTGTGAAGCTGTTGACATATACCCCTGTTCAGAAAGGTGGTAGATAGAAAAAACAAAATAAAAAAATTTTTTTCAAAAAATAAAAAGAAAGGTGGCAGACTATGGAGAACAGTATGGAGGTTCCTTAAAAAACTAAAACTAGAACTACCATATGACCCAGCAATCCCACTACTGGGCATATACCCTGAGAAAACCATAAGTCAAAAAGAGGCATGTACCACAATGTTCACTGCAGCTCTATTTATAATAGCCAGGACACAGAAGCAACCTAAGTGTCCATCGACAGATGAATGGATAAAGAAGATGTGGCACAGATATACAATGGAATATTACTCAGCCATAAAAAGAAACGAAATTGAGTTATTTGTAGTGAGGTGGATGGACCTAGAGTCTGTCATACAGAGTGAAGTCAGAAAGAGAAAAACAAATACCGTATGCTAACACATATATGTGGAATCTAAAAAAAAAAAAAATGGTTCTGAAGAACCTGGGGCAAGACAGGAATAAAGACGCAGACGTAGAGAATGGACTTGAGGACACAGGGAGGGGGAAAGGTAAGATGGGACGAAGTGAGAGAGAGGCATGGACCTATATACACTACCAAATGTGAAATAGATAGCTAGTGGGAAGCAGCCGCATAGCACAGGGAGATCAGCTCGGTGCTTTGTGACCACCTAGAGGGGTGGGATAGGGAGGGTGGGAGAGAGATGCAAGAGGGAGGAGATATGGGGATATATGTATATGTATAGCTGATTTACTTTGTTATAAAGCAGAAACTGACACACCATTGTACAGCAATTATACTCCAATAAAGATTTAAAAAAAAAAAAAGGTGGCAGACATTTAGACCTGCACCTCAGTGACATATAAAATTCCTAGTGGATTCATTTTTTTCTCAGAGTGCATTCATTTGAAAATATAGGTGGAGAATATACAAGGAGTCTTCCTGGTTCCTTACAAACCTCCAAACAACCAAAAAGTTGTACAGGTAATCTTTAAAAAAAAAAAAAAAACTATTGCCTGAAAAATCTAAGTTTAAAAAGAAACAAATAAGTAACCACAGGGATAATTCTAGAACCAATTCTGCTGACAGGGTGATTTCATTTCTCTCTCAGTTTCCTCACCTAGACTGGGATATTCTTCATGTCCCTTCAATGCCTTGTATTAGAGCATGTATATCATCTATGTTTGTACTTGGACATTAATCTGAGCTCGTGATAACGGTTTTAGAAATCATCAAGCCCAGATCAGCACATTACAGCTTCCAGAGCAACATGAAATACAACTTTATCAAGCTCATCCAACAGCAATACATCCTGAATGACGCCCTCCATCAAAGTATAGTTCTACATCCGTCAGGTCAACACCTCATGGCTGCTGCATTAAATAATCTGGATGAGGCAGGTAAATGGACAATTCTGTCATCTTCCCCCACCCTTTTTATTTCTGTATTTCTTTTAAGCTTTCTGCTTTTAAAGAATAAACCTCTCTAGATTCCCGGCTTTGCACGATTTATCTAGAATAAGATGAAGCACATCACCCCTCGTAAAAATTCTGGGCAAGGACAGGAACTTCAGCCAAATCTGGAAGCTTTAACAAGAGAGAAGTGTCTTAGCTATGAAAGCTCTAAGTGCAGTTTAAAGCTTTCTGAGATACTGTCTCCTTTGTTTCTCTGAGATAGTCTTATCCTTGATTTTAAAGGTAAGTAAACGGAGCCTCAGAAATATTCAGTGACTTATGCAAATTTACTCAGAAGCCAATGAGGAGCCTGCTGATCAAACTTCCAAATAACACCAAACTAGGAAGAATCATTATCTTTTTATATATATATATAAATTTATTTATTTGTTTATTTTTTCGCTGTGTTGGGACTTCATTGCTGCACACGGGCTTTCTCTAGCTGCGACGAGCAGGGGGCTTCTTTTCCTTGTGGTGCTCGGGCTTCTCATTGTTGCGGCTTCTCTTGTTGTGGAGCACGGGCTCTAGGCGTGAGGGCTTCAGTAGTTGCAGCACGTGAGCTCAGTAGTTGTGGTGCACAGGCTTAGTTGTTTCGTGGCATGTGGGATCTTCCTGGACCAGGGCTCGAACCCGTGTCCCCTGCACTGGCAGGCGGATTCTTAACCACTGCACTACCAGGGAAGCCCAAGAATCATTATCTCTGATAACATAATTGTGAGGCAAAGTAGCCAATAAGCTGCAAATATGTTCTGAAGAATGAAATTTAGGATGCAAGAAATTTTGTCACAACGATCCAATTTCCATGGTGTACATATTTTAGCTTAAGGACATGTCATCAGTAAACAAAATTATCTTCAGAGGTCCAAAGAGGCTACTTTGTGATAAACAAGCAGGGCTCTTTCTGATTGGATATATTTCAGCTAACACGCTTTCCACTCTAAGACATTTACAAATTATTTTGTGTTCTGTTTTCCTACTTAATATTATTTCACACAATTTTCCCACATATTGACAGAGTATATGTATTTGCCATTTTTAATGGCACTAGAATATTCAATCATGTTGCTATGCTGGTGCCTTGGGTTTGCTCTAAATAATTCAGTTGCAAATGTCTTTGTTTAAATTATTTCTTTCTCTATGAGCTTATTTCTTGGAACGTATCCCAGATGCTGGATTTCTAGGCATAAATAATTTTACAGCTCTTATTAAGCATTGTTCTCTAAGGAAAACTGAACTACTTTTCACTATCCTTAGCAACATATGAGTGTATCAGCTTCTAAACCCCTCCATTTTACTCATGACTTCACAAATTCCAGGGTCTTATCCCACTAATATAATTATAAGAGATTCAATAAATATGCAGCCCCCAAGCATTCATTCAACATAGAAAATTCTAAAGCCATTAAGCAAGTATTTACCTGCCTAGTGAATAAGGCAGACATTGTGAAGGATACAAAGATGTATAAATTCCATTCCTGACCTTCGGGTACTTACACCATAGTTGGGGACAGAACTGCACACACACACAGAGCATCTTTTATATATATATATATAAATTTATTTCTTATTTATTTATTTTTGGCTGCATTGGGTCTTCGTTGCTATGTGCGGGCTTTCTCTATTTGCGGTGAGCGGGGGCTACTCTTCGTTGCAGTGCACGGGCTTCTTATTGCGGTGGCTTCTCTTGCTGCAGAGCACGGGCTCTAGGCATGTGGGCTTCAGTAGTTGCAGCACGTGAGCTCAGTAGTTGTGGCTCGTGGGCTCTAGAGCACAGGCTCAGTAGTTGTGACGCACAGACTGAATTGCTCTGTGGCATGTGGGATCCTCCTGGACCAGGGCTCGAACCCGTGTCCCCTGCATTGGTAGACGGATTCCCAATCACTGTGCCACCAGGGAAGCCCACACACAGCATCTTCATAGACACTTGATTTTACACAAATACAATGGATTTACTTTTTTTTTTTTTTTTGGCTTTTCTCTTTGCCAGTGGAATTTGACATAGCTGCTTATACATCAGGAGATGATACTCAACTTCCTGTGACTCTAAGAATCTCAAAAACTCAACTGTTTGTTTGTGCTCAAAACGAAGGCGAACCCGTATTGCTAAAGGTCAGTTGTTCTCAGTCTCCAATTTACCTTCATTTACAACCCATGCATTTGTAGATGATCCCAAGAGGCAGACACCCCTAGCAGGATGGCACAGTCCTCTTTTCTTCTTCTTCTTTTTTTTTTTTTTTTTTCTGGCGGTATGCGGGCCTCTCACTGTTGTGGCCCCTCCCGTTGCGGAGCACAGGCTCCGGACGCGCAGGCTCAGCGGCCATGGCTCACGGGTCCAGCCGCTCCGCGGCATGTGGGATCTTCCCGGACCGGGGCACGAACCCGTGTCCCCTGCATCGGCAGGCGGACTCTCAACCACTGCGCCACCAGGGAAGCCCCCGTCCTACTTCTTACCCACTATATTCAGAGGCAGTTCTAGGCAGGATCTGTGGAGGTGGAGGTGGCAAAATGACATAAAAGGCAAACTGCCTTCTTCTTCCTTCTCTTTTCCCTGCCTGGTCCTATTCACCTCCCATCCCTGGGCATCTGTTTATTCCATCCCTCTTTGAGCTCTACTGACATCTACTATCTGACCTACATGACAGTAGGCTTTAGTACCAGGGGGCCTGCCTCCAAGAGTGTCAAATAAGCCACTGAGATCACAGAGGATTAATCACCTGCCAGTGGGTACAAAGCAAAAGCTGGGAGCCAAGGCTCAAACCCTGGCTTTCTGACTGCAGTGTCTCTCTCTCTCCATTGGTGCCAGCTTTCTCTCTCAGCCCAGCCTCATCTCTACTACCACATTCCCCTCCAAACATACAGACGCACACACCTGCCAACTAGAGCCAGATGTTTTCTCCACTGATTAGTGGGTGACTCTTATTCAGTAAATGTGTAAAACCCGACCCCTGCTCCCACCCTAACTAGGATTTACGTGGATGCATGTGTCTCTCTTCCTGGATCAAGTCAGATGAAAGTGATGTCTATAGAGTAGGGCAGTAGCTTCATTTGTGAATTCATTCAACAAACGTTGTTTATTGAGAGCCTTCTATTTTTCAAGCAGTGTCAACAGCTCAGTAGACAGTGGTGAGCCAAAGCCTTATAGAACTCACTCTTCTGAAGGGCACAGACAATAGACGAGCCAAACAACCAGCAAAAAGTGCAAGATGCTGTAAAGCCAATGAACAGGGCGCTGAGATAGAGAAAATGAGAGCATGCTTTTTACACAGAGCTCCCTAGAGATGAGAGCTGCTGCCAGGAGGGAGCATGCCATGGGGGGTGGGGGGCATTCCAAACAGAGGGATCTGAGTGCACCCAGCCCTAGAGCTTTACAAGGCCAGCTTCAAAGATCAGAAGGGACACCCAAGGAGCTGGGACACCCTGAAAAAAAGGAAAGATAAATAGAGGAAAGGACTTCAAACAGGGAAGTATCCTGACTTTACTTATATTTTCTAACTCAGAGAATAGATCAGAAAGGAGGCAATAGAGAAAATCTGATTAAGATGTGGTAGTAACAGTCGGGGTGGGTGGGGGCGGGAGTTGTGAGACAGGTGGAAAGAAGGAGACAGAATCTGGTTATATTTTGGAGATAGAACCAACAAGAGGAAGAGGGGGAAACTGGGAGAGAAATAGGTTTGAGAAATAAAATCCTTGTTGACATTGAAAAACCCAAGGAAACCTCAAAAGGATATTTAGTTCTTTTCTATTAAAAGAATAGAGAAGAAGCATCTTAAGTTTTTTTCATACTCGCAAGAGGAACAAGAGGAGTGTCGTCTAAAGGGATCACAATTTTCAAAAAATTGTATTGAAAGGATTCAGCTTCTAATATGTCTGGAAAGTTTTGTGTATGTGTGTGTGTGAGATTTGGGTTTCTTTAGTCTTCAGTTGTTGACTTAAATACAGAGATAAACATGTCTAAATTCTAAGTTATTTTCCCAAAGTATGTTTTGTACATTTAGAGGTCAAAAGGTTTCCAGGTCTTAGCGTCCTTAGTGCTCATATCTGATGCAAAATGTTCTATTCCCATGTTCAGGCAGGACAAGAAGAATGTTCCGCCCTACCTGTCAGGATACAGTGAGACACTAGTGTCTTTGGCGATCTTCATGATGACATTGGATTTCTCTCCAGTTAACTGAGGAAACCAATTATTATGAATAGATGGGGCCATACACCTAACAGGCATGTAATAAATGCTTTCTGAATGAAAAAATGAATGAAGAACCTATATCATCATGTTACCTACTCATAGTCCTAAAGTACTGTGTATCTCATGAAGACCAAACGCCAAGGAATTGAGCATCAGTTCTTTTTTTACCATCTTCCTCTTCTCTTTTAATAGATCTTTGTTTTCCTTATCCTAGGAGATGCCTGAGACACCCCAAACCATCAAAGATGAGACCGATCTCCTCTTCCTCTGGAGCAACCATGGAAGTATGCAACACTTCAAATCAGTTGCCCATCCCAAGCTGTATTTTGCCACAAAGGGAGAAAAACTGGTGCACCTGGCAAGGGGCCCGCCCTCTATCATTGACTTTCAGCTTTGACTGTGGAGTCTACTTACCTGTGAAGTGTTGACAATCTGTATGTACCATGTACATGAAGGAGTCAAATCCTGCACTCTTAGTCACTCTCTGAGCATGTGCTGAGCCTTTGTAACTCTAAATGAATATTTACTCTCTTTCTAAGAGAGGGCACAAGGTCTAGTAGAACCAACACTAACATATAATGTTGCTTGTTATTTAAAGAACACCCCATGCTTTGCAAATTACCAATCATTTTAATTATTATGATGCATACAATCTTGGGAGGGCCAGGGCTACTGACTCTGGCTACCAAAAAAGCTCTACCCATATTACAGATGGGTTAACTAAGGCATAAGAATACTAAGAAATACCCACCATAGTATTTGGAATGAGAAGCCATGGACCCAGGATTTCATTCCAACTGCTTAGCTTCTGCTTTTAAGTTGCTGATGGACCCTTTATCAAACACTGTAAGTTTCTGGGACCTCAGTTTGATCATCTTCAAAATGGAGGGAATGATGGCTATATCCTTCCTGCCTCAACAGTATTTTATGCCAATCCGTGAGCTCATTTTAGTAAAACACTTCTTGAAGCTGAGCCTCAAGAAGAAGGCAAAGGATGCAATATTATTTTAAATTATTATTTATTACACTTATATATTTATAAATATTATTTCTAAGATAATTGTAACATTATTATATTTATAGCACTTCTTTGCAGCCTCTGAGTATGCCCATGTATCTTCAACAATAGTAGACAGTGTTTTCCAGGCTGAATGAGTTTCAGGCACTAAGGCACTTTGATCCAAGTTGTGCTTTTTCCATTGCTGTGAAGCTCTGTATTCTAGTACCTGGGAGTTCTGTAATTACGATAATAAATTTGTATTAATTACCTTGTTCGTTTGAACTGATAACTGGCCAAACTCTTTCACTCCTCCGCCTTTGTCATTCTTGTGTCATTCAATTTCACCTGCTCTCAAGTCCTACTAGCTAAAATGGGATGAACCTAACTTTGGCAACCACAGGACAACTGTCATCTCAACTTTCTTTTCTGGAACATGAGCAACGTTTCTTCTAGGTTCTAGAAGTTGTGATCCAATCGTAGTGTTACATTACCATCAACAATGTGAACTGATACATTATTATCAATCATGATTGAATATAATTTAGAAAAAAGTAAATCTGGCCCATAATTACATGTTGTCTTAATCATTATTTTACAGCATGGTAATTAGGAACAGATAATAAAAGTAAATAACTATAAGTAGTGTTACAAAACCATACCAAGATTTTATGGGTTTTCTCTCCCCTTTGTTAGCTTGCCAGTATGCATAAAAGGCATAAGAATGATAATATTCCCAGGTTCATTTAAAGCTCATATTACACACAACACTTGTGTTCATATGTCCATACAAACTCACACATTCAGAGCCACATTAAGGACTAATGGATCCTTTCGGAAAGCATAGATACAAAGTATGTTGAGTTGGAAAAAGTTGAAATCAAGAGAACTTGGAATTAGATGTGGGAAGTAGTGGAGAAGGAGTAGTCCAAGATGATTCTCAGTTTCCTGCTACTGGAGAGAGGGTGAGCAGTGGTGTCTTAATCAGTATTTTTGGTGAAAATATGGAGTTCTAGGATGAAATATAATGAGTACCATTTTAGACACGTAACTTGAGCTACTGGCAGGACACCCAGATGCAGATGTACAATGGGCAGATGATGATGTGTCTGGAACTCAAGAAAAGTTAGAACTAGATACAGACTTGGAAGACATCAGCAGGTTTTTAGTAGGTAAAATCCTAAAAATGACATCAGAGAGAGAAGAGAAGAATATGATGAACACTGTTGGTTGTCCACCCAATCACCATCTCCCCATCTTCCTTACTGACAGAACCCTGACTTCATTCAGAAGGAAATATGTCTTGAATTGGCTTAGACCAACTGGACTCAAAGAATGAGTCCAATTGGTCTGAGCCAATCATGGTCATTCTGTCCTCCCATGACTAAGTCACGTTGAGTTAGTCCTGCCTAATGAGACGTCTGCTGGGGGCAATTTCTGGGAAAGATTTTCTACTCTGATAAAAGAGCCATGTAGAAGAAAGTCTTTTTTTTCTTCCTTCCTTCCTGCATGAGACATGTTCTATGAGGATGTAGAGCTTGGAACTGTGCTAACCAACTTGCACTTGGGAAGACACAGCCACACGCTGAGGATGGCAGAATGGAAGGAGAAATAGAGTCAGCATTTCTGATGACATTGTTGCACTAAGAATCTACTTACTGCCAGACTTTAAGACCACAAGAAGCATTATTGCGATTTTATTCTTTTTATATTTGGCCGCGTCGGGTCTTCGTTGCTGTGCACGGGCTTTCTCTAGTTGTGGCGAGTGGGGGCTACTCTTCGTTATGGTGTGCGGGCTTCTCATTGCAGTGGCTTCTCTTGTTGCAGAGCACAGGCTCTAGGCATGAGGGCTTCAGTAGTTGTGGTGCACGGGCTTAGTTGTTCCAGGGCATGTGGGATCTTCCCAGACCAGGGCTCGAACCCATGTCCCCTGCACTGGCAGGTGGATTCTTGACCACTGCACCACCAGGGAAGTCCCATTATTGTGATTTTAAATCATTTACATTTGGTTTGCTATTACTTACAGCCGAACTCAGCCTAATTGAGCACCACAGAATACAGACACAGATACAGAGCACTGCAGACAAACAGAGAGAAAAGGAAAAAACCTGTTCTCTTGTTTGTTTCACACTGTTCTTTCTAGTTGCCATTACTTTCCTAGGTTTTCTATACCCCGAGTCTGGCTAGAGTAAGACTAGGTATCAATATTTTAAGAAATAGAGAAATACAAAACACTGAGCAAGCAATACCAATTCAAGAAACCTTAAAAAGCATAATAGCTGCTCAGTCTTCAACAGTGAAATATTGAATCATTCTAGAAATGGCCTCAAGTATTATTCTAACAGGATCAGCTATGCATATCCCCTACTCCCTACTCCCCAGCTGCATAAACAGTGAGAAGGTCACCATGATGAGCTTCAACAGTCCTAGCACTGAACTTGTTGGAGTCTATTTCTTTAATATGGTCTTATACATCAGTCTCCAAATTGATGAGTATAGAGCCATATCACCTGTAAGTCCAAGGTATGGAAGGAAAAGGGAAAGGATATTTCCCTAACCCTCCCCCCAATTAAATCATCCCTCTGATGCTTACATATACCTACACTTGAACTTTTGGGGGATGATGGAAATAGTCGGGATAACAGTAAGTACTGTGTTGGATGTAAAATATCCTTTTGTATCTATACCTATTCCTTGATTGTGTGGTGGTTTCATGACCATATACATTTGTCAAAATTGTCCTCTTGAGTCTTGGCCAATGTTGGCTTGTCAATATCTCTCATAAAACTTGTTACCCAGAAATTAGTATACTATTCAGGATACGGCCAGCCCAGCACAGCTTAGAGTGGGACCTTGTCCTTCCAATTTTAGACACCATGCTGTTTTTAGAAAGTGACATTAGCTTTTTGAAAGCAAGTGACATTGTTGATTCATATAGGGTTTGTAGGCAACAAAAACCTATAGGTTCTCATCCTAAATTCAAAACTTTACATATATCCCTGTTCAATTTTAATCTTTATTTGGCCCCAGATCTTTCTAGATTGTTCCAGATTCTGATTTTTTTTTTTTATACACTGACTCTTCCTCTTAGTTTTGTGACATCTGTAATTTGGTGAGCATGTTTTCATTTTGTACATAGTATATCATAGAGTATAAAAAATAGGTTACAAACATTTTTGCAAGGTGCCTGAACTACAGTGACCAAGGGGAGAGTGGTATGAGCTGAAGCTGTAAAAGTAGGCAAAGGCTAGGCCCTGCAGGAGTTGTAGGACTTTAGCCTCAGAGCAACGGGAAGCCATTCAAGCCACAAGATGGATACTTTGCTAGATGAGTTGAGAATTGTTAAACCTATTTAGCTTTTTTTCCATATTTTGTGTCCTACAAAATAGTTCTTCAAATATCCAAAGAATTTAGAAAAGGGTGCAGAGTCAGCCCATGTTGCTCCAGAGAACAAGGATCAATGAGCAAGAGGCTTATTTGAGCTCTTTTTTTTTCTTTAATTTTCATAATAATCAGCAGTTGTCTAAAAACAGGACAGGTGAAGCAGCTCCCTGACCCAAGCAGTATTCCTGCAAAGATGCAATGCACACATGGGACCTGCAGAATACTCTAGCACTGGGTGGTGGACAAGATGACTTCTCAATCTGCAACCCATTCGATCACTAAGATTCTATAAAGACCAAGAGAACTCCTTTCACTTTTCTGAAACTGTACATGAGCCACTTTCTTACTCATTAACCAAAAACGTTCTGCCCAGCTGCTAGATTTAACCATTAGGCAAGGATTCATGGCACTAGACAAAGAGTCCAAGTTTTTCACTTAAATAATTATCAGTTGTCCTATTTTAAACATATTTGTATACTACTAGTGTGTCAAAATATATAAATCCAGAAACCCCAGCATGGCTCCCTCCTGAACACCCTGTTTGGAAACAAAGAGAAGAGCTGCCCCAATGGCTTCATGCCCAGCTGAGCACCCAAGTGGTGAAGCAAACCTGGCAAAAATGGGCCCACACACAGCTCCACCTCTCTATCCACCACCTCTCTGGCACCTAGGGAAGTGGAACCCTAACACATAGAGCGCCAAAAGCATTTCCCAAACCTCTTCATGAAACTGTGGACTAGCCAAACTGGGGAAATTTTTGAAAGAAAAGTTTTAGGACAGAAATAAAAGGAATGAGGTGTGTCTAGGGACTCAGGAGGTCTGGACCTGCCCCCATTGTCCCTTCCTTGGTTAGGCATACACCCAGCTGATAAGGTCTAATCAAAAATATACATCAAAAAGGGGCCATCCCGAAAACAGTATGGCGGTTCCTCAAAAGATTCAAAATAGAGTTACTGCATAATCCAGTAATACCACTTCAAGTTATATACCCAAAGAATTGAAAGCAGAGGCTCAAACAGATAATTGTACACTCATGTTCAAAGCAACATTATTCACCATAGCCAAAAGGTAGAAGTAACCCAAGTGTCCGTGACAGATGAATGCATGAACAAAATGTAGTATATACATGCAATGGAATATTATTCAGCCTTAGAAAGGAAGGAAATTCTGTCATACGCTACAACATGGATGAACCTTGAGGACTTAATGCTAAGTGAAGTGAGTCAGTCACAAAAAGGCAAATACTGTATGATTCCTCTTAAATGAGGTTCCCAGAGTAGTCAAAATCACAGACAGAAAGTAGAATGGTGGTTGCCAGGGCCTGGGGGGAGAAGGCAACAGGGAGTTAGTGTTTAATGGGTATAGAGTTTCTGTTTAGGAGGATGCGAAAGCTCAGGAGACAGATGATGGTGTTGACCTGAAATAGACTGCCAGATAGTTTCCCAGCAGTGATGGGTTTATTCAGGGTCAGCAGAGAATTGCAATTTGGGATCTGCAACCATGACGAGCCACACTGAAGTCGAGGGAAGGAAAAGGCTTTTACAGAGGGGGAAACGGAAGTTGGGAGAGCTGTAATAAACAAAGAGTCCCTGGCTTTTCATTGGCGAGTCCTTGCCAGGAAGCAGGAGTCTTTCTTCTTATGACTGGGCTCCCTGTGGTCGCAGAATATGAGAACTCCCCCTTCTGATCTCCCTACTCTATTTGAGGTACATGTTTGATTTTTTACGGTGGTGATGATTGTACAGCATTGTAAATGAACATAATGACACTGAACTGTACACTTAAAAATGGCTTAAATGGTAAACTTTGTTTTGTATATCTTAGCACACTGAAAAACATAAAAGGAGACACGCTGCAGTACTAAAAACTAAGATCCTTTAGCTTCAGAGACCCATAACAAGTGGAGATGTACACTCATGTGGAGTCGCCAAATTCATCATTTTGGTTTTATCTTATTTTTATGTGAACCTTAGCATCTAAGGGGGCTGGGGAGGCGTTGTCTATGGGGCCCGGGGGCTCCCCCATCGCCCATCCCCGCTGCCTTCAGCGTAAGTGACAGCACAACGGCCCAGAAACCGCATCCTTAAAAGCGGGGCTTCTCCCACTTAACCAGCCGCCCTCAGTGCCGACTGCCCGTTCAACTGTACGTTCTTCCAATCAAAGGGCCCCCTGGGTGATTTGACTGGCAGAGCCAACCACAACGCGTCTATTTCCTTTTGTCCCGCCCTCCCCTGCTTCCGACTGGCGGGTTTCAAAACAACGGGAGCCAATGAGAGTGGGCGCACGCCCGACGCGCCGGCCTTGACTGCAGGCGCGGCCTTTTGAAGAGGAACTGTAGCTGGGGAGTCATGGTGCAGCCGGGGCCCTCCGCCGCCGCGGGTGAGTATGACTTCGAGCCGCTGTGTCTTACGGCCGGGGACGAAGGGAGGCCCCCGAGTGAGTCCTTTAGGCGGAAGTGGCTGGTCCGCTCGCCTGCCTGCCTCTGCCCCTCCGTCGGCGTTTCCGGTCTAGGGGGCGCTGACCCGAGCCCAGGCCCTAGGCCCCGGTGAGAAGTCGGGGCCGGGGGTCGGGGAGGGTGTGCGCGGGGCCATGTGCCTCCCAGGCATCTTCCCAGTGACTCCCGCAGCAGCTCTGCAAGAAGCTGTCATTGTCACCTCGTTTGGGTAAAGAACCTGAGGCCCCTTGCCCGGGGTGGCACAGTCAGTAGGAAGCTAGGCGCTCCTGCGGCCCATATTTGGCTCCAGGCGGAGCCCGGGTGTGGCCCTCGGGGCAGCGCCGGCCGCCCGAGTAGTGACAGCTGTCAAGGAGGGTCTCACCCCGACGCGGAGCTCATCTCCTCGCAAGCCTGCGCGCCCTGGTGGAAGCTGATGGGTTAAACGTGCGCGGAGGCTGAAGGGCTCCCCGACCTCTTAGATGTGCCTGGAGCCCTTTGCTGACTTTCAGCATACTCCTGCTCAGGTGCCTGCCACCTGCTCCAAAATGCGTATAGTGTTTTGTTGGTTTCGGTAGTAATGCATGTTGACTGTTTAGGCACTTTACACAGCAGCCTTTCAAGATGGGCATTTCTGCCGCATTTTAAAGGCTCAGCAGCAGCAAGGTTTGGTAACTTGCTAGAAGTCACAGAGCTGGGATTCCAGCCCCGTCTCTCAGTCTCCAACAGTCCTCTTGACACAGCTGTCTCCTAGGGATGCATCAGAGCCAGATATCAAAATACAGGGCATAAATACACTACCACGTGGAAAATAGATAGCTCCTGCTCTGTGATGGCCTAGTTGGGTGGGATGGGGGGGGCTGCCCAAGAGGGAGGGGATGTGTGTATGCGAATGGCTGATTCACTTGGCTCTGCGGCAGAAGCTAACACAACATTGTAAGGCAATTATACTCCAAAAACGAAAAACAAAAAAACCCCAAAAAACACAGGGCAACTCAGTTTAAATGAGGTTGAGTTGTTTTGCACCCCTATAGCTTTTTTTTTTTTTTTTTAAACCATTACTGAATTTTAGCCTTTTCCAACCACCCAGTCCCCTCACTGAGTCTCTGCCTCTGGACTCCCATAGTTCTTTCTTTGACCCTATTTTATGGCATTTAGATTTTGCCTTATATTGTAATTATTATTGTGTTTATTTTATCTCCACTACTAGATTGAAACTTCTTGAAGATGGAAATACTGACTTTTCATTCCCTCACAGATGCCTTGCTTAGAAAGTCACCATGTGGATAGATGTTTGCCATGAACCCCCTAACCTGGCCTATTTTGTCCTTAGTACCAAAGGAAACCGTGTAAAGGTTTGGGGCCAAAAGTCATCATCCCTGTCAGAAGGGATTAATAAAACAAGGCCCGGGCTTGCCAGCTTAGATGGGCCAGTAACAGAATCTCTTCAAGCAAAGCTTGATGTGTTGGAGCTGAGAACAGTGGCTGCGAGCAAGGGCTTTGGGTTTGGATAAACCTGGTTTCAAATCCTGGCTTAGCCACATGTTATCTGGGTAACTTTGGGCATATCATTTATCCTCTTTAAATTTCGGACTGTAAAATACTTCATAGGATTGTAGTGCAGACGAAAGGAAGTGTGTGTGACGACCTTTGTACGTGGCATATAAATGATATTGTTGATGTTAGTGTTAACCTGGAGGCCCATTTGTAGGGCTAGGGACTTTATAGCTTTATGGTCCAAAGCCAGAATCATTACAGAGAGGTGTCATCTTTTAGAATATAAATGAACTGGTTAGAATCTCACGCGTTTGTTTGCTCGCCTGTTTTGCAGAAGAGCGGCAGAGAAAGCTCCAGGAGTACCTAGCGGCCAAGGGAAAACTGAAGTGCCAAAACGCCAAGTGAGTTTGTCTCCCGCGGTTATGCACGTTTGCCCTGGTTGCTAATAGCAACTTAAAGCCTTTTCAAAACATAGCCCTTTTGTTTGCAGTCTACTCAGACTTGCCTTGGGATCCTATGATTATTCAAAAAGGGCATTTCCAGGCAAGCCATGACAAAGATGTTGGCAAAGATTTAAGCATTACTACTGTGACAGTCTCCAGAGGCGGGAGAGGAGGGTCTACAATATCACCTGCAGTGCTGCAAGCTTTTCCTGTCCCTGCTGCGTTTCCTGGGAGAGCGATTCTTGTGAAGGCAATGTTTGGCCGAGGAGTTGAGTGACCCTGGTTCTGGTGCCTCTCTCTAAAGCAGGAGAGCCGGTTCAGTCCATCCTCCATAAGCTGCACACCCACATCCTCCAGCCTGACAGTGCTCTTTGGTCTCCCTCTTAGCACTTACTCTTGAGGTAAACGGAATAGGACTGCTTCACTTTGATCTTTTGTCAACATCTTGTCATCTAAATGGTGTTATCTCACTTGCCTTAGCATTGATATGTTTTTCTACCCAACATGTTGCTAAATTTTTATTTGAAAACCAATTTTTACAAAGTTAGCTTTCACCCTTTGTTTTAGTTTCTTTTTACTTTGGGTTTTTACTCGACTCTATTTCCTTGATTAAATAAACCTAATTCATGTAGTCAACATATATTTATTTAATACCTATAATGTATCAGTCACTCTTGCTTCTGAAGGTATGCGCTCCCTGCCTTCCCAGGACTTACATACATCCAAGATGGGAGAAACAAGCGTCAAGTCGTGATCAAAGTCCCTGTTAGTCTTGTCAGTTTATGATCTGTGAAGACTGAGTCTAAATTCTCTGTTTTTCTCTTTTTTTTGCATTTTATCTCTCACTAGCTAGATTTCATATGTGCCTCAGTATTTTTTATTTATATCACTTTCCCCACCTGAAAATTCACTATGTGAAGATACTTAAAAAACAAGCAAGTTTTTTTCTTACTTATAGTTGATTTAATATAAATGAATTTATTTACAAAACAGAAACAGATTCACAGTCATAGAAAACACGCTTTTTAAAGGAGCATTTAATTATCTTATTTGGCATTGAATCTCTAGTGCCTGGCACATTGCAGTGTTCCCGGAATGATGTTCCACTGAGTAAGACTATGCAGATATGAAGAAAACACATATTTTATTAATACTGTTAGAATGTTATGTTTATGCATAGGACATCTATGAAAGGATCACAGAAAAAAACGGGCAACAGTGGTTGTGGTCGCTGAGGAGTAGAATAATAGGACTGAGGAAGGGATGATAAGGAGACTTTCTATCAATCATAATTTTTGAATTTTTTTTTACCATATATGGAAATTCTAATGCTTTAAAATTCTAACCATAAAAATTTTTAATCACTGTACTGTTAAGCACTGTACTTCCCAAGCCTTGCTGATTCTTCTGTACAAAGAATTAATCATCTTTCATCTTTTATAGGCCTTATCTAAAAGCCAAGAATAATTGCCCGAATCCACCACCTTCTAAATCTGTAAGTAGAAATTAGTCTTTTAAAAAATATCCGTTTTGGATGATTAGCAATAAAAATAACAAACATGTTAACAACCTAAAGAACATGTTTTTCAAAGGTATTTACATAAATATAAGAACAGTTTGGTTTAGTAAGCAATAGTATCATTTTTTGAAAAGTACAACATACTGTAGTTCAGTTTATTAGCCAAAAAAAATCTTTAAGTGCACTTTTGTCCTCTTAACGTTTATTGAATACTTACTATGTGTCTGGATCTTTTCTGACTTGCATTAACTCCTTGAGTCCTTACAACCTTATGAGGTAGGACTATTAGTAGCCCATTTTACAGATGAGGGAACTGAGTCACAGAAGGGTTAAGTTCCCAAGGTCACATAGTTATTAATCTCTTAATAGGTTGATAGGCTGAGAGCCCATGGTCTTAACTACTTTGGTATGCTGCCATGAAGTTAAATAGCTCAGTAGTCATTAAAAGAGAACATCTGTGTTGGATCTTCCAAGGTACTTAGCAAACCTGTGCTTCCCAATCAGTTCGGTTCAGCTAGACTGGAAGGAATGATAAAAAGATCCTAACATACTTAAGGTTTTAAAATGGGAGAAATTATCCTCCTGAAAATGGCACAAATTGTTCATCTGCAATAAAATAATCAATAAAAATCCCAACTTTAATTTTTAAAACCATAGTTTTATCTAAGTTCAAGTGTAATTGAAATAATGTTGCCCAAAGTGTGACACTGGTGCCAATTTTCATAAGTTTTAATGATTCGTTCATTAAATGTACACAGACACACACACGTATACATATATACCTATATGCATAGGCATGTATCTATCATATATAGATTATATATGTTATGTGTACACGTGACATCATTAGACACTGTGGAGGATAGGAAATGCATAGAAAGCAAAAGTGGTGCATGATGATGTGAACAGTTGAGAATTACTGGGCTAGACTCTTTTTTTATCTTTATTTTTTATTTATTTACTTTTGGCTGTGTTGGGCCTTCATTGCTGCGCAGGCTTTCTCTAGTTGCGGAGAATGGGGGTTACTCTTCGTTGTAGCGCGTGGACTTCTCATTGAGGTAGCTTCTCTTGTTGCAGAGCACGGGCTCTAGGCGCGCAGGCTTCAGTAGTTGTGTCATGTGGGCTCAGTAGTTGTAGCTCATGGGCTCTAGAGCACAGGCTCAGTAGTTGTGGCGCATGGACTTAGTTGCTCTGCGGCATGTGGGATCTTCCCGGACCAGGGAATGAACCCGTGTCCCCTGCATTGGCAGGTGAATTCTTCACCACTGCGCCACCAGGGAAGCCCCTGGGTTAGACTTCTGCTTTAGGAAGATTTAACTGGTATAGCATGCAAGGCTTAAAAACTCTGTTGGAAGGGGCCCTCATTAAGAGCTCCCAGAAGGTTCGCTCGAAGCTGACAATACTGATTTCAGTAAATCATCTCTTAAATGAGGTGATACCTACCCTTTACGGTAGATATCACAGTAGTGAAGGTAAAAATGAAGTGGGGAAGGCAATTATGGGACTTGGGAGAAACTCAACGTACTAGGCAAATAACTCATCATTACAATTGTATAAGGCTTCACAATTTATAAAACATTTTTTATATATAACCGTAAGAGTTAACATTTGAGTACTTGTTATTATGCAGATACTGGATGAGACACCTTACATACAATATCTCAATTAATATTCAAAACAACGCTATAAGCAGGGTGGTCATATGATTTAATGTCCAGAGACCTTTTGAGAGTAAAAGGAAGTGCTATTAATATGTTGGGCCAACAGGCATAAATCAAAACTATCTTGCAAAAGCCAGGACTTTATAGCACCTTCCCCAGATTATAGATATTATTATTCCCATTTTACAAATGAGAGGACTGAGGCTCAAGGAGATTGGCCACATTTATACAGCCAATAAGGACCTGAACAAAGCTTTTCTGGCATACTCTTAGTGTACTGTTACCATGCCTCACTTTTTGAAATTAACAGCCTCACCATAACTGTTTCAGGTTTCATTCTGGCACACAAAGGAACACACAAAAGAAGTTTTTCATTTTCTGTTCCTATTAGGAGTTTTAACATATTTGAAAAGATTCCTTGGAGCCATCCTCTTGGATTTATTGAGAAACAGTAATGTATAATAGTTAAGAAATTGCCTTGGTCCAAATCTTGACTCCTTTGTTTTCTAGCTCAGGGACCTTGGGCAAGTTATTTAACTTCATCTGTGAGATGGGAACAATAGGAGGTTTCTCATAGAGTTGTTTGAAAGGATTGAGTTAATGCAGATTGAAGTACATTTAGAAGTGTCTGCATATTGGGATATATGTTCCTCTGGAGGTGCATAAAGCATCTCCAGCAGGTACACATTTTAACAGAACCAATTTCCACATCTTCAACTTGCGTATGTGCTTTTGCCCAAAATTGATTTGTCGTCGAATGTGCTTCAGTTTCTCCTTTCCCACCTCCCTTGACACTCCCTTGTCATCCTTCTTCCACTTTTCAGTTCTTTCTCTGCTTGTTTTGCCCAGGGATGGAAATATGTACCTCCAAAGTACAAAGTCAAGGGACAATTTGAAATAACGGTGGTGATGTTCAGAAAGCCTTTTGCAGTTCAAGCAGCTTCCAGTTCTTTGCATTCAACATTGTCATGTGGAAGAACATTAAAAATAATTTTTTGCTGAGAGATCACTGCATGACTTTTAGCATATGCCTCTGGATGAGTTCAAAGAATTGACTGTAATTGCTGTAACAAAACATCTTCTATTCCCATCTACTTGATAATATGCACAGATTTTCTGAGTTTTTATTTAAAAAGCCAAAGGAATAAAACTGATGAAGACCTCTGTCTCATTCTAGCAATAAATAATATAATGTCTTCCAGTGAATACATGAACTAATTGTGGGGGGAAACCTCCAGCCAACTCACTAAGAGATATTTCCATTTCTTTATGAAAAAGTATTTTACTCTTTATACTTAATAATTATTGATCAAAATTGGTAACATTTATCTTCTTTTGCTGAATTACTTATAGTTATGGTAAATACAGATTAAGGTAAACTTATAGACATATATTTGTTGAGAAGTATGATAGGGTAATGGATTATAAACTTCCAAGCACAAATATCTAGTATAAAAATTTTGTGGTGAACTGGAATGAGAACAGACCAGGAGAAAAAAGAAAGGTATTATCTTTTCAGTTGTTAAAGAAGAGTGTGTTTCTATAGTTTTTAAATGGATTATAGTGGGTATCAAATTTCATTTCATCTTGAAATGTCAGTATTGACAGTGTGCCTGAAATTACATATTTGCAGCTATTTAAACTAATGATGAAAAATGTTAGCTATTAACTTTTAAAAGTATAGGAGGGCACAGAGTTTGTCAAAATTATGTTGGGAGTATATGAACAAAAATGCTTGAAAACCACCAATCAGATGAGCTTTATAATCCCTCCCAGCCCTATTACAGCCCTCATGTCTTTGTATCATAATTTTCTGTTAGCACTCCTCAGGGGCATGTGTCATCTTGTCATCTTTGTATCCCCTTGCAGTCTAGCACAGTGCCTAGTACAGATGCAGTAAATCTCTCCTGATTTAAACCCTAGTCATATCCTTTGTGAGTTTTCTCCCTTCTCTGGCTTCATATGTACAGAATGAAGTGACCAAATTCAATTTGTGTCACTTGTTCCTTCTTGTACATTCTTTGTTTTTTTTTTTTAATCAGATCTATCTGACGTGAGTTGTCTGAGGCCAGGAGTCAGAGACTGAAGTTCTATCCCCAACCCTGCCTCTTAACACCCTGCCTGACCTTGGGCAGCTCACGTTCCCTCTCAGATGAAGGGGCTCAATTTAATGATCTCCAAAATCCCTTCCAGCTCGAATGGTGTGTATTTGCCTATTGATTGCAGGCTATTCTGCTAGCCTAATGACTCTTCTAAGCCTAGTTTTTCTCTCAATGAAGTACTTGAAACTAACTGCATGACCAGTTCTACCACTTACAGTAAGTTAGCAAGGCCAGGCTGATCTAAAATAAAGATATAAAAACTGTACAAGAGAGAAAATACTTGCAAATCTTATATATGATAAAGATCTAGGACCCAGGATAAATAAAGCACTCTTACAACTCAACAATAAAAAGACAGCCCAATTTCTAAATGGACAAAGGATCTGAATAGAAATTTCTCCAAAGAAAGTATACAAATGGGAAATAAGGACATGAAAAGATGCTCAACATTAGGGAAATGCAAATAAAAATCACAGTGAGATACCACTTCACACCCACTAGGATGGTTATAATCAAAAAGACAGATAATACGTGTTGGGGAGGATGTGGAGAAATTAGAACCCCTATGCATTACTGGTGGGAATGTAAAATGGTGCAGTACCTTTGGAAAATAGTTTGACAGTTCCTCAGAAGTTAATCATAGAGCTACCATATGACCCAGCAATTCCACTCCTAGATATATACCCAAGAGAGTTGAAAACAGAGATACACACACACACACAAACACACAAAACTTATAGCAAATATTCATAGCAACATTATTCATAATAGCCAGAAGGTGGAAATGACCCAGATGTCCATCAATTGAATAGATAACCAAAATGTGACATAGCCATAAAATGGAATATTTATTCAGCCATAAAAAGAAGTGACGTGCCTGTGTGGGGGCGAGGAATATAGGGGAAGTCTCTGTACTTCCACTCAATTTTGCTTTGGTCTAAAACTGCTCTACAAATGAAGTGGGTTTTTTTGGTTTTTTTGGATTTTTTGTTTTTTGGGGTTTTTTTGTTTGTTTTTTTTTAGGTACGCAGGCCTCTCACTGTTGTGGCCTCTCCCGTTGCAGAGCACAGGCTCCGGATGCGCAGGCTCAGCGGCCATGGCTCACGGGCCCAGCCGCTCCACAGCACGTGGGATCCTCCCAGACCGGGGCACGAACCCGTGTCCCCTGCATCGGCAGGCGGACTCTCAACCACTGCGCCACCAGGGAAGCCCTAAAGTTTATTATTTAAAAAATAGAGTAATGAAGTGCTGATACATGCCACAACACGGGTGAATCTCAAAAACATTATGCTAAGTGGAAGAAGCCAGATTCGAAAGGCCACATATTATATGATTCCATTTATATGAAATGTCCAGAATAGGCAAATTTATAGAGACAGAAAATAGATTACTGGTTGTCCAGATCCGTGGGGAGGAGGAAATGGGGAGTGACTTCTAACAAATGTGGGATTTCTTTCTGCAGTGATGAAAATATTCTGGAATTAGTGGCGATGGTTGTACAGTCTTTTGAATATACTAAAACCCACTGAATTGTATGCTTTAAAATGGTGAATGGGGTACAAATTATATGCCGATTTTTTTTTAATATACAAAAAAGAACGAGTAAGGAATAGCACATAATTGGAAAGTTTATACCAACATCCCTGCCTCTTCAGTAAGCAGTAATGAGCAATAATGGGGAGAGCCGAGGTTGATGTAAATGTTGGGGCTCAAGGAGTAACCCAGCTGTGGCCGCGTGAGCACACCGTCTGTCTCTCTGCCTCCCGCCCCCTGTGCTCCCCTAGAGTACCCATGAGCAACAGTGCACATGCCCAGGCCATCCTAGGGTGGCCATCTCTTTGCCCTTAAGGACAAGTGGTTCTAGTTACAGACGTCCTTTACACGTTCACAAAGCTTACATAGTAATTATTCATCATATTATCAAACCAAAAATAGAGGACAGTAACTCTAGCCCTGCCATATCTTTCCCTGGATAGTCTACAAATCTCTGCCAAATTCTCCTTTCTGAGTAACTGCGTTCAATGCAGACGCTGCAGAATCCACAGTGGCCTGTCCCTGTTATTTACCATATTAATTCTAAACACCCCTCCCTAGTTTTAAAAGTTCTCTGCAACCTAGTCCTACCTTTCTTATCCAAAATTAAATCACATGACTGAAATATTTACTTGTTAATAATGTACAATCTAACCTTAAAACCCTTTCCTGACTTCACAAATATGACTGACTTTCTGCTGAGATGTTAGGTACTTATTCAGAACTGTTCCAGAGTATCTCAGGACTCCCAGCATATCCATACCACTGATCTCCAGGATGAGACAAAGTTTCTTGAGTGACACTCTGACCTTTACAAAGGCAGTGTTGTTTTAAGAAAATTAGTGTAGCAATGCAAAGTACTAGGAGGAACTTGGGAGTTACCCTAACATAAGTCTATTATGTATGTATCTTTCCAGAGTCCCTAGAATGACACTTCACTTGGATATAATGGGCATTCAGCAAGTACCTGTTTGATGGAGCCAAATTTATTTTTTTAAACAGCAATTTTTATGTGTTCACTGCATCTCTGCTGAATTCTATCAAGCTAAAAGATTCTAATGTATTTCTAATAGGAGCACCAGTTATAAAAATCATCTATTAGTGAGTCTTTTATTTTCTCAGGATTCAATTCTCTTAAATGAAATTATAAACAAAATAACTAGTTTTTTTATTTTAAAAACAGTGGACTGTTGTTATGAGTTTACTTTTTTTATATCTTTCTCTGTCTTTTTAGACTATTAGACCTAAAAAGGATGTTACCAACCATGTTGCTTTGCCTGTCAAAGCTACAAGACCCATCAGCATTAAACATCAGTCCAGACCTGCCAGTATCACAGGGTCCCAGAGGCCAAAGTTGGAGCCACCAAAACTTCTGGGCAGAAAAAGGCTCACTTCAGAATGTGTTTCTTCTAACCCAAACCGTAAGCCTTCCGGAAGTAGTCAACACCACCATGAATTTGGATCATCCACTACTGGAGAACTGTCAAGAAGAACCACGGGGTCACTTAATATACAGGAATTGAAAACTAAAAAGCAGCAGGTAACACAACAAGGAACTGCTAAATGTACAGACTCTGTGGACAACACCCATGTTGGAGATGAATCCTTGGGCAGCTGCCTAAAAGAGACGAACAAGGAGAGCTCACCCCAGATCTTACCAGACTCTGGGGGCAAGCCAAATCCCGAATTAGGCACCGTCAGTAAGCCAAAAACTAATCAAACCAAGAGCAGTGTGGCTCCTACTAAAGAAGTCTTGGGCAAAAGATCAGTGCACAGTGCTGTGCTGAAAGACAGAGCTAACAAACAATTCCTCGAAGAAACACAGATCAGGATTCCACCAGAGAAGGCTCAGCAACTCTCTAGAGGAACAGATCTTGCAAGACCAGGGGGAAAACCCCCAAAAACAGTTTCCTCTCACTTTGTCCAGACACTTAACAGGACTCAGGCATCAAAGAAAACAGTGGTTAAGGACATAAAGAATATAAAGGTTAATAGGGGTAAGTATGAAAGACCAAATGAAACTAAGTTACAGTCATGCACTGTTACTGAACAGAAAGTAAAACATAGCAAACCCAGCACATACCCCAAAGTGCTTCAAAGAGGATGTAACAACAGACATCCAAACACAAAGCAAGATCATAAACCCACGCAAGCTTGTTGTAGACGTCGGACATCATATGTACTGCAAAAATCAAAAGCCATAAGCCAAAGGCCTAATTTGACAGTTGGCAGCTTTAACTCAGTCATTCCAAGCACCCCTAGCATAAGAGCAAATGGAGCCAAAGGGAATAAATGCAACAACAGCTGTCAACAAAAAGCACGGACTTTGGACTCCAAGTTGAAAAGGGCTCTTCCCCAGAACTGTTTTCTAAACAAGACAGCTCCCAGAACTCAAGCTGGTGGCACAACCGTAAATGGAAGAGGACTCCCAAATGGGACCCAAACTAATCCAAGTAAGAAGACCACAGCAGAGGATCGAAGGTACTTTATTTTAATTCCAAAATTTTGCAAAGTAAGATGACTAGGCAAATTGACCATCAGGAGTGCTAAAGTCAGGAGATGGGTCATAAATAATGGCTCCTGAGTAATTTTTAGCTGTAACTCTGAAAAACAGACAAAGCAAATATGAAGACTTGATAGAGCTGGGTGGTACATACATGTGTTCAAATTGTTCTCTGTAATTTTCTGTATGCTTGAAATAATTTATTTTTTAAAAAAGAAATTGAAACAGAATAGTTGGATAAGAAGTAGAGGTTGCAGAGGTAGACCATTCATGTAAGAAGTGCCCTGCAGGGACTGAACAGCAACAGAAGAGGCAGGGTAGGAGGAGCCAGAGTAGTGAACTTACACCGCTAGGAAGTGCGGACATGGTAGCCCCTTGTCAAGCCAACTAATGTGAAATCCGAAAAGTTATCAGAGAAGAAGGAGCAGGGAACTGCTATGAGTCTGAGCAGGCCAAGTTTTGGAAAGTACGCTAAGGCAGAGAGAAGTAATCAGTTCACATACAGAGTTCAGATGTTAGAAGTCAGAATCTCAGGCTGCTGGGAGTTAACATTAACATGTGTGATGCTTGAAACTGAGCCAAAGGATTTCATACACTTTCTGAACAGGACCAGACATATTCTGATGATGTGGTGAACCTCCCCGGAGAAGCACCTCTGTACACTGGATTGGAGTAGAAAATAAGGAGATTCCTGGCAAGGGCAAAAGGAACATGTAAAATTAGATGGTAGCTAAAAGGTATAGCAGAGTGAAGTGAGGGCAGGATTTATTCTCTGAATACAGCCCTGAACACCACTGACAAGCTCTCTGCCCTCCTGAAGAGACAGAAAATAACTTAATTCAGGGTGATGCGATTGAGAGAGGGAGGCTGGGATGACTTTAGATAGAAAGGTCAGGGGAGGTACTTTGAACAGTGACATCTGGACTGGGAAAAGGACAGTGACAGAGGGCTTCCCTGGTGGCGCAGTGGTTGAGAGTCCGCCTGCCGATGCAGGGGACACGGGTTCATGCCCCAGACCGGGAAGATCCCACATGCCACAGAGCGGCTGGGCCTGTGAGCCATGGCCGCTGAGCCTGCACGTCCGGAACCTGTGCTCTGCAGTGGGAAAGGCCACAACAGTGAGAGAGGCCCGCGTACCACAAAAAAAAAGGACAGTGACAGGAAGAAGGATGAGTCTTCTGAGCAAAAAGAAAACTGAATGAAAAGGCCTTGAGCTGGTGAATGAGGAGGTCAGGGTCCCTACCCTGGAGCTTTGCAATGTAGACCAGATAACAGACGATGGATCCTAAGACAGATTACAGCTGGGCCAAGTTTGATGACAAAAAATAGGAGGAGTCTGTGGAGAAGGATAGATCACTCTCTCATTCCTCGAGTGTTCCTTTAGCACCTACACTGGGAGATACAGTGATCAGCATACAGTCATAGTCTACTATTATGGAACATTTTTTCTGGTGTATATATGGAAAGTACTAGAATAATAAAGCCAGCTCCTAGGAATATGTTAGCTTTAGAAAAAGCAAGTTCCCTCTTCATTTATGATTAGAAGCAAGGCTAAGGAGATAAGAAGAATGCTGGGAACATAGGGGAAACACATGCCAGATGACTCAGCTTCTGTCATGAAGCCGGTGAAGGTAAAGGGGAAGCAGTTAGGGCTGATATAAGCACTGTGTGGACTGTGCTGAGAAATCAAGGGAGAAACAAGAGAGTTAATAGTTACTGGTTTTCTCGGGGGCTTCCCTGGTGGTGCAATGGTTAAGAATCCGCCTGCCAGTGCAGGGGACACGGGTTCAAGTCCTGGTCTGGGAAGATCCCACATGCCACGGAGCCGCTAAGCCCGTGCGCCACAACTACTGAGCCTGCACTCTAGAGCCCATGAGCCACAACTACTGAGCGCACGTGCCATGACTACTGAAGCCCGCACGCCTAGAGCCCCTGCTCTGCAACAAGAGAAGCCACTGCAGTGAGAAGCATGCACACCGCAACGAAGAGTAGCCCCCGCTCGATGCAACTAGAGAAAGCCTGTGTGCAGCAGCGAAGACTCAATGCAGCCAAAAATAAATAAATAAAATTTTTTTTTTGATAGTTACTGATTTTCTGGAAAAAGCAAAGCTATAAGGACAGCAAAGCGATCAGTGACTGCTGGGAGCTGGCATGGGTGGCAAGGCTGACCACTGAGGAACACAGGGGCATTTTTGAGGGTGTTGTATCTTGATTGTACTCACAGTCACATGATTTCATGCATTTGTCAAAACTCACAGAACTGTGTACCAAAAAAGGTGAATTTTACTGTAATTAAACACGTGTTCTAAACACTATGCTAGGCACTGGGACATCCAAGGTTTCTGTCTTCATAGACCTTGGATTCTAGTGGAAAAGATAGAAAATCAACATGTTGATTAAGACAGCATAATTACAGAAAATTACCTCTTCAAGGAGTTATCATTTGAGCAGAGGACTGAAGACAGACAATACAAGACCCTGAGGGAGGAATGAGCTTGGGTTAAGTAACGGAAAAAATGCCAGAGCTCCTGGAAGGCAGTGAGTGAGGGGGAGAGTGGTGTAACATGAGGTTGTAGGCAGGAACCAACCTGCACTTCACCTTCGGCCACAGAGAACATTTTGAATTTTATTCCAAGAGCCATGGAAAGTACCTGGCCATGACTGGTTTACTTTATAAAGATCACTAGCTACTGTGCACAGGATGAATTTGAGAAGGGTTAGAGTGGAAGGAAGGAGATGAATTAGGAGGCTGCTGCAGCATTTCAGGCAGAAGGTGACAGTGATCTGGACAAGAATGGTGGTAGTGGAGATAGAATCAATACTGATTATATGATGATGTATTGGACGTGGGGAAAAGAAAGGACTACTCAAGACAACTCCTCGTTTTAGGCCCTAGCAACTGGGTAGATTGGGGCACTGTTTACCAATGTAGGGAAGGCTGTTTGGGAAAAGATTTGGAGATGAAAATCGAGAGCTTCGTTTTGAACAATATTAAATTTTAAATGCCTGCCAGACATCAGATAAAAGTTATCAGTTAGGCACTGGAGTTTACAAAGCTTGGGACCCTAGAGAGTGATCTGGGCTGAAATGTACGTTTGTGAGTCATAAACATGTAGTTGTAATTTAAAGAAACTGAAGAGCCTACATTCAGATGCTTGGGCCTACATGTCTTGGTGACTCCTTCAACAGTAGTCTGTGGACTGCCTAGGAGCAGGAGTGGAGAGTGAACAGTGTGGGGAGAGCGAGGATTAGGACGTGGCACCATCAGAGACTAGCTACTTAAGAAAAGAGCCCTGAAATTATTGATCTCATTGGGGAAGAGGGGGTCATGTGTGGTAGGAGAGGGCTAAGGAACTGGGCAAAGTGGGTCACTGAGGGGCCACGACCCTACTGAGGGCAGAATACAGGTTTGGGGAGTCTGGTCGAGTGGCAGATACAAAGCTCATGATAAGAGAAATGCAGTGCTGAGTTAATGACCTCAGAGATGGAGGGATGTCTTAGGACAGCAATTTGTCAGGAGTAGCATACAGGTAAAAATTGTCACAGAAAAATATTGAAAAATAAACAGGAAATTAAGGAGTTTGAAGATTGAGATGCTAACCGCCTGTTGTAATCCAACTAATCCGTCTGGCATCTGCCTTCTGAAGGGTGGGGGCAACCAGTGCTTCCAATACCAATTGGTAAATTATTTTTAAAACACTCTCCTGACTTTCTAGTTGAAGGTGTTCAGTGATAATCTATGCATGTCATACTTTAGAAGCTTAACCGTGTACCAAAAAAGACCCCTAAAACCATCCCCCTTTTTAATTGTATAACAGGAAACAGTTGGAAGAATGGCAGAAATCTAAGGGGAGGATCTATAAACGGCCTCCTATGGAACTTAAAACAAAAAGAAAAATAATAGAGGAAATGAATATTTCATTCTGGAAGAGTATGGAAAAAGAAGAGGAAGAAAAGAAAGCACAACTTGAACTATCCAGTAAAATTAACAACACTCTGACAGAATGTCTGCAGCTCATTGAAGGGGTGAGTGAGAACAATAAGCTCCCAAAGCTTTGCTGAATCTTAGAGTTTTTTAAACATTTTTGTTAAATATAGCGTAGGGGAGATAACCTCTGTCTAAGCAGAAATTTAGCTCCTCCTTTTAATAGAGAGGAAGGATAGTAATAATAAAAAACCTGTACTTAAATAATGACTCTTGTATGCCAGGTACTGTTCTAAGCACTTTACTTATATTATTTCATACAATTACATAATGACTATTATGATATTCACTTTACAAATGAAGCTGAGGCACAGAGAAGTTGGGAAATTAACCCAAGTAGCCTGGCTCCAGAGGGATTCAAAAGGAACTCTGCCTTCTTCATGTACTGAGGTCCAAAGAGTAAACATCTGACATTTAGATACGAAGCTGAAGTCAAAAGGCAAGGCCTCATGTAGAATTAGATTATCCTAAGGTCTCTAGGTAGCTATGAATGGCATCCAAATTGTATCTTGGATTTTGCAGATAAGGATAAGTAAATGGTAAGCAAAGGGTATGATCCTTAGGATATTCCTTGAAGGAAAAATATATTAATAAAAAATAACTGGATAGACTTCTATACTAAGGTCCTTGCCTGAAGCAAACTCAGTTCTGTCGTTTGACTGGTAGTATTGTATATCAGCAAAAAAAAGGAAACCTTCAAATTAGGTCTACTCTGGGCAGTTTTTTTCATTAGATTCAGTTAAACATTAACTACTCTTTTGTGGAATTAAACTTCAGTTCTTTGTTTGTTCTTTCTCTTGTTTTCATTGCATTAAAAAAATACCTGAATACATTTTTATTATTAAAAGCATTTCAGATAATACAGGTAAATTACTCCCAGCACTTGCGCAGGTGCACGCACACACACAAGGTACGCACCCCAGGCTTCTCCCTGGAGGTGACCACTACTGCCCATTATCCTTCCAGACAGTTTTTATGCATTTGCTTAACAGTATAGGTATGTAGAGAAATGAAGTATATGGTTTTGTGAGCTGCAGTTATTTCAGATTTTTATGTGTGTTCTTTGGTTGTCTTTTCTTGTGTTTTCCTAGTATCAGTATTATGCTGGCTTTGTCAAATGAGTTGGGTATTTTCCTTTTTTCCTGTACCCTGAAAATACTTTATTTGCAATTGAGATTCATTAGAATTATTTTGTTCTTTGAAGGTTTGGTAAGAACTTACCTCTAAAATCATCTGGACTTTGGGGGATAATTTTCTGTTTTTTCAATTTTTTCCATGGTCATTGGTCTATTTAGGTTTTGTATTTCTTGAACCAATTTTAGTAATTCTGTGCCTTTTATTTAAATCAGACTTGCTAAAGATTTCTCTATTCATCTTTTTAAAAGGCCATCTTTTGGGTTTTATTTTTTTCTCTTGCATCAGTGTCTGCATCTATTTTTATGTTTATTTTTCTTTTCTAGCTTTTTTAGTTGAAAGCTTAGAGCATTTATGTCAGTCTTTCTTATTTTATTAAAAATATTTTTTAGTGCTGTCAATTTGCCTCTGAATTTAGCTTTGGTCATATCCTTCATGTTTGACTAGGTAATGTTTTGTATCAGAGTCAAGTCAGAAAAACAGAAACACAAGGTATCTCAATAGAAAGAATGGAATATGAAGGTTGGTTTCACAGTGTCTTAGGTGAGTGTCCTTGAAGCAGACCCTTCAAGGAAGAAAGGGGAACAAAGAGAGGTTGGGGATATCAGAACCTAGCAGCTAGGAGAGACAAACCCTGGTGGAAGTGGGACTCCAGCTCTAAGGAGGGCATACTACTAGCAACGCTGGTGCCACCGGAGCTGGAGGAGGGGCCCTGCAGGGCTGGGATTCAGACCTTGAGAAAACGATGCTAGCTAGCCGGTTGGTGCTTTTGCCTCTGAAGGAGCACAGTGAGGCAGAGTCTGTGAATGCCAGGGTAAAAAGGTAGAGGCTGGAACCAACTGCTGCTGCCACAGTGAAGGACCATTGCTGGGGTGATGAAAGCAAATGGGAAAGAGGCAGTCCCCTCTCTTCTCCAGCCCTGCAACCTCCCTCTAGTGCCCCATACTGGCCGAGCCCATCAGAGAACTGCTGTCAAAGCAGAAAGTGATTTATAGAATTCCAGCACATTTACAGAATTCTGCACAACAAAGCAGAGGATAAAAGGTGGGTTTGGAGCTAAGAGATCATAGCCTAATAACTGACATGTTCTCATTTTCGTTTCTAGTTTGAGATTTCCATTTTGAGTTCTTCTTTAATCCAAAAGTTATCTTAGAAGAGTATCTTTTAACTCCCAGATATGTAGTTGGTTTTGTTGGTGTTGGGTTTTGGGGGGTTCTTTTTTTTGTTTTTTCTGGGTGTCAGTTTTTAATTATACTGCATTGTGGTTGGTGAATGTTGAAATTTTCTTTCTGGTCTTAATGTCTGATCAGTCTTGGTGAATGTTCCAAAAGTGTTTGAAAAGGATACGTATTCTCTGTTGAACAGAAAATTCTACATGGGTATCCATTGCTCTCTGAAAGAAATATGCCAGAGTCTGTCACTGGCACTGTGATTTGTGATTGATAATTTCATTTTGTATTTCTGTCAACATTTACTTTCTACTTTTCAAAGTTACGTTGTTAGGTACTAAAGATTCATGACTTGCTTTGATTTTTCTTTTGTCTGATATTAATCTTGCCACACGTGCTTTGTTGTTCTTACAATTTGTCTAGTAAATTTTTTTCTATTCCTTTATTTTTAAAGGTATGTCTCATGAATACATACAACTTTAATTTCTCTAACCAAATCTGGAACTCCCTGCTTTTAAAAAAGTGCATTTAACCCATATACATCTGTTGTAATAATTACGCATATGTTTAACTTTATCTCTGCCGTTTTATTTTGTAATTCAATTTATTGAATAATAAATAACTCTTCCCTATAATATTATTATTTTGTAATTCAATTCATTCAACACATCAATGAATTATTTTTTGGTTTATTTTCCCTCATCTCTTTATCCAGTTTTCTTTATTTCATAACGAAAGCATATAAATTGAAATCACAAAAGAAAGTGGTAAGTGTGAGTTCAAACATGGTATGCAAGTTATATATTCTTCTCATGGTTACTTTTGTTTCAAGTCTTCCACTTGAATTCTAAAGTTTGTTCACTAGTAACTTTATGTTTTCAAATGGTAAACTTTCTGAGTTTGTTATGCTTGTAAAAATGTCATTATTTCACCCTCCTGCTGGATTCATAGTTTGGCTGGGGGAAATTTCTAAATTCACATGATCTTCCCTGGAAAATTTGAAGTTACTCTTTCATTTTCTTTCTTACATCTGAAATTGTTGATTTATTAAAGTCTCATGTCAATCTAATTCTCATTCCTTATAGGTAATCCTTTTTTTCCCTTCTGGAAGGATTTAAGATTTTCCTTTTATCCCTTTTTTTTTTTGTAACTGGCCATACCATGCAGCTTGCAGGCCCTTAGTTCCCCGACCAGGGATCGAACCCACGCCCCCTGCAGTGGAAGCATGGAGTCCTAACCACTGGACCACCAGGGAATTCCCTCCTTGGTTTTCTAAGTATGGGTCTTTTTTCATCCATCTTGCTTAGCTCTCTGAGGACCTTGCGGTCTGAACACTTGTTTCTTTGTTCAGTCCTTGGGAATTTTCTTCTACAACTGCTTTGAGTGTATGTTCTGCTTTGTTCTTTCTCTACTTTTTCTTCTAGAAATTCTATTGCATGGATATTGGAATTCTTGAGTAATAGATGTATCCTCCAGAACTCTTAACTTTTCTTTTATACTCTTCATTTCTTTGTTCTGTTGCACTGGGTTCTGGAAGAATTCCACAGCCAAATTTTCAGCGCACTGATTTATTCTTCAGCAGGGTCCATGCCACTGTTCTGCCTTTCTATTGGTTCTTTTTCACAGCATTAGTTCTAGTTTTATGATGGCAATATTCTCTTATCACTCTGAAGATATTGACTACAGGTTTGTTTGTTTTTTTAACATCTTTATTGGAGTATAATTGCTTTACAGTGGTGTGTTAGTTTCTGCCTTATAGCAAAGTGAATCAGCTATACATATACGTATATCCCCGTATCTCCTCGCTCTTGCGTCTCCCTCCCACCCTCCCTATCCCACCCTCACCCTTAGGTAGTCACAAAGCACTGAGCTGATCTCCCTGTGCTATGCAGCTGCTTCCCACTAGCTATCTATTTTACACTTGGTAGTGTATATAAGTCCATGCCACTCTCTCACTTTGTCCCAGCTTACCCTCCCCCTCCCCGTGTCCCCAAGTCCATTCTCTACTTCTGCGTCTTTATTCCTGTCCTGACTACAGTACTCTTAAAATGTATTTCTCTTTGCTCCCTCAGCTGTTTGCTCCAATGTTCATTCTTCTGGTTCTTGAGTTTTATGCCTCTTTCATGTAGTGTTGGTTTCCTCAAACATTAGTGATTCTTGACCGTGAGCTTACCCTTGTGTCTTTCCCATCTCAGGAGAAGTAGGAGGTGCTGCCTGGCTGAGTGTGCCAGTGCCTGGGTTTCTGGGCATGTGGCTCTTCATAGTCCTCCTGGTCCAGGTCACTGCGCTGCTCTTGGTACAAGGCAGAAGGGAACCAAACCAGTGAAGCCATTTTAAAGTTCCTTTTTGTGGGATTTAACCCTCTTTATCTTTATATACACCTGTGTGGATCCCCAGCACACACACATATACACCCATGACCCTTGCATACCTTTGCCATCCTTCATTCTTCTGTTAGGGTCAAGCAGAAATTCTGGTCACCATTCAGTGTTCACATTATTATGAATGTGTAAGAAATACATGAATGGCTGATTACTCCAGGGTTGGGTTTGGTTTGGTTTTGGTTTTGCATAAAAATGGAGAACATATTTCTTACTTTCAACTATGATAAATATTTTTCTATTTGGTCTCTTAATTTAAAATGTAATGATCAGTGTCAAAATTCATCAAAACATGCTATTTAAACGGGTGCATTTTATATAAACTACTTCAATAAAATTCAATTTTTTTTAATTCAAAAAAATATTGACCAGACTGATTTCTGCATACCTTCTATGATAAATATTAGGAGAGAATAACAGCAAGACAGTAATAATTACCTCTGGGTATTTCTCTCTTCTCCAGGGTGTACATTCTAATGAAATAGGCGCCATTTTGTCCAGTATTCCTGAGGCTGAAAAGTTTGCTCAGTTCTGGATCTGCAAAGCCAAGTTGTTGGCAAGTAAAGGCACCTTTGATGTCATTGGGCTATATGAAGAGGCCATTAGAAATGGGGCCAGAGTAAGTATCTACCTTGAGTGGGTGACTTCTTAAAACTTCTCTTTAATACGACTTCTCTGCTGTTTGCAAAATGGCGGCTATGTAATGTAATGTTGAAGCTTCTAATTCACTTCATTAAGTTATATGCAAAATATGAAGTACGATATGTCCTTTATGAACATCTTAATTAAAATATTTATTTTGTAGAATATAGTGTTACATGTAAACCAATAGAATCACTTTCTTGTCAAGCGAATATGTCTCACTGTACACTCACTGTAGAAATAAGCACTTGTGAAAAGTAATAGCATAGAAAATTATAATGTAACGTCAATAGCCAATACTAAGAAAGTCATACCTCACCTAAAGAACCTAAAAATATATTAAACCCAACACATCAATGTCCATAAATCAATAATTCAGGGCTATTTTATGAAATAACTTTTAATCCTAAAACCTAGTAAAACCAATGTCTATATATAATTTTTTAAAATAAATTTTTCTTTATTTTTGGCTGTGTTGGCTCTTCGTTGCTGCACGTGGGCTTTTCCCTAGTTGCGGCGAGCAGGGGCTACTCTTCGTTGCGGTGCATGGGCTTCTCATTGCAGTGGTTTCTCTTGTTGCGGAGCACGGGCTCTAGGCGCGCGGGCTTCAGTAGTTGTGGCTCGCAGACTCTAGAGCACAGGCTCTAGAGCACAGGCTCAGCAGTTGTGGTGCACGGGCTTAGTTGCTCCGTGGCATGTCGGATCTTCCCGGGCCAGGGATCGAACCCGTGTCCCCTGCATTGGCAGGCAGATTCTTAACCACTGCACCACCAGAGAAGCCCTATATATAATTTTTTTAACACAGACTGCATTAAATAGTTTCATAACTCTTCCCTATAATATCACTTTCCATGTCATCATATATTCTACCATACCTTTTCCATGATTGTTCAGAATCAGACTTGTCCATGGACATAGTTTAAATAAATAATTTGATAAGGTCTGTTCCATAAGGCCTGATTCCCTCCCCTCCCATTTCCCACTTCCCAGAGCAAACTGAGTATTTTGTTACCTTGATAGTTTCAGATAACATGCTTATATTACTATTTCTTGATTTTTCTCTCTTTAGACATGATTTGTAGACATCCAACTATACAGGATGAGGATCTAACCTTCTTTCTCACACACACCCACACAGATCCCCAACACACACACATAGACACCCCTATCACCCCTGCAGACTTTTACTGTCCTCCATATTTCCATGAGAGTCATATGGAAATTCTGGTCACTATTCAGTGTTCACATTGTTATTGACTATGTGAGAAATTTGCATTGAGCCATGTGGTATACACTGTGATTACTTTGCCTTTCAAGTATGTTTTCATAATTTTCCTGAAATTATTTTCTTGTTTTCCCTTTGCTTAATTTTCTGAGTATTTATTATATAATTAATTCCCATACTCTTCTATAATTATCTAAATTTCTCCATACTTTCAAAACATTCGATATTCTGTTGATTTCTTTTTCTCAGAGACTTTTCTCCCAGACCCTTCTTAATCTGTTCCAGGCTCAACAGGTTGTTCTTTACCCCTGTCTTTATTGCCTGTCATTCTGGGATCTCCTTTCACCAAAACCCTCAGATTCCCGTTTCTTCCTGCATTGCCTGATTCTTCTCCAATACTTTTCTTCTCTCACCATTTTTTTTTTTTTGGTGGGTAGGGGGTTGTTCTCTATTGTTCATTAAATGCTTTACTCAGATGCCAGTGAAACTGGGCTGTTTCAGTATAAGAGGTGGATTTTAAAAAGCTTGTTAAAAACTCTGGACACAGATGAGGCTTTACCATAGGGCGATTTGGCTGAGTCAGTTGACTGAAGAACCCTCCATATCAGTGTCTTCAGGTCTTCCTTCTAAGACTGGTTATATTCTCTGAAGAAGCCTCATCCAGTCTTCTTCCCAGGAACTAGAAGCCAGGCTACCAGGTGTTATGGGGGAGGAGAGAGCTGGGTGTCTCAACCTTCAGCGTGGAAACTTTCATTTATCCCTTTTTTCAGTAGGCACTCCCACCCTCAATCTTGCATGATATCCCCCAGAGACTTGGAGGATACATGCCCAGTGTCCTGTTTGGATGAAGGTGGGAGGGGCACAGTCACCGGGCTGCATGGAGTTTAGGGATGCAGGGTGGATTTGGAGGTCTGGCCGTATTTATTTATTTACTTGCTTACTTCCCAAGCCACGCAGCTTGCGGGATCTTCGTTCCCTAGCCAGGGATTGAACCAGGGCCGTGGCCCTGAAAGCGCCGAGTCCTAACCACTGGACTGCCAGGGAATTCCCAGGTCTGACTGCTTTTTGACAGATGCTCAAGAGCCCTCCTGATTTTGACCCCTCCATCCATTCCTCAGCCTTTCAGGGGCTCTGGGGTCGAATCAGGTTCTTTCTTAGCCACACTGCCAGCTTAGAATTTGGCTCTTTCAAGTTGGTCAAACTGCTTACCTCTTCCTTCCACATTCGAACTTCCAAAGTCTTGTTGCTGTTTCTTCTATTCCCTGTGGTTACTGCCTCCTTTTTAATCCCTTTAGTATAATTTCAGTAGAGTTTCAAGAGTGATTAGAAATAAATGTGTAAAAAAAAGAAGAAATGTGTACTCAATGCATCGTCTTTAGCTAGAAGCCTGTGAAAATGTAAAATACACTTGATGAGTGTTGCATATAATTAAGACCTTTTGCAGTATATTCGGTACATTTATTCCCATTCTTAAGTTTACAGCCTTTTAGATTTTGTAAAAATGTATAGATAGCTTTGCTTTTATGCTCTGTTGTCAGTTTGTATCTGTTATTTACTTGATACAGAGTCCCAGGTCAGGAAGGCCAGGCTCCAAATATCACGTTCCTATGAGAACGTACAACTCATTTATGATGTTCTGCTTCATGGCCTGGTTAACATGCTTTAAAAAGGATGGCTATCTCAGGGCTTCCCTGGTGGCGCAGTGGTTGAGAGTCCGCCTGCCGATGTAGGGGATACGGGTTCGTGCCCCGATCCGGGAGGATGCCACATGCTGCGGAGCGGCTGGGCCTGTGAGCCATGGCCGCTGGGCCTGCGCGTCCGGAGCCTGCGCTCCTCAGCGGGAGAGGCCACAGCGGTGAGAGGCCCGCGTACCGCAAGAAACAAAAACAAAAAAACAAAAAACAAAAAAGGATGGCTATCTCAGATAATTTTATCAGAAAATTACTATTCTATAATAGTTTTTTTAATTGTTTTTTACGTTATTTTACCAAATAAAAGAAGAAAGGGAAGGCTGGGGGGAAATTGCCCAGAATGCCAACTAAAGGTTATATTTAGATGATGGGATTATGGGTGGTTTTCCTTTTGAAATTTGACCTATTGTTCAGTTTTCTGTAATAAGATATATGACTTTTGGGCTTCCCTGGTAGCACAGTGGTTAAGAATCCGCCTGCCAACGCAGGGGACACGGTTTGAGCCGTGGTCCGGGAAGATCCCACATGCTGTGGAGCACCGAAGCCCGTGCGCCACAATTGCTGAGCCTGCGCTCTAGAGCCTGTGCGCCACAACTACTGAAGCCCGTGCACCTAGAGCCCGTGCTCCGCAACAAGAGAAGCCACCGCAATGAGAAGCCCACACACCGCCATGAAGAGTAGCCCCCGCTTGCCACAAGTAGAGAAAGCCCACGCACAGCAACAAAGACCCAATGCAGCCAAAAATAAATAAATAAAATAAAAAAGATATATGACTTTTATAATAAAAACAAAAATTCAGTTAAGACAACACTAAAAACATATGCCAAGTTTTCTGTATGGCTCGCTTTACATCTTTGGATCAGAATCTTTATGTGGGAACACATCTTCAGTGGGATTATATAAGTCAGTAAGAAAATTGATTTAGAGAAATTTTATTATAGACAACTTTCCATAAATACATCTCTTCATTAAAGTCAAGCATGCCAAAAACAAGATGGCGGCGGCCACATGAGCAAACCCCCCACCCAGGTCTCCGCTGTCGTGGTCACTGCCACCACCCACGCCGCCAGCCCCTCCCGGCATTCCTCGCGCTCGCATATAGCGCGCCAGCTTCGCACCAACCAAAAAGTGTCACCTCGGAGCACGGGACCCACCACCCCGGAGAAGCCCAAGCCTACGTGTCGGAAGCCGGCACTCCCCCCAGTCGCACACCTCGCTCTCGCCCTGCGTGGCACACGTCAGTGGGGCGAGGAGCAGTCGCTCCGCAAGATGCACGCTGCTTACCTGGCAATTAAGTAAAAAGGCCAAAGAGGCAGCTACCGCCAAGAAGCCGAGAGACTGGGAAGACTCCTGATAAAGCCCTCCTGAAGCCAGTTTCTCGAATTCCCCACCAGCAGACCGTCTGAGGTGCCTTCTGCAGAAGAGGATGCTTCAGTCTACAGGAGTAAATCCCAATCCAACAGAACGATTATTTGCTATCGCTCAGAGTTGCTGAACCCTTGATCCCCAGAAAGGACTTCCACAATACATCAATGCACTTACTCAAAGCAAAGAGTGTCTGAGCCCACTCCCCATGGTTGGTTCTCGTTCAGCCTTCTGAGTGTGTGAGCTACCTTTCCAATGAATGGATTTGACAGACTTTTCGTTTCTGAACTCACCAGCAAGAAAGAATGGGGGCTTCCCTGGTGGTGCAGTGGTTGAGAGTCCGCCTGCCGATGCAGGGGACGGGTTCGTGCCCCAGTCCGGGAGGATCCCGTGTGCCGCGGAGCGGCTGGGCCCGTGAGCCGTGGCCGCTGAGACTGCATGTCCAGAGCCTGTGCTCCGCAACGGGAGGGGCCACAGCAGTGAGAGGCCCGCGTACCGCAAAAAAAAAAAAAAAAAAAAAAGAAGGAATGGGTTAGTTTGCCCTCAGAGACTCTAAATATGTCATCCATAGAATGGACTTGTCCAGCCTGCTAAGGGTCAGCACCCCAAACACAGACTAGATTTAACTTTTGGACTACAGTATAGTATGCATCCACAAAATGGACTTGTCCGGCTTTTGCCATATGCAGACTTCTATGCCCAGGATGGACGTGAAGAGATTTCACATTGTCCACATACGTACTAGTCTTAGCCCTCTGAGAACGTGAGCCCCCATGCAAAAATAAGAGGTACCTATTTACCTCTCAAAGTGTCGGAGGTCTGATCATATTTCACATTCATGACACATCGTCATGGTTGTTCTATGCAAAGCCTCTCATTTTATTTATTCTTTTATTCCTGTAGCCAACTATCATTCTCTTCCTCCCACAGTTAACTTTATTGAGTTTAATGTGTATCTCTTGGTGTGATTTCATATAAAATCTGCAATTTTGTGTAAAAAAAAAAAAAGTCAAGCATGCCAGCATTTAACCAACATTTTCTTTGTTCCTTTATTTTTCCCATAAAGCTAAAACTGAAACCTTTTAAATGTTATTTATAGTTAGACAAGAGATAAAAAGGGAAATGTTTCTGTTATAAAAAGTCTATTTGATGTTGAACAACAGCGTAAGTTCCTTAGATCACTTTTCTCCATGAATATTTTTACTACTGTTCATGTATTTTCTTCCTTCCAGCCAATACAAGAGTTGCGGAAAGTTGTCCTTAATATTTTGCAAGACCCAGACAGAACCACAGAAGGTACTACTATTTTGTATTTAAATTCATTCCCTCCAGCCACTCAAGTAGAAGTCATTGAGGAACACATAGCGGGTAAAAAAAGAATTGTAAGTCCCCTGAAATGCCTCTTGCTTCTTGGTTTCCATGGCCTGCCCTTTTGGCCTTCATCATCAGCTGATTCATTTCTATTCTATTATTACAAGTAAATATACTGCTCAACACCAAACAAAGGTTTCCACCAGAGCAGCCTAGACTAGGGTGTATTGCTTCCCTGGAGAGAAGGTGAGAGGAGAAGGCAAGTGACTCTTTTTTTTTTTTTTTTTTTTTGCGGTACGCGGACCTCTCACTGTTGTGACCTCTCCCGTTGCGGAGCGCAGGCTCAGCAGCCATGGCTCACGGGCCCAGCCGCTCCGCGGCATGTGGGATCTTCCCGGACCGGGGCATGAACCCGCGTCCCCCGTATCGACAGGCGGACTCTCAACGACTGTGCCACCAGGGAAGCCCAGCAAGTGACTCTTTACCAGAAGAGACTGAGGCAAATGGGAGAGGTGCTTTGGTTTAAGTTACATGTTTCATCATAACAAGCCCACCAACACGTATACATCCAAATTCATGTTATACCTTTAAATCATACCCATCTCAGGAATCATTTCACTTAATTCACCATTACTGTCATTGGCCAGAACCTTTAGAGAACTCTTCTATGAAAAATGTGCCAAATACAGTGAGTGACACGTTAATTATAATATTTGTTATATGAATGGGGGAAAAAAAGCTACCTTGAGAAAATAAAATGGATTATTTTTATAATCTTAGAAGATGACAAATCTTTTTCAAGTGTAGGTTTAGGGAATTGCCTGGCGGTCCAGTGGGTAAGACTCTGCGCTCTCACTGCCAAGGGCCTGGGTTCAATCCCTGGTCGGAGAACTAAGATCCCATGCGTGCCACGCAGCCAAAAAAAAACAAAGGGGTAGATCGACCTTTGGGGAACAATCACGTCATGAGGAATTACAGCCAACTAACCCATTACTTTTGGGAATAAGGTTGTAGAGTACCTATACTCAGTGGTCCTCTTGCTGAGAATGATGCTACAATTCAGGTATTTGTTTATAATGTGTGGCAGTGTTCTTCAAAGGGATAAAAAGAGGAGACAGGAATCCATGCCTTTCCCACCTCTTGGCCCCTGTTGGCCTCTCTTGGGGTCTCAGCCTCCAGCCACAGTATCTGTCTGTCTCAGCCTGATTTCCTTCCCTTAATTTTGGTTGTTATGGTTGGGCTATCATGCAAATTGTGTCAACACAAGACATTTTTTCACCTACTGTCCAAGGTGATAGCCATATGGTCACACCTGGGTAGGGAGGGATCAGAAGGTCAAGTGAATTAACTCTAATGAGTCAGGAAAATTGAACCAAGGTGTGATGTAAGGGTAAGAAGAGGCCAATGATTAGTCACTAAGGGAGCTCCCTCGAGAGTGAATAAGAGATTGGGGATGTGTTCACAATGTTGAAAGGGTAGCCGGGATCCATTCTCACAGGCCCCAAGGCTGCCTGGAGGGCTGGTTAGGAGGATGGCCTGATGTAGCAGGAAAAACTAGTTGTAGGTCCCACTCCAAATCAATTACTCTTTATTGAGTATATGGAATCCGTAAGGATCACTGAGAAATCATTGTAGATAACTGCTGTTTCATTTTATTGATTTTTTAGCTTCAGTATTAAATTGCTAAATCTTTTCTTTTTGACCTTGTATACACAGGAATTACCTCTGACTCTTTAGCTGCTGAAACTAATATAACATCAATAGAAATGCTGGCCAAGAAGATGGAGTCTGGGACGTCTTGTCTTTCTCCAAAAGAGAGGGAACAGGTTTCAGCAACACCCCAAATCACCAAGTCAGAACAGGATAATCATCCTGGTATCAAATTACAGATCGCCCCGATCCCTAGGTAAGCAAACTCTAAAGCAGGCTTGTGTTCACAGGGCTAATTCAAGTCCAATTCTCAATTTCTCCTCCCCAGATCCAGGATACCATCAGATTAGTGATACCTTCTGCCTCATACGAGGACCAGGTGGTCTAATCCATCTTTGGTGTTAAGGGAAGGAGCTGAGGGTGATGGGGGGGGGGGGGGGTTGGAACCAGTGCCAGGAAGATCTGTGTCCTTTCTCAGTACACACACCATCCCCCCTCACACCACCCCCAAGGAGACCTGACCTGCAATGAGGAAGGAGCTGCCAGAGTCAGGAGGGCTGCTGGAGTGGAGTCACCCCTCCCTCCTGGCATTGGTCCTCCCTCTTCACCCTCATTTGTGCTGCATTTGCAGATCCCACCCACCTTTCCAGCCAGTCCTGGGGGGCAGGAGCAAACTGCCAAGCAGGCAGCCTCTGGAGCTGTGGGAAGGAGGGAGCTGTGAATAGCCCTGTGAGAACAGGGAGGCGGCAGGCACGTGCTAGTTAGAGACCGCGCACAGTATCAGAAGTGTTTGGTTTTGAGACAAGTGTAAGGTTAAGAATCCATGGTAATTTAAGGAACTGTGTCAGGGTATCGATGTCATTTTCTAAAACATTAGTGTCACATCAGTCTCTGTTCGTGCTCTTGAAAGGAAAATTCCAAACAAAAGCACCAAGACCACGGTTCTGTATCTTCGTTCTCTGGAAAGCACAGCTGGGCCTCTTCCAGTCTAAACTCCTGTCTCAGACCTGTCATTTCCCCACTGTAGTCAGCTCGTGGGTGGATGAAAGCAGGCAGCTGACGTGAAGACCACCTCTTACTGTCTCCGGAATTGGTGATGGGCGTTTTCAGCAGACTGGCCACGAGTTTTGTGAGGCTAATGTAATCAGTGGTTTTGTGATGTGTGACCAGGATTCACTGCCTGGAAAGGTCTCTGCAACGTACCCTCCAGGCTGCCTGTGATTGGAATGCATTCAGGTTTACCAGGAAGATGCCTGATTTGTTCCAGTTTCAATTTGTGGTTTGGTCCACCATCTTAAAAGATGTTTTTTGAATAATTTACTGTCAAAGCTAGAAAGAATCTTAGAATTCGTTAGTCCAGCCTCATTTGGTGTTAGGCCCAATTTCATCAAAACGTGTCAGCTCTTTGAAAGTTTATGGAATAAACAAACACCAACTGCCAAGTAGCTGACTTCAAATAAAAGCACACTTAACAATTCACTCAATTAAATCCCTGTGCTGACACCATGTGAGAGCAGATGGACACCACCCAGTTCATTCTGACAATGAGGGCAAGTCCACCTTAGGACGAGAGCTGCTATAGACATTTCTCTTGTGTTTTATTAGGGAATAAGAAAAAAATAAAGACTAACAAGTAGAATTTTGAAAGAAGTTAGAAGGTTTTGAATGCATCTCTTGCTGTCTCTCAGAATAAACGGAATGCCGGAAGTGCAAGACATGAAGCTTATCACTCCTGTACGGCGTTCAGCCAGGATCGAGCGAGCAGTGTCCCGCTACCCGGAAATGCTGCAGGAACATGACCTAGTGGTGGCTTCTCTCAACGAACTGTTAGAAGTGGAAGAGACAGAGTGTTTTATATTCCGCAAAAATGAGGCTTTGCCGGTAACATTAGGGTTTCAAGTCCTTGAGTCGTAATTTCTTGATTTTTTTTTTTAAAAAAGAGAGACATTTCAGAGCCTCCACAAGACAAGAAATGCACTTACCTGGGTGGCCTGGGAGAAACTGTAATAGAGGGGCATCGTGGGTGCAGACTGTGGGCCCAGGGCCTGGGAAGTAATTCCCTGGGCTTACTCTCAGATTTACACCCCCATGGGAAAGTCTGGTTACTTAAGACTGTAGTTTGCCCCAGCTTTACAGCACACAGAAATCTCAAACTTTGAAAATTAACTTACCCCACAAGTATGGTAACAATTTGAATTTTATTGACCTGCCTGAATCCCAACATAGTTATTTTTTATATCAGGAGGTCAATTCCACAATATGATAGACTTTCCTTCCTGCATCCACCTTAGCAGAGAGGGCAAATCCTTCCAGCATGGAAGATCTGAGTGTAGAAACTAGCCTTCCCCGCTAGGTGGGACGTGACAGACCATCTGGTCAGATCCTCTCATTCTGCAGCTGAGTTTATGCTGGCTGTGCCTTTCGCTCAGAGATCACAGATGACTTTTATGTGTGATCTTTGACTTCCGTCACAGATCCTTGGAGATGAGAGGTAATTCACATCCTTTCTGGGCCTGGCCTCCTTAATGATACACAATCCTGCACTGGAGTGGTCATCTAGCTTTTTATATTCAAACCTAATTTTGCATTTGTTATTGAGAAATGCTTCAAATAAAAACAAAAGGGAGCAGCAGACAGGGGCGGGGAAAGGACCCTTGCCTCTTCAGTTCTTTGCTCTGCTAGGGGACACCTGGCCTGAGAAGACATCTGAGCCCCAGAGACTATCATAGGTCGCCTTTCCTTCCTCCTGGGCAACTGCCTGTGGAAAGGTAAAATCAGAATCGTTGTGTAAATATAATGTATAGGAAAACCTAGTCGATGTATTTGAGATTTTAGTTTTCTTAATACTTATGTATCATCTAAAAAACAATTGACTTTTATTCATTCCTGCGTATTCATTTATCATATTTATTACAGAAAACAGTGCTGGTGGCTTGGCCTAGAGAATTAGGGGTCTGTCTGGGGAACGCCAATAGGCTATCCCAAGAGGCCTCCCAGGGAACACCCACTACCCTGGAGAGCTCACCTTCATGTGGATTTTTCCATTGTGAGGGAAGCAGATCCATCTCTCCAAGTCTGATTTACAAAAACGAGGTTCATAAAGCTGAGGTATAAACCCATAATGCTCATAGACTAACTTTGGATGAGAAATAGGTTGTCACCACAAGCAAAACGCAGGAATCCACACAGCTAGGCGTTCCCTTCCCTTTAGACAGACTCACTTTACCTCTAAAGCCAAATCATGCCCGAGGGGTTGCTTAGAAGTCCTGGCAGCTGAAAATGGGACTTGGGGAAATCAAATATTCAAAATCACGAGACAGAAAGAGCCTGAAGCACGCCCCTCCTTGTTAGGAACGCCCTTGCCTCAGACCTCAGGCCCTCCAGCTCACGTCCGTGGACCAGTCCTCTGGCTGGGCCTGCACTGCTGTCCTTTGTGCATTACCTGTTCTTTGGCTTCAGACGGTTCATCCTTGCCACCTAATGCCCATCCCCCCACCCAGACTGGGACTCAGCTGTCTATGGTGATGTTACGTCTCTCTCTCCTCAGAACATCGTCTCAGTATTACAGCTCAGTTCTCAAAAGAACACCTTCGCTATTGCCAGTTCCCAGCAGGACTTCTCACAGTACCACCCTGGGTACTGACAATGTCGGCTGAACCACTGGCACTGAATAACGTGTAGATTTCAAACTGACAAATTGGAGGTTTTAAACAGCCTGATTGGACTAGGTAGCATCTTCAGGATATAAAAGGATGTGGAGGTGATGGGGATGGTATAGCAACTACAGGAAACTGCACCGTGATTCTGGAGCTCTTTGTAGATTCTTAGTAACCCTCTTGTTTAGTAAATAGCGGTTCCTAGATACCTGGAGCAGGAGGGAGGGAGAGAGGCAAGGTAAGAAGCAGGCCCTTAATCACTTGGGAGGAAGATTCTTAGGGAATTGCAGGGGAGATATGGGCCTCGGCAGAAATTAAGTCTAACGAACGTCCAACTTCTTAGAAGGGGGGAGTGTAAAGGGAGTGTTAAAGGAAGATAAATAAGGATGGCTTCATACTGGCATCCTGGTGCAGAATGACCATGACCCAGAAGACGAGGAGAGGAGGAGGCATGACAGTTCACATTTATGACTGTTTACTAGGTACAGGTACTCATGCTATAAAAGACATCTGTTGTGCCTGCTTGGCGTGTAGTCCTTCTTCTAATAAGAGTGCCCTAATTTCCTTAGGACCACCTCTTTCCCACTCACAATCTGTCGCTTAACAGGAACGGACTCCACCCACATGAGCATGTGACCCAGGCTAGGCCAACCAGAGCCCAATATCCTGGCCAGCGGCATTGACTGGACGATGGGGTTATTTCTCACTCAAAACCAGTGAGACTCGTTTCCCAGACTTTTGTTAGAGAGACTCTTTTCCTGGTAGAGTTGCTGCAAAGAGGATGGAAATCTGTAAACCTTCTTATAACCATGGAGAAAAAAAACCTCCTAGAGAATGGCACCAACACAGAATAAGCCTGAGAGCTGGAGAGTAAGCTTACATCCAGTGACATCATTTGATCCCTGGCTAAAGCCTGGAGCTGGCCAAGCCCTGTACTTTTCAGTGATGTGAGACAATTGATTCCCTTATTCTTAAGCCAGTTTCATTTAGGTTTCTGTCAGGTGCTAGGGGAAAATCCTGACTAGTACACATATATACAGTAGTAGAGGAAACTCCTATTTCATGTTTGCTCTGGCTGCCTTCCAGGCATATTGTCTCACTACATTCTCACAGTAGCCCTATGGCATAGGTATGGAAACAGAGTGAGACAGTAAATGACAGGCAGGACTGAAGTTTCAAACTCAGAGCTGCCTGGCTCCAAGTGCAGAGCTTTTAACTCCTGTCTCTCAAGTATGGAAATGAGAACTAGGACGGTGACAAGGAAAGAGCAAATCTGAGAAAGACATTCTTGAACGGTTCCCAACTTACCAAATAAGAATCACTGTGATAGCCAAAGTGCTGTCATTTATCCTCCAGATGAGGTGATCGATCACATTTTTACCACAAGAGCGCCGCCCCAGGGATGGTGCTTCTCGTCATTTCTGCCCGCTCGGGACTGGGTGCCGGAATTCAGACCCCGATTCAGCCGGTGTGACTAGTCACAACTAGAAATGCATCTCTCTCCCATCAGCAACCCTGGTGAAACAGCCAATGCTCAGCTGTGCCAGGCCCACAGCACACCTGTCTCGGGGCTCTGCCATCCCCAGGGTGCAGCCTCACCCATATGGACAAGCGTGGCTCCCGAGCAGTTTCACATGGCAGCCAGTGGGAACGGGCAAGAGAGGGGGCGGAAGGCACACCCTCTCCTTTTAAGGTCACGACCTGGAAGCTGGATGCATTATTTCTGCTTAGGGTGAGAGGGACCACAGCTTGCTCACGTGTCCCCACTCATCTTCAAAGAAGGCTGGGAAATGTCTTCTGGGTGGCCACATGCCCAACTAAAACTTCTTCCAGAAACGGGATATGACTCTCGGTGTCTACCACAGTCTTAGGGGTAATGGAGTACATCTCTAAGGTGCAGATAAATGAGGACAGAGGTGACACAGGATTAAAAATATATATACTGCATCAAATGAACAACCCCGAGCTAGAAATATCTCCCACCCTACCCTGCCTCAGATGAGTTCCTAAGAGTTGAGGAGGGTTCTAATCCAAAGTTGTATAGCCCTTCCCCACTTCCTCTCGTCCGTCTCATGATAGGTCTTTAGCCCCACCCTTTCCCCTGCAGTTCTACAAGCTGACCCAGAGTAATAATAAATCAGGTTACACGGTTCACTCAATAAAACATACAGGACACTGGAAGCCAGAGATATAATGACCCAAACGACCTGTCACTAAGGAGCGTCAAGTCCGGAGGGGACACATGTTAAAGAATCACAAGTGTCAAAGTGTGATGATCCTGGGCTTCCCTAGTGGCGCAGTGGTTGAGAGTCCGCCTGCCGATGCAGGGGACACCGGTTCGTGTCCCGGTCCGAGAAGATCCCACATGCCGCGGAGCGGCTGGGCCCGTGAGCCATGGCCGCTGAGCCTGCGCGTCCGGAGCCTGTGCTCTGCAAGGGGAGGGGCCACAGCAGTGAGAGGCCCGCGTACCGGGGGGAAAAAAAAAAAAAAAAAGTGTGATGATTCTGAGAAAGAGGTCCCTGGGGGAGGGACTAAAAGAAGGAACTGATCCAGTCAGGGAGGTGGGGAGGCCCCCGGAGATGTGAGGTGGGGGGCAGAGATGGGGGTGCTTCAGGCAGAAGGAAAAACACGGGAAGGGCCCTTTGGCCACCTCTTCCTTTTTGCAGGTCTCTCTCCCCTCCCTGTCCCTTCCCCCCTTCCCCTCTCCCTCTCCCTCACTCTCTTCCTCACACCCCTTAGGGGTCTGCTGCCAGGCCGATTACCCCCAGGCCCTTCTGCATTCTCTCCACCCTGGGAGGGAATTCTAAGGGTTCAGTTTTGTAGCATTACAAAATACTTTTTGTAATACTACTGTATTTCAGCACCTTTCCAGAAAAGCATGGACCCTAGGGTCTGAGCAGTTTTCCCGGTAAAATACTATCGTCTACCTCTTGAATAAAAATCTAGTGTTTAAAGACAAAAGGCCAGGGATACCCGGTTCTTGCCTGGAGAACCTACCCCTGCGGGACTCTGAGGCCCAAAAGTCAACCCAGGAAGAAGAGTGAAAGGCCTGGAAACTTCTGAAATAAACAGATTTTAAAAAATGACTGTGAACTCTCTGAGCACGCAGCCTGTTGTCCCTTATTTATCCTCAGATATTCCAAATGTTTCCCTTGTTTATCCACAGAAAATAAAACTAGTGAACTGTGCCACAGACCAATTTCTTCAAGAGTTTGTTTTGTCATTTCAAACATGTAAATATATTCCTTCTGAGCCTCCAATATTAATGCCAGACGATACACTAACACGAAAAGTGAACTCAAATTAATGACAGAACAAGAAAGGCCAGGGCTTAACACCACGGAGGAGCTCCGACTAAAATAAAGAATCAAGTTTTTAAATCATGAGTAGGACTTACAGTTTTTAATGCATGTATACATCAAGTTCAAAGATGTCTGGGCATCTCGCTGTCTTTCATAGTGACCTGGAAAGAACATTAATGAGGTCATCTATAGCCGATTAGGTATTGTTGTTACTAGTGACGGAATCAAAAGTGCACAGAAATATTATTTTTATTTATTTTTTGATGTGGACCATTTTTTTTTAAGTCTTTATTGAATTTGTTACACTATTGCTACTATTTTATGTTTTGGTTTTTTGGCCGCAAGGCATGTGGGATCACAGCTCCCCGACCAGGGATCGAACCCACACCCCCTGCATTGGAAGTGCAGAGTCTTAACCACTGGACCGCCAGGGAAGTCCCGGAAATACTATTTTTAAAAAGAAATGGATAGAAATAAAATGGGATGTGAAATGATACACTCAGGGGAACTGGGCAAAATAATTCCACTTGTTACACACAAATGGCCCAGAGGCCAGGGAGGGTTGCCTTCCAGGATGAGAGCAAGACACCTTCCTCCTACCTAAAAGAAGTGCTCTTGGGCTCCAAACCTGTTATATTTAGGAGACTTCAATATGGTTGCTTTTTCTCTCTTCCATATTTTTCCCGTTATCTGAAGAATATTTCAAGTGGAAGACGACCGTGATGCCAGCCTGTGTCCTGGGTTCAGTCTGCCTCCGTGCAGCCCTCCTGGTCCTTGCCTCTCTCTTTGCCCTCAGCCTTCTAAGAAACAAAGAAAGCTGGTCATGGAGCCTTCCCAGGTTCACACAGTGACTCTCAACCAGGGGTAGAAAATGTGTCAAAATGCCCTAGCCTGGGCTGGGATGGAGATGAGGGGGTAGAGAAACCAACACATCCCCAGAGAACACGCAGTTGCAGATGGGAGTGGGTCCAGCCCTCTGGTGGTCTGGGAGGGAAAAATAGTTGCAAAGCACTGATTAAAGTATTGATGTGCTTGAATTTTGAGCTTCTCCTGGGCAGGAGTAAAGTGGCTTACAATTCCGTTTCTACCTTGTCGGGCATGCTGGAGGTGCTTGGTAAAAAAACCGGTGGGAAGAATGCTCACTGAGCCCGAAGCCACCAATCTAAAGGGAACCGACGAGACAGGCATTTTGAAAATCAAGGCCCAGGAACGCCAGGGTAGAAACAGGAACCCTCCTGCAGGGCTTGGGGCTGCAGAACCAGGCTAGGAGCTGAGCCTGCCCCTCAGGAAAACTGGAGTTTGCACTCAAAGGGCAGTCAGGCAGCACAAAGGAGCAGAGGGGTCAAAGCAGAAGCCCCTACCCATTGTGTCCATAAAAGCTGCCTGGAGAGGAAGCCTGGCCAGCGAGAGCCTGTGCTCTGCAACCTCTCCCAGGGCAGAGACGGAGCTGTCAGAGAAATGAGCCAGAACTGGTGTGAAGAGGTGCAGGGCCCCAGTGCAGTCAGCTGACCCCGCTGAGCAGAACCTGTGAGTTTGGGCTGACAGCCAGTGGTTCTGGGCCCCCTCGGACCCAATGCCTCATTTTTTTTTTTTTTCCCGGTACGCGGGCCTCTCACTGTTGTGGCCCCTCCCGTTGCGGAGCACAGGCTCCAGACGCGCAGGCTCAGCGGCCATGGCTCACGGGCCCAGCCGGTCCACGGCATGTGGGATCCTCCCGGACCAGAGCACGAACCCGTGTCCCCTGCATCGGCAGGCGAACTCTGAACCACTGCGCCACCAGGGAAGCCCCAATGCCTCATTTTAAATCCAAATATTTTCTAACACAACATTGTAAATCAACTATTTCAATTAAAAAAATATGTAAAACAAATATTTTCAATTCTTCTATCCTGAATTGAAATTCATAGATAATATAATGATTGTCTCTATAATCTTAAAAATCAATATAATACCATAACTATAACATAGGAGAAATGAAAAGCAATGTATAATATAATATGTATTTCTATGTAAATACTCAGGAATGATTGCACTTGGAAGGCAAAAGAGCTCCTGCAAATCTCCCAAATGCCTGCTTGGGTTGATACTGCTCCATTGGGACCCCTGCTCTAGCCCTGGGGTAGCCCCTAAGTCTCTGAGCTCCTGGGCCAGCCAAGTGGCTCCTCCCACTTCCCAGCAACTCACCCTCTGGCTGCAGGAGAGGAGGTGGGCGGCAGGACCCAGACTGGCCCATTCTGGCTCTGCTGCTGACTCATGGGGCATCTGTAGGGACCAATGCAGCAAGAGGTGGAGAAGCTCCGTCAGTGGTGAGGCCTTCCCGGAGTCCCCAGTTATGCATAGACACCGCGCCCCCGCCCCCCCCCCCCCCCCCCGCCAGCTCCATCCTCTGCCCCCAGCTGCCAGCTTCCTGCCCAGTGATGCCACAGAAAAGGGAGCCCAGGAGGGTCAGCTGGAGAAGGAAAGATCTGGCAGACGGACTTCACTTCCTCAAAAATCCCAGGCAGCACAGCGGGGTAAAGGTCAGGTTTCTTTAACTGTTTCACCTGGGTGCTCCGGATCCTTTTTCTTCACCTGTCTGGTCTCTACTTTAGCAACAATGTCTAACAGCACTCTAACTGTGCCTCGGACCCCCAGCTTTGGCAACAGGAAATCTCCAGCCCTGCTCATCTAAAAGCCCAGAGAAGGGATGAAGCTGCATGGGGAGAGCTCAGTTCCCCCAGCATGTGGCAGTGTGATGCAGGGGGCAGAGCGTGTCCCCTGAGTTCAGCAGCCCTGGGTTCAAATGCTGACTCTGCAGTCTGTCTACCAGTGTGACAGCAAGTTACTTAGGTTCTCTGCACTTAAAATTCACCAGTGGTAAAATGAGAAGAAAACCTACTTTGCCGGGTTAAGCATTCAGCAGGATCGATTTTAAAAAAACAAACACCCAGCCCAGACACAAAATAGTTTTTCCTCCTCTCGAATATCAGGAAGGGAGCTGAGAGTGACAAGAAAAGCAGGGCTCAGGGAGCCCCAGAGAACTAGTTTCAAGTCCAGATCCTTGAGTGCAGGTGGCACACCATCTACAACGGAAATAATGACCGCCTGTTGGGAGAGGGACGGGTGTCGTCCGGGGAGCTCTGCACTGGTCAGTCCCACGGCCCCCATGAACTCCGTGGCGTCTTCGCCGCCTCCACTTCGCTGCTTTTGCCCCAGAAGCATCTCCAGGGCTTCCAGAGGAAAACCAGCTGGAGCGTTCACTGTATGGACTGCTGTTTGGTCCACTTCCTCTGCAATCACTGTGTACTGAGGGTAGGGAGACCATAGCCTTCCTCCTTCAAACCAGTATCATATGTACTAGGGAGATAATGTGGTCTCAGTTTAAAGCAGGAGGGCAGGAGGAAAACTTCCCAGCAGAGGCATCGTATCTATACAACCACAATCCCTCTAGAGCCTTTTTTTTTTTTTTAACCGTGTGGACAGTTATCTGCAAGGGTTTGACCCGCTTGTGCCTAGAGGGGGGAGCGTGGGTCTGGTGACCTCAAAAGCTCTTGGCAGGGCTGGGGACCAGTGGATCCTTCTGGGACGGAGGGTCAGGGATGCCGGGGGGGGGGTTCTGCAGGGACCCACCAGCTCCGGAGCCACCCGGTACAGAGAGCTGAGCAGGTGGTACAGGAAGTTGAGGCAGGTAGCCGTGTAGAGGTCGGCGTAGCGCATCGTATGGTTGGAGAAGAGCGTCTGGCAGAAGCCGCAGCGGAACAGGCTGCCCATCGCGCTGTAGCACTGGTCCAGCTCCTGGGAGACTCGCTGGCAGAGATCCCATCCCCGCCCACCCCACCCCCTCCCCCCCACCCCTGCAGCCCACGACGGGGAAGGGGCTGCCGTGTTGCCCGGCCAGCCGGGGTCTTTGGGAAGTGGGGCAGCTCGCCGCTTTGCCACGGACCCCACTTCCCGCTTCACAGTTAGTTTCCTGCCTGGCCCTGGAGAGTGACCACCCTGCAGTAAATTCTCAGCATCACTTACCTTCTGATGCCTCCTCAGAGGGCTTTGCAGGAGGCCCACACGCCCAGTCCCCACTCCGGCCCCCCCAACAGGCCCCCCCGCATCACAGGCCCTTCTTTTAGAGTCTAGAAAACTGGTCCAGACGTTACTCCCAGAGTGACTGAGCAGCACGTGTGCCTCAGTTTCCCCGTGAGTAAAATAAGGATGACGATCCCTGCCCAGCCCACCTCACGGGGCTGTGGGAGGATCAAATACCCTACAAGAGGCTCAGCAAAGATCCTTCACTATTGGTCCCCTCTGGGCCTGGGAAGGCCAAGTGGCCTGACTCCCCTTGATGTGGCCTGTGGGACTCTCCCAGCTTTGGTGACTGGTCAAGTAATACCACAAGGGAACGTGTCCTTTCCACCGGCCCTAGATCCCGTCTTCTCAGGCCCCTTGTCTGGCTGACCTCAGACGCTAGCCGGGTGGTCGGTCACATGAGGACCCAACCCAGGAGGCCGGCACTTCTCAAGGTTAACGGTGGAGATTGAGGAACTGGCTAAGCCCCACCCATCACCCTGCAGGCCCTTTTAAGAGCACACTGCTGTCGTTCGTAATATGGCCAGCAGGGGGCGCTGGCTGACAAGGCCAGGTGGCGCTCCTGACGACTGGGGGAGTCGTAATTGGTCTCTGGGGTCTGGGACGGAGCGGATCCAGTCAGGCCGCCCGGAGGCACACGCCCTACCTTCAGCCCCCTGGGCCCATCCCCTCCTCCCTCGGCACCCCGCTCTTACCCGAATCTCCCTCTTGGTGGAGCTGATGAGTGGCAGCCCGGAACTGCTGCCATCCATGTGCCTGGTGCGAAAATGGCCACATGACCCAGGAAGAGAGGAACGGCCCCCCAGGCTCCAGGCACAACCTCCCCAGATCGAGTTGGGGACACCAGTGGGGGGTACTGGGCTGGGTGTGTGCCCGTGAGATGGTAAGCGTCCTCAGTCCAGGCTGGTGGGTCAGCAGCAAGGGCCTAGAGGTCACAGTGTGAGTGTCCCAAGGGGGTCAGAGGGGTCCCAAAGTCCGGTTTACTAGGGAAGCCCACCCTGAAACAGATCGTGATTTCCCGACCACTCTGGCGAGGATCCCGCTGCCAGGCCTGGACATGGACCATTACCCTCCATCCTGCTCCCCTCCCCGGGCAGGGGTCACAGGTCAGGGCTCTCACTGGTACAGGTCCGCCAGTTGCATGTCCAGCCTCTTCAGCTCCTCCATTCGCTCTGAAAAGTGGACAGGGGACAGGGGGCTTGACAACCCTGCCCACCTTTGTCCCAGGCCTAGCTCAGCTAGTTGAGGTGAGGGTGGAAAGGCCACTGGGGTCTAGGCTCCCCCTACTGTGTGTATAACATCCTTCACCCTTTCCTTACATCGAGGGAGACTCTGCCCAAGGCAGAGCAGGGACGGTTGAGGAAGCTGACAGGGAGTCAGGTGACCCGCCCAAGGTCACAAGGCAATGACTCAAACCCAGCCCTTAGGACAAGCCCGGATTGTTTGGGTTCATAGCAACTCCTGACCCCGAGGATACAAGTCATTCCCGGCTGGGAGAGTGGACCTTCCACTCACTAAGATTCCTCAGGGTGGGTAAGGAGGGTGGGTTCAGTGAGGAAGGAAACCTCGGACTACAGAAACACCACAGGACTCTGGAATCAGGAGACAGGATTTGAGTCTCAACTTTAGCCCTTCTGGCTGTGTGACTTTGGGCAAGCCGCTTAACCTCTCTGGGTCTCTTGTTTCCTCGTGTATAAAATAGATCTGCTCTCACAAACCACAGAGAGGACGGTATTATCACGGTCACTACCAAGCCCCCCGCAGGAGAGAGGGGAAGATGTGACCATGGTGCCCCCTGCTGGCCCCCCACGTCTCACCCTCCTCTCAGGCCCAGATGTCCAGCTCCCGGGACAGCTCAGGAACCACCAGGCAAGTCCGCCAGCCCTGCCGCTCCTTGGACTTGAGGATGTCCCCAAAGATGTGGTCCCCGACGCCCAGGATGTCCTTCCCCCGCACCCCGAGCAGCTTGCACACTGCGTCTGACGACCCTGCCCGACCGTGGGAGGACAGGCCCACTCACAGCCCTTCCTGTCCTGGTGGGCAGCCTGGGGACATGGGCTCCTAGCTGAGAGGTGGCGCCTGTGGAGGGACGGGGCGGGGAGCCGGTACCTCCAGAGTAGACGGCACAGTGCTGATGGGGCCCCGTGCTGGTGCCCACGCGGAGCTTACCCATGTCCTAGAGCAGGCAGAAGGGGTGCCCTGGCCAGAGAGGGCAGGGGGCTGGGATTGGCAGGGGTGACCGTGGGGTGTGGGAAGAAGGAGGCGGCAGAGGGCCCTGAAGGGGTCCCCTGCTTCCTTGCTTCCAGGGACAGACAGACAGCAGAGCAGCAGCTGCTAAGGGCAGATCAAGCCTGAGAGGCGGGTTCCCTCCCCACAGCGTGGGCCACGGGTCATGGGGGACGGGCCTCGGCCCCTGCATTACCGTCCTGAGCTGTCTCAGCACCGTTCCCTCCGCAAAGAAGCAGGGCTTCTGCGTGTCCACCACGATCAGGTCGAAGTAGGACCTCCAGGGCCTGCAGGGGGTGGGCAGGTGCAGACACAAGTGCTCAGCCTGGGAATCTGACCCGCCGCGGCTCACAGGTCCTCAGCCAGGTCCCCGCCAGCCCCTGCCCCGCCATACCCGGCCGGATGCCCGCCCAGGCTCCGCCACGCTCTGGACCGGTGAAAGCTCGCCAGCCCTCGCATCTCATGCCCGCCCACGTGCCCTGGCCCTGGCCCTCAGCAGGACTGAGACGTCCTGGGGGCAGGACCCCGGCAGTCTGGCCACGCAGCCATGCTGGCATGGGAGGCTCACAAGCTATAGCAGCGGAGGCCAGCGCTGGATGTCGCGTGCACCGCGTCAGCCTCCAGAGCCCCTCACAGCAGAGTCAGAGACGCAGGGGCACGGGACAAGAGCACAGTCCCCGAGCTGCAGACCCGCTCACCGGCTTGCCTGCCGGGTCCCCGCGGGGTGTGTCATGCCCCCTCCCCCAGGCCTGCTACAGCCTCTTCTCACCCCCTTCCCCACCCACTTCCGCCCCAACCAGCCCCTCCCCAAATACCTGATGGCCTCTTCACTGCCTTCTCCAAGGCCGTGAGTGGCCTTCCCCACCCCTCCAGGCTCCTCCTGTGGACCGGCTGAGGTCACTGGTCTCCCACCCACGGGGGAAGTTCCAACAGACCCACCCACGTGAAACGACCCACACACACACTTGCCTCTTCGTCCAGCGGGGGGCTGGCCATGGGAAGGGCCCCAGCAAGGTGGCCCAGCCCGGCCCTGCCTGCCCTTGACACAGCCTCCCCCAGCCAGGCGCGTGGCCCTCACCTCACCAGCGCCAAACAGGTAGCTCCGGATGGCCTGGCGGGGACAGGGCAGGGGTCAGGGCACCCAGCTGAGATGGGCCAGGGGCCACTACCTGCCATTGCCCTCACCCCACAGGCCACGCTGGGGACCGCAGGAGCGAGATGGTGGGAAAATTGCTTCTTCCACTGAGATCTAAAAAGGCCAAGAAATGGAACCCAAGATGCCAACCAGGCAGTGGGCGGAGCAGGGTCTTGGCTGCTGTTTCCTGCAGTGCCTCAGTTTCCCCAGGACCAAGAAGGAAGCAGTTCTCTGGCCCGGAGGCTGAGGGCCTCCCCCGTCACAGGCACATGCACGTCGGTGTAGTTGTAGCTGCCGGTAGCCAGGAACACCTTCCCTACCTCCTTCCTCTTGCCCCGCAGGATGGGGATTCCCGCCTGGGTCAGAGAGAAGGGCAGCCTCCAGGGCTGGGGTCTCCCCAAGCTGCCCCGGGAGCCCCTTCCCAGGTCTCAGCCCCATGGGCAGGGGGCCTCAGGCCAGGCAGGAGGGCGGGGCGCAAGGCCAGGGTGCACAGCTCTGTCCAGATCTCGAGGGGAGGCCAGGGAAGGGGGAGCAGCCCCAGTGCCCTGGGGAGGAGGGGGACAAAGGGACAGGCTTGGTCACGACCCTGGTCTATAGCCACTCGCATCCTTCTCCACGTATTTCTCCAAGTCCTCTGGGGTCCTCTCCTTGAGACAGCCCCGCGGGAGGGAGCAGAGCTGTGAACGTGCGTGCACGCGCGCGTGCCTACACATGCCTGCATCCAAGATGAGGGAGCCCAGACCACCAGCCTCCACGGGAAGAGGAGTGAAACCTTATGGGGTCTGGGGGCCTGGGCCACTCACCGAATGGTGGACGTTATCCACGGCATCCGTCACATCCTGGAAGACATGAAGAGGTTCCCATGCTGATCACCGGTGTCACAGCTGGGTCAGGCCAAGAGCGAGGCTGATAAGGGGCCCTGATGTGACCACCAACCCTGGACCCCTACCAGGGGGACCCCTCCATCCACAGTGGGCCCGACACTGGGCTCATGGCCCAACCCTCCTGGCACGGGTGTCACCCCGTGGGGGCATCAGTTACAAGGTTGGGGGCCCCTACATCCAAGGCCTTCCCTCTGAGCTCCTGGAGCCCCTCAAACCCCTCAGGAGGAGCCTCTGCCCTCTGGCGGGGCCCCCATTTCCGGGCTTGGCCCCTAAGCTGCACAGTGTCCTGCTGGTCACCCAGGGCCGCAGCGGGGAGGGGCATGGAACTCACTGGATGTAGCGGGAGCAGCCAGAGAAGAAGCCCACCAGGCAGACGTAGAGACAGGTTTCTAGGGCAGAGGGAGGCTGGTCGGTCGCCGGCCCGAGGATCCAGGCAGCAGCCCGCCAGGCCGGAGCCAGGACCAAAGGATCACCTCCCCCCACCCCCATCAGCCCTCACCAGGCAGGTTGAAGAGCGTGATGAGGGTGTGGGACCGCTGCAGCTCATCCCTCTGAATGAACTTACTGGGGTAGAAACTCCAGATCTCGGCCCTAGGGAAGGGGTGGGCTGGGTGCCATGATGCCCCTCCCCAGCGCCTCCCAGAGGCCAGGACAGGCCCCGCCACTCTTTCCCGCCTCTACCCATCCTTCTCTCCCTCCTTATCCAGCTGGCATTGCCGAGCCCCTGCGATGTGCCCGAGTCACCCCCGCCACTGTCTTTCCTCCAGCATCCTCGCCCCGCACCCCGTTCCTTACTCCGGGAGGAAGGAGAAGCCATGGGTGCCCAGCAGCCCATTCCCGCGGGCGTCCACCTTCAGCAGGTTTCCACAGGGCGCGTCAAACACCAGCCCCCCGGGAGAGGGCACAGAGGTTGTGGATGAGGCACCAGGGCCAGTGAGTGGGCCCAGCCTCCCGCCCCGCGGGCTCCCGCACCTGGTGGGGAAGGCAGGGTCGTAGGTGCAGCGCAGGATCTCGTGTGGGTACCCGACGCACACCAGGCGCTCCAGCAGCAACTCGAAGGCCAGCGTCTCATAGGCCGGGGACTTGTAGGCTGTGGGCCAAGCAGACCCAGGCCGGTTGGTGCCCGCCCCCTGCTCCCAGCCCCAAATTCCCCTCACTCCCCTCCCCCTCCCAGCCAGAGTGCAGTCCATGTCGAAGCCAAGGCAACAAATCTTCCCCAGCTCCAGGCTGCGGTTGACAAAAATCCTGGAAGGGGAAGGACACTGAGATCAGCCCCCCAGACTCCAAGACCCAGGGCCTCGCGTGTGTCTGGGCACATGCGTGTGAGCGCGTGTGCAGGGCTCCGTCTCAACGTGGGAGTGTGCTGGGGGCATCCCCGTGCGCGAGGTTGCGCCGTTGTCTCTTTCCTGAGCGGGGTCACTGTGTCCAAGTTCAGAGAGGATGCGTTTGTCACAGGTGGGCAGCACATGTCCCCACGTCGGCGTGCGTGGGGGGAGAGCACCTCCCTCCATGCCAAGTGTACACTGTCAGGTTTCCCTCTGACGGGTCACTGCCCACCTACAGAAAGATGTCCCCTTGTGAGTGCAGGGGCTGGTCTGTGTTCTGAGTGTCACCATCCCTGTGTATGAGCTGCTGTGTTGTGTGGGATATGTCAGGAAATGGGGTGTTTGTAAGATCCCCCCGACCCCCATCCCAAATGCCCATCTCACCGCCGGTGCCAATCCTACCCCAGGGCCTGTGTCTCCCCTCTGGGCCCCCCAGGCTCTCCCCCGTCCACACAGGCCATCGCTGCCAGGAGTGAGGAGACAGCGGCCCCCTCCCCAGCCACCTGCCTGCTAGCAGTGAGGCCCAGCAGCTCCCGTCTCCCTCAAACACTTCAGACACCACTGACCCCGTGGGCGCCACCCTGGGCCCCCATCTCCTCCTTTGAGGGAGAAGAAAGCCAGGACAGTCTCTGGCATCCCCTCTCTTCTCTAAGAGAGAAAATAGTAATGATCAAGGAAGAAGAATTCATCCGTATTATGCCACCTCCACTTCTAGGGCTTGTGCCCCCAAAGACCTCAACCACCTAGAATGTAGCAGAGAACACAGAGTGAAGCAAACATGGCGTTTACAAAAGCGGAAGACGCGTGTGCTTTAAAAATAAGAGTGTCGGGACTTCCCTTGCGGTCCAGTGGCTAGCACTCCGCGCTTCCAATGCAGCGGGCCTGGGTTCGATCCCTGGTCAGGGAACTAGATCCCACGTGATGCATCTAAAGATCTTGCATGCCGCAGTTGAAGATCCCACACGCGGCAACGAGGATCCTGCGTGCCGCAACTAAGACCGGCACGGCCAAATAAATAAATAAATACGTAAGAAAGAAAAAAAAATATGTCCACTCAAAATGGATCTGAAAGGACACAACGGTACATTGGTAGCTGTTAATAGAGCAGGGCTAGCTCTGTCTATATAAGTAAACAAATGGGCCTAACCATAGAAGTTCAAACTATCTGGTTATCTCATGTATTAACACAAACTGGGTCTCAGTTCCAGTTGTATTTAATGTTTTATGATCTCCTAGACTTTCCAGTCCAGGCACTTTTTGACAAAACTTTGTCCTCATTTGAGGGGCTTTTGTTGTCGGGTTTTTGTGTTTGTTTTTGTGGGTATTTGCCTCATTCCATCCCTGAGCTTTGCAGCTAGACAGATGTGATTCAAAACTATGTTCTAAGGTGTTTCCTGTAGTGGAGTCATTGGTTTGCAATAGTCAGTCATGCTTTTCCACTAAAAGGGGACGGAGGGGTGGTAAGCCACGAGATAAGCTAAAGTTAAATTGTTAGAAGAATTTCTTGATAGGAAATTATAGCTTTGCGTTTTGTTGCTCTATTTCCTGAAAATAACTTGGAGATGCCCCTGATTTGTCCATCTACTGCTTTGATTCCTTGGATAACACTCATTCTTTCACGTTAAGCAAAACCAAGTAATTGTTGCAGAGGTCTCTGTATTTTGCAGCTGCCCTTTTGTAAGACGCACTTTTCCCAAATAAAACAATTTTAAAAACCCATAAAAAAAAATGTCCACTCAAAAACCTGTACTTGAATGTTTAAAAAAATAAAATAAGGGTGTCCTGGGACTTCCCTGGTGGCACAGTGGTTAAGAATCTGCCTGCCAAGGCAGAGGACACGTGTTCAAGCCCTGGTCCGGAAAGATCCCACATGCCATGGAGCAACTAAGCCTGAGCGCCACAACTACTGAAGCCCCCACGCCCTAGAGCCCGCACGCCACAACTACTAAGGCCGCATGCCACAACTACTAAAGCCCGTGCTCCGCAACAAGAGAAGCGACCACAATGAGAAGGCTGCGCACCGCGAAGCCCGCGCACCGCAACGAAGAGTAGCGCCTGCTCGCTGCAATGAGAGAAAGCCCGTGCGCAGCAACAAAGACCCAACGCGACCAAAACATAAATAAAATTAATTAATTAATTTAAAAAATAAAAATAATAAAACTAATAAAGAAAGAAAGAACTTAAGATTCTTGCTTTACACACAATTCTAACACACTTGGCTATCAATCTTCCCAGCCCAAGGCCATTTAAAGAAGTAATTGCTAGAAGCATACCAGGAGCTATAAGAAGTGGCAGATGACTAGAATCTCAGAATCAGAAAAAAAAAAGTACAAAAGTGAGTATCAAAAAGCAGAGCAGGGCTTCCCTGGTGGCGCAGTGGTTGAGAGTCCGCCTGCCGATGCAGGGGACGCGGGTTCGTGCCCCGGTCCGGGAGGATCCCACATGCCGCGGAGTGGCTGGGCCCGTGAGCCATGGCCGCTGAGCCTGCGCGTCCGGAGCCTGTGCTCCGCAACGGGAGAGGCCGCAACACTGAGAGACCCGCGTACCGCAAAAAAAAAAAAAAAAAAAGCAGAGCAATTGGGACCATTTAGTGTAGAGCTGGAAATAGTCCCTAAGGGTCCACAATTGCTGGTTTTGCAACAAAGCACAACGACTTCCATTCAGAGTTTTGACCTGATCATCCAGAAAGACTTATAGGATGTGGCATGTCCTCTTTGAAAAAGGAAGGCCAGTTTATGATACATTTTCGAAAATTTTCTCTACAAAATGGCCAAACTTAATGAAGTTAGGCACTTTTGAAGGGATAACAATTATCTGGGGGAAAAAAATGTATTTCAGTGAAATAGTTCCTTCCTTGGTAATTCCAGACGAGCAACTGTTAGGATGGTGAGGCAAGAGTATGGAGGCTGCAGGAGGTATATTACCTCATTGGATGGATGGATGGATTAGTGGATAGATGGATGGATGGATGGATGGATGGATGGATGGATGGATGGATGGATGGATCGGTGGATGGACGGATGGATTCGTGGATAGATGGATGGATGGATGGATGGATGGAAGGACAGTTGGATGCACAGACCTATGGACTATATATGGTAGCCTTTATTAAGGGTATCAGAGGAGAATCAAGCTTCAGAAATCAGCAGGATTTCCCGAGTCCCTTTCACCCATTCTCTGCTCTCTGCTCATCTCAGGGAGACCTTTTTAAAGGTGCATAGTTCCTCTCTGGGTCAGAAACAGAAGGAGGAATACCCGGTTATGGGAAGTCACCAGAAATTTCCTCAGCCCTCCCACTGGGTGTTAACATGGTGAGTGTGCAAAAATGTATCCTGCTTTTCCCATAGCTGAACTCGGGGGTCTATCCCAAGATTCCCTTCCACCTGAGGATAAGGAAGTCACCCAGTGACATTCACATACACTCCGTCACATCAGTGGTTTCTCAGGCCACCTCTCCAAGTACACTCCCAGCCCTCTCCTGGGCTTGACTGAACAGCGTGGGGGTTATACTCAGCACGCTGGGAGCTAGGAGCTGGTAGCTGCCCATCACTTCTTGGTGGGGCCTCATGTGACGTGCACTGGCACAGCTGGGGAACCAGCACATCCCCACACTGCTGCGTGCTGAGGTGACCATATCCCCAATGGACCTTCAGCTGGCCAGTCTGTAGTGCCGTTCCAGGATGTGGCCACCTGTCCAGACCCCAGTGCCCCTCAGCTGACGGCAGGTCCAGCTGGGGAGGACCACAGGCTGTCACAGGGCCCTCTTGGCCTGGCCCCTGTGCCACGGGCACCCTTGTGGGACTTGGTACATTTCAGAGCCCCTTCCAGAAGAGGAGATTTGTTACGGTAACAACAAGTGAATCCTTGCATTGCTTTGACTGTGTGCCAGGCTCGTTAACAGCCCTACGGGGTAGGCCTTCCATTACTCTGAATTTACAGATGGCAAAATGAGGCACCAAAGTCCTAAGCCTCTCGCCCACCATTACAAAGCAAGATGGCAGAGCGGACTTGAGCCCAGAGCCCAGGCGCCAACATCTGTGCTGTCAACCCCCGGGTGAAACCGCCTCTGCCCAGGAGCCCTCACAAAACCCCTGGACTTTTCAACAGCATGAAAGACAAAGAAAGGCCGAGGGAATGTTCCAGATTAATGGAGGAGGCTATGCGGTATCTGCTCTCAGATATTGAATCAGGGAAGAGGACATCCTTAGGTCAACAAATAAGACTAGACAATCAACAGCTGCTAAAAGTACTGGTTCAATGTCAATCTGTGAAGTTGATACCGTAAGAAAAATCTCTATTCTTGGAAAATACTGAAGTATTTAGGGTAAAAGGGTAACTTACCTTCAAATGCTCCAGGGAAAAAATTATGCATATAGAGACATCCATGGTGTGTGTGTGTGTGTGTGTGTGTGTGTGTGTGTGTGTGTACATGCTTGGGGAGACAAATGATAAAGCAAATGGAGTAAAATGTTAACAGTCGGTAAATCTTGGCAAAAGGTATAAAGATGTCCTTTGAACTATGTCTTATGTTTACAACTTTTCATAAACTTGGAATTATTTCCAAATTTTAAAAATATCTTTTTTAAATAAGGAGTCCCAAGGCCCCCATGTCACCACCAGGAACAGTCACTTTGGCTCCCACTTTCTTCTGAGCTCCCAGCTGGACGCCTCCCATCCCCCCAGGGGCAGAGTGGAAACAGGACCACTCAGCCCTCATGCCTGTTGCTTCTCACACCCAGGCTGTGCCTGTTTAGAAAGTGTCCAGGCCCAGCACGTGATGGCTTTGTTCCCCGTGGCTGCCTGACACTCAGAGAGGTGGCCAGATCGTAGGTGCCCGGGGTGTTGGGTGCACCTGTCGCCCCTCACACTTCACCTCCACCTTCAGTCGGAGGCATTATTCCAGCTCACCCAGCTGGTGCACAGCTGGTCCACAGCATCGAGGGGCCTTTCATACCCCTGAGCTTGGAGAAACTCTCTCGAGACCACCAGAAACTTCCCGCAGATGGGGCTTCCTCACACAGGGGTGGCTGTACAGGGAGACTGAGGCGGGGACCAGAGCAATACATCAGGAAGGCTTTTTGGATTTTTTTGGACAGGAAAGTAGGATTTATCGGTGGGTGTGAGTAAGGAGGGGACAGCGCCAAGACTCTCAGGAGTGCAGGGCCCGCCATGTGTCCAGGGGCCACGACTAGGGGTGTATTTGATCCCACAGGCATCTGGGATGAGCCACTTTTCTGCCACCATGTTTTCAAATTCATCCGCATTAAACTTAGTAAATCCCCTCTTCTTGGGGATGTGGATTTTCTGGCGGCCAGGGAACTTGAACTTGGCCCTGCGCAGGGCATCAATCACGCGCTCCTTGTTCTGCAGCTTGGTGTGGATGGACATTATGACCTGGCCAGTGTGGACCCTGGCCACCGTGCCCTGGGGCTTTCCAAAGGCACCGTGCATACCTGTCCGGAGCCTATCAGCTCCAGCCCAGGGCAACATCTTGTTGACACGGATGATGTGGAAGGCGTGGGGCTGCACTCGGATGTGAAAACTATCTTTGCCACAGCTTTTCATGACGTACGCGTTGGCACAAATACGGGCCGCCTCCGGGGCTTCGGAGGAGAGCTGCTCATGCTTATGTGACACCACGTGGCCACAGAGTGGGAGCTCAACCACTTTCGCCTTCTTCCAGCCCAGGTCAAAGATGCAGATCGTGGACTTCCCTGGTGGCGCAGTGGTTGAGAGTCCACCTGCCAATGCAGGGGACGTGGGTTCGTGCCCCGGTCCGGGAGGATCCCACATGCCGCGAAGCGGCTGGGCCCGTGAGCCACAACTACTGAGCCTGCGTGTCCGGAGCCTGTGCTCCGCAATGGGAGAGGCCACAGCAGTGAGAGGCCCGCGTACCACAAAAAAAAAGAAAGATGCAGCTCTTAGCATCAGGGACACCTCAGCAGAAGCCAGACTTTGGGTACAGTCTGTTCTCACCATACCGGTAACACCGGGAGGGGTGGCGGCCCACAGCAACACCAGGATCTTCAGGGGCGCGCCAAAGGAAGGCTTTTTAACAGAGGGGCATCCTGGATGAGGTCTTCAGGAAATGTAGGATTTGTGTTAGTTTAGAGGAGAAAGGGATTTCACGTAGCCGGCAGCGCGCCCAGCGCTGAGGGGCTGGAAGGAAACTGACCCACAGGAACAGCAGAGGCTGGGAGCTGCCTCCAGGGCAGTGGCTGTTGGAGGGCTCCTCCCCTCCGATGTGGCCACACAGCCAAAGGGCACGTCCCGGGGTGAATGGGGAGGGACGGTGACTGGAGGGTGGACTCCACTTGCTGGAAGGAGCTGGGGCTGACATAAGGCCCACATACAATTCTGCCCCAATCCTGCCCCACCCAGGGCAAAGGCCGGCCCCCTGAATGGGTGGGGCAGCGTGGAAGGAGAGATCTGGGGTGAGACGTTAGGAAACTTCCAAGAACTTATCTCTCCTGCCATTAGAATAAAGGAAGTCGCTGGGAGGCTGTGGTGTGTGAGTGCCTATGTGAGCGTGAGGGAGTGTGGGTGTGAGTGTGTGTGCGCTGACTGCCCACACGGCCGACCTGACCATCCTGCAAGAGCACAGGATGGGGGCAGGGAGGCCGGGGCCAAGGCTCCCCCATGGGACATCAATGCAACACTTTGGGGCTCCACTTTTAGGTAAAATTGGCCCCTGAGGGAGTGAGGTGAGGTCTTATTTACACCTAAACTGGGAAACCAGGGGCCCCCCTAGCTCAGCAGCTGTGCAGCCCTGCAGACCTTGGGTCCCCAGGGAATCTGAGGACGGCAGGAGGCAGAGGAAGCCCGAAGCACGGGAGACAGTGCCATCCTGTCCCTGAACTGTGTAGCTCAGTGGAGAAGGTGCACGATGGCCCCGAGCCAGGTTTGGGACAGGATGGAAGGGCATCCGAGACCCGCCAGACCTGCCTGAGGCCTGGCCAGGGGCCTTAACAGCCACTGCCAGGGACAGGTCCCTCCCCCTGCCCCCGACAGAGACCCACACCTGCCCTTGCTGCGACCTGGAGAATCCGGAGGGGGCTAGGCAGGATGAGCACAGGCCAGAGCAGAGGGTCCCGGGGCAAAGGGAACCTGCGCGGGAGTCAGAATGGGGCATATTTCAGTATTATGTGCAGTATTTTCCTGCACATCAATCGATCTAGTCAGACACCACGCATTCCTTAGGTATGCGCCTCATGCCAAACTTATGCTAGAAGCTGGGTTTAAAACTATGAGGAGGTGTTACCTGCCCTTAAGTAGCTGACAGTCCAAGAAAGGAGACAGACAACAGGCATTAGTGGGAAACAGTGAAATGAGAAAGCTGTGCCCTTAGAACCCGGGGAGGTCAGGGAAGGCTTCCTGGAGGAGGAATCAGCCATGCAAGGAATGCCCCCGACGGTGCTGAGCGGCCGCCTGGCGAGCCTGTGGGTGTCACAGACATGCTTGGTTGCGGTGGGGAGTTGGGGTGTCAGCTGGGGTGCACTGTGGCCGGCCTTCCAGGCCACACTGACAGGCGGGGACTTTCTCTTGGAGGTGATGAGAGTGAAGGAATGTAAGAGAAGACTGACCCGGTCCCATGTGCCCAGGGGTGGATCTCCGTGGCTCAGGGTGGAGGAGGACACGTGAGAGGGCTTGGCCGGGCGGCAGAGGCCAGTCCGGCGCCTGGTGCAGTGGTGGGGCAAGAGATGCTAAGCGCCTGAACCCGCCCTCCACGGGAGGCTGGCGAAGAGGAGGTGGGGGAAATACTAGGAAATAAACAAGGTCAGGGCTTCCCTGGTGGCGCAGTGGTTGAGAGTCCGCCTGCCGATGCGGGGGACGCGGGTTCGTGCCCCGGTCCAGGAAGATCCCACATGCCGCGGAGCGGCTGGGCCCGTGAGCCATGGCCGCTGAGCCTGCGCGTCCGGAGCCTGTGCTCCGCAACGGGAGAGGCCACGGCAGTGAGAGGCCCGCGTACCGCTAAAAATAAAGAAATAAATATTTTTTTAAAAACTCATGTACTTTATTATATGTACATTAGAACTCAAGGAAAAAAATTAAGGGTGATGGATTTGAAGATTTCAGATGGGGAGCAGTCTGGAGAGGACGAGGCCCTGCGGTGCAGGGTAGAAGCAGGTCCCAGGGAGGTTGATGGAGTCTGGGAGCGGGGGGAACCCGTGCCCCATGGACAGGAAGGTCATTCAGTTGTGAATGATTGTGAAACAGTTAAGAAAAACTACTTTGGAAAGTGGATGCTGCTGTGCTAGTTTATTCGCAGGCCCTGTTCCAATGAGGGTGCCGGTCCCAGCCGCCCTTTCCCTGTCTGTCCCCAGGCCTGGTCCCCAAATCCACTGTAGCATCTGCTGGGCAACACTGTGGACACCCACCTGTCCACACACCGCACACACTTACCAGGGCCAAACCTGGAAAAAGGCTTAGTGACACCACAGGGACGGAGTGGCCCTGGCTGGCCCACTGACACTTGAGGCCCTGGTTAGGGTCATCCTGGTCATACGGGTCTCCTTTTCCTTTGGATTGAGCTCTTCCCTAGGAGACTTCTGGCTCTCACACATGAGATATCCCCCATCCGCTCACTAGCCTCTCCAGGGCCTCCGTGTATGTGACACGGGACAGACCTGGAAGGCCACAGGGGACAGTGAACGACGGCTGCCGGGCACAGCAGCTGTCCTCACCAGGATTACAACCAACCCGAAACAGGTAGAATGCTTACTTCATGAGTCTTCGTTTTCTCTTCAATAAAACTGCTAGGTCTCAATTCATTTTTAAAGGAGAGAGGCATCAGGGTGACAGTTCCTACATTTGTCAAATTCAGACTGAGCTAAAGGCAGGCAGCAGTCCGGCGCCTGCCTGTGAGGCTCCCAGCTCAGACAGGGTACGTCCCAGGGGTTCGGGGCAGCACAAGCTAAGCCCTGTGCAGAGATTCTAGGTCGGCAGAAGAGTGACCTAATTAAACACACAGGCTTATTCTTAGACAAGGAGCCCCAATTAAGGCCCCTGGGCAGCCGCAGCGCAAAGGCACAGCTCTAGAAGTAACCGGAATAATTATTTTTAAACAGCAGTTACTTACTTCTGATTATTGAAGTAGCACATATTCATCACAGCACGTTTGGAAAATACAGAAAGTACAGACAAGAAAATGCTACCCAGAGAGAACCACTGTTTTTGCTTATTCCCTCATGGTCTTTTTTTTTGTACCTATTTACATGTTTGGCCTTCGGGGAAATGTTTATTCACATAACGTAAGTGAAAAGAGATACAAAATTATAAACAGTGTGATCCCAAATTTGTTAGGGTTGTCATAAGGATAGAGTTCTGTATCCTGTTTCTTTCACTCAGTATTAAAACACAAACGTCTCCTCCACCTCATTAAATATTCAGCTGCTTGATTTTTAATGACTGCGCAGTGTCCATCATATAGGATAACGTATACACTCTCCCATAGTGATGGGGCATTAACATTGTTTCCGGTTTTTTAAATAACTTTACAATGGACCTCCGTGTATAGCTCTGACTTTTTTTCCTGGGCTAGATTTCCAGAAGTAAAAAGTATTTAGGGCTCTTATTATACATGACCAAACGGCTTTCTGAACGTTGGAAGTGATTGGCACTGCTATGAGCAAAGGATGAGATATCATAGCGCCCATGGCATATCTTAATTCCTGTAATAACAACCAGAACTCCTTTACCTACTGGTGGTAGATCCAGGTCCAGCCCAGAGGCAGTGTTAGCAGACCAGTTCCTCAGAGCCACCTGGACTTTAGAACAAAGCACAGCCCGGGTCTGAGTCAGCTTTCACTAGGCGAGGCTGCTGTAACAAACAACCTTCAACGAGGAAGCTTTCTCTCTCACCCACGTTACTCATAAGATGTGGATCAGCTGTGGCTTTACTCCAGATGCCTTCTTGTTCTGGGACCCAGGCTGAAGGAACAAGCCCTGTCTCCATTCTCATGGCCAAGGACGAAGAAACAGAGCAGAAGCCCACCCTGGCTTTTAAGGCTTTGATGTCGACGTGGCAGGCATCACTCGCACTCACTTCCGTTGGCCCAGGGAGGTGATGTGGCCGGTCCAGTGCCCGTGAGGGGAAGAAGTACATTCCTCCCACGGGGAGGCACCGCTGGTCACACCCGGCTGTGCAGAACCCTCTACGGAGTGGACAGAAAATAACTGGGAACAAGAATACCACCGACCACAGCTCTGAGCCCTCAGAAACAGATCTCAGTGTTTGTTATCACATCCTGGGACTGAACGTGACATCAGGAATGTTTGGCAACAAGAATCCCTTTCATAATGGAAACTCCCGTGCCCCAGAAGGCTTCCCCGCTGACAGATGAAGGAGGTCACCTAGGTTTGCCTTTTGTGCAAATACAAGAAAATATTGATATATATGTGTTTGTGTGTGTGTATTTATGTACATATATTTATAAGTCGCTCCATTTAAAATAGTAAAGATATATTGTTATATTTTCAAAAGTTAAAAGAAAAGCCTTATGTATAACAGGCTACTATTTCTTGTTAAAGGGGGAGAATACTTACACATAATACATATAACTTATGCTTATATATGCATAAAACATTTCCCCCAAATCAATAAGAAGCTGGTAACAGTGGTTATTTCAGGAAAGGGAACTAAAGAACTGAGGGCAGAGAGGGGAGGTTTTTCACCGTACACGTTTTTTACAGTTTGAATGTTTTTCCTTGTGTTTATGTTGCTTCCCCGCCTCCAAATTTTTTTAACTAAAAATTTTTTAAATTGTCCTTTTTCAATCTGCTCTTACCCATGTTACACAGTCTCTCTGTCTGTTCTTCCTTCATTGCTGTCACACTGGGACATGCCCTGATTCCCATGCCTCACGCCTTAGAAAGCAGAGTTTCCAGAAAGCACTGGAAAACCCAGGAAGAGCAGGTAGCAGCAGACAACACACCCCCATATGGTTGTGCAGGCCGTGCTCTGTTATGGCCGGCAGGTAAGCCCCTCAGAGTAAGGTGAGACCGAAGGACAGAGAGAATTCTCTTGCAGGAGTTGGGAGTCTTGCCCCCGTGAGGAAGGTGGAGAGATGGAGAGAAAAGGAGACAAAAGGAAAGCAGTAACGTGTGCAAAGGAAGTTAGTGGTGCCCCCGAGACAGGACACTCTAAAGACAGGGCTGCCTGCTGTGCCACCGGCTGCCCAGATCCCGGCTCCATCCTCCTTATATCCCCATGTCTGCTCCAAATCTTCAGAAAAGCCTCCTAGGGCTTCTCTTGTGGCGCAGTGGTTAAGAATCTGCCTGCCAAGGCAGGGGACACGGGTTCGAGCCCTGGTCTGGGAAGATTCCACATGCCACAGAGCAACTAAGCCCGTGCGCCACAACTACTGAAGCCCGCGTGCCTAGAGCCCGTGCTCCGCAGCAAGAGAAGCCACCGCAGGGAGAAGCCCTCGCACTGCAACAAAGAGTAGCCCCCACTCGCCACAACTAGAGAAGGCCTGCGTGCAGCAACCAAGACCCAACACAGCCAAAAATAAAATAAATAAAATAAAAATAAATTTAAATAAAAAACACTGAGGAAAGAAATCAAAGATGACACAAACAGATGGAGAAATATACCTATACCATGTTCTTGGATTGGAAGAATCAATACTGTGAAAATGACTATGCTACCCAAAGCAATCTACAGGTTCAGTGCAATCCCTATCAAACTACCAGTGGCATTCTTCACAGAATTAGAACAAAAAAATCTTACAATTTGTATAGAAACACAAAAGACCCTGAATAGCCAAAGCAACCTTGAGAAAGAAAAATGGAGTTGGAGTAATCAGGCTCCCAGACTTCAAACTATACTACAAAGGTACAGGAATCGGGCTTCCCTGGTGGCACAGTGGTTGAGAATCTGCCTGCTAATGCAGGGGACACGGGTTCAAGCCCTGGTCTGGGAGGATCCCACATGCCATGGAAGAACTAGGCCTGTGAGCCACAACTACTGAGCCTGCACGTCTGGAGCCTGTGTTCCGCAACAAGAGAGGCCGCGACAGTGAGAGGCCCGCGCACAGCGATGACGAGCGGCCCCTGCTTGCCACCACTAGAGAAAGCCCTCGCACAGAAACAAAGACCAACACACCAAAAATAAATTAATTAATTAATAAACTCCTACCCCTAACATCTTCTTTAAAAAAAAAAAAAAAAGAAGCTACAGTAATCAAGACAGTATGGTGCTGGCACATAAACAGAAATATAGATCAATGGTACAGGATAGAATGCCCAGAGATAAACCCACACACATATGGGCACCTAATTCACAACAAAGAAGGCAAGAACATACAATGGAGAAAAGACAGCCTCTTCAATAAGTGGTGCTGGGATGGGACTTCCCTGGTGGCGCAGTGGTTGAGAGTCCGCCTGCCGATGCAGGGGACATGGGTTCGTGCCCCAGTCCGGGAAGATCCCACATGCCGCAGAGCAGCTGGGCCCGTGAGCCATGGCCGCTGAGCCTGCACATCCGGAGTCTGTGCTCCGCAACGGGAGAGGCCACAGCAGTGAGAGGCCCGCGTACAGCAAAAAATAAAAAAATTAAAAATAAGTGGTGCTGAGAAAACTGGACAGCTACATGTAAAAGAATGAAGTTAGAACACTACTTAACACCATACACAGAAATAAACTCCAAGTGGATTAAAGACTTAAATGTAAGACCAGACACTATAAAACTTTTAGAGGAAAACATAGGAAAAACACTGTTTGACATAAACCACAGCAAGATCTTTTTTGACCCACCTCCTAGAGTAACGGAAATAAAAAGAAAAAGAAACAAATGGGACTTAATTAAACTTAAAAGCTTTTGCACAGCAAAGGAAACAATAAACAAGACAAAGACAACCCTCAGAATGGGAGAAAATATTTGCAAATGAAACAATAGACAAAGGATTAATCTCCAAAATAACCAAACAGCTCATGGAGCTCAATATCAAAAAAACAAACAATCCAGTTAAAAAATGGGCAGAAGACCTAAATAGACATTTCACCAAGGAAGACATATAGATGGCCAAGAGGCACATGAAAAGATGCTCAACATCACTAATTATTAGAGAAGTGGAAATCAAAACTACAATGAGGGCTTCCCTGGTGGCGCAGTGGTTGAGAGTCCGCCTGCCGATGCAGGGGACATGGGTTCGTGCCCTGGTCCGGGAAGATCCCACATGCCGCGGAGCGGCTGGGCCCGTGAGCCATGGCCGCTGAGCCTGCGCGTCCGGAGCCTGTGCTCCTCAACGGGAGAGGCCACAACAGTGAGAGGCCCGCGTACGGCAAAAAAAAAAAAAAAAAAAAAAAAAAAAAAGACCTACAGATACCAATTTTCACCTATCAGATTGGCAAAACTCCAACAAGATAATACATGCAGCGAGGCTGTGGAGAAAGAGGAACTTTCCCACATTCCTCGTGATAGTGCACGTTGGTGCAGCCCCTTCAGGAAGGCAAATTGGCAGCATCTACAAAATTAAGAGAAATCCTTTGACCCATCAGTTCCTCATGACACTTCAGAATGACTTGTACACATCCAAAATGACCACATGGACAAGAACATGGACCACACTGCAACACTGTTTATAATAGTAAAAATAAATAGGATATACTCATCAACAGAGGGCTGGTTACGTAAATAAGGTCCCTCCACAATGGAATATCATATATATATATATATATATATATATATATATATATATATATATATATATATATATATATACACAACCATGAAAAAGAATGAGGAAGCTCTCCATCTACTAATAAGGAAAGATCTCCAATGTATGCCAATAACTAGGAAGGAAAAAAGGTTGCAGAACAAATAATGCACTACATTCGTGTAAAAAGAGAGGGGAAAGAATCCATATTTGTTTGCTTGTGTTTTCATAAAGAAACACTGGAAGAATATATAAGAAACTAAAAACAAGGTTTCAGAGGCCAGGGAAGGCGGTAGGAACCAGAGATGGAGAAGAAGGAAAAGAGACAGACTTTTCACAGGATACCAGCTCATATTTTTGGATCATGAGTCATAAAATTAAATTAAAAACTACAGGGCAATTTTCATATAAAGAAAGTACAATTATAACCAAAAACAAAGTCATACCCTGAACCCAGCAGTCATTCTTTAGAATGAAAGACATATTTTTAACTTTATGTTGACAAGACAAAAAGCATACATAAGACCCAAACATTTCAAGATAACTTATTCCTGGAGTAATAACATGATGTGAATTAAAGCAAAAGGATGAATATAGTCAATAGTTGGATGCCAGAGAACCAGATGGACCAACAAACTATGAGAAACTGGAATATACGTTTTATTTTCATTCCTGTCATGTTACTATGGAAAAAGTAAAGTGTTTGCTTGTCTGTTTGTTAAGTGGAAGGAAGGGGGGCGGAGAGGGAGAAAGGGAAGGGAAGGAAATGAGGAAGGGCAAATGGAGGACCAATGAGTCTACGGATAGGAATGTAAATTGGTGCACCCTTTTTGCAGGGCAATTTTGCAATATCTATAAACACTTTTAACACACATGCCCTTTGACCCAGAATTCCCTTTTCTGGGAATTTACGCAACAGATATATCCCCACAGCTACGTAAAAGATAATGCGGCATATAAAGATTTTTAATGCAGCAGAGTTTATAGAGCAAAAAAAAAATATTCACCAGTAGAAAACTGGTTAAATTATGAGGTGCCCTAAAATGCAACCCTCTACAGAATGAGGTAGGTGTGTCTATACCAAAACGAAAAGACGGCTGCGATATTAGCAAGTGAAAAAACAAGTTGCAGCGTAGTAAACACCATAATCCTATTGCGTAAAGATAAAATATGATTAAGGACAAGCATGTCTATAAAAATTGTCTGGAAGGATCCACTGACGTCTGCCAATAGTGGGTCACTCAGAGGAGTGAGACCGAGAATCAGTCTCACTGTTCAAAAATTAATCTTTTGAACGGATGATGTTTACCATGTGCATGTATTATTTGTTTTCATTATGGTAAGATATACATAATATAAAATTTCCACTTTAACCATTTTTAAGCGTACAGTTCAATGGCATAAAATACATTCACAGTGCTGTGCAATTATCACGACCATCCATCTCCAGAACGTTTCATCTTCCCAAAAGGAAACTCTGGACCCATTAAACAATAACTCCTCTGTCCCCCAGCCCCTGGTAACCACTATTCAATTTTCTGTCTTTATAAATGTGCCTATTCTAGGTACTACATGAAAACGGAAGCATGCAATATTTGTCCTTTTGTGTCTGGTTTGTTTCATTCAAAATTTTTTCAAGGTTCATCCATGTTGTAGCGTGTCAGAATTTTTACCTCTTTTTTTTTTTTTTTTTTTTTGGCCACGCTGTGTGGAATGCAGGATCTTATTTCCCGGACCAGGGATCGAACCCGTGCCCCCTGCAGTGGAAGCGCGAAGCCCTAACCACTGGACCGCCAGGGAATTCCCTATCCCTTTTTCTTATACTGTAAAACTTTATTCATATGACTATGCCTGAGGACATTGTTATAACACTTTTTTTACTAAAGTACAGTAGATCTATAATATTATATTAGTTTCAGGTGTACAGTATAGTGAGTCAATATTTTTATAGATTATACTTCATTTAAAGTCATTATGAAACATTGGCTATATTCCTTGTACTATATATTACTACCTTGTACCTTATTTATGTTATACATAATAGCTTGTACCTCTTAATTCCCTACCCTTATTTTGCCCCTACTCCAGCCTTCTACCCACTGGTATCCACTAGTTTGTTCTCTATATCTGTGAATCGGTTTCTGTTTTGTTATATTAATTCATTTTTATTTTTTAGATTCTAGAATTTCACCCCTTTTTATGAATGAATCGTATTCCATTACAGGGACATGCCACATTTTATTTATCGATTCATCTGTGGATGGATAATCGGATGTTCCCACCGTTTGGCTATTATGAATGATACTGCTATGAACATGGGTATATACCCGTCTATTTGAGTCCCTGCTTTCAAATCTCTTGGCTATCTACCTAGAAGCGAAATTGCTGGATCGTATGGTAATTCTATGTTTAATTTTTGAGAAACCTCCATACTGAGTCCCAAAGTGGCTACACCATTTTATTGATACATTCCCACCAGCAACACACAAGGATTCCAACTTCTTCACATTGCATGTATTACTTTTATAACTAAAAATGTATTGAATTTTTAGAATCCCACCGTTTTACTTCAATAAGAAAGTCTCTAATTTTTTTCCTCTCACGAAACATATTGTTAGATTACGAATTCCTGGAGATCAGGAATCAACGGGTTTTTTTAATGCATTAACCATTTGTTAAAAAAAACTGCAGTCCGTGGAGGCAAGCAAAGAAAGCCGCAGTAAACCTGCAAAGCATGGGCACGTCGGGACGGCGACCCCCGCAACCCCGGAGCCAACACCCGCAGCGACCCTGAGCATCCGGGTCTCACGGGGGCCCGGCACGTGCTCCAGAACCCAGGACACTCTCTGATTTGGCAACTCAGGGCGCACAAAACCCAGCCGGCTGCCGGGGCCCCGCTGGGATCTGCCTGAGCAGCCTGGCGTCCGATAGGTTCAGAAAGGGACTCCGCTTGGGGCACCAAGAGCCGAGTGGATTTCCCAAGCCAGAGGCCGGATTTCTTATTAAGTGGGGCATCTTTTTGGCTCTTTTGGGTCATATGAGGGTAAGCAGCTCTCTCCTGAGGCTACCGCATTTTACCTACTTACCTACCCCCTACTTCACCGCCAGGCTGAACTTCAGGAGATGCTTTGCGAGTTTGCTGGGTCTTTACTCTCCATTTCATCAACGATGACAGATGCAGAGGAAGGAAAACCCAGAGCGTCTGCGCAGGGTTCGCTGCCTCATTTCCCTGGAGACCCAGCTGGGGCTTGGAGGCTGGGCCCTTCGGGGATGGGCTGTGGATGAGGGGTTACCTCTCCCCCCTTTCCTCCCGGTTTCACTTCCAAGTCACCCCGCACAGCCATTGCTCCCTTCACCTGCCTCGACCCATTTTGCAGATGGAGCCGCAGAGGCTGTCAAAGCCCAGTGAAGAACTTGTTAGAGCCTCACCTCCGTAGCCGGCTTCATCCCTTTCCAGCCGGGCCCCTGCCCCCTCTCATCACCCCATCTCCCCTCTCATCACCCCATCTCCCCTCCCATCACCCCATCTCCCCTCTCATCTCCCCATCTCCCCTCTCATCACCCCATCTCCCCTCTCATCACCCCATCTCCCCTCTCATCTCCCCATCTCCCCTCTCATCACCCCATCTCCACTCTCATCACCCCATCTCCACTCTCATCACCCCATCTCCCCTCTCATCACCCCATCTCCACTCTCATCACCCCATCTCCCCTTGCTCACGTTGCTCCAGCCACTCAGGCCACCTGCTCATTAAAACCACCTACTCCTTCCTGCTCCAGGCAGGGATCTCTCCAGCCCTCCCAGATCTTCGCCCACGCTCTGCCTCGGGACAGGCAGGGTTGCTCTGCGGTCCAGACCAAATTCGGAGCAGAGGGGGCCCTTCCAGGCCCTTCCAGGCCCTTCCAGGCCCTTCCAATCTCAACACTGTGGGCGCTCCCCTTTTGGACCTGAGAGCCCGTTCACAACCCTTTGGCCTCAGAATGGACTTACGCTTGGAAACAGAACAACCAGGGACAGTCTGGAGAGCCTCCGACCCACACAAAGCACTGGTTTCTGTGAGCCCCGAGTCTCCTCACAGGCTTCCAGTCTGAATACCCACCCCAGTTCTTCTTCCTCAACCCGTCGGAGAATGCTGCCCAGAAAACTCCCTCCACCACCCTTCTGTCCCCCTACCCCCAGCCACGAGCCCAAGGACCAGGGCCGGCAGTAAGGGCTGACACGCACCCACTCCTGCAGGGATGACAGAGAGTTTGTGTCTCTTCCCAGGAGAAAAATAGCAGCGATGACTAACCTCGCTGTGCGGCTTTAAGCTGCTCAAAGCTCCTGTGCCTTGATCCCCTCCACCTCCTCCCCAAGTATCCGGTAAGATAAAGAACACACATAATTATCATAGCCCCGGTACGGCAGGGACGAGTGGTACCAGAAGGTTTAAATACCTTGTTAAGGGGGCTCGGTAGTAAGTGGGGAGCTGGGACTCAAATCCAGATTTTCTGATTTTTCTTTTCTTTTTTCAAAACACCTGTGTCTCATCCTCTTCGCGCTGGCTCTTTGCTAGGTCTTAATGACAAACAAATGCAAATGACAGTGTCTGGAGTTTAATGGCTTCGCCATTTCACTATTTTCATTTGCGTGAAGATCCTGTATTAATCCAGGCTAGTAAAAGAGTGCTAAGTCAGGGAGATCAGCTCGGTGCTTTGTGACTGCCTAGAGGGGTGGGATAGGGAGGGCGGGAGGGAGACGCAAGAGGGAGGAGATAGGGGGATATATGTATACATATAGCTGATTCACTTTGTTACACAGCAGAAACCTACACACCATTGTAAAGCAATTATACTCCAATAAAGATGTTTAAAAAAAAAGAGTGCTAAGTAAGAAGAACTTTCTGGACCCTCAAATCACAGAATCCTGGTGCTTACCAACGTGTATACACTCATTTCCTTCCTTAGGGGCTCCGCCCCTCTCGCCATGACTCACTCTCCCTCCATCTTCCCTCTCCACAGGTCTGCCCTCTGCTCCCCAAGCAGCCTGACCACAGTAGCCTCAGGGTGCCCAGAGGAAAAACCATAGCATCGGGGAGAAACTGAGCCCGATCTCTGGGGGTTAGATGGTCCCAGCATCTAATCTGGGGGAGGGCCAAGACACTGAGGCTGTGGAGGGAGAGCAAAGGCAGGCACAGGGGGTCGCAAGAAAAAGGTCAAGGCTGGCCCTGACCACAGTCCCCAGGTTGGGTGCAGGAGTGAGGGAGGCATGGGACGGGTAAAGCAGGGCCTGCTGCGAGGACGGAGAAGCTGGTATGATGGAGCGGCAGGGCAGGTAGCAGAGGTGGAATGTGGACCGGGCTGGACCAAAGTGGGAGAAGCTGGGCGGATACAGACTGTGGGGAGTTGGGGGAAGGGTGCCTGTGGTCACTGTTGCTGCCTCCCTGCAGAAGCCAGGGGTCAAGTTCAGACTTGCCTGTCCTAGCAACAGAGCCAACAGGAGCAACCTCAGCAAAAATAAAAGCATTGATGAGAAGGAGGGTTCACAGAATGAAGTAGCAGAAACTAAAGTCAGAAAGGCAGGGGTAAGGGCAGCCGCAGGGGCCAGCTCAGGGAGCCAGAACAGGGTGCCTCTGGCATGGGTCGGCACCAGCCACGTTTCTCCGGTTCTCACGTCACCCCCTGCAGGAGTCAAAGTCCAGGAGAGACGGTCTCGTTGGCCCAGATGGAGTCATATGGCCTCACACCTTGGCTGGTGATGACTGCTTTCCGAGAGGCACCTGACCTTGGACACGTATTTCCCCAGAAGGAAATGGGGCTGCTGTATCCAAAATAAAGAGTGAGTGTCACGAGGTCACCAGTCCGATAGTGGAAGGACAAACCTCTGAATCTGTCCCTAAAATTAAGAATTTGAGTCGCTCAATGGCTATCCAGATGTTCAAATGATATTTTGCCAATTGCCAACAAGTTCCAACCACTTCCTCTAGACATTTCACTCAGTCTTTTAGCTCCGGGTAACGGCAGCTGGTCACAGTGGAAGAAGAAATGTAAAGCACTGTGCATATAGTTACTGTTTGGGTTGTGACATTTCTCACTAGATTTCTTGCCAAACCTCACTCAGGTTTCTACATCCACCCACAAGGCATATGGAGCCCTCACTGGAAGCAGCCCCTGGGAGGCCCACCCAGCCCACCATAACTTCACACCCCGGGGGTGTGAAGGGCTAAAATTCTTCCCCAGCTGGACTAAGCAATGTCCCTACATACACAGGGGAGTAATATACAAGCACAAGGACACAGCATTGTTTGAATTCCGAAAGACTGACAACTTAATGCCCATCAGGAGGCAACGTATGCAATTAATCATGGTTCATTCACTATTCCGCCACCACAAAGCAACAAGCAGTTCTCTATTTGTATTGAAATGGAATGATCTCAAGCTGTGCTATCAGAAGCAAGGCGCCAGATGTACAGAGTATGACACAACTTTCTGTAAAAAATGCACACAACTTTTGTTCCTCTCATATGTGTGTGTAGCAGGAACAAAATTATAAAAGTATAAGCATTTGGAGTTTCCCCGGCACCCCCGAAGGAAGAAGGGAGCCCCGCAAAGCAGTAGAAGAGGGATGAGCGAGATGGAGAGTCAAGGAGACAGTCTGGATTACCTGCAATAATGCTGTGCCACATTTTTAAGGAGTTTTGCAGGGTGGTACTATAGAAGGCAATTTCCATTTCTTTGGGCCATTCAGCATCTGAACTTCTGTCTATGATAAGAAAACCTCCTCTTTAGAAGGCAGAATCCCAGAAAACCCCTGGCAGTCCAGTGGTTAGGACTCCGTGCTCCCACTGCCAAGGATACAGGTTCAATCCCTGGTCGGGGAACTAAGATCCTACAAGATGCACGGCACAACCAAATAAATAAATAAATAAATATTTAAAAAATAGAAGGCAGAGGATCCCCTTCACAATAGAAGCAGAAGATGCCAGAAGCTCACTTTCCCAATTCACCTTGCAGGTAGGGTGTGGACCCATGCATGGCTCCACCAATCAGGCAGACTCACCCAGTGTTTGAATCAGAAATTAGGAACATAAAGCAGCCGTGATGACAGGACATTCACTCTCCAGGGTGGCATTTGCAACCAGGGTCCAGAGTGGGCATTGGTGGTGTTGTCAGCTGTAGTCACCAGCACCGTTGTCGGTGGTCATTGTACTTTAATCAGACCAACTCTGGGACATGATTTGGGGGTTGGTCTCATCTGCAGAGCCTCCCAGCTATGAGATATCCAGAGAGTACATGAGCACCCAATACTGTCTAATAGAAAACAGTGATTTCTTTTTTTTTTTTCTGGGCTGCATTGAGTCTTTGTTGCTGCACGTGGGCTTTCTCTAGTTGCGGCCAGTGGGGCCTACTTTTCATTGTGGTGCACAGGCTTCTCATTGTGGTGGCTTCTCTTGTTGCAGAGCTTGGGCTCTAGGTGCATGGGCTTCAGTAGTTGTGACGTGCAGGCTCAGTAGTTGTGGCTCACGGGCTTAGTTGCTCCGTGGCATGTGGGATCTTCCTGGACAGGGCTTGAACCTGTGTCCCCTCCATTGACAGGATGGATTCTTAACCACTGCGCCAACAGGGAAACCCGAAAACAATGATTTCTGTTGCTCCCAATCAAGAATCCTCACTGAGGTGGAACAAAAACCACATTCACAGAAGGATAGACAAGATGAAAAGGCAGAGGGCTATGTACCAGATGAAGAAACAACATAAAACCCCAGAAAAACAACTAAATGAAGTGGAGATAGGAAACCTTCCTGAAAAAGAATTCAGAATAATGAGAGTGAAGATGATCCAGGACTTCGGAAAAAGAATGGAGGCAAAGATCGAGATGATGCAAGAAATGTTTAACAAAGATCTAGAAGAATTAAAGAACAAACAAACAGAGATGAACAACACAATAACTGAAATGAAAAATACACTAGAAGGAATCAATAGCAGAATAACTGAGGCAGAAGAACGGATAAGTGACCTGGAAGACAGAATGGTGGAATTCACTGCTGCGGAAAAGAATAAAGAAAAAAGAATGAAAAGAAATGAAGACAGCCTAAGAGACCTCTGGGAAAACATTAAATGCAACAACGTTTGCATTATAGGGGTCCCAGAAGAAGAAGAGAGAGAGAAAGGACCCAAGAAAATATTGGAAGAGATTATAGTCGAAAACTTCCCTAACATGGGAAAAGAAATAGCCACCCAAGTCCAGAAAGCGCAGAGAGTCCCATACAGGATAAACCCAAGGAGAAACATGCTGAGACACATAGTAATCAAATTGGCAAAAATTAAAGACAAAGAGAAATTATTGAAAGCAGCAAGGGAAAAACGACAAATAACATACAAGGGAACTCCCTTAAGGTTAACAGCTGATTTCTCAGCAGAAACTCTACAAGCCAGAAGGGAGTGGCATGATATACTTAAAGTGATGAAAGGGAAGAACCTACAACAAAGATTACTCTACCCAGCAAGGATCTCATTCAGATTTGATGGAGAAATCAAAAGCTTTACAGACAAGCAAAAGCTAAGAGAATTCAGCACCACCAAACCAGCTCTACAACAAATGCTAAAGGAACTTTGCTAAGGGGGAAACACAAGAGAAGAAAAGAACTTACAAAAACAAACCCAAAACAATTAAGAAAATGGTAATAGGAACATATATATCGATAATTACCTTAAACGTGAATGGATTAAATGTTGCAACCAAAAGACACAGGCTCGCTGAATGGACACAGAAACAAGACCCATATATATGCTGTGTACAAGAGACCCACTTCAGACCTAGGGACACATACAGACTGAAAGTGAGGGGACGGAAAAAGATATTCCATGCAAATGGAAATCAAAAGAAAGCTGGAGTAGCAATACTCATATCAGATAAAATAGACTTGAAAATAAAGAATGTTACAAGAGACAAGGAAGGACACTACATAATGATCAAGGGATCAATTCAAGAAGAAGATATAACAATTATGAATATATATGCACCCAACATAGGAGCACTTCAATACATAAGGCAACTGCTAACAGCTATAAAAGAAGAAATCGACAGTAACACAATAATAGTGGGAGACTTTAACACCTCACTTACACCAATGGACAGATCATTCAAGCTGAAAATTAATAAGGAAACACAAGCTTTAAAAGACACAATAGACCAGAGAGATCTAATTGATATTCATAGGATATGCCATCCAAAAACAGCAGATTACACTCTCTTCTCAAGTGCGCACGGAACATTCTCCAGGATAGATCACGTCTTGGGTCACAAATCAAGACTCAGTAAATTTAAGAAAATTGAAATCGTATCAAGCATCTTTTCTGACCACAACACTATGAGATTAGAAATCAATTACAGGGAAAAAAAAAGTTAAAAAACACAAACACATGGAAGCTAAAAAATACATTACTACATAACCAAGAGATCACTGAAGAAATCAAAGAGAAAATCAAAAAATACCCAGAGACAAATGACAATGAAAACACGATGATCCAAAACTTATGGGATGCAGCAAAAGCAGTTCTAAGAGGGAAGTTTATAACTATACAAGTCTACCTCAAGAAACAAGAAAAATCTCAAATAAACAATCTAACTTTACACCTAAAGGAACTAGAGAAAGAAGAACAAACAAAACCCAAAGTTATTAGAAGGAAAGAAATCATAAAGATCAGAGCAGAAATAAATGAAATAGAAACAAAAAAACAATAGCAAAGATCAATAAAACTAAAAGCTGGTTCTTTGAGAAGTTAAACAAAATTGATAAACCATTAGCCAGACTCATCAAGAAAAAGAGGGAGAGGACTCAAATCAATAAAATTAGAAATGAGAAAAGAGAAGTTACAACAGACACCACAGAAATACAAAACATCGTAAGAGACTACTACAAGCAACTCTATGCCAATAAAATGGACAGCCTGGAAGAAATGGACAAATTCTTAGAAAAGTATAACCTTCCAAGACTGAACCAGGAAGAAATAGAAAATATGAACAGACCAATCACAAGTAATGAAATTGAAACTGTGATTTAAAATCTTCCAACAAACAAAAGTCCAGGACCAGATGGCTTCACAGATGAATTCTATCAAACATTTAGAGAAGAGCTAACATCCATCCTTCTCAAACTCTTCCAAAACATTGCGGAGGAAGGAACACTCCCAAACTCATTCTATGAGGCAAGCATCACCCTGATACCAAAACCAGACAAAGATACTACAAAAAAAAGAAAATTAAAGACCAATATCACTGATGAATATAGATGCAAAAATCCTTAACAAAATACTAGCAAACAGAATCCAACACACATTAAAAGGATCATACACCATGATCAAGTGGGATTTATCCCAGGGATGCAAGGATTCTTCAATATACGCAAATCAATCAAGATGATACATCGTATTAACAAATTGAGGAAAAAAACCCATATGATCATCTCATTAGATGCAGAAAAAGCTTTTGACAAAATTCAGCACCCATTTATGATAAAAACTCTTCAGAAAGTGGGCATACAGGGAACCTACCTCAACATAATAAAGGCCATATAAGACAAACCCACAGCTAACATCATTCTCAATGGTGAAAAACTGAAAGCAATTACTCTAAGATCAGGAACAGGACAAGGATGTGCACTCTCGCCACTATTATTCAATATAGTTTTGGAAGTCCTAGCCACGGCAATCAGAGAAGAAAAAGAAATAAAAGGAATACAAATTGGAAAAGAAGAAGTAAAAGTGTCACTGTTTGCAGATGACATGATACTACACATAGAGAATCCTAAAGATGCCACCAGAAAACTACTAGAGCTAATCAATGAATTTGGTAAAGTTGCAGGATACAAAATTAATGCACAGAAATCTCTTGCATTCCTATACACTAATGATGAAAAATCTGAAAGAGAAATTAAGGAAACACTCCCATTTACCACTGCAACAAAAAGAATAAAATACCTAGGAATAAACCTACCTAGGGAGACAAAAGACCTGTGTGCAGAAAACTATAAGACACTGATGAAAGAAATTAAAGATGATACCAACATGGAGAGATATACCATGTTCTTGGATTGGAAGAATCGATATTGTGAAAATGACTATACTACCCAAAGCAATCTACAGATTCAATGCAATCTCTATCAAATTACCAATGGCATTTTTTACAGAACTGGAACAAAAAATCTTAAAATTTGCATGGAGACACAAAAGACCCCAAATAGCCAAAGCAGTCTTCAGGGAAAAAAACGGAGCTGGAGGAATCAGACTCCCTGACTTAAGACTATACTACAAAGCTACAGTAATCAAGACAATATGGTACTGGCACAAAAACAGAAATATAGATCAATGGAACAGGATAGAAAGCCGAGAGATAAACCCACGCACCTATGGTCAATTAATCTATGACAAAGGAGGCAAGGATATTAAATGGAGAAAAGACAGTCTCTTCAATAAGTGGTGCTGGGAAAACTGGACAGCTGCATGTAAAAGAATGAAATTAGAACACTCCCTAACACCGTACCCAAAAATAAACTCAAAATGGATTAGAGACCTAAATGTAAGACCGGACACTATAAAACTCTTAGAGGATAACATAGGAAGAACACTCTTTGACATAAATCACAGCAAGATCTTTTTTGACCCAGCTCCTGAAGTAATGGAAATAAAAACAAAAATAAACAAATGGGACCTAATGAAACCTCAAAGCTTTTGCACAGCCAGGGAAACTATAAACAAAGCAAAAAGACAACCCTCAGAATGGGAGAAAATATTTGCAAACGAATCAATGGACAAAGGATTAATCTCCAAAATGTATAAACAGCTCATGCAGCTCAATATTAAAAAAGCAAACCATCCAATCAAAACATGGGCAGAAGACCTAAATAGACATTTCTCCAAAGAGACATAGAAATGGCCAAGAAGCACATGAAAAGCTGCTCAACATCACTAATTATTAGAGAAATGCAAATCAAAACTACAGTGAGGTATCACCTCACACCAGTTAGTGTGGGCTTCATCAGAAAATCTACAAACAGGAAATGCTGGAGAGGGTGTGGAGAAAAGGGAACCCTCTTACACTGTTGGTGGGAATGTAAATTGATACAGCCACTATGGAGAACAGTATGGAGGTTCCTTAAAAAACTAGAAATAAGGCTTCCCTAGTGGCGCAGTGGCTGAGAGTCCGCCTGCCGATGCAGGGAACACGGGTTCGTGCCCCGGTCCGGGAGGATCCCACATGTTGCGGAGCGGCTGGGCCCGTGGGCCATGGCCGCTGGGCCTGCGCGTCCGGAGCCCGTGCTCTGCAACGGGAGAGGCCACAAAAGTGAGAGCCCCACGTATCGCAAAAAAAAAAAAAAAAACTAAAAATAGAATTACCATATGACCCAGCAATCCCACTACTGGGCATATACACAGAAAAAACCATAATTCAAAAAGATGCATCCCCTGCAATGTTCATTGCAGCACTATTTACAATAGCCAGGACATGGAAGCAACCTAAATGCCCATCGACAGATGAATGGATAAAGAAGATGTGGTACATATATACAATGGAGTATTACTCAGCCATAAAAAGGAACGAATTGGGTCATTTGTAAAGATGTGGATGAAACGAGAGACTGTCATACAGAGTGAAGTAAGTCAGAAAGGGAAAAACAAATATCGCATATTAACGTATATGTGGAACCTAGAAAAATGGTACAGATGAACCAGTTTGCAGGGCAGAAATTGAGACACAGATGTAGAGAACAAACGTATGGACACCAAGGCGGGAAAGCAGTGAGGGGTTGGGTGTGGGAGGGTGACGAACTGGGAGATTGGGATTGACATGTATACACTCATGTGTATAAAATTGATGACTAATAAGAACCTGCTGTATAAAAACATAAATTAAATAAAATAAAATGAAAAGAATCCTGACTGAGGCACATGTGTGTGTCCTGTGAACCTCTCTCCATAGTGCTCTCAAGAGAGCTTCAGTAAAGACCTAGCAAAGACCTAGACTGTTTTCAAAAGTGAAGCCAGGTTTGTGTTTCTTGTGTACATATCTCTGTGCTATGGCAAGAACACGGAGGCCTGGTTTTGTTTTGATGACATACAGCATGTGTATCGGACATTGTAAATGTTAGCAGAGATTCTCCCCAACCTGTTCCCGGTGGCTGCCCTGAGAAATGAAAATGATGTGGGGAGAAAAAGAGAGAGAGGACTCAAATCAATACTTTTCTTCTCCTTTTATATTCTTCTGTACTGTTTGAATCTTTTTTTAACCATATTCATGTATTATTTTTAAATGTTTTTAACGTTTAAAGTAATTACTTAAGAAAGAAATGTGATACATCTACAGATATTATCAGTGTGTCTACATAAGAGAGATGCTCAAGTAATATATGCATCCTGGCAAGAATCATAGCCTTTTAAAGAAACAGGTGGTGAGGGCTTGGTAGTCTGCTAAAGTCGTTGAGAATCTTATCTGGAGGGCTGTCAAAACTGCACACATTTTTTTTTAGTTTTTTAATTTGGCATCTCTTGATGTTACTTTATATTACTTGTGCAAGAATTGGTTATTTTTTACACAATCTTAAGCATCAGAATAGTTGCTCCGCTCTGCAGCAGACCTAAGGCGAAGAAGGGGGCAGGGATGGGAAGAAAGGGCTCAGATTAGCAGAAAGGAGTAGGAGATAAAAATCCAGTATAGGGACTTCCCTAGTGGTCCAGTGGGTAAGACTCCATACTCCCAATGCAGGGGGCCCAGGTTCGATCCCTGGTCAGGGAACTAGATCCCGCATGCATGCTGCAACTAAGAGTCCACACACCGCAGCTAAAGATCCCGCATGCCGCAACTAAGACCCGGCACAGCCAAAATAAATAAATAAATAATTTTTTTAAAAAAATACACTTAAAAAAAATCCAGTATATATGTAGAAGTGGCCCAGAGGTTCACCCCCATTAGGAGGGGGCACTGAATAGACCATCTGTCACAGTCAAAAATAAGAGGGAGATTAAAAATGGTGGTATACCCACACAATGAAATATTTCTCAGCAACAAAAGTGAAAATACTACTGATACCCACAGCAATGTACAAAAATCTCACAGACATTATTTTAGTGCAAAAGTCAGGCACAAAAGAATACACACTGCTTGATGAAATTTATCTGAAATTCTAAAAAAGGCAAAACTACAGTGACAGAAAACAGGAGTAGGTGTATACATTTGTCAAAACTCAACCTACTGTCTACTTAAAACGGGTGCATTTTATTGTATGCAAAGTTAGGGCTAGAGTTTGGGTTAGGGTTCGATAAAGTTGATTTTTTAAAAATAGAGGAGGGGGTTTTGAGTGAGGACCTGATATGCTGGGTTACATTTACTCTGGTGTGTGTGTTTGATGCTGTTTATGAATGAATGATGCAAGAGTGTGAGCCCGCTGTTGCAGGCCATGACTAGATGGAGGCCATGTTTTCAAGAGTCAGAGAAGAGCCACCGGGCCTCTAGCCATCCCTCCCCATCCTTGGCCCAGGCACCAAGGGATCCCAGGCAAAGGTGAGCAGTTGGAACAACTCCCCTCTCCCTGCCACCCCTGCAGGAAAGGAGGGTGAGACATTCCCTGGATCATCGGTCTGAGCAGGGCCAACTGCCTTTGGCCAGCCCCAAGCTCGGGACATCATCAGGAAAGCACCATGTGTGTGAGCTGGCTGAAGCCTCCATTTTATTTTCAAGAATTGGCATTGGGCTTCCCTGGTGGCACAGTGGTTGAGAGTCCGCCTGCCGATGCAGGGGACGCGGGTTCGTGCCCCGGTCCGGAAAGATCCCACATGCCGCGGAGCGGCTGGGCCCGTGAGCCATGGCCGCTGAGCCTGCGCGTCTGGAGCCTGTGCTCCGCAACGGGAGAGGCCACAACAGTGAGAGGCCCGCGTACCGAAAAAAAGAAAAAGAAAAAAAAAAGAATTGGCATTTATCCCTATGGGAAAATAGATGAGCAACATCATGGGAAAAGCAGACTCAAGAAGGTAATGACCATGACGGCCGCAGTCGCTTCACGTCCCACCAGCAGATCAACACGAGATCTGGGATCGCCAGCACCACAGCCACCCGCTCCAGAGCACAGCTCTGCCCGTGAGTGGCCCAGCCCCAGCCCCAGTCCCCGCTCCCAGGTCCCTGCAGCCAGCAGTCTCATGACTAGGTCCCACCAACCAGTGGCAGGCAGCCTCTGCACAAGGCAGAGACTGGGGTCCTGCCACACCTACCAGACCCCCCCACATAGTCAGCCTGCCACCACAGAAGGACCAACACAGCCCAAATAGGGGGCATCCCTAGAGCACATACCTCTTGTGACCAGAGGGGAGTGCGCTGCTGGGACACATAGGATGTCTCATACAAAAGGCCACTTCTCCGAGATCAGGAAATGCAACCAGCCTACCAGATACATGCAAATAAAAACAGCAAATTAGGCAAAGTAAGGCAACAGAGGAATATCGTCCAAACAAGGGAATAGGCTAAACCCCAGAAGAAGAACTAAGTGAAGTGGAGATTGACAATCTACCCTATAGAACGTTCACGGTAATGATCATAAAGATGTTCAAAGAACACAGAAGATTGGATGACCAATGAGAAGTTAGGAGTTTTTAACAGAGTTAGAAAATACAAAGAAGAACCAAACAGAGATGAAGAATACAATAACTGAAATGAAAAATACTCTAGAAGGAATCAACAACAGCTTACATGGTACAGAGGAACAGATCAAGGAACTGGAAAGCAAAGTAGTGAAAATCACTGACACTGAACAGGAAAAAAGAAAAAAGAATGAAAAGAACTGAGGACAATTTAGGAGACTTCTGGGACAACATGAAAAGTGCTAATATTCACATTATAGGGGTCCCAGAAGGAGAAGAGAGAGACAAAGGGGCTGAGAACATATTTGAAGACATAATAACTGAAAACTTCCCTAACCTGGGAAAGGAAACAGTCACCCAAGTCCAGGAAGCTCAGAGAGTCCCATACAGGATGAGCCCAAAGAGGAACATGCCAAGACACACTGTAATTAAAATGACAAAAATTAAAGCTAGAGGGAAAATACTAAAAGCAACAAGGGAAAAGCATCTAGTTACATATAAGGGAACTCCCATAAGACTGTCAGCTGACTTTTGAGCAGAAACCCTGCAGGCCAGAAGGGAGTGGCATGATATATTTAATGTGATGAAAGGGGAAAACCTACAATCAGGAATACTCTAGCAAGCAAGGCTCTCAGTCAGATTTGATGGAGAGACAAAAAGTTTTACAGACAAGCAAAAGCTAAAAGAGTTCAGCACCACCGAACCAGCTTTATAAGAAATGCTAAAGGGACTTCTCTAAGCTAAAAAGGAAAGACCACAACTAGAAACATGAAGATTACAAGAGGAAAACTTTCATTGGTAAAGGCAAATATACAGTAAAGGTAGTAATCAGCCGTGTATAAAGCTAGTAGGAAAGTTAAAAGACAAAAGTAGTAAAATCATCTATATCCACAATTAGTGGTTAAGGGATATACAAAACTAAAAGATATCAATTATGATGTCAAAAACAGTAAGCGTAGTGGATAGGAGTAAAACTACAGGGTTGTTAAAATGCATTTGAACTTAAGTGATCAGCAACTTAAAATAATCACACGTATACATATAGATTGCTACGTACAGTAAATAGCTGTGTAATATCTTTGTATGGTGACATGACTAGAATTATCCTGGTGATTCTGATATGTATAGAAAAATCAAATCACTAAGTTGTGTAACAGGAACTAACATAGTGTTATAGGTCAATTATACTTCAAAAACAAACAAACAAACTCACAGAAAAAGAGACCAGATTTGTTGTTATCAGAGGTTGGGGGTGGGAGGGGGAGGGGATGAAGGTATTCAAAAGGTACAAACTTCCAAGTTAAATAAGTACTAGGGATGTAATATACCACAGGATAAATAGAACTAACACTGCTGATTTTATATATGAAAGATGTTAAGAGAGAAAAACAATTTTTTTCTATTTCTTTAATTTTGTATCTATATGAGATGTTGCATGTTCACTAAACTTACTGTGATCATCATTTCATGATGTATATAAGTCAGATCATTATGCGGTACACCTTAGACTCATACAGTGCTGTATGTCAATTATATGTCAATAAAACTGGAAGAAAAAACATTCTCATCACAAGTGGAAAAAAATGTAACTATGATGATGAATGCTAACTAAACTTACTGTGGTGGTCATTTCTCAATACATATATGTATCAAATCATTATGTTATATACTTTTAATACAATGTTATATATCAATAATACCTCAATACAACTGGAAAAATTGTTTCACTAAAAATAAAGCAAAAAGAACTTGGTGAAAAAAATAATGAGAAGGTGGGCTCTGGGCTGAGGACCAATTCATATATTTATCCAGGGAATTTAAGGCTAAAAGCGCTTTTTGATGAGAAGATTCTCAGAGGCTCCAAAGATTAATATCAGCTGCAGTTAGGTTAAAAGAAAATTAATTGTGATAATTCATCACAAAAACACACTACATGTATGTGTAGCTGCCTGGCTTACAGGGTGCTTTCGTTTAAATTATTATACTTGGTCTTTTTTTTTTTGGCCACAGAGCGCAGCATGCAGGATCTCCAGCCAGGGATGGAACCCGTGCCCCCTGCGTTGGAAGCGCAGAGTCTTAACCACTGGACTGCCAGGGAAGTCCCTGTTACACTTGATCTTCACAGCAGTTTTAAAGACAGGAAATGCATTATTATTCCGGCTCAAGTTCATTCTGTAAAATTTCATATCAATTCAGAAAAGCCCTTTGAAGATTTAATTCATTGACAAACACTGTTTGATGTGGTCAGGTAGAACTATGTTATTAAAATCACCTAAAGCATATTCGGATCTCTGCAATGTCCTTGGGACACCTTTGAAGCGCCATATGATGAGTAGCAGGGCCAGGCTGAGACGTGATCTGTTCTCAATCCCGCCCCTCCTGGGCTCGGCTGGACAGTCCCTTCCTGTGTAACCCACGCCCTACTCTGTCCCTTTATAGTTTTGTCTGTAAAGCCAGGAGTTCGTGTTTGATGGGTAGCTGCTTTTATTATAATTAAGTCTTCAGTAGAAAAATCACCTAAATTCATGGATGACATGAAGTAGTCTCTTGGTTGGCTACTCAGGGAAAGACAGCCTGAGACCCCAGCAGGACAGCAGGACCCTGGCATGGGGGTGGTCCCCCCGAAGGTCAGCACTGGGCCTGGGAACGGTTGGGGAAGGCGTCCAGGACGGGGAACCATGTGTATCCGACCTGCCTCCCAGGGATGCTGGGGAAATACCGCACTACCAGGGACAGAACCACTTCACCCTGGGTGGACGCACACCGCTATCACTATTAGTATTCATATTACCATTGCTCTTTTTATGGATGACGTCTCTTCTTTTTTTTTTTAATTAATTTATTTATTTATTTATTTATGGCTGCATTGGGTCTTCGTTGCTGTGCACAGGCTTTCTCTAGTTGCGGCGAGCAGGGGCTACTCTTCCTTGCAGCACAGCTTCTTATTGCGGTGGCTTCCCTTTTTGCAGAGCACGGGCTCTAGGCACATGGGCTTCAGTAGTTGTGGCATGTGGGCTCAGTAGTTGTGGCTTGCGGGCTCTAGAGTGCAGGCTCAGTAGTTGTGGCACACGGGCTTAGTTGCTCCACGGCATGAGGGATCTTCCCAGACCAGGGCTCGAACCCGTGTCCCCTGCATTGGCAGGTGGATTCTTAACCACTGCACCACCAGGGAAGCCCCTGGATGGCGTCTCCTCTTTCTCATGGGCATGTTAAGCCTCTCTGGAAGGGCCAAGCCTCACCGAAATACTGTGCACAGATGAAACCACGGGTCATGGAAGACTGGCCCATGGTCTGCAGGATGGTCTGCAAGATGGTCTGCAGGAATGTTGACCTCAAGATGGTCTGCAGGAATCTGTTGTCTGGGCAGCTTATCAGGGACACCTACCCGGCCAAGAGCCACAGCCCAGGCTGTGCTGCTGCTGAGAGATAACCTAACCTGTCTCCTCCTCCAGGCCTCACAGCTCCCCGCCTCCTGTGAACCTCATTGCACTCTCTGGTGTGTCACTGCACTAGAAATGAATTGGTTCTGTCTCCCCACTTGCCTTTGAGGTCCAAGGAGGCTGGACTGTACCTCGGGCTGTGGAGAAGGGTGGGGTGTAATGGGGGGATCGGCTGAGGGGGAGAGGGAAGGCTTGGGGCCCTGTCTCTGCTCTGCCAGGTGCACTGTAGACCCTCTAAGCCTCTCTTTTCCCATCTGTATAAGGGGAGAAATAAACCCTACCTACCTGGTACGGCTTAAAGCTGCACTGTCCACTATGGTAGCCACTAGCCACGAATGGCTGTTGAGAACTTGAAGTGTGGCTAGTCCGAATGGAGATGTGCTCTAAGTGGAAAATACACACCAGATAGCAAAGACTTAGTACCAAAAAATAAATATAAAATCTCTTAATAATTTTTATAGTCATTACACAATATTTTCGATATATTGGGTTAAATCTATTATTAAAATTAATTTCACCTGTTTCTTTTTTCAAAACGTGGCTACTAGAAAAGTTACACTTACATACAGGCTCACGTTATGCTTCTATTGGACAGTGCTAGTTGAGAAAACCAACAAGACACGTAGACAGCTATTTGGATGGACAGAGTCGTTACAACTCTCTTTCCTACGTTGCCCTCTTCTCCCTGCACCTCGCAGAATGTGGGTTTGAAAAATCCCCATCAAACATAAAAATCTTGGAATTTTTCAACTGAAAAGTTCAGGGAATCCAAACCTCCCCACCCCACCCAATGTAGACAAAGAAATTGAGACTTGGAGCAAACTATTAGATATCCCCTGATGATCAACCAGGAAGATAACCTTTTCCCCAGGAGTTTGGGGACTTTTCTGTCCCAGAAGCCACTTTCAAATATCTTTTTAAAATTAGCTTTTACGTTAATAAAACGGCTTTCATTTGTGTCACACGTAGATTCTTTCTCCCTGTCAGTCTCTGCCTGGTGTTCCTCAGCAACCTAATAATAAAGGAGCTCTGGGAACAGAATTGTGGTTGCCAAGGGTGAGAAGAGGTGGGGGAGGGATTGAGTGGGAGTTTGGGGTTAACAGATGCAAACTAGTATATATAGAATGGATACACAACAAGGTCCTACTGTAGAGCACAGGGAATTATATTTCAATATCCTGTGATAAACCGTAATGAAAAAGAATGTATGTATAACTGAATCACTTTGCTGTACAGCAGAAATTAACACAACATTGTAAATCAATTTTGGTTCAATAAAAAAAAAAAAGAAAAAAAATGTTAACTTCATTGAAAAAATAATTTATTAATTAGTTAATTAATTAGCTCTGGGTTCCCTGTACATACAAAAGCTCTGGGGTTAACAGAGTCCAGTTCAAATGGCCCTGGACAGGAAAACACCAAACCCACGTGATGTCCTTCTCCCTGGACTTCAGCTTGCTGGGCTCTAAAATGGACCCTGACCCCGCTCTACCTTGTGCTTACCTTGGAGCAAAGGCCCAGTGAGGGCTGAGACACACATGTAAGTCTTTTGTAAGTAAATTATCTGTCAGAAACTTGTGAGTCCCACATGCTATTAATGGATGAGAAGAATGAGGCAATGTTTTGGCACAAATCCTCACAGGGCTTGTCAGCAGACAGCAGCTGCTGCAAACTATAGGCATCTGAGAGTCTAAGCTCTTCCAACCCACATTTAGGAGGTGAGAAGACAGAGGTCACAGAGGAGGAGGGGAAGGGGCTGCCCAAAGACCAGAGGCCAAGTTTGTAGACACTTGGAAGAGCACTTACGCCGTCCCTGGTTAGTGTTCTACAACCACTTCGCTTGGAAGTTTTGAAATAACATTCTTTTCTTAACACAAAGCAGACTCTTTTAGAATTTTTTGAAAATACACAGAAAAAAAATCCCATCACCCAGTTCCCACCCACCCCCTGCCCCACCAACCAGAGATAATCCCATCAACTGTTTAGCATCTTTTTAAAATATAGTGTTTTTTCTACTCGTGTGAACATATATGTACTTTGTCTTTTACAAAAATGTGATACTACAACAGTTTGTATTTTTTTCCCTCTGAATAAATAGTAAACATTTTTCCAAGTGAAATATCTTTTCACAGTATTATTACATTACCATTAATGATGTCATGATATTCCATTGAATGAATGTTTAACCGATTCCTGATTATTGGGCATTGAGGTTTTCTCCAGTTTTTCCCAATTATAACAATGCTACCATGAGCATTCTAGAAGAAAATATATGGAATGAGCTCCCTGACAATGGTCTTGGCAATGATTTTTTTGATGACATCAAAAGCACAGGCAATAAAAGCAAAAATAAACAAGAGATATTATAACAGACAAAAAGCTTCTGCACAGCAAGGAAAAAATTAACAAAATAAAAAGTCAACTTCTAGAATGGGAGAAAATCTTTGCAAAACACATATCAGATTAGGGGTTAATATCCAAAATGTATAAGGAAATTATACAACTCAATTGCAAACAATAATAGTCCAATTTAAAAGCGGGCAAAGGAACTGAATAGATGTTTCTCTAAAGAAGATATACAAATGGGCAACATGTATATGAAAAGATGCTCAATATCCCTAATTATCAGGGAAGTGCAAATCAAAACCACAGTGAGATATCATCTCATATCCGTTAGAATGGCTATTATCAAAAAGGCAAGAGATAACAAGTGCTGATGAGGTTTTGAAGAAAAGAGAACATTTCTCCACTGTTGGTGGGAATGTAAATTGGTAAAGCCACTATGGAAAACAGTATGCAAGTTCCTCAAAAACTTAAAAATAGAACTACCATATAATCCAGTAATCTCACTTCTTAGTATATATCCAGAGGAAATGAAATCAGAATCTTTTTTTGTTTTGTTTCGATTTTTTGGCTGCGTTGGGTCTTCGTTGCTGCACACAGGCTTTCTCTAGTTGCGGCGAGCGGGGCTACTCCTCGTTGCGGTGCACGGGCTTCTCATGGCAGTGGCTTCTCTCATTGCGGAGCCCAGGCTCTAGGTGTGTGGGCCTCAGTAGTTGCAGCACATGGGCTCAGTAGTTGTGGCTCGCAGGCTCTAGAGCACAGGTTCAGTAGTTGTGGCACACGGGCTTAGTTGCTCCGTGGCATGTGGGATCTTCCCGGACCAGGGATCGAACCCGTGTCCCCTGCATTAGCTGGTGGATTCTTAATCACTGCACCACCAGGGAAGTCCCTGAAATCAGGATCTTAAAGCAATATCTGCACTCCCATGTTCATTGCAATATTATTCACAATAGCCAAGATATGGAAACAACCAAAGTGTCTGTTGATGGATGAATAGATAAAGAAATTGTGAGATATTTTATCAATGCTAATAAAATGGGGAAATATATATATATATGATGGAATGTTTTTCAGCCTTAAAAAAGAGGAAATCCTTGTCATACTGAGTGAAGTAAGTCAGGCAAAGAAAAACAAATACCATATGATATTGCTTATATGTGGAATCTAAAAAAATGGTAAAAATGAACTTCTTTACAACACAGAAATAGAGTCACAGATATAGAAAACAAACTTATGGTTACCGAGGGGGAAAGCAGGGAGGGGGGTTGGGGAGGGATAAATTGGGAGATTGGGATTGACATATACACACTACTATATATAAAATAGATAACTGAGGGCTTCCGTGGTGGCGCAGTGGTTGAGAGTCCGCCTGCCGATGCAGGGGACACGGGTTCGTGCCCCGGGCCGGGAGAATCCCACATGCCGCGGAGCGGCTGGGCCCGTGAGCCATGGCCGCTGAGCCTGCGCGTCCGGAGCCTGTGCTCCGCGATGGGAGAGGCCACAGCAGTGAGAGGCCCGCATACCGCAAAAAAAAAAAAAAAAAAAAGATAACTGAGAAGAACGTACTGTATAGCACAGGGAACTCTGCTCCATGCTGTGTGGTGACCTAAATGGGAAGGAAATCTAAAAAAGAGGGGATATATGTATGTGTATAACTGATTAATTTTGTGTACACCTGAAACTAACACAACATTGTAAATCAAGTATACTCCAATAAAAATTAATTTTTTTAAAAAAGAGGAAAGTCCTGTCATTTGCAATCACATGGATGAACTGGGAGGATATTATGCAAGGTGAAATAAACCAGACACAGAAAGACAAATATTGCATGATATCAGTTATATGTAGAATCTAAAAAAGTTGAACTTAGAGAAACAGAAACTTAAGAAATGGTGTTTCCTGGGACTTCCCTGGTGGTGCAGAGGTTAAGAATCCTCCTGCCAATGTAGGGGACATGGGTTCAAGCCCTGGTCCGGGAGGATCCCACATGCCGCGGAGCAACTAAGCCCATGCGCCACAACTACCGAAGCCTGCGCGCCTAGAGCCCATGCTCCGCAACAAGAGAAGCCACCGCAATGAGAAGCCCGTGCACTGCAACGAAGAGTAGCCTCACTCGCCGCAACTAGAGAAAAGCCCACGCGCAGCAACGAAGACCCAATGCAGCCAAAAATAAATAAATTTATTTTTTTAAAAAAAGGAATTAGTCCTTTAAGCCCAGTAGATGAATCATAGTCACATGGACACTGGTAAATTCCCTCAGGACCAGGACCTTAGATTCCCCTCCCCTCTGGGAAGGAGGGCCCACCTCTGCCAGGACAACTACTGGGATAAATAGGGCAGCGCTGCCTCCTCCATGGAGCCCACAACCCAGGGATTCTAGAATTCTCTCCCCCTCTGCATCAGAGACAAGAGCTCAGATCAAAGACTCTAGTGACAGGCATCCCAAGGGTACCAGTTAGGATGGCTTCAGCTGCAAGAAACAGGAAACCTGACTCAAACTGGCTTAAGCCATCAAAGAAATTTCTAGGCCCAGGTGACGGAAGTCCACAGGGAGCCTTCCTCCAGTAGCTCAGTGACTTTGCAAGGACTTGCTTCTTTCCTGAGCTTTGCACTGTCTTCCTCATTGTTAGCAGCATCCTTGGGAAAGGCTTGGGGCTCCCTTTGCATTGTGCTGATAATCACACAGCAGAAAACTCTTTGGCCCAGAATTCCCAGCAAAAGTCCTGACGTTCGCTTTGATTAGACCATACTTGTTCACATGTCCATCTGGGAGAAGGGTAGAATTGGCTTGTCTTGATCACCTTAGAGCTGGGACCACTTAAATCCCCACCGGAAATCTGGGCCTGCGGGGGAAAGGGAAGAGGGAAAACGGAATGGATGCTAAGATACCCCGACGTGTCCACTGCACCAGGCTTCCTGAAGAAGCCGGGAAGGAAGCAGCGTGGAGGCTGAAATCTGAAAAGAAATACTTGTATCACTGGAGAAACTTTGCCCCTTACATCTTAGATAGATTCATAACATCATTTTTCTTTATACCATCTTTATCATTTCTTCCCAAGCTCAGGATTCAAAAACCCTGTCAGCCAGAAATGAAGACCCAGAAAATGCATGTGACCTAAATCAGGAACGAGACCCCCAATACCAGACAAAGCCAGAGTCTCGCTGCCTGATCTGTCCAGCCCCTCCATAAAGGGCACACATAAGCTCTAAGTGACAGGTGCCATGTCACAGTGTTTTGTCTGGAAAACAATTTGCAACCATCAGAGCAAAAAGTGCCCTGGTGGGCTTCCCTGGTGGTCCAGTGGTCAAGATTCTGTGCTTCCACTGCAGGGGGCGCGGGTTCGCTCCCTGGTCGGGAAGTTCCGCATGCCCGGCAGTGCAGCCAAAAAAGAAAAAACAGTGCCCTGGTGATGCAGGCTGGTCTGTCACAGCCACTGTCCTTCCTGAGTTGCTCAGCTGTTCCTTGATGCCAGGAGGGCTGCTCGGGAAGAAGCAAGAAAGCCACAAGCCCCCAGCCTGCTGTTAGCGCAGCGACTTTGGGAGAGCAGTGCCTAGAACAACCCCTCTATCTTCTCGAAACATGTTTCTCATCAGCTGCTTCCAGCAGTTTTGCGTCATCAAGTAGATCCGTGGCTCCTACCCACAAACTCTGCTCTGTTTAACAGAAACTCCTGCGAGATGGCAGTGGGTGGGGAGGTGGGGGGCAAATCAAAGCTTAGCCTGTTTTGGCAACATGATGCCTCAAGATTCCTCCTGCGGTCAGGGTCAACCATGCTGGTACAGACCATGGGGTTGCACTGGGAATGCCAGAGTTGCATGCCAGGCATTCAGAAAATGGCAGCATTGTCAATATCCTTATAGTTATGCCTGCAAATCAGACTATGTTTAGTCCAACACTGCTCCTTTGTTCATTGATAGAGGCGCTCTTCCCAAGAGTATAAGACCCCAGCAATAAAACCCCAGAAACGGGTAACAGAGGCATCTCTACTATGTCCAAAGCCAACCATAACCTCCCTGTTCCTTATGTTCCTTCTCCTTCAGTTGCCAGTTATCTTGATTGGCTTTGAAGACCCCAAAAACACAGGTCACAGATTTGATGGTAAGAACTCTTTTCTCCAAGCACATGAGGAAGTCTCAATGGTGTTGTCTCTGTGGTATCCAGATCTTCTGCTGGCTGCAGATTTTTCTGAAGGAGCTATTGCCAAAGCACACAGCAAATGTTGCTTCAATGCTCCTTAAATAATTTTCCCAGCACTCACTTACTTTAAGAGGAGCAGTCCACTTGGCATCCAGCAATCTCATTTATCTCAGATTTGGAAATGCTCCTGCCTTACCTGTTGAGTGTTTTCTCTCTGTATGGGCACCAGATACACTGTCCTCCGTTGCTTTTAACCTTCTCCATTGCAGTAATGACACATTCCTAGTGTGCTGGCTGTGTGACCTTGGATTATTCCCTAACCTCAAGAATCCCTTAGTCTTCTCATCTATAAGATATAACTTCCTGATTGAACTATTATGAATATTAAATGAATTAAAGCAAAGTGAGTGCTAAATTAACGTGAACTATGACTAATTTTGCACCAACCTAATTGCTGATTTCCCTGTGACCAAATCCATCTAAAAATTATGACACAGGGGGCTTCCCTGGTGGCGCAGTAGTTGAGAGTCTGCCTGCCGATGCAGGGGACACGGGTTCGTGCCCCGGTCCAGGAAGATCCCACATGCCGCGGAGCGGCTGGGCCCGTGAGCCATGGCCGCTGAGCCTGCACGTCCGGAGCCTGTGCTCCACAAGGGGAGAGGCCACAGCAGTGAGAGGCCCATGTACCGCAAAAAAAAAAAAAAAAAAAAAATTATGACACAGAAGACCTAAACTGTACCTATTTCATAATTACATATTTAACTAGAAATTAAATATGCAGTTAAAGCAAAGACTAGAACAGAACATGGACAAATGAAAATAGTAGATTGGGAGTCATGGTAGGTGATTATTTTATTTTTTATTAATTTTTATTAGAGTATGGTTGCTTTACAATGTTGTGTTAGCCTCCACTACACAACAAAATGAATCAGCCATACACATACATATTCCCCTCCGTTTTGGACTTCCTTCCCATTCAGGTCACCACAGTGCATTAGGTAGAGTTCCCTGGGCTATACAGTATGTTCCCATCAGTTGTCTATTTTATACATAGTATCAACAATGTATATGTGTCAATCCCAGTCTCCCAATTCCTCCCACCCCACCACCTTCCCCCTTGGTGTCCATACATTTGTTCTCTACGTCTGTGTCTCTATTTCTACTTTGCAGATAAGATCATCTATGCCATTTTTCTAGATTCCGCATATATGTGTCATTATAAGATATTTGCTTTTCTCTTTCTGACTTACTTCACTCTGTATGACACTCTCTAAGTCCAAGTACGTGATTTTATTTTATTTTATTTTTATTATTTTATTTATTTTTGGCTGCGTTGGGTCTTCACTGCGCGCGGGCTTTCTCTAGTTGCCGCGAGCAGGGGCTACTCTTCGTTGCAGTGCACGGGCTTCTCATTGCGGTGGCTTCTCTTGTTGCAGAGCACGGGCTCTAGGCGCAGCCTTCAGTAGTTGTGGCACGCAGGCTCAGTGGTTGTGACTCACGGGCCCTAGAGCGCAGGCTCAGTAGTTGTGGCGCACAGGCTTAGTTGCTCCGCGGCATGTGGGATCTTCCCGGACCAGGGCTCAAACCCGTGTCCCCTGCATTGGCAGGCGTATTCTTAACCACTGCGCCACCAGGGAAGCCCCAGGTAGGTGATTTTATAATGTACTGTTTGTATAACATGGGAAAAGTCAACCCAAAATAGTCGTATTGGGTGAATTTAAAATTTTGAAATACATGTAATACATATATTTTGTGACAGCCATATATATATATCTTCCCTTCAGTTTCTGCCTTCACTATAGCTCTGGTTACTATTGTCACATAACAAGCTATCCCAAAAGTTAGCGGCTCAAAAGAAGCATTTTATTTTGCTCATGATTTGGGGGATCAGGAATTCGGGGAGGGCTCCCAACGGAGCTCTTCTCTGCTCCACACGGCAGCAGGTGAGGCTGGAGAATCAACTTCCAACATGGCTCACTCACATGGCTGGCAAGTTGGGACTGGCTGTCGACCAGGAACCTTGGTTCCTCTCCATGAATCTGCCTGGGCTACATCACAACACTGCCGCCAAGTCTCTTCCCCAGACCAAGTGTTCTAAGAGACAGGAAGTGGAAGCCGCCAGCCTCTCAGGGGCCGGGTCTGGAAATTGGCAGAGTCACTTCTGCCAAAGTCTATGACTCAAAGCAGAGACAGCCCACCCTGAGGTTTCAGGAGAGGGGACACAGACTCCGCCTCTATGGGGAGAGGGTCAAAGAATTTGTGGCCATTCTTAAACTGCCACAGTTACCCTTTTCTCATGCCAGCTTGCATGCCGAAGCGACAGACAAGGCACTACCGTTTCATACCTCATACGCTTCCTCTCTCACCTCAGCCTCTCTTATTCCTTCCTAGATCCTGGTCCTTTGCCCATCTGTCATCTCTCACACCTGCAGACGCTCATCTCTAGTTACAGATTCAGAAGCTACACTACATTGCAGTGACGTACTGTTAATCAAGAGCTTTGGAATCTGGTAGACCTGGGTTAGAATCAACTCTATCAGTGACTTGCTGTGACCCTGAACAAATTACTTAATATCTGACACTCAATTTCCTCACCTGAAATAAGAAGCCTACTCATAAGATTGCTGGGAGGATTAATAAATAACGTATTTGGCAAAAACTGTAATGTCCGACAATGCCAAGTGTTGACAAAGGCATAGAACTGGAACTTTATACACTGCTCGTGAGAGCATATACTGCTTCAAGTTTTGGAGACCAACTTGGCAATATATGGTAAGATTAAAGATGAACATATACTACAATGCAGTGGTTCTACACCTAGATTTAGACCCTGAGAAACTCCTGCACAGATGCCCAAGGAAATCCATATAAGAATACTAATGGATGGACTTCCCTGGTGGTCCAGTGGTTAAGACTCTGCACTTCCACTTCCACCTGTTCGATCCCTGGTCAGGGAAGATCCTGCATGCCTGGCAGCGGGGCCAAAAAAAAAAAAAGCAAGAATACTAAGGGTAGCACTGTTTTTAATTGCCAAAAATTGGAAACCACCTAAATGTTGACCAGGAAAAGAGATAATCAACTGTGATGTGGTCATGTATGGGCCAGAGCTACTCATACTAACACGGAGGAATCTCACTACTACAATGTATAAAAAGTAATTAGAATGAAAATGCACATGGTGTGAAGCCATTTACATATAGCTTGAAACATGCAAAACAATGTTATGTCTTATTTAGGGAAAAAAGCATGTGTAGTAAAGGTAAAAAGAAACAGTAAACACTAAATTTGGTCACTTGTCAGTAGTCCTGAATGGAACAAGAGGAAAACAGTCCAGGCCCTGGAATCTTAAACTACACGGTGGGTACGAGAGTGTTCATTATTTTATTCTTTTTATAACCTTCTCTATGTCTGAAATATTTCACATCAAACTTTGAAAGTTTTAAAGACCTGTTTATAGGGACTTCCCTGGCGGTCCAGTGGTTAAGACTCCGCGCTTCCACAGGTTCATTCCCTGGTTGGGGAACTAAGATCTCCCATGCCTGTGGAGTGGCCAAAATAAACAAGTGAATAAAGACCTATTTATAGTGAGTATGTGTGCAACGCCGGGGATGAGTCAAAGGCTCAACGTCCACTAGGAAATGCCTTCATTTTCACTCCGTCATTCCACCCCTTGTTACCTACTCACCTTTGGGACCCTCTCCTTCACTCCACCCTTAAGCTAGAAAAAGGTGTTTCCATTTTTACGGGAGTTCAAATGAGTGTGTGACTAAGGTCACGAGAAGCCACATTTATCTGGTTGCCTGGATCTGGACCAACTGAGTCAGACTGGATTTTGAGAACAGTAACTTTTTTTTTCCCCAAGGGAAAGAAATCAAATTTACAGTTGCACATATATACAATGGAATATTCCTCAGCCATAAAAACGAACAAAATAATGCCATTTGCAGCAACATGGATGGACCTAGAGATTGTCATACTGAGTGAAATCAGACAGAGAAAAAGACACATCATATGATATCCCTTATAAGCGGAATCTAAAAAGAAATGATACAAATGAACTTACTTACAAAACAGACTCACAGACTTAGAGAACAAACTTATGGTTAGCAGGGTGGACGGGTCGGGGGAAGGGATAGCTAGGGAGTTTGGGACTGACATGTACACACGGCTATATTTAAAATAGATAACCAACAAGGACCTGCTGTATAACACAGGGAACTCTGCTCAATATTATGTAGCAACCTAACTGGGAAAAGAATTTGAAAAAGAATAGATACATGTATATGTATAACTGAATCACTTTGCTGTACACCTGAAACTATCACAACATTGTTAATCAAGTATACTCCATTATAGAGTAAAAAGTTAACAAAGAAATCAAATTTATAAATATGCCATGTGGTCAAACACTAACAGTGGGAAGATTTTTTAAAGTGCTGATTTGAGAACAAGGCATGCCAGTACACCTAGTTCAGTTCCTTCATTCCCATTCAATGGAATGTAACAGACAGCACTCATTTACCCCACGTGACCACTGTCGGCTGCCTGTTTCCAAGTTCTGAACCGTGGAAGCATGTTGGAATCCTCAAGAGAGCTTTTAAAAATCCTGTGCCCAGATCCCACCTATACCAATTAAATCCCAATGCCCCTGGAAAGAACCCAGGCCTCAGGTCTCCCGATGAGTCCAATGGGGCAGGCACAGTAGAGAATCACTCGCCTATTTGGTCCTCTCAAGAGAATAACACCCTGAAACATCAGACACCACCTGTGAATTCAGGTCGTTTTCCCTCATCCTTTCATATGTAAAATACTCATTAATTCCTTCTAAAGCTTTTATAATTCAAGACAATTATGGATACAATGACAGAAATAAGACTGCTTCGGCTTTGGACTGTGTCAAAGTGACGGCTGACTACACCGTGTCTGTTCTACCCAGTTCTTAATAATACAACTCCAACTTTTAGCCAAGATGTGGTCACCCAACTGAAAACCGCCATTTCCCAGAGCGAAGTATGAGGGAGATAAGAGAGCTTTCCTTTACCGAACGAAGAATGCCAACTAATAAATGTTCAAGGTGTAAGAAAAATAGAACATCACCCATTTTACAACCAGTTTGGCAAAAATGGATTCAGGCAAGATTCATCAATGGATACTGAGGCCACTGAATGCAAGACGGCTGTGAGGCACAGGACAGTCACACAATCTCAAAATCTCACCCCACAGATAAGGTATTAATTCCAAACGTGCTCTGAAGATGAAGAAATCCGGCAGACGCCCCTGTGTTGGTTGCTAAGCTAGACCACATCTCAGCTGCAAACCCAGCCCTCCCGACTTTGTGGTGCCGCTGGGGCTGGAACTCTCCCAACCACGTGTTCGCCGGCTTTGGTCACAGCATGCGTGTGGGATCTTAGTTCCCTGACCACGGATGGAACCCGGGTTCCCTGCATTGGGAGCGTGGGGTCTTGTTCCAATTGTTCACATTTGCTCAGTAGGGGAGCTGTGAGGACCTGGCCAGGAAAAGGAACTACTCCTGGTCAGCTTCCTGTTCCTTCCATTTCTTCACATTTCTTCATTCCCACAGCAGCAGTTCCCCCACCCCAACCAGCTGCATCCTGTTGGTAGTTTTTCAGCCCTCACAGAGTCATCCTCTTCACACCTAGCCGCCAGCGTGCCCTCCTCAGGCGTTTGGGTCCCAGGCCCATGGGACTCCTTCCAAACTGAGACACCATTTCCAGCCCATCAGTAACTGGCGGAAGAAAAACTTTCTTCTGTGTTCTTGGGATTTTCCATCACTCACAGTTTAACCGAATCCTAATGTATACAGGGTCTGAATACACTTTTCTTCAAAGGCAAGCCACCAAAATTAAATCCTTCATTTCAGATTTAAGAAATACATAAAGGTACAGTTAAGGAAAATTACTTAACAGTCACTCCATAGTCAAGGAAGGGTATCTAGGGGAATCAGTGTTAAGTTAACCATGACCGTGTCAAGAAAAGTTACATATATTTATTTAGAGGATGAGACCAGTTAGTAAACACTACTTAAGAAGTGCTTAAGAAGGCACACTTTACAGGCATTATTTTAATTAATCCTCATGAAAATCCTGGGACCTAAGTACCATTATTATCACCAATCTTCAGACAGGGACCTGAGGCTCAGAAAGATTAAATGACCTCAAGGATACGCAAGTGGTAGAGCTGGAATTGGAACCTCGACAGGTCTAGCTCCAAAGCTTATGTTCGGAACCACTACACTCCACCACACACAGGAAGTAATCACTGTCTTTAAGATCGCTGATTCTGGGCTTCCCTGGTGGCGCAGTGGTTGACAGTCCGCCTGCCAATGCAGGGGACACGGGTTCGAGCCCGGGTCTGGGAGGATCCCACATGCCGCGGAGCAACTAGGCCCGTGAGCCACAACTACTGAGCCTGCACATCTGGAGCCTGTGCTCCACAACAAGAGAGGCCGCGATAGTGAGAGGCCCGCGCACTGCGATGAAGAGTGGCCCCCGCTTGCCACAACTAGAGAAAGCCCTTGCACAGAAACGAAGACCGAACACAGCAAAAATAAATAAATTAATAAACTCCTACCCCCAACATCTTCTTTAAAAAAAAAAAAAAAAATCTCTGATTCTGGGGCTTCCCTGGTGGTGCAGTGGATAAGACTGCACACTCCCAATGCAGGGAACCTGGGTTCCATCCCTGGTCAGGGAACTAGATCCCACATGCATGCTGCAACTAAGAGTTCACATGCCGCAACTAAGGAGCCCGCCTGCTGCAACTAAGACCCGGTTCAACCAAATAAATACATTTTTAAAACTTAAAAAAAAAAAGATCTCCGATTCCAATGGCAACTTTGAATTTAAAGCCCTTTTCTGTGGTAGTGACGACAGAACCACTCTAAGAAAAACCAAAGATGCTAAACAGAAGAGTCACACCAACTCTATACTCACAAGCTGACAGTAATTCCAGAAAGCTGGCAAGGCCAACCACATTTAGACTGAAGGAGAGCTTGCCAGAAGCCAAGACCTTAGCTAAAAGATTACCTCCCTTCCAAATCAATAAGGTACACACAAGGCCCATTGTATGACTATTCAACGAATGGGCAACATTGACTAACGTTCCCAGAATGTGGCTCCCTCAAAGTTTTTAATTGAAATTCAATTTAATAAAAGCTCCCAGAAAAAGACATCAAATCAATAGGCTCTTGGTTCTCCCAGGCTGAAATCTGATCTCTAATGGTCCTCGTACACAGCACAGGCTTGCCCTGGGACTTCCAAAACTCCATTACCCTTAGTGCTAAACTACAAGGTACTATTTCACTTTAGAAACCAAACCGGCAACTCATCTGTCAACGATTATTTTGCAAAGCAGGTCACAGTTAGTTGAAAATTATATTTTTCCAATTAGCACAATGGGAAACACTACGGAGGCATTCAGCCCAAGCCTGCAATTAGAGAACGCTTGCTTGCTTCTGGAAATAGAATGAATGGGAAGTAGAAACCTGCTATCTAGGTCTTCAGCAATAATCGTCTGGGAGGGGAGACCTTGCACTAATGTCAGCAGTCCCCAGAAAAATAAACATCTTGCTCCTTTTCGTAAGCAGCCATCTGCACTGCATCACAGTGTGTTCAGCTGAGATGAAACCCTGCTTCAGCTCTGAATATAACAAAAGGCGTTTCCACAAGAGCCCAGTCAGTAGAAAGGCAAGCCAATGAGCAGCTCTAATATTTTAGTATTAAAAAAACTATTAATAAAGTCTCGAAAGTCTCCATCTGTCACAAAAGTAACAGTTTGGTAGAAGCACCTCAGCAATCTCCAGTTAGCTGAGTTTTCTCCAACTTCAAAGATCTCACTGTGTCTTGGGTGTAAACAATGGGATGGGTAAAGAATTTAAACCTCCCAAGTAGAGGCAAAGACAAAGACAGAGAACGGAGTTAAAGAGAAAGGGCTTTCACACCATGGGGTATGAGTTCTGTAACCTTACTGAAATTTTGGAGCACTAAACAAGATTTTCCTGTGAAGCAAGAGAAAACCATGGCAATTAAAATATTTGCAAATCGTACACACTGCACAAACACAGTGCAGAAAGTGTTTAATAGACCAGGCATCCCTATACCACTATGTTGTAGAGGGAACACCGCAACCCAGGTTTTATGAGCAAGTGTTTTGATTTTGTCACCTTGGGTCTCTAGGAAACTTTTACGTTGCGGAAAGGTGAAAGGGTGAGGTAGGGTGAGAACAAATCCTTTTATTTCCTGCCAGTCAGGAAATGAACTGTTGGAAGCACTAGTAGCCTAGAGCTTAGCCCAGCTTGCAAGTAAACATGATTGTGTAACATTTATCTAGTTCTCAGTTACCATATTGCAGTTTAACCAGGTGACTCGTCATTGACCCGTTTATCCTGTGAATGATACTGTTCATTTCCTGTTCCGGTTGCTGGATTCATGGATCTGTCCAGTGTGCAAAAGGTCGGCAAGTTATACAATTATGTGCACTTTTCTGTATACAATATATTTCAATTAAAAAAATCTAAATTTCATCTGCAGGAAACTAATTAATTAATTAAATAAAGTGTTTGAGGCTCAGCTTCCAACATTTTACCTTTTCTTCACCGTTGAGAAATAATAGCTCTGGGAAGTCCCTTCATGTGAAGTTCGGGCCAGGCCAGCATCACTTCCTCTGGGACATCTGCATCCTTTTCATCACAACCACCTTCCTCATTTACGCCGACACGCTCACCTTCACTAAAGTGCCTCCGGCTGCCTATCTAGAATCTCTCAAACAGTAGCAGCATCAACCCTCCCGTGTTCAAATACAACTCAATTCACGTCCACTTTGAATCGTCCAAAGTTCTTTGCAGTGTAGTCAGTTTCTGCCACACTGCAAATTACTGCTGCTTTTTGCCATGACGCTTTCAATTTCTTCCAAGCCTCAGCTGAAGCAATCGTACAATCTCCAGTTATAGTACCAATAGCCTGTCCAAACCTGTTAAAATTTGAAATAACCTCTTTGTTGGCTGGATCAATGAAAGTTGCATTTGATGGTAAAAGGCAAGTTTTCGCACTTTCATTCAAGCCCGCAAGAGAACCTGGAACATAATCCAACTGTGGTGCTAACAGCCTACAGCATCTCTTCTACCGCTGGGAACACTACTAAAAAGCTCTGTTGTCAGTGAGTGAACTGAATAATAGCTGAACGGCAACCAGACACCAAGACGACTTTGAAAGAAGCGAACCGAGAGGTCATTCGTTGGGCCTATGTCCATCTGTTCTTCTGGAAATGGGATTTGTGGACCAAAGAGCTAGCATTAAAGTTTGTACTGTACGCGATTCCTCAGTTAAAATATACCATGGCAACTGAAATCTGAACCGTGTTGCTGGGGGACTGGTGTTAGTTACCTAAAAACTGTGGTAATGAACGCTGCATTTGGAACCAGGCCAAAAAACAAGGTACTGAAAACGGGGAGACTAAAATACACGGTGACCTTTGCCCCAGTGAGCCCCGGAACTCTGAGCAATTAGGCCTTTACCACCCGAGATTCTCTCTCAGGAAGCTGCTACAGTAGGGTGTTCTCCCCCAAAACGGGGGAATAAACCAAGAAAAAACAAAAACATGGGCTATAGGAAACAGGAAATCCAACAAAGGAGGTAAAAGAAATTTCCAGAATGGCATAGGGAAATTTCAGGATGCAGATGTGAAACTTGTCTAGACTGGAACAGGTCAGAAGCTGTGAGTGAAGCTTCCCTAAAATATCAGGAACTTTCCTGTTGCTTCTCACAGTCCTAAAAGGGTGCCAAGCACTTAATAAAAAAAAAAGGGGGGGGGGCGGTAGAGCTTATTCCAGGGAAAACAAAATGATCACAGTATATACGTACTATAAGACTCAGCAGGGCTTCCCTGGTGGCCCGTGGGCCATGGCCGCTGAGCCTGCGCGTCCGGAAAAGACTCAGCAGCTCAGTGATATTTTTAAAATACTCTCAATTTTGATCTTACCAAAATTAAAACCGAATTATACAGCAAAGGTGGGAGGGTAGGGTCTGTGTATGATAACAGTGTTAGACTAGAACTAAACATCATTTTTCACTATGGGACATCAAGAGCTAAACACTGAAAGGGCCAAATAGTAATACAAATACCAAAAGAAAAGCAAGTGGTTGCCTCAGCAAAGAGGGAAATGATGGTGGGAGATCCCTGTTCCATAGAAGCCTTGTTGAATCACTTGACTACTTTATTATGCATACATGCAACCTTAATGAAAACAGCTTGGATGGGGGGAGAGTAAAAAAAAAAAAAAAAAAAAAAAAAAAAGGGAACATCTAATAACACCCAAGAGAAACAGGCCAGAGTTCTCACCAGCCTGTGTCCCTGGCCCACAGCAGCTATTACCATACATGGAAATACAGATCCCCTCTGGCCTCTTACTAGCTCTAATGGGGTTCCTCTTCCCCAGATCTAGCTGCTCTTCCTAGAGAAACACATCCTTGGATCAAGTACTTCCTCAGCTGTCCTCTCCTGGGCCAAGGGGAGAGTCTTGGGGCGAGTCACTACTCTCCATTTAATCACTGGGCAAAGACAGGATCTGGGTTTGTGTGAGGTCATCCTGGAAGTCAGCGCCAAAACTCAGAGGGTCTCCTGCAGGACCCTCAGTTCTGGGCTTACCGTTAGGTTCCTCTTTACCCCAGGCCCCCCTCTCCTTCCTCAAATAGTCACATGGCTACCTTCAGCTAGCCTGGGGCAGTCCATTCTCTTCTTAGTTGCATGGCACCCGGGATCTTTAGCTGTGGCATGTGGGATCTAGTTCCCCGACCAGGGATCGAACCCGGGCCCCCTTCATTGGGAGCATGGTGTCTTACCCACTGGACCACCAGGGAAGTCCCTGTCTGTTCTCTTAAGATTAGGAAAGATACAGTTCAGTATCTTTCATCAGCTACAAAATAATGTTAGGAACTACTGCAAAAGGTCTTGAGAATTAAATGTATATAAAAAGCTTAGTGCAGTGCCTGACATGAAACGGTGAACATTTACTAAGTGAATCCATGGGCAGGTACGCAACCAGTGGTCCAATTTCTCAGGCACAGGTCAGGCAAGCATAACCTTATCCTTGTTGCAGTCTGGCTTCTACAAAGCATCTTGCTAAAAGTCTAAGGACAGGACCCATCAATCTAGTTTGCAAAGCCATGCACTTTTGCTTAACTGTCCTGATCAAGCCTAAAAGAGATAATGGGTCAAGACTGAAGAATCCGACACTGAGAATTTTTAAATGAAGCTGAGCTACACACACGAAACACGAACACTCATTTTAGCATTCTAATAGCAAAGCTACAAATAATCTAAATAAGGGTCTAGTAAGACAAACTAATCCATTCAAACAGGAAAACTTTGTGGCTGTTAAAGACAATGAGTAGATACGTGTTAACGTGGAAATGTCTAGGATGTGCTGGTAAAAAATACTAAACAGTTAGAAATGCCCCATGGAGGAATGTCATGTATATTCTGGGATCACAAGAAACGTACCAGGGAGGAGTGGGGAACTTTAAGCTAGAGGGCAGTTCTCACTTGTTAAGATACCACATTCTCCTAAGAATTGCATAAGGCTGACTGATCGGGAGCTCAGATGCTTCAAATATATGAACAAAACCAATGAGACATGTTTTCTAAAAACGGTAGGCTTTTTTATTCAGTTAAGAGGTAGACAGATGAACATGGAAGGCTGGCCCATTTAACTCACCCGAAGTTCATATTCCACTGCATTCATCCATCCCACACTGCCAGAAATCTTAAAGAAATAACCAAGACTGCCAGAAGGATTTTTCTTCCTAATTCTTCTTAGCAATCATAGTCAGTGAACTGCCTGCAAAGAAGTTACTACTAACTTAAATTTTCACCGTGTCCAAAGAACCTTGTCCTTGTAAGTAAGAAGTTCACGTATGCCAACAGAACCTGCCACTACCGACAGGAGGGCAGGGTACAAATGACGATTTTTCTAAGAGACTACAAGGGAAGCTTCGGTTACGGTGTGTGCTGTTAAGTCCCTGTGCGTGTTGGGGCAGAAGCTGGTGAAACCAACAAAGCAGAGCACGCTGTCAAATGGCTCTGAAGGGTCGTTTTAAAACGACACAAAACAAACAAACAAAAAATCACAAGTTATCTTCAGAGACAACATTAAAACATAATGGAATTGAAGCCTGATACAAAAAGTAGAGAAATATATACAGGAATTCACAGCCCAGAAGGAAAAGGAACCTCAACAGGAACCAGTGGAAACCTGGCCACTTTACACAGCTAATCTTGAGACAAGTCGTATTTAGCACAAAAGCAATTATAGCACAAGTAACGCTTCCCTCCCACAGCTCCCAAACTTTAAAGAGACTCCTGTCAGTCTTCTATAACACTGTAATTCATTCTTCAAAGGAACAGGAATGTGTACGGTGGTCCCAAACACTGACCCGAATTTTCATCTCAAACAGCTTCACACTCTGAGGATGACATATTTGAAGACTGCCATGATAGCAGCACTGATAACGCCAGAAATGGGGACTGTGACAAACCAGGCCATAAAAATGTTGCGGAAGAGTCGCCAGTCAACAGCCTTTTTGGATCGGAGCCAGCCAACGGACACAACAGAGCCCACCTACGGGAGAAAGCAATCAAGGAAACTGGTTACTGAAGTGCCAGTGGCATTTTGTTAAACAGACCCGTGATTCTTAGGTAGGTAAGGAGCCCCGGACTGCCGGACCGATCCACGAAAGCTGGCTTGTAACAAGACGAAGGGCAATATAAAACCCAGTCACGGAATCCGTGCTAATTGGGGTAAAAGAGGGAAAGAAAACTCCCTTTTCCCTTCTGAGCTGCTGGAATGTAATGAACTACATTAATAATAATAACAACTGCTTTAATAATAGATTCCTTTAAGTTTTAGGCTTCCCAAAGATTCTAGAGGGAGGCTGCTGTTAGACCTAATAGCCAATCACCCGTAGATCTCTCTGGAAGAAAAAGAATGACTCAAAGGCTCCATGATGAACTAACTTAAAAATTCCCTTAAGGAAGCCAGTTTCTTCCTTTCCCTACAGTTACCCTATGGTTATTAGATGGTCATCAAGCCACCTTAGGACTCAATAAGTTTCTCAGGACTTCAATCCTGAGATGCTCTGAATATATGCTTGCTTCAAATAAACTGCCCTTCAACAAGCCTCACAGACTTGCTGCCTCTATAAAAAGGGGCTTTTGCACCGTTTGGGGAGAAAATATACTATCTGCTTAAATAAAAGTAATAGACGCTAGAAACTGCACAATGTGTATTTACATCCTTAGAGTCAACTTGTCCTAAACTTGTGAACTCTTCAAGACTCCCACGGTATAACACCAAATTATCAAAGGAAAAAAACCAAAAAACAAAAAGAACAAAAAAATACCTCTCGACGTATCTACTAAAACCACTCAAAAGACACAGTACCTCTACATTACACTTACTTTACAATGTGTTGTACTGATGGGAAGGCCAATATTCGATGCAATTACTACAGTGAGGGCAGATGCCAGTTCAATACTGAAGCCGCTGTGGACACAGACAGATCACTTGTCAAGAATGGAACTTAAATTTTGGTAAGTTAGCACTACCCCAAAGTTCACACAATCTTGCTGTGCTCTATCCAGTGACGAAAACTCCACCAACATCTTTAGTTTGCTCTAACTCCTGAAATCTGCTTTAAATCAGGCCATGAGACTGCTCTTCTCTTTTCCAGCATTTGAGGTTTTCAGGTTTTCTGGAAGCCCATTCTTAAAGCTTGCACTTTTACTTTGAATTTAGTAAACATCAGTGTTGGCTCCGTAAAGACAGAGATACAAGCCAAATGTACATAGCTAGTAAGTCTTAGCACACACGTCTTTCTCATAAGTTATTTTGTTAAAAAGAGTCCACCGGAGTTGAATAGATAAATTATGTTTAAGGGCCAGACGATAAGGAAAATCTAAAAAGTTCACACCAAAGAGAGAGGAACATCAGGAACTTACACGAACTTGGTTACTTTACGTAGTACCACTGCACAGTATTATGTATCTTAAGAAAATGAGCATTAACCTAATAAGACCTGCTTTACCAACTTACCTAGAGGGTGTGATTGGTGTCAGATCTTTCCCCATGGTCTGGATAACTCTCCTTCCCCAAACCCATAGACCAATACAGATACCAACACCACCATAGAGCAGAAGCCATATTGGTGTTGCTACTTTTGAGGAAACATCTCCCGTGTCATAAACCAGATACAAAGCAACCAGAGGACCGATGGCGTTGCTGCAAGAAAAAGAGGGCAGGGATGATTTTTCAGGCAAAACTAAAACTTGGCAAGAATCTAGTTGTCAATTGATCTACTAAGTTTTCTAAAGCAAAGCTTTCATTAGAAACTGGTCTTTCTTTCAAAGGAAATAAATGGAACCCCAACATACACAACAGAAGAAAATGAGAGCTCTTCTCAGAGGGGAAACGCCACGCATCTGGTGGCCTGTCTTCCTACAGGCCCAACTAAAGCAAATTTTGGGTTCCAATGAACAGGTGACAAACCACAGAACTAGGATTAACCACCTACAAATTCATTCTAGGGGGCAGTGATTCTATCAAAGAACTGGCTCCCATCTCGATAAAAGGCTTCTCTGTGGAAGATATATGTGTTTACCACCTACAGAAACAAACATATTCTTTGTAATCTCTGAAGAAAAAATTTTTCTTCCTGTTTTTTTAAGTCAATTAATTGCTATTACCTCATCCTTTCTGCATTATTCAGTGTCCCACGGGTGGTATAAGTACCAAGGCCACAAGCAGAACCTCATAAAGGGATTAGGCGGCACAAAAATAGCACGAGCAACGCCAAGAATCATGATCGACTGACCTGACGTCATTGCCACCATGGGCGAATGACCCAAAGCAGGCCGTGAGGATCTGCAGGAACTGGAAGAGGAGAGACACTTCTGGTTTGTCCTGGTCACACCATTCTTCTAGAGAGCTGGTGCTTCCTTTTCTGTCGCCCAGACCCATCTCGGCCTTGACACTCACGTCGATCTCGGATGCCGAGTGAATATCAGACACGGCGTTGCAGTAACTGGTGTAACTGTCCATTCGAATTCGCTTCTTGCTGTCTCCGTTAGGCCACGTCAGCTTCTCCATCTCTTCACCCTTCTGTTCACCTTCTTTGGCACGGAACGAATCCAGGGGCATGCCACAAATTGCCATGGTATAGGAAGTGTAGCTATTGTTGCGCCTCAAGGGTTTGTCGCCGGAGTCTCCCATGCAGTCGCCCACCTTGGCAAGATGTAGCTTGTGGAGCAGCTCTTTGTACAAGCCGGAGTCCTTATGCACCGTGTGATACTGATAGTGGCCGCTGGAGTTTATCTGGTTACTGACAGCTTGATTGAACTGAACTAGGTTCCCGTTAGGCAACTGCACTGCACCTGGCCAAGACCGAAAGGTTACACTCAATGCCCAGAGCATCAAGTCCGAACACAGAGCCGCGCAGCAGTGCTGCTGACAAAGGGAAACTCGCCTTTCCCCGCCCGAGAAGAGTCCACTCACCGTTCATCGTGCCATCTATGCTGGTTTCCTCTTTCAGGTCCACGCTGGGAAGCCTCTCTCGCTCTGGAGCTTCCTCCAGGTCTCCAAGTTTGAACGAGACCGTTCTCTCCTCCACTGCAGCCCGCAGGGGCCCAGTGGCTGCTGACCCTACCTCTGAGACGGGATTCCTGGTTTCGGTATCACTGAGAGACAACTTTGTTTCTTCACGGTCTTCTTTCAAGCTATTCTTTTTTTCCATTAAGGGGCTTTCAGAAGGACTAGACTTGATTTCTCCTAGAAAAGAAGGATGTTTTTGTTTGGTTTTGACCAAACTGACTTGCTCTCCATTTCCCCTTTCCTCACTTCAAAAAAAAAAAAAAAATCCTTCTCAAACTAAGACCACATGTAAACTTCAGTGAAAATTCAGGATAATTTTCCTGTCTGCTTTATTTGCCGTATCGCTTAATCTCTCACTTGGGAAGAAACCAGCGATACAAATGCAGAACACCCTATTACTAGGGGTTGCAAAGTTTTTTTCAGTGAAGGGCCAGACGGTAAAAATCTTTTAGGCTCCGTGGACTCTGCTATAAATTCTTGTTCTTCATAGAACCCTTCACAAATGTAGAAACCATCCTGAGCTTCCTGCTGGCCCCTTCTTGAGGGGGAGGAGCTCAAGCGTGGGGCTGGCAGAGAACTAAGAATTCTGACTGCGCCTAGTGCACGTCCTTTTTAAAAAGTGGCCCCAAACTTCAGTCTGTGAGTTCAAGCAAAATGACACAGCTCAACGCAGGCAACTGAAGGTGACTTGAATTTCCACCTCTAGAAAACAAAGACATGTGCCTTATGGTTCAAGTTCCATGACCAGGTGGGAACGTTTTCTGCCTCTGCACCAATGCCCAGTCTGTTTCCGTGTTCATTCAGGAATCCCGGTCAAGCTACCAACCAGGGTACAGAACATTAGCAAGACCTGTCTCATCTTCTCCCAGACTGAGGGAGAATCAAGGTCACGAAGTCCTGAGGGCCGCCAGACTAGCGCAGAGCCTCTCGGAGGCTCCGGAACACAGCTGCATGACGCAGCACTCTCCGGTGCCACTGCAGTCTGTGCAGCCCTGCGCTTCTTCAAAGAACAAACTTATATCACCACCCGAGCATTTGCAGATGAAAAGGGCGGAAAAAGATCGTCTCAGGAGAGTTCAAGTAGTAAGGGAAGGAATATAAGATTTAATTAAGACCTATACTAACCAGAATGTATGCCATATTTGATTATACTGAAATACTACATACAGTAATGGTCTAAATGATCCCTTCATGACACCCTGAAAATGTCTACCTCTGGAATCTGTGCTCCAATTCTGAAAATGAACCAAATCTGAAGTCAGATAATATAGTAGCATAGCTCTGAATATCTGAATCTGAAGGCGCTGGTTTTGGTAAATGTTTCCTGTGAAAATATTTCATACCTACCTTTTATTTTTCATTAAGGTATCCTCATCCTTCTCAATTAATGTAGACTACAACTTCTCTGTATTTATCTAGCATGTCACTGGCAAGTGATCAAGGTACAGTAAAAAAAAGAAAAAACAGATTAAGTGCCTAGCTTGTCTGGCGGCCCAAATAAGGTCAAATACGCCTTATGACTAGGTCTCAGGTCATTTTAAGTTAATAAGAACGTAGTTTGGACAATAAACCTACATCCGCAAATTTCCATGTAAATTTTCTGGCTTTACCAATCTATCCAAGTAGCAGATTTTTACAGACGGCTACACACAAAGAAGCAAGCACAGCATTACTAGTTAAGATTTTCTGCTACAACATGTTACTTACGTTCAATTTTTCTCTTCATCCTGGGACATACAAAGAACCAGACGATAAGGGCACAGAAAACTGCACATCCCACCGAGATGAGGATGGTACCCCACAGAGGAAGTTTGTCAAAGCCCAGCACTAGGAGATAAAATGGTGCATCTTGAAAACCCCAGGGCAACTGCCCCCCTGTAATAACGTGTCAACCCTCCTCTGGGGACTCTGGGGTTCCCCAAGCCAGCCCATCACCCTTTATAGCTGTTGCCAGCCTTAGGTCCACAGGATTACTGTGTTCGTGGCTATACAAATCTGGGAGAAAAATCCCATAGCATGTGAAATCCACCAGTCTGGCCTACTTTAAACACCTGCTAGACTGACATCTCCCAAGCTCCTTCACATACTAGGCTTTTTCCTTTCTTTGCTTTAGAAGACAGATTACTACACTGAGCAACTGCAACTAGCTATGAAAATAAACGGAAGCTTTCCACTGCCCAGCCTCCAGATGGGAGCGGCCACACCTTCTGTTTGCACATAAGATTTTAACGTTAAGAAAGGAAAGTGCCCCAGTCGTCACATTTCTCCTACTGATGTAATCAGTTCTCTGTGGAAGTTATCACATCCAAGCAAAATCCTTTAGAGCAAGATTATCTCTTAGGACGCATTATCAAACTAAGATACATTTATCTATCAAGGGATAAGAATAGTTCAAAGGGCTGTCTTTCACAAAAAGAAAATAGTAGAGTGGTAATCACACTAACAAGCGACATCTTAAACAGAGACATGCCTACTTCTCACATGGCTCAGGGATCATTAACTAGTCACCTGGTTATCACTTAAATGCCAACAGCCTCCAAGCCACTCGTCTATATTTAATGACAGAAGCAAAGCACTAGAGAACACTACTTAAACCTAAAGGATGTTATAATGATCTGTGGTTTATCCAAGAACAGCTTAGTTCCTTGTGGTTGTTTTGCATATTAGGAATTACTTATAAAATGGAAATTCTATTGTTCCTCAAAATGATTCGTATTTAAAAATCAGATATAAATCGAGGCCCCTTCAAAACCAAAGTTCTGTGATGACTAAATCTTTCCATTTTAATTCCTGCTATCAATTCTAATCATGCAGTTAGTCACACAAACTAAAATATACATGAAATTTAATCAATCTCTGTATCACAATTTAAATTTGCCTACGTTCCAAGTCAAAAAAGGAAAATGAGACTGGTTCTTTCTTGTAAATGATCGACCAAAGGACAGGACAAAAATACCCACATTCCCTTTTCAAAGACGACTGAAAATGCAAGTTTCTAATTTCACTGAACTATGAGCTTTGCTGCTACCACATAAAACATCAGTGCTTAGAGCCTCACGGAGCCCTTTTTAGTTTAACATGAAGAAGCCAATTTAAAACAGAATGGAAAGGCAGCAGGCAAGCTTTCCTTTGCCTGTAGCATTTGGTAAGGAGGCTGGTATCCCCAAATAAGATCAATATCCTCATAAAGTTGTCTGATTTCTTTCCTGATTATTCTAACAAAGACATGGTTAAAAATACTTAGCTAACTCCAATTTTGGTCAGTGACTTATTACTTCAGTGAGGTTTCCAAAGCAAGTTACAATCCATCAGTCAGAAATGGAATCAATTTGGTGAGCCACAATGAGCATTTTAAAAAGCTAAAAAGAATACTTGCAAATATGACTGCATAGCACATAGTAAGGTTAAGTAGCTTCAACATACTATTCCAGTTCTCTTTCCCTCTCTCCCCCTCCCTCTCTAAGTATGTGTGTGCTGGGCAGCAATGTACAATGTCTTTCTTCCAGTGTGTCACAACAGTCAAAAGATTGAAAGCCACTGACTTGACGGATCAAAGGCCATCAGGCCAAATGAACCTAGACAGGAAAACTGACTGATCAAGACATGTACTGTCCTGTCTGACAAGTTACAGGTTATCAATCTTTTTCAATTGCTAAATGAAACACGTATCACAATTTAATCCATGCTTTGCCTGTGTTCCAACATAAAAGTAATCAACATTTCAATCTTTATATTCTCACAAATATTTTTCCTCTTAGCTGCATGAATTCTTCTTCCAAGTGCACTTAGGGCAGGTGTTAAACATCCCAACTCTTCTCATTCAAGCAGATTCAGGGGAGTAAATTTAGAAACAAAAAGGAGCTCCACTTGGGAGAGAAAAATGAGAATATCCAGCAAACCAGTCCTAAATGACTGATTATCGAAGACCAAGTATAACTAATGACTCTTCAGTAGTCGAGGTAACATCAATTCCGGTATTTTTAGCATAGATAGGAAAGAGGGAGGGAGAAGATCAAATTATCGGTGGATCCTGTGAAGACTAAAGAGTAAAGGTCTGTAGTGATTTAGAATCTGAGCAGGTCTCTTTGGTTGAAAAACTATCTAGGTTAACTCAGCATACACTAGCCTGCAGCCTTCTGAAATGGGCGCAGGCCAGCCACCTTCTAGGAGATTTCAGCCCTGTAAACAAAAAGGGGTAAATTGGGCATTTAATGCAAGTTTTAGAAACAACTTTCAATTCACATTTAAATATTCTGATATGTACTTACAAGGTGCTCCAGTGTACATGATGGAAAAGAGGTTGATTCCAACTGTGCAGGCATAGAACACTGGCAAAGCTCGCAACCCGTTAGGAACCGGATCTGCCTGTAAAATACCATCATCATTAAGCTCAAGATCTTAAAAGCTGTAAAAACTTAACCCATTTCCATAGAACCTTATCAAAGGGCAGCTTCAGGAATTAGTTCCAATAACTATCTCCCCATAGTAGTTTCCAAGGCCAGATGGTCTTTTCCTACATTTGCTCCTGGAAGTTCCCCTACCAAGGCTGATCTCATCTTCTACATCCATCTGAATTTAAGTTTGTGTTTGCTTTAATGTTTGGGGGTTGGTTAGGTTTTTGTTGCCGTTATTGTTTTTTTTTTTTTGGCTTCGTTGCACCTTTGTTGCTGCGCTTGGGTTTTCTCCAGTTGTGTCGAGCGGGGGCTACTCTTTGTTGCGGTGTGCGGGCTTCTCATTGCGTTGGCTCCTCTTGTTGCACAGCATGGGCTCTAGACATGAGGGCTTCAGGAGTTGTGGCACGCAGGCTCAGTAGTTGTGGCTCGCAGGCTCTAGAGCACAGGCTCAGTAGTTGTGGCGCACGGGCTTAGCTGCTCTTAGCTGCTCCGTGGCATATGGGATCTTCCCGGACCAGGGCTCAAACCCGTGTCTCCTGCATTGGCAGGCGGATTCTTAACCACTGAGCCACCAGGGAAGTCCCTGTTGCTGTTATTCTTAACAAGGCTACCTACTACTAGTGACTGGTGATGTCCTGAATGATCAGTTTCAACCCCCAGTGCTCTAAGGTACCTCATGTCCAGATAAAATCTGAGCACACACCTGAAAATGTACTATATAAGAGAGATCAAGAAACAGACTATGAGATATTACATTTCTTACCTGACTTTATACCTGCAATGACTTCTTAAAAACAAAACATGTAGGAGAATATACCAGCAACAACCATCTTATCTAGACATTTGATAAATATGCCACAACTAGTGATTTACCAAAGTGCTAAGATAAAAATCAATCGTACACTAGGTCACCTCCTCATTTAACAGACTGTGCCAAGCACTAAAATATGGGAGTGAATGAGACAAAGTTCCTGCTCTCACAGAACTGACACTTACATTCTAGTACAGAATCATGCTATGAAGAAAAAAGAAGGGGAAGGAGGCCGTGATGGAAGGAGGCGCACACTTTAATTCTTGGAGGTGGCGCGGGAGATACTCCAAAGACCATCAGTGGAACAAAGACACAAATGTGTTAGGTCAACAAGCCATAAGCCAGGTACACACGCAGGGGTAGAAAAAGAGCAGCCAGAGAGCAGGCTACCTGGAGGGCAGACTATCCCAGAGACGTCAGAAAGTACAAAGACCCTGAGGCAAACACCTGAATTGTCTGAGGAACAGCAAGGAGGCCAGTGTGACTGGAAACAAGAGTTAAAAACAAGAGCACAGATCTGAATACATGAGAAGGCTAAACTTCAAAGATGTGGTTAGCCCAAAGGTTTAATGCTATCTTGAATCACAATCCAATGGAAAATCTTGGGGAGGAACAAACAAGGAGAAGAATCAAATACATCAGAAGAGTGAGGTAATGGCTTAAGATCAAGGAAACGGAAAGTAGAGGTGCCATTCCAAATCAGCAGAGATGGGCGCTTGACAAAAACCACTCTGAATATTACCTTCCCTATCCGTAGTTTAAGAGAATGCTACAGCTAGGGAATTGGTCAAAACAAAAATAGCCAATAAAACCTAAGCATCAGGGCTTCCCTGTTGGCGCAGTGGTTAAGAATCCACCTGCCAATGCAGGGGACACAGGTTCAAGCCCTGGTCCGGGAAGATCCCACATGCCGCAGAGCAACTAAGTCTATGCGCCACAACTACTGAGCCTGCGCTCTAGAGCCCGCACGCCACAACTACTGAAGCCTGCGCGCCTAGAGTCTGTGCTCCGCAACAAGAGAAGCCACTGCAATGAGAAGCCCGCACACGACAACGAAGAGTAGCCCCCGCTCGCTGCAAGTAGAGAAAGCCCACGTGCAGCAACAAAGACCCAACGCAGCCAAACATTAATTAATTAATTTAAAAAAAAAAAAAAAACTCATCATCTCTGAGTAACTCAACCATGCGTGTCCCACCCCAAGGGTAGTCGGTAAGGTTATGAACCTGAGGTGTATATACATTTTTCTTCTAAGAACTCTCTGTGCTTTTAAGAAATTCTCCAAGAAACCAAAGACCACCCCCCGAAATCAAAATCCATAAGGGTTCTAGACATTTGTGGGGGCTTCTCTTTCTCCCTTTTGCTACCTCCAAACTCCTCTTAGCCACTCCCCCAGGAGGTAACCAGGGCTAACATTTTATTGAATGTTGACCACCATATGACTCACCTAACACTTAAAACTTTACCTATAAGTAAATATCTCATCATCCAGTTATATGGGATGGGAAAGGGGGTCTTCATAACCCATTTTCAACCATAATATTCATTTTTTATACATCGGACATTCCAGTAAACTAAAGAAAAAAGTTCCTGAGTTTGAAAAGATACCCTAGATATATTTAATGAGATTCCTGACAGAAGGGAGAATGCTGAAAGGCCCACTTTCTTTGACTAGAATTTAAACACTCAACAGGAAAACTCCCTTTTCCCCTTATTCCTTGTTTATTGTCCCAATCCTTAACCTCCACTCTGCTTTTTCCTACTAGACTACCCAACACCCTTGGAACATTCAGAAAATTGAAAATTTTTAAAAGCACTTTTAATGTTAATTTCCAAAACAGAATCTTTAATTGGAAAGTATCTTAATGGTCAAATATTTAGATTTTAACAGCCAAGACCACCAAAGGTTACTAGTGTAAAGATGTTTTCTTGAGACTTAAAATCTAACAGTAACCAGAAATATTCAGCCTCATCACCTAAAAATTCATCTGTTATTGGTAGATTAAACACAAGAGTACGTGCCTGCCTGTGTGTGTGTGTGCGGGTAGATTCTCAAAGTCCATATTGAATAGTTTTAAACACTATTCCAATCATTCTTTTTTTTTTTTTTAATATTTATTTATTTTGGCTGTGCCGGATCTTAGTTGCAGCACACAGGATCTCTTAGTTGTGGCATGCGGACTTCTTAGTTGCGACATGCGAACCCTTTAGTTGCAGCATGCGTGCGTGATCTAGTCCCCTTGACCAGGGATTGAACCCGGGCCCCCTGCATTGGGAGCACAGAGTCTTACCCACTGGACCACCAGGGAAGACCTATTCCAATCATTCTTGATCATGTCCATCCTCATACCCCATGAAGAATATATAATTAAGAAGTTCATATATCTAACTTAAGGTCTCTAACTGAGGATAAAGACGCCTGGCATGCATTCCCCAAATGAGAGTTCTGGGGACCTGAGAATCCCACTTTGTACCTGAAAGCATGACCATTCCTCCTCCAGAAAAGAAGTTTGTTTGGGCTTGAGACACACAAAGCCTCTGGAACAATCTGTCTCTCAATAATCCACAAAGACCCGGTGTAAACCTTTATGAGCACAAATCCACAACAGGGGATCCCAGCAATCCTCCTGCTTCTCTGGTAAGGAGCAAGCTGTACAGCTCTCAAAGTACGAAGAGTTCTGATCCCTGACTACTACTAAGCCTCAAAGGGAAGCCTCACGTTATCACATTCCACAGCTGTGGGGAGTAGGAGGGTAGGTGCTATTCACTAACCGCTTGCTAAACAAGACAATGCCAAACTCTGAGTCTGTTGATATCAACCAACTGTTTACTCTCAAATTATACCAAGCTACAGAGGTTTCAAGTTTTCAAAGTATTACGCTGCTATCTTTTGCCAGACTCAGGCCATGGTAAATAGTGATTAGTGAGTCACTTTACCAGTTACTGAATTTCTATAGAAAAGTACGTACCCTTCCCTAGAGAAGCTTAGAACTAGACCAAACAAACGGTTCTGAATACATTCTTACCCCTTGGGATTAAGCTACCTATCTCCCTTCACTCAGATTTCTTCAGTTCAGAAGAATTTTTAAGAACTTACAATGGACCGTTAAGAGCCATTCACCTCAGGAAAAGGACAACTTTGTTTCCTGAGAAAAAAGCATTTATTCTTACTGTAACTCAGTCCAACGACAACATCCCTTGTTGTCTACATTTATTTTGGAGCCAGCATCAGACTTCTTGATTTAAAAAAAATGCTATCAGGTCCCTCAAAAGGGATTTTCAAATGGACAGGAAATTAAATGGCTGTCTGGAATTTTTTTTTTTTTTTTTGCCAAGAAAAACAAAATGAGAATTACCTTTACTGGTTCCTTTTTACCTATTCTGAGCTATTAGAGTCAAGTCACTGTGAGAGGTAGCGTGTCCACCATGAAGCTTACAAGCTGGTTTCGATAATCAACACTCTACAAATAACTATGTGGGGACCCAAACAACTCCACTTTAACTGGCAGCTAAGAAAATGTCACCCAGGACACTGTGATTTGTTGAACCCTAAGCTTACAATGCAGACTGGCCTGCATATGATGGTGATTTGAGGTAGTAATCTGCATACAGGTCAACAAAGCCACTCCAAATACATTTCCTTAATTTTTTCTTTCAGTCTCGGCACACTATAGTGCTCAATTTTTCCTTCCCAAATGACTTCTTGGGTATTGAAAACCTGCTTCTTTCAGAAAATTCAACATACGAGAGGTATACGAAACAAAGAATTTTTCTAACTTTCCAAGGCCACACTCCTACACACCGATCCCATTTGCAATAATGCTATCGGTTTGAACACCACGAAGTGTGACTTAGTACAGGTCATGCGGGGAGAGAAAGATTACCTTACGGAGGATGAATGCACGAACAAGGAAGAATAAAATTCCAGACATAATACCAGAAAGCAGCGGTGAGACGAACCAAGACATCACTGGAATAGAACACATTAAGAAAAAAATGTCAACTAATGGAAATCAGGAACCAAAACACACTTTAAATTTTAGTCCTCTCGTTTCAAAACTTTAGCCCGTCCCTCCAATTTTACATCATTTTCTCCCATACACAACGCCATGGTAACACGACAAGAAGAATAAAAAGCCTTTTAGAATTAAACATACCAATTTTTATCAGTTCTGACCACTTGACCCCCTCCTGCCCCTTCGCCACCAGGGAGAAACCAATGGTTGCACCAACGATACAATGGGTTCCAGAAATGGGAAGCTTCAAAAACGAAGCCACTAGTTGCCACACAGCAGAACCTGAAACACATGAAGTTTTATTAAGTACGTGACAAAAGTGACAAATTCCATTATGTACGAAGTGCATATTACTGAATGTAATAATCTGAATCGAGGCAGAGCACAAGAATGGAACGACCCATGATAAGAATTTCCTCACCCGCCACTATCAGGACAACACGAAAAAAAACTTACCAAACATCGCACTGACAGAGCCGGCCATCAGCAGCTCTTGTGTCGAGTTGTACATCTCCACGTCAATCAAGCCCTTCCTGATGGTCTCGCTCACTTTGGCCCCCAGCAGGACGGAGCCCACTGTCTCAAAGATACTAGCTAGGATGCAGGCTTGCTTCAGGGTCACTACACCTGATCCCACGGCTGTACCAAACGAATTTGCTACATCATTGGCTCCCACGGAGAATGCCAGGACAAATGCAATAACGAAGCCCAGGACGAGCATCCATAGGTAGTCCACCAATGGACCAGAAGCGGCAGTAGCAGCAATAGTAGTGGCAATCAGCGTTGCCATGGTAGATGCCATTCTCTAGAGTAGTGGTTCTTTAATTAATCAGAGAATTACTGAGCGGTTTTCGAGATGTGTAAACAGAATATGAGGTATCAAAAATGCTATAATAAATAATATATATTATATAAAATTAAATACTGTAAACTACGGCACAGAAACCGAGCTGGGGAGTTACTGCTATACGCTGCGTATGGGCATCTGTTGTCTGGGGTTTCTTTGGCTCTGGAGGGCTAGAAGCACGGAGCAGAATTCCATGGCGGAGAAGAGAAAGGACGCAAGTTCATCCTGGAAGGGGGGATGGATAACAATAGCAGCGCGCCCTTGCGGTCCCGCACCCCGCGACGGCCCACCGGGACTGGGGGCCCCGGCCGTGCCCGCCGCCCGCGATCCGGTATCCCGCACCCCACGCAGAACGCGCCGGGCGGCGGGCACGTGGCGCAGGGGACCACCTCGGCCCGCGCGCGCCCAGCCCGGCCCCCGCGCCGCCGGCCCGCGCGCGCCCTCCCCGCGAAAAGCGGAAAAGAGCCGTTCCCGCGCGCGCCTCCCGGGGACCGCCAAAAAGGCCCGCGGGCGGGCGGACGGGGTGGCATGGGGTAGGGTGGGGGAGGGAGGCGGGTAGCGCCGAAAGCAGAACCCCACCGCGCCGCCGCGTCCGCGCCGGGCCCCGGGGAGAAGAAAGAGCCTTTCCAAGGTGGCGCCGCCACTCACCAAAGGAAACGAAGGGCCGAGTGGGAGACGAGGTCCAGGCTGCGGCGGCGGGCTAGGGCCACGGACGCACGCACCTGCTGTCGGCGAGCACACGGCCTGGCCTGGGGCGGAGGCTCTGGGGATGGCTCGGCGGGGCTGGCAACCCACCCAGGAAGCAGCCGCGGACGCCTCAGCAGCCGAGAAGGAAAAGCACTCAGCACGCGACGGCAGCCATCACTCCAGCAGCGCACTCCGCCGGCCTCTACTTATAGCCGTCGCCGCGCACCGCGTGACCAGCCGCGCCTCGCGCCGCCCAGGAGCCCCGCCCCCGGGATGACGCAGCCCCAGCCAACCCGGCGGCCCGGCCGGATGAGCCCGACCGCGGCGATCATTGGCCCGCCCCGCGCTGGCGGCCACGCCCCCAGAGGGGAACCTGTCCACGTGGGGAGGGCCGGCCTCCTCCCTGCGGCCTTGCCCTGGTGTCCTGGCACCTTCTGGCCGCGCCTGCTGGTTAGCGGCAGAGGCCGCGGGGCACCCTCACCCTGCCGCTGGAGGTTGTCAAGTGGGGATTGTAGAGGCCGCGACCAAGGTCATAGTTCCTCCCGCGCGAGCCCAGTTTTACGGAGCTGGCCGCGCCTCAAGCCGCACTTTCAGCGCACTTGCGACCTGCCGCATCCGGAGGCCACACCTGGCCGAGTTCCCTCCCTCCCGTCCTCCCGGTGACGCTGCAGGAGAGCTCGCGCCCCGGGGCTCCGAATCCATTCCCGGCACGTTGTCGCACCTGTGACTTGCCATTGGCCAGACAGGCATTGTCCCTCGCCGGGGGAGGGAAAGGGCTCACGTGGTCGCTTTACTCCAGCAGTCATGCACTTGGGTGAAAACAGACTGAGCAGTCACGAGAACCAGGTCGTCTCCCAGTCATGGCGCAGAGCCCCAGGGCGGCTGCGAGTCGTCAGTTTCCCCGTGGCAGAGCTGCGTTTTCTGCGCCGCAGCTGTGGCGCGTGGGGAAGGACACTGCTCCGGATTCAAATCCTGACTGCTGCTCGCTGCAGCGTGTCACCTTGAGCGACTTCCAGATCTCTCTGACTGCGCTCTCAGGAATGTAAATTGTTAACAATCCCTACCTACCTGGTAGCGGGGATTAAGTGAGTTAACGTGTGTGAATGTGACTAGAACTCAGTAGGAGTTCAGTGAATGCTAATTTCGTCCTGCTCTTTCCGTGAATATTCCTGTTTTAGAATGTAGAAAAGGTTGTAAGGGTGTTCTCTTTGCATCCCGGAAGCTTTCCTATTTTGAGACATTGATTTCTGGTCCCCCTACGTGGTATATAATGTAGTTTTGACATTAGTGAGATCTTCTCTGCACATTTAGGGGCATTTCACTATTTGGCTTAAGTTCAAGACGAACCATTCATGCCAAGGGAGATTAAGGTCATGGTCTCTTGTCAGGGTTGTCGTGAGATTAAAGAATTCCCAACAGAAATATTTACCAGGCTTAGAATGTTCTGGAGCCCTCCCCACCTTTTGCCATCTCTAGCAGCTGGGCACTGATTAGCAGGAATGAAGACGTTGTAAATCGTTGCTATGTCCGGGTCATCTATGGAGGCGTAAACACCACCGGAGTATCCTCTGACCTGCCTAGAAAATCTGGTGGAGTTATATGAGTAACTTACAAAGCTCTAAGTCCGAAGGTCATGTCCAAAAAGAAGAAAGTGCGTGTCCAGGAGCACTGACCCTGGGGTGCAAATCTGATGTAATTCTGACACCTTAAATTGTACTCCTCCTTCCACCTTTACTTCATTTCAAGGTTATGAAAAAAAAATAAAGGACTGGTCTGTTAAAGGTCCTTAGTGTTCTGCCACTGAAAATGATAATTTTCAAAGCAGTTATTAAGGCAATTGCCTGGAACTTTTCCCAGTATGTGTTTTTTGCTTTCTGTCCTTTCTGTCTACTTTTGCTGGCCTGTGGTACTAGCTCTTTAAGTGGGCAAACACTTGCTGGACAATGTCTATTGAAGGCCGTGGGGCAGCCGTGGGGCATATCTATCAAGGCAAGAGCACATTCCAGGCCTCCTGGGGTGGGTTGAGGAGAGTGCCAGGGCAGAGATTCAGGAGATGCCCCTTGTGACACAAATGAATTCTGTGAACATCTTCAGGCTCTAGAAGGGTTCTACCCTTCCTCCTTAGGACGACACTCAGAGTGAACCAGGCTGTAAAGGGACGTGGGGGGGTTGAAGGCCGTGTGGGGTGGGGTGGGGTCCTGGCTGCCTCACCTGGGGAGAGAGGATCTGTGGGATACAGCCCTTAGAGACCTAGACTTACCATGGTTGGGACGCCTTATCCTCCCATTAGGGAGAAGAGCTAGGGCTCTGCCTATGGAGAGAAGTTACAGTGCCTTGGAAATGGAAAACGATGGAAAAAATGAGGACCACCAATTCACACACAAATGGCGCTGGTTCTGACCTTACGGCTGAACACAGGAAAGAGGGCAGAGATCTCAATGATAATGTTTCTCTCTTAGAATCAAGGCGTTCTCTGTTAGAATCTCGGACCCTAGCGAAGCCAGTTGGTCTAGTGGTTTAACGTATGGACAATAAAGCCGAACTGCCTGCTCTGCTACTCACTAGTCACATGACCATGGGCAAGTACCTTCTATGCCTCAGCTTCCTCATCTGTAAAGGGGAGAGGTTAAGAGTTGCTACTTCCTAGGGCTGTTGTGAGGACTCAATCAATGTACGTAAAGTCCTTTGAGAGGATGTCTACTCCGTGGCTGGTGTGATCTCGGCACTCTTACTGAGTTCAGTATCTAGCTGAAGGCCTACTGTGCAGAGCTCATGTTTAAAAGGAACTGTGTGTCACATGGCAGAGTTGCCATCCAGGCCAAGCTCTTTCAGACTTCTCCCATTGCTGATAAAGAATGGGGGGGCCACGAGAAACTGGGGCCCTCTGCCGGGGCCCTGGCGTGGTGGGTTGGGGTATAGTTTGTGCTTCAGGGCACATGAGTGGGCTTGCTGGCCTAGGAGTGAGAGGCCTGGCCTGGCTCAGACCCTAACTGCCCCCAGGATCTTTGGTGAGTCCCTGCCACAGAGCCCAGGAGCTTCAGGGTCCCTTACCCACCCTCACCTCAAAGAGAATTGAACAGGGAATTCCCTGGCAGTCCAGTAGTTAGGATTCTGTGCTCTCACTGCCGAGGGCCCAGGTTCGGTCCCTGGTCGGGGAGCTAAGATCCCACAAGCCATGCGGTGCAGCCAAAAAAATAAAAAAGAATTGAACAAGACAGCCTGCCATGTGCCGCTGAACAGCAACCTGGGCACTATGGGTTTGCAGTTTTCTTGGAGATGCTTCCATCTCTCACTGACTCCATGGGTGGAGTTAAATTGTAGAGAGCTGGGAAGGCTGACCCACCAGCCCCTCCAGACCTGCAGAAGCATGGACAAAAGGAAGAGGCAGTACCACTTCTGCACCTTCTGAGCTCAGAGACGCTTGCAGTCAGAGAAATGCATCTGAGGTCACCATTCACTGAGCAGGAAGGAAACCTCCTGGAAAGGGTCTGCTTGGAGGAGGGGGGACTGCAGTGGGGAATGGGAACACTGTGGAGCCAGACTGGGATCCAAGGAAGTTTCAGAGGCCATCCATTAGGACTTGGATGGGAGAGGGGAGAGGAACATTCAGGGAGAAGAAGATGGGAGCCTTTGAGTAAAGGAAAACCACCTCTTCTCTACCCACCACTCCCCTCCACTCGACTGCAGTCACGAATGAAGTAGTGGTAATATCTACCACGTTTACTCTGTGCCAGGCAGTTTCAGATGCTCTACATGCTAATGCTCACGTGATGCTCTAATAAACCTCTCTTAACGTACTTTTACCTCATTTTACAGACGAAGAAACTGAGGCACAGAGAATGAAGCAACAGTTAAACCAGTGAAGAACCCCACAAACTTCGAGTCTGTAAGTGCTTTTTCCCTGTCAGTAAGGGCAGAGGCAAATAGGATGCCCTTAGGTGGTAACTCTTCTTTGCACTTAACCCGTTTACTTCCCCCTTCTTTCCTCTTTATTTTTGTTAACTCTGTTGCTTTTACAGCCTGTACTTTAAGCCTCTTCCAACCCTGTCAGAATAGAAAAGGGCATTTCTAGGAGACCTGACTTCAAGATTGCCCTCCCGGGCTTCCCTGGTGGCACAGTGGTTGAGAGTCTGCCTGCCGATGCAGGGGACACGGGTTCGTGCCCCGGTCCGGGAAGATCCCACATGCCGCAGAATGGCTGGGCCCGTGAGCCATGGCCGCTGAGCCTGCGCATCCGGAGCCTGTGCTCTGCAATGGGAGAGGCCACAACAGTGAGAGGCCCGCGTACCACAAAAAAAAAAAAAAAAAAAAAAAAAAAAGATTGCCCTCCCTTTCTGCAGAGTAAGAAGAGGCAGGAAGTCAAAGCACATATTCTTCCTAAAAAGTAAGTTGATGCAATGGCCTGACCATGTCTTAGAGTTGCTGAAAACTCTGTTCTCTTTCAGACTTCTCAAGAAAGGAAATGTGGGGGAGTTTACTTTCTTGAGAAGTCAAGAGTTCTAGGCCACCAACTGGTGGCCTAGTTGCTCGGATTCTGGGCTTTCGCTGCTGTGGCCTGGGTGCAATCCCTGATCAGGAAACTGAGATCTCATGCAAGCTGCTTGGTGCAGCCAAAAAAAAAAAGAGAGAAAAGAAAGAAAGGGAACCTGTCTTGTACCCGGCTGTAGTCAATGCCTACAGAAACAGGTTCAAAATAATGATTCAAGTAAGGACCACACATCACCATCCCACCACCACACTCCCACCTGCTGTGGATGTGGCTGGCTTCCATCGTCAAATATTTCCTCACTCCCCGTCAAACAGGACTGGCCACCCAGTATCCGTGGCTCTGCCCCCACGAGGTCCAGGGACTGTTCCGGAGAGAGAGGGAAGGTAGGGGAGGGGCGCTTTCAAGCACCCACACAGACAAGCTCTGATGTGGAGAGCTGCCTCAGGCCAGCATTCCACAGCCATAAAGAGCTGGGTTTTGTTTGGCCCAGACAAACGGGTCAGTCTGTTCCTCTGCCAACACAAGGGGTGGGGGACTAGTCCACCCACTCCAGACTTTATGTGCCTCCTTCCGACTGCTCATCCCTGGTCTCTTCCCTTTGGTTTTGAGTTCACACGCTTGGGCGTGTTGTGGCATAGGACCCAGACAGAGGGGGCAGCACCGAAGACCCAACGCAGCCAAAAAAGAACCAAAACGAAACAACAAAAAAAAGAATTCATATTTATCAGTCATTCTATTTAGTTCACAAACTGTGGTCACTAAAAAAACGATCAAGCCCTTTTTTCCTGGACACTTCTTCAGAAAGGCCTCTCCGGAGACCTCACCCAGGACTCCATTTTCCCCAAGGCCCAACTTTCTCAGCTCTTACCAGGAAAGCACGGAAGAAAGGCAACTTGCTGGAAACTCAGGAACTGTGTGTAATGACACTCCTGTGGCAGAAGGGACAAGGGGTCAGCTGGCTGTCACCGTGCCCCTGGACACATGCCTTTAGGCTGAGAAAGTGAGTGGCGGCAGGATGTGAGTCATCCTCACGGCCCTCCCACAGACTGGGTAGAGGGTAATGGCCTCAGATGCTCCATTGCTTCCATAGCTCTTCATCCTTTCACTCGTTGAACAGAAGTCTAGCGTGGATCCGGCAGAGCAACAAGATTGACCAGCCCTCGCCCTCACAAAACACAAACTCCTCACACCCAGAATTTCACAGCGAGGACCAGCCCTGAGCACAACAGCCGAGAAGGCAAAGTCAACCTTCCACCCGCCTCAGACCTCCCCCTCCTGTTCCGGCCCACACAGCTCATCATCCAGGCCACTCTGATTCATCGTTCTTCTCTCAGCAGACATCTCCAGAGCACAGGAGGCTGCCCCCTGCTCTCCATGGGCGTCCCCCAGCTGGCTCAGGGTCCCTCGCGCATCTGATCCCCTCAGCAAGAGAAAGCTGTCTGTTAGGGGAGCGACCGGCCCCGCAGGCCCAGAAATTCAGATGTTTGGGGGCTCGGAGGGGCTTCAGCTGTTGGGAACTGCCTCACGGGAGACTGAGGTTCTAACAAAGCCCAGTTTCTTCGTTTTCAGTGGAGAGATCCATTTCCAATTTCCCTCTACCTAGAGCCTTGCTTCTCCAAGTGTGGTCTGCAGACCAGCAACAAAGGAGCTGGCAGAACCTCAGGCCCACCCCAGACCTGCAGAATCAGAATCTGCATTTAAAAAAATTTGTTACTGAAGTATAGTTGATTTACAACGTTGTGTTGATTTCTGCTGACCAGCAAAGTGATTCATTTATACATACACATACATTTTTCATATTCTTTTCCATTATGGTTTATCACAAGTTATTGAATATAGTTCCTTGTGCTATACAGAAGGACCCTGTTGTTTATCCATCCTATATATAATAGTTTGCATCTATTAATCCCTCCTCCCACCCCGCCCGGCAACCACAAGTCTGTTCTCTATGTAGAATCTGCATTTTTAACAAGGTCCACATGGGACTCAGAGGCACGTTACAGTTTGAGAAGCAATTACAAGAAGAAGAATGATTCTTGTTATCTGGACAGTTTAGAAACAATATGTTAATACCTTCTTTTTCCGGCGGATGTTGAAAAGCCACCGCTATTTTCTATCTTAAATCTGATCTTCCTGAGCAAGCACTCCGAGCATTTTAGCTACGGGGTAGTTCAGCACCTAGGCTGACTGTCTGAAATGAGAATCCTGCTCTACCATTTCCCTGCTCTGACCTTAGGCAAATTACCGCGCTTCCCTGTGCCCCACATTCCTCCTCTGTAAAGTGGAGCTAATAGGGTTGTTATAAGGATCAAATAAGTAAAGCGCTTGGCGCATACCTGGCATTTAGCGAGCACTCGATACACTTGGATACTAATTGGATTTGGGTGTCCCCCAATTTTCTATATACTGCACTTACCATCTGTTAAGATGAAATGCTTCTGGAGTTGGTGGTCTCATCCACTATGCACAGATGCTTCCTAGTTTTCTTTCTTTTTTTTAAAAAATATTTATTTATTTATTTATTAGGGCTGCACTGGGTCTTTGTCGCGGCTCGCAGGATCTTCATTGCAGCCTGCAGGATCTTTTAGTTGCAGCATGTGCACTCAGTAGCAGCATGCATGCGGAATCTAGTTCCCCGACCAGGGATCGAACCCGGGACCCCTGCATCAGGAGCACGGAGTCTTACCCATTGGACCACCAGGAAAGTCCCTGCTTCCCAGTTTTCTTTTCTAAAAGTGACTTTATTCCTGCAGGCAACCTACTGTTACCCCCAAATATATTCATTTCAGGACTGTCCATTTAATTTATTCCATACCCGCCATCTGCAGGGAATTGAACTTTTTCACCGTGACCTTGGGTAATGCCTCTGACGATGATTTCTGAAAACCTTGAATATTTGTGTAGGGCTCTTACCCTCCAGGTACCTTCAAAAGCATTGTTTCATCTTCACAACTGTGTAATGTAGGCAGAACAAGTATTATTACCCTACTGTACAGGGAAATGAGAATCTGAGAGCCCATGGCCACACGGTAAGTGGTGGAGCAGGGCCTGGAATGCTGGCTGGTACAGGATGCCCTGGTAGGCCCTGGATGAATGACTCAAAACCCAGCGTTCTTCCCACCACCCAGGGTTGCCTCCAATGTAAACCAGAGGAGCAACTTTCAGGGGTGAGGCTTTGAGGCCAGATAAGGGAGAGAGAGCAAAAGGAGAGACCTCTGTTCCATTGTCTCCATAAGAATTCATATTTGGACTTCCCTGGTGGCGTAGTGGTTAAGAATCCACCTGCCAATGCAGGGGACACGGTTTCGATCCCTGGTCCAGGAAGATCCCACATGCCGCGGAGCAAGTAACCCTGTGCACCACAACTACTGAAGCCTGTGCGCCACAACTACTGAAGCCCGCGTGCCCAGAGCCCGTGCTCCATAACAAGAGAAGCCACTGCAATGAGCAGCCTGCGCACCACAACGAAGAGTAGCCCCCGCTCACCGCAACCAGAGAAAGCCCCCCGCGTAGCAACGAAGACCCAACGCAGCCAAAAAAAAAGAATTCATATTCATATTTATCAAATTTGCATTCTATTTAGTTCACAAACTGTGGTCACTAAAAAAACAATCAAGCTAAATAATACGTTCAGATGTTAAAAACTACACCATACATGGTGGGAGTGTAAATTGGTGCAGCCACTATGGAGAACAGTATGGAGGTTCCTTATAAAACTAAAAATAGAGCTACCATATGATCCAGCAGTCCTACTCCTGGGCATATATCCAGAGAAAACCATGGTTCGAAAGGATACATGCACCCCAGTGTTCATTGCAGCACTGTTTACAACAGCCAAGACATGGAAGCAGCTTAAATGTCCATGACAGATGACTAGATGAAGAAGATGTGGTACAGGTATACAATAGGATATTACTCAGCCACTAAAAAGAATGAAATAATGCCATTTACAGCAACATGGATACCTGAGATTATCATACTAAGAGAAGTAAGACAGAGAGAGACATATCATATGATTTCACTTATATGCGGAATCTAAAAAGAAAAAACTGGTACAAATAAACTTATTTACAAAACAGAAACAGACTCACAGACTTAGAGATTGAACTTATGGTTACCAAGGGGGGAAGGATGAGGGGAAGGGATAGCTTGGGAGGTTGGGATTGACATATACACATTGCTATATTTAAAATAGATAACCAACAAGGACCTACTGTATAGCACGGGGAACTCTACTCAATATTCTGTAACAACCTAAATGGGAAAAGAACTTGAAAAAGAATAGATACACATATATGTATAACTGAATCACTTTGCTGTACCAATACAACATTGTTAATCAACTATATTCCAATATAAAATAAATTTTTTTAATTTTAAAAAATTAAATTAAAAAAAATACACCATACAGAAGAGTTTCAAGTTAAAAGTGCCCCTACTTAGAACCCCAATTTTCTAATCTAACCCCCCAAATAACTGCTATTAACAGTTCCTTGTGAACTCATGACATCATTTAATACAATTAAATAGGTACAGATTTTTGTATGTCTATAGTACCTCAACAAAGTGGTTTCTTAAAAAATTCCTGTGATAGACACATAGAAAGTATTTATGTTTTTCTATAATATAAAATACATACCATGTTTCTTTTTTTAATCAAGTGAAATCCTACCACACAGTTATACAACTGGTTGTTTTCACTTAACATTTTTAGATACTTTGCATATAGAGCTCCCTGATTCTTTTCTCTTAACATTTTTAGATACCTTTGCATATAGAGCTCCCCGATTCTTTTCCCTTAAAATCTGCATAATAGTCCATCATAAGGTGTATGTGTCCGTGCGTGTGTGTCCTAGCACGGGTGCAGTAGCTGGGTTATAGGCTATGTGAATGTCCTCATTTATAGGGTATTTGCCAAACTACGAGTTAGGTGCCCACCTGTAAGCCTATAAGAGAAAATGCCAGTTTCAAGGCTCAGGATGTTTTAGATCTCCTTCGGGTCACACGTGGTCAGTGGCCTAATGGCCCACCTACGTCTCCTTCATCAATATCAATCTCCCTCTTTAGCATCTCTGAACTCTCTGTCAGAATGAGACCTTTTTTGGGGGGGAGGGGGTTCCCAGTGCACATAGAAGTCATGTTTACGCTATACTGTAGTCCATTAAGTGTGCAATAGCACTGTGTCTAAAAAACAATGTACATACTTTAATTTAAAAAATACTTTAGGGCTTCCCTGGTGGCGCAGTGGTTGAGGGTCCGCCTGCCGATGCAGGGGACGCGGGTTCGTGCCCCGGTCCGGGAAGATCCCATATGCCGCGGAGCGGCTGGGCCGGTGAGCCGTGGCCGCTGAGCCTGCGCGTCCGGAGCCTGTGCTCCGCAACGGGAGAGGCCACAACAGCGAGAGGCCCGCGTACTGCAAAAAAAACCTTTATTGCTAAAAAATTCTAACCATCATCGGAGCCTTCAGCAAGTCATAATCCTTTTGCTGGTGGAGGGTCTTGCCTCGATGCTGTGGCCGCTGACTGATCAGGGCGGTGGCTGCTGACGGCTGGGGAGGCTGCGGCAGTTTCTTAAAATAAGAAGATAATGAAGTTGGCCGCATCAATCAACTCTTCTGTTCAAGAACACTTTCTCTGTAGCGTGCAGTACCGTTAGGTAACATTTTACCCACAGTCAGAACTTCTTTCAGAATGAGACCTTTGGACCCTCATCCCCAGCAGTAGGCTTTTTTTTTTTTTTTCTCCTTCCAGCTCTTTACTTGTCATTCCTGCACAAATCTGTCTTCCCCTTCACACTGTGCCTCGCAGTGTAGACCAAGACCACTCTCCTTCATCCATCCGTCTTCCCTTCCTGCCTTGCCGTCTCTAGAGCAGCCTCCCCAGCCCAGCTGTGAACACGCACCTCCTTCCCTGCCCCGGGGGTGTATGTTTGCTTTTCCAGTGAGGTCATCCTCGAAGGCACCTCCTTGCTTGTTGATGTTCCTATATCCACAGGGCCTGCTGGCCTGGTGCTCGTTGTGGGGTCCGCGTGGGTGGGTAACCAGATCGTGAAGAGACAGACTCTGCCACCGAGAGAACTTTAAATCTGTCGTCACTCGCCACCTCAGCAAAGGCTGACTGAGAACTTGCCGCCGAGAACTGTGATGATTAACCCAGGCCTCGCCCCGCCCCCCTTCCTCGTGGTTACCCACTTTTACTTCCTGTCTGTCTGCTTGTGCCTGGGGAGCCTAAAACGGGGGCCAATCAGAGGGCTTCACGGACGTTTCCAACCCTCTGGACAATCACTACCAGTTCTAATGGGGGCCCCTGAGAGAGAAAGGAGAGTGGAATCCAGGGCCAGAGGGAAAAGGAATCGATGCTGGTGCTCTGGGTCCCAATGCTGAGCTAAGAACACCCCCGCCTTTCCCCCAAGGTGCCTCACCTGGCCAGCTGCCGACTTCCCTCTGCTGCCCAAGTCCAAGAGTGAGGGGCACAGACAGTGGGGGGACCCAGGGCTGGGCCCGAGATGAGGGGTGAGGGCATGCAGCCCGTTGTGAAATCCAAGCTTGGCGTCTCCATCCACCCCCTCCACCGCGCCTGAGCCGTTTCTTCATTTTATCATCTTTCCGTAGCAGATTCAGTACTTTTCTCACCATTATCTCCTTCTGCCTTCAAACTTCCAGGACTCTCCTTTTGTTCTTACTGTCACAACCGAGCAGGACCCTACGGCGCTCTCCCAGATACAAAAGCCCCTCCGTGTCCCCCATTTCTTGTTTGTAGAAAAAGGCTTTAGACTCCTAGAACTTCCCTGAGTTCCAGAGCAGGAACAAGGAGTTACTTAGCAGAGAAGTGAGGGAATGCAAAAACAAAGGAAAAGCAGTTAAGAAAAGTAATGACAATAGTTCAGCGAAAAAACAGAGTCCACGTTCTATATCCCAGTCCTAGCCCTATATCCCAGAGTCCTCAAGGGATATACATCACAATGTGACACTACCTTCTGCCAAAACTAAGACCTCCACCGCCACCCCCGCTCCCCCTGCCACCCAGGTGGAGGACAGTGACTACATGCTGAGCCCAGGCAGTAGACCCCAGACTGGTTAGAACCTGAAGGTTGATGATTAAGATTCCCGAAACATCACCCTGTTACCTCACTACCAGCCAATCAGAAGAAAGTCATGCCCCTGGCAGTTCTCACCCCAAATGTTGCCTTTCAAAATCCTTCCGTGAAATCCAAGGGGTGGGGGGAGTTTAGGTCTTTTGAGCACAGGTCGCCAGTACTCCGCTTGGCGCCCCGCAGATGAATGCTGTACCTTCCTTCACCACAAGCCGGTGTCGGTATCGGTGACATCACTTGTATCTACCACGAGCTCCTTGAGATAAGGAGCCTCTTCTCCACCGGTGCTGTCTCTCTGATTGTGACATATGTGGCCGTCTTCTCCACACCTGCCAAAATGTCTGCCGCTCCCTGGCTCCAGACCCCAGCCTTTGCTCTGCTCCGCTTTTCCTGAATCCTCTGAACTTGATGATGTCAGTGGACCTCTTTCTTAAGGTTGTCCTCTCTGCTCTCCCTCTCCGATTCCATGCCCGTCTTCTTCCCCAGTGCCTCTCCCTCTCTCTTCTTTTTCTTCCCCCCCTACACATCTCCCTTGGGATTCTTGCTCTAATCCACTGCCGCCCTAAATCACCACCTCCATCTCTGGGTCCACGGTTCTAAATGCCTGCTACCTTTTTCATCCATCAAATGTAACACATTTGTTACATTTTGATTTCTCAATGTAACACATTGAGAAATCAAAATTTCTCAACTTCTCACCCCACCCCAGGCAGCTGCCTTCTCACGACTTCCCCACCTCCATGATTCAAGAGCTTTGTCTCTGTGATGCTCTGAAGCTTCAAGCTTAGTGTCCTTGGATCCTTCAGCTTGCACACTGCCCGGTCTTTACATCCTTCAAACTTCCTCCCAGATTGGTACCTCTTTTCAGCTCCCACCCCTGTCCCCGCCCCTGCTACCTTCCTTGAACTGTTCTGTGCCACCGTCATTGCTCCCTTATGCAAACACCTCAGAGGTGCCCCCTGCTGCGTGTGGAATGAAGCCCAGCCCGGTGAAACTTCTCCAGGCGGTCCCCTCCGGTCCTTCCCCTTCCTGGAACATTCCTCCCTAGTCTCCATCCCAACATTCCTCTTCCAGCGAGGCTCAGTGTGCAACTCACCTCTGTACATTCCTCTATCATGACCTCCATGGGAGATCTCTCGTCTAAACTCCAAAAGTAGGATGGCTGTCCCACACACTGGGTCTGGCATGCTCAGTCCTCTTGGCCTGTATGTTGGTCTTATTTTCCCAGCCATGTCAGAAGCTCCTGGAGCACCTTTGTGTTTCTTAGGGTGGGGTTGCTAAATTCATAAGCTCAGTGGCGAGACAAGGCAGGCAAATACAGGAGGCAGAGAGGGGACAAGGGAGATGTGTAACAGAGTGAGAGGGCCTGTGTGGGCCAAACAAAGGCCATCTGCAGGGGGGATGGCCCTGTGGGCCACCAGTTTGAGACCCTCACCCAGGTACCTTGCCCTGGCCGGCTAGTCCATGAATATTTCTTCGATGCTCCAGAGGCAGCAGTCGGTGCCTCAGCATCTAGCAGAAGGAAGAGGGGCAGGGTGACCTGATTTCCTTGGCCCTGGGTAGAAGGAGCCACCGGCCTCAGCAGCCCAGAGGCATCACCTCCCCTTCTCACCCAGCTGGCTGTGCCGCACCTGATGTCAGGTGCTACCCTTTGGCTTGAGCTTCCTGTGAGGTGTAGCCAGCAGGCGCTTTTCTCACTCACAGACTAAAGAAAGGGTGGCATGCCCCTCCCGCTCATGACCCAGTCAGAGCCAGCCTGGCCCCCGGCACCCAGGGAGCACCCACTGGGCAGCAGCTGCGTCGTCTGAAGCACTGGCTGAGCCTCACATACGCACTGACCTGGGTGGTAGAAGGACACACAGGGTGGATGTGGGGAGTAGGGGTGGCAGGGAGACAGAAGGACCCGGACGGGGACTTCCCTGGTGGTCCAGTGGTTAAGACTCTGCGCTCGCAATACAGGGGTCTGGGTTCGATCCCTGGTCAGGGAACTAGATCCCGCATGCCACAACTAAAAGATCCTGCATGCCACAACTAAGACCCGGTGCAGCCAAATAAATAAATAAATGAATAGTTAAAAAAAAAAAAAAAAGAAGGACCCGGAGGAGAAAGGCAAAGACACGGACTTGGGGGCGGGAGGGGGGAGGGGGCTGACAGAGCACAGGGAAACCCAGTTTTGAGTCCTCCCGTGGCCACTCTCTCACACCTGCCCCTCCCCTCACTCTCTCCTCCCTCAGTGCAGCCACTCGCCCCTACTCCCCAGCCCCCAGCCTCACCCGGCTTCCAACCGAGCTACACAGGTGCCCAGACTAATCTGTTAGGCCATGACTTTCACGAAGGCTCGCCGCACGACCAATGCCAGGACACACTCCAGACGGTTCTGGCTGGCCGGGGCCCTTCTCTGTCCATGCAGCTCTCTTTTCCACGGATTCACCACGGGAAAAATCCAGTCGGCCCAGTCTGCCTCTTCACTACCACCTTCCTTCCGCACTCAGAAGGCAACAGGCTCCAATGTCACCTGAGAAAGTTACCGACTTCTCCCAAACCTCAGCTGCTGCCACCTATGTCCCCTCGTTTCCCTCCTCCCAGCAGGCCTGGGTGCAGTACAGTCATCCTAATTCCAAGGCCGAGAAGAAACTGGGGCTCAGAAGGTGTCAGTCGCTTCCCGAAACCACAGGGCTGAGACCCCTCTGTGCTCCTCGCCTGGAGGCCTTGCCACTTTACCTGTCTTGAACACCATGAGCTCCTGAGGAACAAGGGCCAGGTTCTCTTTTTTGTGTGACAAACAAGGCAACAACGAGAGGGCGGAGCTAGGTAAACAGTTAAGAGGAACAGTCATTGGTTCTGTGTCTGTTTTTAATCTATCCTGTTGCTGAAATTCATTAAAAAAAAAAAACTGAACTTTGTACCCCTTGGCAGACGGCACGATGCTGTCCTCTTAAAAGGCACTGGAAGAGCAAAGACGCAAAGCAAGTGAAGCCCAGACACAGGCGCAGCCAGCTGGAATGTTCTAGGATGTTCTCACCCCGGTTCCTTCCTGAGGTGGCGAGCTCTCTATGGAGTGGAGCTCTGTGTTCGTCGTTTCTTTCTGCGTGGAAGATGTGTGATTACCGCCAGCACAGGACCAGCAGAACCGTGACTTACATTTTCCGACATAATGCGATTTATGTACTATTTGTGTTTCACGATCTATGTCATTCCTGACCGTCCCCAAAATACTTCCTACCCGGAATATTGGTACATTGGCACGGAAGGTGGAGACATGCGGCGGGCCGCTTCCGACCAGCAGAATAACGAGCCGCCACACGCAAGATTCTTCTCGTATCACACTTTATTGGAGCACAGCTTGGTTGAAGAAAGATGGAAGGAAGACCCTACGCAGCAGAATATGGCAGGCTTTATACTGGCCAGAAGGTCCACACAACAGCCCTGGATTGGTGTGTGTCAGTACATGTGACAATATATTGCCATGCCTACAATCCGCGGGATGCACGCGTGGCGCCTTACGTGGCACTCCCGGGTAGTGCAAGCAAGATGCAACAATGTAACTTCGCCTTCCTCTGGACCAAGAATCCAGCTCCTTCCTGGCGGCGTCCCACAGAGACACAGCACTGACTGCCCTCCCACGCAGTTTTATACACATCATCTGCTCAGAGCGAGGCACGGCAAAAGGGAAGAGGAAGCTCCAAGGCCCCGGGGTTGGCTTTACCCGCGGCGAGTGACCTGGGTCACATTCAGACCCTCAGTGCCAGGCCCCGAGTTGGCGGTCATCCGCCACTGTAATCAGGGCTCCAGGAACCCCAGTCCTCAGAGACTGCCTCGGCACCAAAGTTCACCCTAAGCCCAGGTTTATCGTCTTGATTTCTTAAGTTGTGAGGTTTCTGGACGAAGTGAAGAGATAACCGAGTTTTGGAAATTCACTGTTGAACTCCAGTCACTGCCCCTGGGCAGCTCCTGCCACGGCCTGCCCTTCCTGCAGCAGCTCCGAGCCTTCGGCCACTCCCGACCCAGCAGCCGTGAGGAAGAGGTGACACCCGCGGACCCCCTGAGAGCAGTCCTTCATCTCTCCTCATTCACACAAGGCAGTCCTGCTGGGTGGCTTTCCCAGGCCAGGGGCCCTCCAGGCACTCAGGTGAGCAGCCAGCCATGTGAAAAGGAATTGCCTCACAGGCCAGTGTGATAAGATCAATCAGAGAGGTATGCACGAAATATAAGTGACGCCCCAAGCCAAGTGAGAGGAAGTCTTTGTGAGGCGGAGGTGGCCCTGTGAAAGGAATGAAGGAAAGATAGAAAAGACTGAACGAGAACGCTGCAAAGGGCACGCCCAGGCCCAGGTACTGCCCGGAGTGTGACGTCCAGCATGTATCCACTAACCCTACCTGGGCCTCTGCTTGATAATGAGGCCAAGACCTTTGTCTGCACATCAGAGCTGGCTGAGGCCCTCATTTGTTTACACTTTAATCCTAATCTGATCCTGGCTGGAAGGGAAGCTCTTCTCCTTTCATGCTTTCGAACAGTGGCTTTCCACCTACCAAGTCCCAACAAAGCATTTAGGAATAAAATGAAATAAAAGAGAAAATCTCAAAGCGCATCTAACATAGTAAGTATTATTTCTTGAAACTCTTATTTCAATTATATACATGTGTGGATGAGTGTGTAAATTGGATCATAATGTAAAAAATATTTCTTACTGAGGTTGTGGTTTTAAGTTTAAGAAACGTTGCTTTAAGGGAAAACATCCATCAACTATTAAACAAATGCTCTCCAGAACTGTATCTTGTTCTAGGGGAGAGAAAAAAGCAAGACTTGGTTCCTGCGCTTAAGCTCCGGATCCGGGGGTGAAAAGACAAACACACCACTAGGACAGGATGTGAAAAACCACACTGACAGAGGGGCGTGCCCAGCGCCTGCCAAGCCACCGCCTTGCCCAGGGTCCCAGTGCTTCCAACTGGGCGTTGGGGTGTGAATACAGAGCTGCAGGGGTTGGTGTGGCCACCCGGGGCCAGGGGCTTCTCAGCAGGTGCTGGGGAAGGACACAGGGGCAACGGTGCCAGGCAGGAATGGAAAGATTCTGAGAAGCGGCCAGCTGAGGATGTTCCCCTGTGGGAGATGTGGGATTATTCCTATTGTTTCAAAAAGGGGATGACATGGGGCAGGGGCCGAGGCGGGGTTGGGGGAGGGCAGGCAGCAGCTTGAGGACCAGATGTTGCGTTTGTCCCTGGTTCAAGGATTCTTCAGGTTTGTTTTTTTGATTTTTGTTTTTGTTTTTTTTTTTTTTGCGGTACACGGGCCTCTCACTGTTGTGGCCTCTCCCGTTGCGGAGCACAGGCTCCAGACGCGCAGGCTCAGCGGCCATGGCTCACGGGCCCAGCCGCTCCGCGGCATGTGGGATCTTCCCGGACCGGGGCACGAACCCGCGTCCCCTGCATCGGCAGGCAGACTCTCAACCACTGCGCCACCAGGGAAGCCCCTATTTTTATTTATTTTTGAAATTTTAAATGTTACAATGGTTCCAAAGGCGAGTCAGAACAAAAAGCTGTTTCAGGGCTTCCCTGGTGGCGCAGTGGTTGAGAGTCCGCCTGCCGATGCAGGGGACGCGGGTTCGTGCCCCGGTCCGGGAAGATCCCACATGCCGCGGAGCGGCTGGGCCCGTGAGCCATGGCCGCTGAGCCTGCGCGTCTGGAGCCTGTGCTCCGCAACGGGAGAGGCCACAACAGTGAGAGGCCCGTGTACCGCAAAAAAAAAAAAAAAAAAAAAAGCTGTTTCAGAGAAGTGTCATTCCCCTCATATCCTTTATTCTTTCAATCCTGTTCCCACTATGCCGTGCAGGTAACTAATCTCATTAGGGTTTTTTTGTTTGTTTGTTCCTTTTTCTGGTCCTTTTTCCTTGAATAAATAGGTTATTGAAAGTTATCTGAGTGGAGGTTATTTCCTCCACTCAAATGATATTCTTAAGACCATGTTCTTTTGAGACCAGATTCTCAGGACCCTAGTCATCTTTGCACTTCAGTTTGGGAGGTGTTGCAAGCAGGAGCTCCATGACAATGGGGTTAGTTGGTGCTAATTCTCAAGGGATTAGTCATGGTGAGAATGAGCTGGCGTAAATCCTTGCCCAGGTCCCAAAGGTATCTCTATGACTGATAATGGAGCCACAGCCCCCATTCCTGCTACTTGGGAGCTCCTGCTACTCGGAGGCTGAAGCGAAAGTTTTGTGCCCTAATGAAGCATCCCCACCGAGCCCACCGCGGCCTCCTGAGAGGGTAGCAATGCCAGGCTGCCTGAATAAAAAAATATAAGATTGGATTTTTAGAAAACCACCCTCAGTGGTTTGCTTGCAAAACCACACCAAGCAAGTGCAGCATCCCTGGGACCTTAGCTCTTGATGGGAAAACAGCACTTTATGCTTCTTATCCTTATTTCTCGGTAAGATCTGAGGAATCAAGGTTGAAAAGTCCCTGGCTACTTCTCCGTAGGACCTCACGTCAAGGAGTAAAACCGGAGTAAATAAAAGTGCACAGCCAGAGGGAGATGGCCAGAGGAAGCGAACGCCACAGCTGGCGGTATTCATTGGAAAAAGCAGTAGGAGGAGAGGATCCTTACTCAGAGTCAGGCTGTCTGCAAGTCAGCTCCGAGGCTGTGACTCACCGCGAGGAAAAGGAGTGCCCTGTATTCCGGGCGAGGCTGCTTGCTCCAAACGGGATCGGTGGCCAGGGAAGGAAATGAAGCAATCCAAGAGTAATCAGCAGCTGCGGGGCAGGGCGAGCTGGAAGCCCAAGTCATCCCCAACTACTGTAGCTTGATATTGACCCTGTGCCTCCAAGGGACAAACAACACGAAAGAGACGGGATTGGGGTGAGAAAGGGAGTCGGGCCCTATCCTGGGCAAGTAGTTCCCCCCCGTTCTGCGCCCCTTAGTTTCTCACTGTAAGATGAAGGGGCAGACCTGGCAGTCAGGACCCCAGCTCAGCCCAAGGCCATGTTTTATTTTTTCCCAATTAGAAAAACAAGTGAACGGAGGTGCTTTTGCACAAGGCTAGGCTTCCGGTTCACCATCGCCGCTGTAATTCCCCACCGTCTCGCCCTAAATCAGCATCACAAATTGAGGCTCACCGCCTGCCTCTGAAGTTATTTGAAATGGCAACTCCTGGACAAAGCAGCCCCCCGAGTTTTTTTTTTCCAGCTCTGGGGCTCTAGGATTCTATGCCCTGGAAAAAACAGATTTTTGAATAGTGAGTAGAAACGGGGCAAGCAGGCTGCCCTGGGATGAGACGGAAATGATCCTTCGCCCCAGTATGCTAGAGAGGGGGATCGTGGCAGGGCGCCAGGGCTGAGCATACGCCATGCAGAAGCGACACAGCTTAGAGAGAATTCAAAACAGCATTTTTTTACAGCCTCCTGGTGCATCCTGTTTCTCTAGGGCTGCCACCGCCGTCAGCAAGTGGGCATCACGCCCAAACTGCAGTGGGCAGTGAGGGATAGGTACCCATCTGTCCGGTTCCCTGAGCAGGTGGCTGGGATCCTGGTGCCCAGGCTCCGGCTGCCCTCTGCTGGGCAAGCACAGAAGCTGCTTCCCAAGGGAAGGAGGCGCCCCTCTCCTGGGGTCCCCGCATCTGGGAGGTGGGAAAGGTCTTCCGCTTTTCTGCCACCTTCCAAGGAAGGCTGGGGAGAGTATCAGTGCCTCCTAAAAGTCTCCAGTAAGACAGTCTCAGGTCACTTAAGTCTTCTGCATTTAATGAGAATGATTTTTCTGACATAGGGTCTGACCCAATGATGTGCCCAATAAATATTAATGGAATAAATAACTAGCTCAGCAGTTACCCAAGGTAGAAACCGCTCCTGGCTTTGTTGGGAGAACATTTCCAGTTTATTGTCCCTCTTTGTGAAATTCCTGTCTCTAGTAGGTCCTTCTACCTGGTTCTCCCAGTTCCAAGCTGCTTCTACTGGAGATCCAACCTGGCCTTCTTCCTTCGGGATCCTGGAGGCTTCTCTCTTCTAATCCCTCAACCCAGCTCCCGGTTCCCAGCGGAGATGCTTACAAATCACGTCGGATCTCGTTCACAGCTTCTCCCCTTTCTCTCTCTCTTTAAATGTTTCCTTCTGTGTCCCTTTTGGACACCGGGATTCTCATCTGGCCTATAGTTCCTTGGACTTAGAGATTTTCTCTTTTTCCCGAAGCAGCCCCAGGCCGGCTTCTCTTTCCCTCATTAATTATTAACTGTTGTTACTTGACACTTGCAAATAACATGGGCCTGGAGAAAGGGCTGGAAAGGACCTGTGGGACCCCCTGGAGTGAGCCTCGGAGAGGGCCTGGGGTAGGGCCTCAGGTCCAGGCCACTTAAGAGTATGATCGGTGAACACTGAACTTTTCTTCAAGCCTGTCTCAGGTGTTAACTAACCAAACCATACTTAAGTGTGTGTGTGTGTGTGTGTGTGTGTGTGTGTGTGTGTGTGTGTGTGTGTTCCTTAAGTTTTTTCCTATTATGCCTATTTCTCTTACAGCTTGTTCTTCCTAATCAATAATAGGGATCTAACTTTTTTTTAAGCTAGGTGACATGTGGTGTTAAAAAGTAAACTGAGGCATATTACAATTTTTAAGAATTTATTTGAGCAAAAATCGATTCTAATCAGGCCGCACCCAATCTGGCAGATAGAAAGGAGCCCCCAGTAGCTGTACAAAATGAAAAACTTGTATAGGCACAGAGGAGCAGGAACAAGAAGTTATATCGGGCAAAAAAAGCAGATTGGTTATTGCAATGTTACTTCCCTTTAGGGGTCAGCAGGCAGAGGTCGACCAGGCAGCTGACCTCCCTAGTGCTGGTCAGGCAATTCCTGATTGGCTGGGCTAAGATTCCATTTCAGGGAGAGCCAAAAGTATAAATAAGTTTCAGTTTGGTGACGTGGGGTTTAGCATGAGCAACTCCATCTTGGGCATGTCATCTTGTTTTTAACAGTTGGTAGGAAAAATTCAAAGGACTGAACAGAGTCAGTAGAAAGTTGTGCTCACTCCCAGTCCTTTCCCCATGTCCCTTGCCCACAGAAAGCCTGCTGCCATTTTCTTGTGCCCTTATAGAAATAGTACTATGAACATACAGACATATGGGTATAGTCAGTCAATATTTACTGAGTACCTGCTATGATCCAAACACTGTTGTTGCCCAAAATATACAAAAATTCTTGCTCTAGGGAACTTGCATTCTGATGAGAGGTGAGGGGATCGGGCAACAAATGCGATAAACCAGTCAAATCTATGATATATGTTGATAAGTGCAATAGAAAAAACGTAAGCAGGGTCAGAGAGCTGGGATGTGGTCCTGACTGCCCTTCCCCTCTGCTGCCCCGGCCACACCCTGAGAACCTGGGGCTGCCCTGGGTGGGTCATGCCTTCACCACACTCCTCAGTGCCGGGGGATGTGCCCTGCATGACCAGGTGGGGCTGTAGCAGGTCCTGGGGGGTCAGCTGGAGAGCCTCCAAAGCAGGTGATGGGCTGGGGGCTACTCATCTTCGTTTATCCTGGGTCACAGTTTATGAATATTTTTCTGGCTTTAAGTAAATGTTACCAGAATTCTCTACATCAGTAGTTCTCAAAGTGTGGTCTACGGACCAGCAGCTTCAGGACCAGCATCGTCTGGGAACTTGTCAGAAATGCAAATTCTTCAGCCCCCTCCCCCGGTCCCACTGGGTCATATACTCTAAGGTTGCAGTCCCGAAATTCTGCAGCCCCCTCCCCCGGTCCCACTGGGTCATATACTCTAAGGTTGCAGTCCCGAAATCTGTGGGGTTTTTGTTGTTGTTGTTTTGTTTTGTTTTTTGGTCGCAACACAGGGCTTGTGGGATCTTATTACCCGACCAGGGACTGAACCCAGTTCCTCAGCAGTGAGAGCTCGGAATCCTAACCACTGGACCACCAGGGAATTCCCACTGAAATCTGTTTTAAATAGCCATAACATCTGCTCTACAGAAATGCTTTACCAATTCACATTCCTAACAGCTATGGTCAGAAGCACACATATTCTAGAGCTATGCAGTGAAAAAAAAATCTTTTCCAAATTAAATCCTAGGCTAGGGATAGAGATTATATATTAGCGAGTAAAAGATAAATCGACTTTAAATGGAGTATAATCTATAAAAATTTTGAATCATAAACATAGAAGTAAAAGATAAATCTTATAGCTCAATTATTTGAAAATAAGGATCAATTCATTTGATTCTTGGGGACTTAATCTAACCAATTTGTCATGTAAGAATATTCCTTCAACTTGATGGGTGACCTAGTCCTGAATTCCTACCCCTAAATTCTATGTTATTAAAAAACAACAAAAGTTGGAAATAAATGAGGAATAATTAAAAACTGACAATGTGGGTTGTTAAAATACAAATAAACGTAATATACATTTCTGTTCCTCTTTACACTTTCCAGAAGAAGAAGCGAGTGGTATTGATGGTCGTTAGGCTATATTCTAGGCAGTGTGGAAAGCACTTGGTACGTAATTTTATCACAGCAGCACAAACAAGAAACTATCAGAAGAATATTTTTGGCTTTCATTTACCGATGAGCACACAGGCTCAGGAAGCTTAAGGATCTTGCCTGGTACACACCTAGCAAATGAGAGGATCTGGAATTGGATTCTTTCATCTCAGTCTGTGCTCATTTTACTGAAAGCCACATTTGTAGATAATGGTGCTTATCTGAGCCTAATCCCTGGAGTACTAGGATTCTTTGGACAGAGAGGCTTAGGGCGGTCAGGAGGAAGATAAGTCTTGGCCAGAGTCCATCTCACAGAGGGTCAAGTGGGATCCCAGACACACCTTGTGGCTATTTGGCCAGTCTTGCTTCCCTTACCAGAGGAATAATGTCTATTATGGTAGGAATGGCCAGTCGGAGTCCTGGAAAGGGCCTCCTACAGCCAAGATAATAACCTAGAAACAATTCCGTGCCCCGGAGGACATTGCAGAAATTAGTTCCATAAAGATCTGAAAGATGCAGGGCTAGTGATTCCTACAGCTTCTGCACTTACCTTACCTGTCTGGTCAGTGTCACAGGCCAGCGGTGGTGGGGAATAAAGGTCAGTCAACACAGACACCCTCTGGGTGTGGAATTGCCTACCTCCGCCCTTAGCACTTTCGCCAGGAGAGACGGCACCCACACTCAGGGGGAGGGAGTTACACAGGGAAGGCATGTACAGCAGGGGGTGGACTCTTGGGGGGCCACCTCGGAATTCGGCCTGCCACCCCTCCTCCCACTTAGAGCGTGGCTGCCAGCTCTAAGCTGTTTAGCTGCGTCACAGCCTGGGCGTCATCCATGGTGCCACGCTGGACCCCTTTTGTCTTGGTGTCGCCCTGCACAAGGGCCACAAGGATCTGGCACCTCTGACTTTTCACTTTCACTCTCTGTGTGAGTAATAAACTGCCTAATCTGAAAATGGGCTCGTTCTTTCTTTTTTTTTTTTTTTTTTTTTTTTGTGGTACGCGTGCCTCACTGTTGTGGCCTCTCCCGTTGCGGAGCCCAGGCTCCGGACACGCAGGCTCAGCGGCCATGGCTCACCATGCCCGGCTGCTCCGTGGCATGTGGGATCTTCCCGGACTGGGGCACGAACCCGTGTCCCCTGCATCGGCAGGCAGACTCTCAACCACTGCGCCACCAGGGAAGCCCCTTATTCTGGTTTTTTTGTACTTAAAAAAAATCTCAAAATAAAACACTAAACTATAAAAGAAAGAAAGAAAGAAATCCTGAGGTTTAGGAGTTCCCTGGCGGTCCAATCATTAGGACTTGGCGCTTTCACTGCCGTGGGCCCAGGTTCAATCCCTGGTTGGGGAACTAAGATCCCACAAGCCTCGAGTTGCTGCCAAAAAAAAAAAAAAAAAAAAAAAAAAAAATCCCGAGGCTTGAAGCATCATCATTCCAGGGGCCAGGTAATAACGGAGTCCTGGACCAGGCCTCCTTAGTGAGTCTACCATGTCCATGGAGCCACCTGATGGTCATTTCCCCAATCCACAAATACAGAATTGCAATGGACATGCTTGACAGCTAGAAGAACCCCTACATGGTCCTTAGCCTGTGGAGAAGAGCTATGGCAGTGCGCAAGGTCAAGTGGAAACCTCTGAACCTGCTTCCCCTGACCAAAATCATAACTCACAAATAATCCCACATCCTGGGGGGGAGGGGAGTTGTGCCACCCATAACGATGAAGGAATGTAGAGGTGAAGGTGCCTCTCAGACCCCTCTTTAATCACATCCACTTCAAGCACAAACCAGATGTATCCTAGCAGAAGACGGTGGACAACCGCAAAGGCAGCCAAAGAACAGCCCCAGTGTTCACAGCTGCCTCGCAGAAGAGGTACCCAGGTGTCTTCCTCAGGCAGAGGAACAGCATATCAGGGATGCAGTATGGGTCAGTGATCTGGCAAATTGCTCTTCTGCATCCTTATCAGAGCCATTTGCAGCCTTGCCCCAAGGCATAAATCTCCCACCTTCTGGTTCTGGTCAAAGAGGGCTTGGGGTGGAATTAGGGTCCCTGAGAGCACATCAGGGTTAGGTTAAAAAAAAAAAAATCATGCAGTGTCACGAGCAGGGGTAGAACAACCAAAAGTGTTTACAAGGAATTGCATTCACATGCAACGCTTTTGGAACACAAACTCTACGAATTTGTGTTCACTTCTGGTACCCCTTCTCCTCCCTCAGGATGGACTGGGCAAGAGACCGTAACAACAACAATGAAAGGGGTGAATTCTGCAGGTCTTTTAGTCTATCTCCCAAGACGCAGCTTTCTCTCCTGCCCTGGGGCCTGATCACATCCTGTAGATATTTGCATTTATCATGTAAAACTTCCTCCCCAGCCTTTCTAAACAGGAAACCTGTTCCTTCCAGCCTAAAATGAAGCTGGGACCTCCAGCCTTTTCCTGTCTCCCCACCTGTTGGCCCTTAAGCTCTCCTCCCACCACCGCCAGCATTCCAGGAGTCCTTGACCCTCAGCCTGAGACTCAGCCTGTGCCTCCACATTTAACCTGCCCTGAGGCATTAATGTGAGTCCAGCAGACACAGGCAGATGCTTCAGAGCTGCCCAATTTCCTCTAAAGAATATTTTCACTTTTCTTCCTGGAGACAGCTTCTTGCTTATTTTTGGGCGTGAGTAATCTTTCAGGCAGTCAGGTCATGAGTTATAATAAGCAGGAAAGTCTCTGGTTATTTAACAACCTAAGGGCTCCTCTTACTGTGTATTCTCTTTCTCCATCGTTTGTGCACAAGTACTTCGATCGGCAGTTAAGTCTGCCCATAGGGGAGTCGACTGTATTCCTCATACGACACCATTTTATATAAGGGGCTTGAACATCCCCAGGGGCTCCTAGAACCAGTCCCCCCAGGACACCGAGGAAGGACTACAGAGGGTGTGCCCCCAACAGAACTTCAGGAGATTCTAAAGAATGTACTTTGGACAGGAGGAAAGCAATCCAGAAAAAAGATCGGAGATGCCGGAAAGAATGAAGAACATTGACAGTGTAAAACAATAATACTGTCCGCTGGGCTTAAAAGAGCAAGATGAACACAGAAGAGAGAGAGGAAGTGAGGTTCATATATTCAAATATCCTTGTGTGGTTTGAAGGACCGTAAAGCTATTCATTGTAGATGAGTAAGTTAAATATGAATGTCAAAATATCAGGGTAAAAATTATTAAGCTGAAAATATGTCCCATACTTGTAAAAATTAAGAAAGTAAGTAGAAAGAATATTTAATTGATCCAAAAAAAGCCAGAGAGGAATAAAAATAGAAAAGAAAGCATAAAATAAGATGGACAAAATAATCCAAAGAGAGCGCTGATTACCATATAAATTGTAAAAGAGTATATAAAATACAAATAACTAAAAACATTAATTTAAAAAGGACAAGAGGGAACTCCTTGGCGGTCCAGTGGTTAGGACTCAGTGCTCTCACTGCAGGGACCGGGTTCGATCCCTGGTCAGGCAACTAAGTTCCCACAAGCCACTCGGCCAAAAAACAAACAAAAAACAGATTGTCAGAATGGATTATAGAAATCGTTATACTGCTGACAAGAAATATCTAAAGGTTTAATTTTCAGAAAGATCTAAAGTAGAGGAATGCAAAAGGATACACTTGTATTTAGACAAACTAAGGGAAAGAAAGCAGATGTAGCCATGTTATTATCAGGCAAAATAGAATTTAATGCAAAAAGCATTACTACAGATAAAGAGGATCACTCCATTACGATAAAAGGTTTATTACGCCAGGAAAATAAAGCAAATACAAACTTGTGTGAACCTAACTAAATAGTCAAAATACTGTATATCAATGAAAATGGACAGAACTACAAAGAGAAATTCACAATGCTACTCTCCATGAATTTTTTTTTTTTTTTTAATTTGGCTGCCCCACGTGGCTTGTGAGATCTTAGTTCCCCGACCAGGGATTGAACCTGTGCCCTGGGCAGTGCAAGCGGGAGTCCTAACCATTGGACTTGCAGGGAATTCCCTCCATGGGATATCTGACACATTACTTTCTGCAATATTCAGATCAAGACGTTACTCTATTGACTAAACTCTGCAACCAAGAAGCTTAACTTTGGGGCAGAAATAGAACAACAGTGAATCTCATAGGGAGCGTTTATGAACAAAGATCCCACAATGTTATTTTCATCAGATCTCAAAAGACTGATTCACTCTCTGATTCAATTAAATTAGAAAGTATTAACCAGCTCTTGCACTCTCCTGTTAGTGAAGGGCGGCGGCTGTTCCGTGGAATGCAGATAACCTCTGCCGGCACAGGGAACATCTCCCTGCCTCTCCCTTTCCCCTTGCCTCCAGTGCCCGAGCTCGCCAGCATGTCCGTGGTGCCACAGACGAACAAGGGCAAGACTCTTGCCAAGAGAATTAATGTGCCTAGCAAGTATATTAAGCACTCTAAGAGCCGAGATTGCTTCCTGAAATGTGTGAAGGAAAATGATAAGAAAAAGAAGGAAGCCAGATAGAAGGGTACTTGTGTTCAACTGAAGCGCCAGCCTGCTCCACCCAGAGAAGCACACGTCGTGAGAACCAATGGAAAGGAGTCTGAACTGTTGGAGCCCATTCCCTATGAATTCATGGCATGATGGGTGTAAAGAAAATAAACGACTTGGACTCTACGATGCTTCTCTTAATTGACTGGAAATGTTGTGTCCCCTCCCCCAAAGAAATATTTAAAGCACATTTTAATTGTGTTCAAATTCAGTGGGTGACGTCTTTATTTTTCAAAGGTAGTGGTTTTGCTTCCTGAAAGATGTGAGGTAGTTTGTTGTGCAATAACTCCATTGGTTAATAAACGCCCAGATATTATTTATAAAATAAAATAATAATAATTAAAAAAAGAAGTACAGCTCTGTTGCAGCCAGATTTCAGCGCATGAGTGAGGAACTTGATAAAATTGGCAGGAGGAGGACTGTAGAAGGGGTTTTGACTGTTCCTGAGCACCGGCTACCCCATGTGTTGCTGCTACAGCTGGGAACAACTTTCTTCAAATTACCTGGTGGTAGCTTAACATAGGAGAAGATGAAGTCGACGGACAAAAATGCTTAATGACAGAGCTATTGGGTCGTCAAGATGGAGTCCTGCAAGACTGGGACATTGATGACTGCAATGGTAACTGGTGGAGACCAAATTTTGAACCTTCTCAGTATCCATATATTCCTGCACATATTACAAAACCTAAGGAACATAAGAAGTTGTTTTTGGTTCAACTTCAAGAGAAAGCCTTGTTTGCAGTCCTTAAAAATTACGAGCTGGTAGCTGCACCACTGTTTGAACTGTACAACGATACACCCAGATATGGACCCATCATATCTAGTCTCCCCCAGCTTTTGAGCAGGTTCAATTTTATACACAACTGAATTCCTGCGCAGCAGAGAAGTAAGAGAAGCCGTCTTGGTGGGGAGGGATAAACTGGGAGATTGAGATTGACATATACACATTATTGTATATAAAATAGATAACTGGGTTTCCCTGGTGGTGCAGTGGTTAAGAATCTGGCTGCCAATGCAGGGGACACGGGTTTGATCCCTGGTCCGGGAAGATCCCACATGCTGCGGAGCAACTAAGCCCGTGCGCCACAACTACTGAGCCCGTGCGCCACAACTACTGAAACTCACGCACCTAGAGCCCGTGCTCCGCAACAAGACAAGCCACCACAATGAGAAGCCTGCACACCACAAGGAAGACCCAAAGCAGCCAAAACAAAAAAAGATAACTAATAAGGACCTACTGTATAGCACAGGGAACTTATATATTTATTTGTTTGTTTGTTTGTTTGCGCCAGGTCTTAGTTGTGGCAGGTGGGCTCCTTAGGGAACTCTTCTCAATACTCTGTAATAACCTATATGGGAAAAGAGTCTAAAGAAGAGTAGATATATGTATATGTATAACTGATTCACTTTGCTGTACAGCAGAAACTAACACAACATTGTAAATCAACTATACTCCAATAAAAATAAATAAATTTAAAAAAAAGAGAAGCTGTCTTTGTGAGCACAGCTGTACACAGTGTAGAATAAACATGCTAGAAAAGTTTTTTGGGTTTTATCTCTTTCCCAATCCCTAAATGACCACCTACTTTCTGTTGTTTGAATAGCAAAGTTAATATGAAAAACTAGATTGTGGTGTAAACAAATGTGATAATGTTTACTTTATTTTTGGTTCTACACATACTTTCTGTACAACATTAAAGAAAGTGGACTTCTTTCTTAAGACAGAAGAGAAAAGAAAAGAATTAACCAAAAGAAAATTAGAAAAATACCATATTTGGAAATTCATGAAATAACTTCTAAATAACTGATGTGTTAAAGAAGAAACTCTTGTGGAAATCACTTAGTATGCAGAAATGAAAAATAATGACAATATACTACCATATCACAAACACTCTTTAGATATTTATAGCCTTAAATGCTCGTGTTAGAGAGAAATAAAGGCTGAAGATTAAAGATCCATGTAAGTATCCTACTTGAGAAGTTGCAAAAAGGACAAAAGAAATCCAAAGAAGCTGAAACCTTACTTCATCCGCTGGAACAAGCATTCATTTTCCGTGAACCAGGCCCTTGGACCCAGTAGAGCCTCAGGTTGCAAGTTGGCAACCTGCTCATTGTGAGTCAATGTGAGAAAAGGCACTCTTCATTCTACCCCTTGATTCCAGAAGCTGTATATTCTCGTTATTGGTACAATGCATAGACTGCATCCCCGGAGGGAGAAGAATGTCCTATCCCTGAATGTTGTTCCCAAGATGGTGCCAGGGCTGAGGTTTTAATGGGGCATTCCAAACATTTACCTGGCTGACTACTTTTGGATGGTCTGGTATATGGTAGGACTAGTGGATTCCGTTATTAGGTACCCATGGTTATGTGTCATTCAAACGCACGGAAAATCAGGCATTCAGTGAGCCTTCACAGTGGTGCTGGCAGAGACACTTCAGGCAGTGAATTACAACCACGTGTGCAATAGGCATAAACTATAGTAAGAATGAATCACTGTCCCCTCCAGAATAGAAGAGATCAGATGTAATCAATTTGCCACCACGAGGCTGGCTGTTTTCCTCCAAGGGATGGTACCACGTGGCACAGTTGGTGACATGGTAAATGTTACGTTAGATCAGCCTTGGACAGACGGAGCCCATGCTGTCAATCACACAAGCAATGGAGTTATAAGAGTCAGAGCCAGCTGATATCCACCAGATATGTCATCCTGTCCACATGGCTGCTGAGTGCATCTTCTGATGTGGATGCTTTTGGTGGGCCCTGACTTGAAACATGAAGATACACACACTTGTGCTCATGCACACAGGTTCACCCTCCTCAGACCCCTTTGTCTCTGATCTTCCCATCTTACTCCTTCTAGGTCCCTGACCTACTAGACAAACTACTCATCACAGCTCAGGAGTCCATACACATACCTACGTTAGACCTCGTCTCTTGAAATACGAAGTATATGTGGACAAAACTTGTTTCCTGCCATTCCAGTAAACTATGAACGTTGCCTGCCATCAGACCATCAGCCTCTGCACGGTGCTCCCTGAGGGGAATTCTTCAGGATGGAGAAAAATAGACACTGCCTTTATATAGTTAAGATGCATATCAAACGAATGATTTCAATAATGCAGACTCTTGCATCTTCCCATACATAGAAAAGCACGAAATTCATTAACTTGTCTGTTTTTTTGTGATTAGCAGTAATTTTTTGATGTTCAACTATATGGGTTTGCTTTTCTTTTTTTTTCTCCAACAAAAACTCCTAAATATCCTGGCTCCTCTCTTACCTCATTGGAACAGTTGCTCAGAGCTATCTGAGAGGCTGTCTCCTGTGCTATAGACCTCAGTATAGCCCCCGAATAAAACATAATTTCAGGTTGTATGTTTTGTTTTTTGTTGTTTTTCAGTCAATATACACTACTCACAGCTCTGATTGCTGGGAAGATTTCTCCTCATTGCTTTTTTTTTTTTTTCTTCCCCTCGTCCCCCCTCATTGCTATTTTTATGGCCACCTTGAGTAGAGCTGTAATGTGGTAGCAGTCCATTTCAGCTCACACTAAGAAGGCCCAAGATTTTCTTTCGTTAGTTGATCATACGGATCCCCTGAGGTTATATGCATGAGCTGAGAGAATGGTGTCAGTGCAACAGAGGTGGATGACATAGGGACCTGGACCATTTATCCATTTAACTTACTTGTGTTCTCTGGACCTGTTCATTTCCCTTATATGATGAACTGTTGCTGCAACTTGAAAGGCAGCTCCAGTTGCAAAGTCATCGGATGCCCCATGATCAATTTCAAAGTCCCTTTTAGGGCTCAGTGGCATTACAGGAGCTGCTTCTCAAATGAATGGCAAATAGTTCTTTGTTACAGAAGGTAGAACCTCGTTCCAGATCCCTAGAGGTCTGTGCTGTAGACCTCCTACTAGACATTCCTGAGACTCCGCATGGCATCTTTACCTATCAAGGATATCTGGGCACCACAGGTCCTGCTGAGTTGCAGTGGCCAAGGAGCAGGTAATTTGCCCTACGTCCTGGATCTACTGCAAATCTCCTCTTGCTCTGGACATTATCTGAACTAGGAAAGAGATGAATCAGTGCTGTATTGCCAACGTGGTGTATGATGCCTCAAATCCAAAGAGCTCCAAAAAAATACTATTTTTCTTTTTTTATACTATTTGTCCCTTTCATAGTGATAGGGGGTACATAAGGTGCAGCGTCTTGTCCCAAACCAGTGGACCCCTAAAGATTTCACCAATGTGGCAAAGACTTTGAATTTTGAGGGAGTCTTTTTTTCCCACTAGTTGGCATCTGGGCATCCAGAGTACTTATCATATTTTGTTCAACAAAGTTCAGTTAGTATCATGTTCTGTAGAATATCAAGATGATCCAGGTCTCTGTGGATAATACTGTAGCAGGAAGCAGGAGAGTTAATGTAGCACTGGGGCAAGAAAGTCAATGTATTCTGCTGGCCTTCCCACATATAAACAAAATGGCTTTGAGCCTTTTTAATGATGGAGATTGAAAAGAATGCATTTACCAAATCAATAGCTTCATACCAAGTGCCAAAATCTGTATTGATCTGTTCAGGTAAAGATCCAGCTCAGAGAGGCTTCCCTGGTGGTCCAGTGGCTAAGACTCCACGCTCCCAATGCAGGGGGCCTGGGTTCGATCCCTAGTCAGGGAACTAGATCCCACATGCTGCAACTAAGAGTTCACATGACACAACTAAAGACCCCACATGCCACAACTAAGACCCAGCACAGCCAAATAAATAAATAAAAAAAGAAAAGATCCAGCTCAGCAACTACAATTGGGACTATCACTTGGTTAAGTGGATGGAAATCCACAGCCATCCACCATAATCTGTTTTTTTATATTCATGAGAACCAAATAGGTGTATGATAGGGAGTCCTGCATCTTTTAGTCTGATATAGGTGCTAATCTCTGCAATTCCACCCCTGATAGGATATTATCCTTTATGTACTGTCTTGTCACTACATGCTAGGCTTTCCCTAACATAATTGGTGAGGGAACCAATCAATATGTGAGGTCTGCTACCTGTTAAACCATTACCGTTAGGAGATGTAACTGCAGGATGGATCTGTGGGCCCACTAGACCCACAGTGAGACAAACATGAATCAGGATTTCATTTATTACCTTTCATCTCTCAGCCTCATTCCAGCCGGGGGAACCACAATGGCATTTCTGATCCCCTGGTATTGGTGTCACCTCAGAATCCAGTATTCCACAGCCCTCGAGAAATCTAGGAATCCCCTTTTCCGTAGTGGACGGTTTCTCTAGAAAATGGCCACGAGTCCCTTTAAGGAGGAACTAGAGGAATATTGTGCATACTTGCAGTGGCCTTACCAAGTCCTTCCCCACAGGGAACTGGACTGCCCATCTGTCAGTCTGAGAACTGACTCAGATCTAGAAACTGGGTGAGAACTTGTGATTTTCCACTGTAGTGAAAGCCATCGGGCTTCAGCTCCCCAGATCTCCATGTTTTCTGGTTATACAACCAAACAATACTCTATTCAGATGCTGTCATATCTCTTTCCCAAAGACACTATGGATCATCAGGCATTGCCACAGATCTCTGTGTATCAAGGTACCCTGGTTGCTACCTCAAGCTTGCTGCCCATTCCAGTAATTATGTCCACATTTCTGACAGTTAAGTAACCCCACCTGCCTCTGCTTTTTCAGAATCCTGTTATTCCCAGTAACACAAGGCAGTCCAGTTCAGTGGTACCATGTCTTACCGCCACCCCAGCCTGTGGAGGACCCTACCACTGAATTTCTCATTGCTACCAGAAGCTCCCTCACCACTGTGCTTTGTATTACACCAGGAGTTAAAGGCCATGATGTTTGCAACTTATTCTCAAATTGTTCAGGGAAAAAAAAAGTTAAGAACATACAGAGAGAGAGAGAGAGAGAGAGAGAGAGAGAGGGAACAAGCAACAAAGCAAATGAGGCAAAATGTTAGCAATAAGTAAATCTGAGTAAAGGATATACGGGTGTTTGTTTTGTTTTGTTTTACTTTTTGGTATGCAGGATCTTAGTTCCCCAACCAGGGCTCGAACCCGTGTCCCCTGCATTAGCAGGCGGATTCTTAACCACTGTGCAACCAGGGAAGCCCAGGAAATTTTTGTAATAGAGCGGCACACAGTAGTTTCCAGACAATTTCTGGTTACATTTCCTTTCTAATTTTTAATGCATCTCTTTTAACTTTTTCCTTTCTTTTTCCTTAATCAGGCTCCTGAAGAAGCAACTTGGAATTCATCTTTTTAAGCCTTTTTTTTTTTTTGCTTTTTTATTTCCTGTTTCATTAACATCAGATTTTAATTTTATTTATTCCTCCTTTCTGCTTTTTGTACCTCAAGAGCTCAGACTTGGACCAAGAAAAATGTTTTTTCCATAATACTGTCATCACTATTCTATGCATGGCCTGCTTTATTTATTTTGTTATTTAAAATATAATAGAATAAACCCATGCACAGTCTGTGTCCAACTTCAAAACTAGAAAGAATAAACTATATCTCTATGATCTTGAGCCGTTTAAGTTAAGGTGTTATCAACTGGATTGTACTTTAAATCATTAAGTTGTGTCTCAGATTTTTTTTTTTTTAGAAAAGTCAATCTTTTTTTTTTTAAGTTATTTATTTAATTTATTTATTTTTGGCCGCGTTAGGTCTTCGTTGCTGCACGCAGGACTTCTCTAGTTGCAGTGAGCAAAGAGGGCTACTCTTCATTGCCGTGCATGGGCTTCTCATTGTGGTGGCTTCTGTTGTTGCAGAGCACGGGCTCTAGGCACACGGGCTTCAGTAGTTGTGGCTCGTGGGCTCTAGAGCGCAGGCTCAGTAGTTGTGGCACGTGGACTTAGTTGCTCTGTGGCATGTGGGATCTTCCTGGACCAGGGATCGAACCTGTGTCCCCTGCATTGGCAGGCGGATTCTTAACCACTGTGCCACCAGGGAAGCCCAGAAAAGTCAATCTTTTTGGACTGTAGTTGAAAACAAAAGGATGACAACATGGCCTGAATGACTGTTATCAAGAAGTTCTTCCCCAAAGCTTTTTATACTTTACATGTTCACTGATTTTCCTCCAATTTTTTATTTTGGAAAACTTCAAACCTACAAAATGTTGCAAAAATAATACAGTATATCCCTTACCTTGATGTATCAATTATTAACCTTTTGACACATTTGTTCTCTCTAGATAGATAGATAGATATGTTTATATATAGTGTGTATATATATGTACATATGTATAAATATACATATGTGAATGATAGGTATAGGTGTATATGTAATACCTATAGTTATAGGTATATACATATATACACTCACATTTCTTTGCTGAACTGTTTGAGAATAAGTTGCATTTATTATGAGACTTCATCCCTAGACATGTATCTCCTAAAGAATTCTTATATATTATATAATTCTCATATATTAAGCAACTTTTTTTTTTTTGGCCACACTGCACGGCTTGTGGGATCCTACCCCAACCAGGGATCAAACCCGGGCCCAAGGCAGTGAGAGCTCAGAGTCCTAACCACTGGACTGGCAGGGAATTCCCTATAATTCTTATATACTAACTCAATATCATTATCAAACCCAAGGCACTTAACATTTATTGTCTAATATACAGTCCATATTCAAATATCCCAATTATCCCAATAATGGCTTAGAGATGGATGGCCCAAACAATGTCTCTTTAGCACCAGTCCCTGGACTTTTTCTGTCTTTCATGACACTGATGTTTTTGAAGAGTCCAAGACAGTCATTTTGCAGACTGTCTCTCGGTCCGGATCAGCCTGAGGTTCCCTCTTTCAAGTGGGGCCACAAGTGAGGTGCTTATGGCACTGCTGTGAAAACATACAGAAGTGGAATCTGGCCTCTGAGGAGGGCGGGGACAGAGCAGACTCTCTAAGGGACTCTGGGCTGAGCTCAGGTCTAAATGATGAGAAGGAATTAACTAAGCACACTGGCCATGGCGAGCAACAGCCCTCCAGGCCCAGGTGCAATGACGTGGCCATGAGAAAGGGTGAGGGGGCCAAAGGAAATGACAGACAAGCTTGGGAAGATGTTGCCTTTAGTTCTGGATGGTGAGTGTTCCCTTGGAAAATCTGAGAAAAATCCATGTAGTCGGGGGAAGCCTGTGGCAGAGGCCTGGGCTGAAGGAAACCATCTGTGACCCAATGAATTGTTTGCAATTCTCTATAGGAAATGTCACTGCAGAGAGTAGAGAATAGAAGACGCCTGGTTCAAGGCTTGAAGAATACCGCCAGGGGTGGGAGTAGGTGGAGGGATGGCCAGAGAGGCAGGAGGAGGCCTGCAAAGTGTGTACAGAAAGACAAGGGAAGACGAGTTTCAGGGAATGGTTAAGGGAGCAAGGTTAAAGGTTAATACTGACACTTGTTAAAATGGTAAAAAAGGCTTTCCTCAGGACTGTTGCAATAGGAGTACTGCAATAGGACAGAGAGATCTGACTCAACACTGACTCCAACAAGGACAAGGGGGATTTAGAGCCAAGGGCAGCACGAAGGGCTCAGTGGATGGAAAATGACTAAGGGGAGACTTCAAGGAATTCTTGCGAAACTGACCTAACAGAATTCTTGCTAAGGCAGGTGAAGGACTTAGATGTCAAAGGTGGGCGTGAGGAACTTGATCAGATGTCAAAGATGAGGGAATTCTTCCTAAACCAACTTAGCAGGATTCTTTGCTGAGACTGGGTTGGGCAGACCAGACACAGGATGGCGGCCAAGGTTGAGACCTAATCAAAAATAGGGCCTGGGGGAAATTGACTCAAGTTTGATCAAGGAGAGAGTCTTTGTCAGAAAGCAACCCGTCAAGAGCGGCCAAGAGGAGGACTGAAAAGTGCTCACTGCACGTGGAGGTCACTGCGGCCTTAGCAAGAGCTGTGAAGAGTTTGAGGATATTCTGCATATAGTTCTATGTATATATGGGCTGGAAACACTTAATTTTAAATATAACTCATTTTTTATATCCATAAAAGGAAATATTATGTAGCCATAAAAAGAAAGAGAGAATTATTTAGGTACTCATAATGGAATGATCACAAAGTTAAATTTTTAGGTGACAAAAGACCTAGAGATGATCATACTGAGTGAAGTAAGTCAGACAGAGAAAGACAAATATCACATATCACTTATATGTGGAATCGAAAAAAAATGATACAAATGAACTTATTTACAAAACAGAAATAGACTCACAGACATAGAAAACCAATTTATGGTTACCAAAAGGGAAAGTTGGGGGGAGGGATAAACTAAGAGTTTGGGATTAACATACACACTACTATGTATAAAATGGATAAACAGCAAGGACCTACTGTGTGGCATTGGGAACTATATTCAGTATCTGGTAAGACCTGAAATGGAAAAGAATCTGAAATACTCTTATATAACGGAATCAGTTTGCTGTACAGCTGAAACTAATACAACATTGTAAGTCTATACTTCAGTAAAAAATTGTTTTGAAAACAATATATGTATAGTAAGTTAGCATTTGCATAAAAAAGGAGGATCGAGATACACACACATATGTGTGGGAATGTGTCCACATATGTATGTCTTTGCTGGTGTATACATAAGATGCTCCTAGAAAGATATACAAGAAACTGGTAGCATAGGCTGCCTGTAAGGAGATGAACTTGATGACCCGGAGCAGGGGTGACAGGGAGATTTTTCAGTGGATAGCCTTTTCTATCTTTCGAATTTTTGTACCACGTGCAAATACTATGTATTTTAAAAATTAATGTATAAATATTCTTCCTGAGATCACACTATAATTACAGTACAATTTGCATTTTATTGGACATCTGTTCAGATGACAATATAAGAAGATCTGTCTTTGTTTGTTTATTTGTTTGTGGCCATGCCACGTGGCATGTGGGATGTGAGTTCCCCAACCAGGGATCGAACCCATGTCCCCTGCAATGGAAGTGCAGAGTCTTAACCACTGGACTGCCGATGAAGTCCCTGTCTTTGTTTTTAAATGATCTGCATCCCATTTTTTGTCCAATGTTTCCAATTTTTATTACTGTGAACTGCATTGCTGGATGCGTTCTTGTACACTTACATCTGTACACTCATGATTCTGTAGCATAAATTCCTACAGAGGGAAGAAGATTCTTCCACATTGCCTTCCTGAAAGGCTGTTCCAGGCCACACACCTCTCCCATCCACACCAGTGTGTGCCTGGTACTCTACTCATTCTACAGCCCTGAGTATTGTCCCCGAATTACGCAGGGTACCTATGTGGCACAGACGATGCTGAGCGCTTACTTGCTTTGCCTCCGGAGCACACAAGTACGCTACATCTCTCAGCATCCCTTGCCGTGAGGTGGGGCTGAGATCTGGTTGGTGGCAGTAGTGATGTACACCAGCACTTCCAGAACTGGCCCCTAAAAAACCTCTCCATAATCCTCAAGCTCTCTCTCTTCCTTCATCTGCTTGACACGTGCAGAAAGTCAAGTGGAAGTCTCTGAGCCCTAGAGCATTACTAGGTTGAGCAGAGAAACAAATTTTTACCATATCTCATTGCTGCCCCCTCCCCTCTCTCCGCACTGAGATTCGCTCGCATGCCCTGGACCTAGCAGCAAGTCTTTGCTCAAATGTCATCTTCTCGGAGGGCATTCCCTACCACCTGATTTAGCACAGCCTGCCTACAGATCTGAGCAACTTTGAGGGATCTGCCTGTCTTTCAAATAAGATGATACTTGCATTTCCAATGAAACTTCTTCCCCAGACGATGATGCAACCTTGATAAATAGGCTAGAGCCACTTAGGGCAGAGGTGAGGGAGTGCAATGGTGAACCCCTGGGCCCTGAGGCCTCAGCCTGACCACTCCGGGGCCCCGGACCTCACCACGACAGCTCCAGCCACACTTCCTAGGCTGTGACCTGAACAGAGCATAGTGATCACCTCCTTCGTTCATTCTAAAATATATGTTGAGGGAGTTCCTGCTGGTCCAGTGGTTAGGGCTCTGAGCTTCCACCGCAGGGGGCACTGGTTCGATCCCTGGTGGGGGAATTAGGATCCTGCAGGCCACGCAGCATGGCCAAAAATAAAATAAAATAAAATAATAAAATGTTCATTGAGCACCTATCAGACACTATCCTCAAGGCTTTGGATATAGCAATGAACAGATGAGACAAAGATTCCTGCCTATTCGAGTGGGAGAGACAGACCGTAAGCAATAATACTAATAAATAAGGTAGGCGAAGAGGTGATAAAAGGAGAAGAGCAGGTTATCCGAAGTGCAGGGCAAGAGGTACGTATCTGTGCTACGTAGGGTGGTAGGAAGGTGACATTTGAGAAAAGACTTAGAGGTGACAGTCACATGCTTCTCTGGGAGAAGAAGGCTCCCAGCAGAATTAAGCAAAGGCCCTGAGGCAGGGCCACTCCTGGAGTGTTCGAAGAGCAGGAATGAGTCCACGTGGCTGGGAACTTGGAAGGAAATGAGGTCAGAAGGCATGAGGAGGAGGGTGCCCAGACGGCGCAGGGCATCACAGGCTACTCTACGGACTTTGGCTTTGGCTCTGAGATGATATACCTTTGCACAGTTTCAGATGGAGAAGTGACAGATATTCTGACTTACATGTTTAAAAGGATCCCTCTAGCTTTTGTATTGAGAACACACTCAGGGTGGGAGGAAGGAGAAACTTGGAGAGTAGGGACGAGGCTGTGCAGAAACCCAGGTGTGAGGGATGGTGGTTCCTGCTGGATTTGGTAACAGGAGGTGCTGAAAGGTAGAGGGATGGTGGATATGCTTTGAAGAAGGAGCCAATGGGATTTCCAAATGCACTGGATATTGGGTGTGAAAGAAAAGTGGGGTTAAGGAGGCTCCCAAGGTCTTTGGCCTGAGCAGCGGGCAGAATGGATCTGCCTGAGTTAGGGGAGGCAGAGGCGGAACAGTTTTAGGAGGAGAATCAGAAGCTCAGCTCTGAACATGGTAATATTGAGATGTTTCAAGACATCAAAATAGAAACGTTGGGGCTCCCCTGGTGGTGCAGGAGTTAAGAATCCGCCTGACAATGCAGGGGACACGGGTTCGAGCCCTGGTACGGGAAGATTCAACATGCCACGGAACAACTAACCTGGTGCGCCCCATCTACTGAGCCTGCGCTCTAGAGCCCGCGAGCCACAACTACTGAGCCCATGTGCTGCAACTACTGAAGCCCATGGGCTCCTAGAGCCCGTGCTCCACAAGAGAAGCCACCGCAATGAGAAGCCTGCGAACCTCAATGAAGAGTAGCCCCTGCTCACCGCAACTAGAGAAAGCCCGTGAGCAGCAACGAAGACCCACTGCAGCCAAAAAATAAACAAGTAAATAAAATAAAGTAAGTGTAGTAATTAAAAAAAAAAAAAGTCGAGTAGGCAATTGATATGCAAATCTGGAGTTTGGCAGAGAAGTCTGAGTGGAGATTAAATTTCAAAAGTTAACCACCTGCCTTTTTTTTTTGGCCATGCAGCACGGCTTGCGGAATCTTAGTTCCCTGACCAGGGATCGAACCCGGGCCCCCTGCAGTGGAAGCGCAAAGTCCTAACCACTGGACTGCAGGGAATTCCCTGCCATTGTTGTTGTTGTTTTCCTCCCAATGTATAATTTGACTGAGAGTGTTGAATCCTCCATCGCTGCATCACTCTGAATGATGCAACTTAAATGTGTAACAAGTACATTGTAGTTGTATGTTAATACTCTGTCTCTGTGGATCAACTGTTGTACTTTGGACTGGGACAGTGATAGTTTAATATTTAACATTGTGAATAGCGTGACTTTGTTTTCTAGGAGTTCAGATAATGAAAATGAGAATAATCGTAGTACCAATGCCAGCATGACCCAGATAGCAGATAAAACACAGACTAAATGTTTATGTTATTTTAATGACAACTGGAAGGACATATATAACTGGATCAGGAAAGTAAGTAACCAAAATATATCATACTGCACACTATGCAGAAAAAAACTGGGGATTGCACATGGTGGAAAAGAGTATATGAAAGCACATGTGGAGACTGAACATCACAAGTTCAGGATGAGACAGGCAAGTACTTCTAAATCTATCAAAAGCCAGTGTGTTGGGACTTCCCTGGTGGCGCAGTGGTTAAGAATCTGCTTGCCAATGCAGGGGACACAGGTTCGAGCCCTGGTCCGGGAAGCTCCTACATGCCGCAGAGCAACTAAGCCGGCGCGCCGCAACTACTGAGCCTGCGCTCTAGAGCCCGCGAGCCACAACTAATGAGCTTGCGTGCCACAACTACTGAAGCCCGTGCGCCTAGAGCCCGTGCTCTGCAACAAGTGAAACCACTGCAACGAGAAGCCTGCGCACCACAACGAAGAGTAGCCCCCAGCTCACCGCAACTAGAGAAAGCCCACGCACAGCAACAAAGACCCAATGCAGCCAAAAATAAATAAATAAATAATAAAATAAATTTATATATTAAAAAAAAAGCCAGTGTGTTCGTTTGCTTGTTTGTCTCCCCAAAAGACACCAAAGCTCAGCTGAAAACAGCAGCCATTGAATCGACACAAACACGTACGATCAGCGTACTGTTCCCTTGACCGCGCTATGAAACGGAGTAGAATTACATTTCCTCGTTCAGATATTGCAACTAAAATGTCTTGTGGGCCAACAGAAGGGTAGACTCTAGAGCGTAACAGATGTGTTGGCCCCTTACAGTGCGAAACTGACTCCATCGTATCTCAGCAATGATCATACTTTCTACAGTGACTCAACTGAGGCATGGCAGCCACAACAAATGTTTCCCCTAGCTCTTAGGTACTTTTTCAATGAAAACTGGAGCTTCAAATCATTTCTTAATTTCTATGAAGGTTGCCTTGAAGTTTCAGAAAACATAAAACAAAAAATTGCTGATCTCTTATACAAATACAAACTAGACTTTGCTGATTTATCTGCATATTCAGCAGAGAGTGCAAATGTAAATTTTGGCAAATCCCATTCAGCATATAAGCTCCTTACCAAAGAAAACGGAAAGATCTTACTTGCTAAGTGTCCTGGACACATTTTGCTAAAAAGAGACGTGATTTACTTACCTGTGATATTGAGGCTTTTATAATGTGCATTTTGGTCACTTTTCCTTTTCTCGAAATGTGAAGAAGAATTAAATGAGGATTTTTTGTTTTTTGTTTGTTTTGTTTTACTTTATCACTTTTACTCTATTATGTAAAATTCACTTTGCCTTGAAGTTCTACTCTCAGAAGGCACACATCACACTGATTCCTGGTGTCAGGCCAACGTGATGACATCGAGCTAAACATTCTCTCAACAAAAGCACTGAACACGGAATCATTAGGATTCTCAGTTTTACCACTAAATGAAAGAAAATAAGACATCCTAAAGCCTGCAGGCAGTTCAGAGAATATTACTGGAAAAGGAAACAGAGAAAGCAAAACTATTTTACTGTATCATCAGACAGGAAGAAACAGGTCGTTGTCATTTTTATTCTGTATAGGTTATATCCATTTAAATTAGTACTATTTTATTTGCCGTCTTCTTTTTTAAAGTCTTGCCTTTACGTGTCTTAAGAACATATGTAAATATGCTTCCCTGGACTTGGTTCCCTGGGGCTCACGCTCTGCTGGGTACAGAATCTTTGGAGTTGTTCTCTTTCTCCATTTTACCGATTTGCATTTCCCCCCTTTTTCTCGCCAGCACCTCACACTGCTGCATCGAGGTCACCGTGTTATCTTCAATGTCTTCTCTGGGGAAGTAAGAGATTTGACTTTGGACATGCTCTGCAGCCAGCACAGTCCCAGCAGCAGTGTCCAGGCCTCTGGCCTTGGAAGACTCAGGAGGGCAGGTCCCCTTATTGCACAAACTTGTCCGTGTCCTTGACATTTTTGCTGCTTAATGCTTTTTAGAGTGACACCCTTTCCTTCTGTCCAGTTGAACTGACACACCTTGCATCCCATAATTTCTGGCCCATCAGAGAAGGAGGAAAGGATGTAAATTACTTGAATCTGACCTTGTTTCGTATGTCCCCACCTCACTGGTAAATATTCATTGGGTTAGAAATACTATTGTGACACTCATAGGCTCCCAGACTCTATAAATTCTAGATCATCAGGGGCTTCAGAAATAGGGTCAACAACTTTCAGAACTTTATTTCCAAACAAGTTAATATTACAAAACGCAGTCAACCAAAAATGAGGAATTCCACCAGGGCGGTGGTTCTTGGCTGTATATTGAAATAAAATTTAAAATCGGTATTTTAAAAAAAATACCCATGTCTGGGTGGGTCTTACCCCAGGAGATTCTGATTTAATTGGTCTAGGGTGTGGCAGCAGGACTTCTGAAAAGCAGCACACTTTACGGTAAAAGCTAGCTTACTTTCTTTCAAGATTATTAATTTCTTTAGAGATCTGACTTTTATTTGCACACATTCTGCCTGAAAGTTTTTGATGGTATAAATGAGGTGCTTACCCTTGGAAGGTAAGTGCTGACTGAAATATTTCTTACCATTAATATAGTGATAATCTTTATCATCAAAGTCAGTATGTTCAGTGACAGGCACAAAATCCTCAGTCCAGCCATCAAAGGTGAAAATGATGACCCTCGAAGACTCTGCTTTCTGGTTCACATACCCCGCCTGCTAACCTCCACACACCTTTGACTGGGTTTTTTTTTTTTTCTTCCTTCCAGTTTTGCTATATTTTAATGGTAGGTTTTTTTTTTTAAGTACTACTATTTTTTAAAATTAATTAATTAATTAATTTTTGGCTGTGTTGGGTCTTCGTTTCTGTGCGAGGGCTTTCTCTAGTTGCGGCAAGCGGGGGGCCATGCTTCATCGCGTGTGCGGGCCTCTCACTGTCGTGGCCTCTCCCGTTGCGGAGCACAGCCTCCAGACGCGCGTGCTCAGTAGTTGTGGCTCACGGGCCTAGTTGCTCCGCGGCATGTGGGATCTTCCCAGACCAGGGCTCGAACCCATGTCCCCTGCATTGGCAGGCAGGTTCTCAACCACTGCGCCACCAGGGAAACCCAAATGGTAGGTTTTTTAAGGGATTAGTTTTAGGTCTTGTCAGCAACATCAAACAGAAGATACCGAGTACTCCACAGGGTACAGAGCGCTGCCAAGCACCTCAGAAAATGTACGTGATGTGGCGAACATGTGGTTCTTGCCCCCTGAGGAGCTTACAGTCTGGGGGGCGGCGGCGGGGGCGGGGGGCCTGACAACTCACAGTCTAAGAGTTGCGTGAACAACAAAGTAACTTATTAAGGCAAATACCTCATCCCCTCAAGCTACTGTGGATGGAATCATTTTGGAATTAAGCTAATCAAGAGAGAGGCAAGACTGAATTTGGCTGAGAATCCTTCAGGCTCATATAGTTTTTTAACATCCATCACAGTAAACAGAACAGACCTAACAGACAACTGAAAGTGGAGACTAGATCTCTTGAAGTGCAAGGGCTAGAACTTGACTGTGGTTACTTACTTTAAAAAGCAAACATACTGAACGGTATGACCAGGCCTATTACACTAGTTTAAAAATAGGCCAAGTACTGGCACTGCGTTCCCCTCATGCTAGCATTGGTCATTTAAAATAGTGAATATTAAATATGTGGGCTCCACACCTAACCCACAGAATGCCCACCCCAAATCTTAATGTTCTGTGTATCAAGTATCCACCTCGTGTGTACTATGAAAGTTTTATTTATGCCCCATTATCAAGTTGAAACAATGTAAATAGTCAAATTATAAAAAGCTCATGACCTGCATATTTCCACATGTGAATGGAAATATATCTACATAGGAAATAAATGGCAATCCTATCTACCTATATAAAAAAAACAGAATATCTCCAGATTTGCGTACTCACCACTATAAGAAGAGGTAGGCAGGTTTTAAGGTTTCACAATCAGTTGTCAGAAAAACAGCAGTTATTCCTGCAGGATCTTGTTAGCATCTGACTAACAATCTAAAAATAAAATTATTTTTAGATTACATGATTTAGAAGACATTATAAACCCACCAAGAATTCGTAATTATTCCATCATTAACCCCAGAATCACTATCAGAAAGAGTAACGATGTGATGTAGAAAGAAGCTAATCAACATGACTAAAAATATGCTCTTTCAGGGGCTTCCCTGGTGGCGCAGTGGTTGAGAGTCCGCCTGCCGATGCAGGGGACGCGGGTTCGTGCCCCGGTCCAGGAAGATCCCACATGCCGCGGAGCGGCTGGGCCCGTGAGCCATGGCCGCTGAGCCTGCGCATCCGGAGCCTGTGCTCCGCAACGGGAGAGGCCACAACAGTGAAAGGCCCGCGTACCGCAAAAAAAACAGAACAAAACAAACAAACAAAAAAATGATCTTTCAGAAGAACGATCTGGTCATCTGGAAAAATCACAGCTACAACCTGTGAACAACGCCCATATGGGATGCTGATTTGGCCAAGACACACTATTTCTAAGCAGGAGAACCATGAGATCAGGGTGAATCAAGGCCGTCTCCGAGGAGCAGCCTATAAATTTCCAGACTGACCTTGGGCAGCATAATTGGTCCAATTCCTCTCAAAGACAGTTTCATACTATCCTACCCACATCAACCCAAAGTTTGACATTAACTCGAAAAACCGAAGAGCATATTGGAGCGGAAGTGGACAGGTGTGTAAACTCTAGCACACTCTTATTGCTGTATTAAGTGTGCAGGTAGGCACATTCCACCCACAACAGTGTCGTTCCAGGAAGCAGGGCAGGAGTAGTGGCCCATTAGAAAAGAGGCTATTCATTGCACAATTAATAGAAAAGTGAAAACGTTTCAAGACCTACAATAAGCCTGTATCCAAAGGAGTCTTTTCCATCAGTGACGTGCTGGACTTTGAATTCTGGGCTACAGCTGGGTAATGGACTCGCTCTGTCCTGCTGGCCTGGGTATGGCTTGCTTCCTGCCTGTTGAAGGGTGAATAGGCTACACAGAGCTAGGATGGTTTCTACTGAGTGGTAAGATTCACAGAAGTTCCAGGGTATTCATGTCACGATCATTCCTTGGGCAAAGTTTGATGCAGATGAAGATAAAGTGGTTTCTTGGTCAGCAATTGCAATTTCTTTCTTTTAAAGTCAGTGGGTTTCTTGTATAGTTCTATTACAATTGGCCCAGGTTTAATTTCATACTTCTCCATGAAAGCAAAACACTTGGTGCTGGTAAACCTTTTTTTGGGGCTTATAGTGTTTGAATTCAAAGAAAATAGCTGCACCTTTGGTTAATTTTTCAACATGCTTCTGGAGCTCCACGTCCACATTAAATGAACATACATATCTTCTTCTCTTGAAGCCACTGGAGTCTCTTGCACAGGAGTTAAATCCACGCCATTCAGATCTTTTACGCTAACCGTGACATGGGGATCAATGCGTTGCCCAGCATCTTTCAGGCCAATTTTCTCAATTCTGATGATGAGTAACGTCACTCCTGGTTCTGATGGCGACCTTGGTAATAAAGTACGGGGAACTCTTAGCAGGAAAGGCATCAGGAGACCCTGCTCTAGCACCACCCTCTTCTTCAAATTCCAAATTCTCTTCTTCACCAGGTGCTAAAACTCTTCTTAAGGGGACAGGCTGAACAGCAAATGGGAATTCTTTATTATATGTAAGAACATTCTTTAGGATTGGTTCTAGCTTCTTCAGATCCTCCAGTTTAAATTCTTCTTGGGACCATGTGGGCTGTAAAGCTGCACTTCGTAATTCCAAGCATGTCGCCATTTGCCTATGGTTTTCTTTTGTTCTTCGGTGAATTCAGAATTGCTGTGCTGAGCTTGGGCCTCTTTTTGTAGGTGTCTTGCTAATATCTGATGCTCCTCTATCGCCTCCACCAGCTGGCCCCAAGAGTCGAAGTCGGAGCCTCTCCCAAAGCTGGCACCCCAGCGCTGCGGCAGACTTCGGGTCACCTCCGACATGGCCGGTCCCCACCGCGTCCCCTCCCGCCCCTACCCCAGCGAGGCTAGGCTCTAGGGCGCCATCTTCCCCGGGCCTGGCCCCGACATTAACAGGGCCAGGAGGAACCGCCAGGCCACCGCCACCACCCACCAAGGAGCCGCCCAAGCCCATCTGCCGCCCGAGCCAAACTCTGCGGTTCTGAAGCCTTGACTGGAACTCTGCCTCCTCAGAACCCTGAGCGTTATCCGCTCACTCAGACCCTTCAGCGTGCACACGCGTCCCCCCAACACTGCCGTCCGTCCCTCCCCACACACTTCCCTGGGCTTCCCCCCGCCTTCACGCCCACCACTTCTCACTGGCCTCCTGGGTTGAATGCAGCCATTCTTTGCGAACGGAGTCAAGCATTTTGAAGGCATTCTTGTCATTTCAATACCTCCACCAACGGTGGCTATGGTGGGATGTGGTGATGGCATCAGTAGTGACAGGCAGCGAAGGTGGTCAGGATGACGCTGGCTGCTGCTGAGGCAGCCATGACAGACGGGAGCAATGGCAGCTGTGGCCACAGGTGGCGGCCACAGACGTGAACCCAGTGGATGAATCAGGCGAGGCGGCTGACCTTTGCTGGAGAGATCCCTCTCCAACAGAGCCCACTCTGCCTGATGTGTGTGGCAAGCGGGAAGTGGCAGCGAATTAAAAGTCCATCCCCTCGGGACTCCCCTGGCGGTCCAGTGGTTAACACTCTGCGCTTCCACTGCAGGGGGCACGGGTTCGACCCCTGGCCAGGGAACCAAAATCCCGCGGGCCAAACTAAAAAAAACAAAAGACCCCACAAACCCATCCCCTTAAGTAGCCCTCAACCAAATGAAGGGTGTACAAGTGCCCTCACCCCGAGAGTGGGAAGCCTATTTCCACTGCTTCCCAGAGTTGCCCAGAGAAGGAAGCTGCTGCCCACAGTGATACCTTGCTTGAAAATGCACCTCTGATGTGCTGCCTTCCCTTCCCTGCCTCACTTCCCACAGCTCTACCAGTGCTTTCTGGGATCATCTCCCAAACCCTTGTCTCAAAGTCTGTTTGTGGGGGAATCCAAGCTACGATGATGCGTCACGAGCCAAGCATTCAAGCACATACGGCACATGAACAACAACTGACCATATGCCAAGCCAGAAAGTCGAAACAGATTTCCAAAGACTGAAATCACATAAAATATGTTCTCAGCCCAATTGCAATTAGGCAAGATAACTAGAAAAATCCCCATATGTTTAGAAATTTAAAAATACAATTTTAAACGTCTAAATAATCTGAGATCAATGAAAAAAGCAAAATAGCCATGCTTTGGGGAAACAGTGCATATATTAGAAAAGGGAAAAGGCTGAAAATCAGTGAGCTAAACATTCCAAAAGGTAGAAAACAGAAAATTAAATCCAAGGAAAGAAGGTAATAATAAAGAAGAGATTTAAATTAAAAATAAATATATGAACTAGAGAGCACCAACAAAGCCAAAAGCAGATTCTGTGAAAAGACTAGTAATACTGATAAACTCCTGTCAAGACTCATCAAGAAAAAAAGGAAGAGGACACAAATAACCAATGTCAGAAATGAAAACGGGGGGAACTCCCTGGCGGTCCAGTGGTTAGGACTCCACACCCTCACTGCCGAGGGCCCAGGTGGGAACCAAGATCCCACAAGCCACATGGCTCGGCCAAAAGAAGAAAAGAGAGAAATGAAAAAGGCGCCTTTGTTACAGGTTTGACGGACCTTAAGATAACATGAGGATATTAAGAACAAATTGATGACAATTTAAAAATTCAGATCATGTGAAAAATTCTTAGAAAAATACATTTTACCCAAACAGACGCAAGAATAGAAACTATGAAGTTTTTATGGGTAAATATGGGCAAAAATTCTTTGCAGGCAAACGCCGTCAAGGGGTGGAGTCCCTTCCCCGCCAAGAAAGAGGCAGAGGCTCCAGGGCCTGTAATCTGGGTTGGCCTCATGACTTACTTCAACTAGTAGAATGTGGTGAATGCGGTGACTTTGTTTCCATTTTTGCTCTCGCGGACCCCTGAGACCCACCATGTAAGGAAGCTGGTGTAGCCTAGTGGAAGAGAGGCCTGTTAGAGATGTTCTAAAACGTAGTCTCCACCTCCATTTTGTCTGCTCTTATCACTTCTTTCAGTCACATGGAGAGAACCCCACCCTAGCTTACTCAAGTAAAGACAGGTTGGCTGAAAACATACACAGAAATCTGAGGGCCCAATCCACAGCCCAAGGAAACTGGAGCTGGGAACAGAAAGCCACCAGGACCCAAGCAGCCCTTTCAGGGACCACAGGAACTGATCACAACCCTCTCTTCACAACCTGGGTTTTCTTGTTCGGGCCACATGGCATCCAAGGGCCCCTGCAACCCTGACAGCATAGGACTCCCACCCTGGCTGCGAAGCCAACCAACAAGTTCCTTTGTTTTAGGTGTCAAATCCCCAGGAGAGACTCCCAGCTCATTTTTCCAAGCCAGAGCACAAGCCTTAGATTTCAAATGGCCAGTCCGGTCAGCGCTGACCAGGCACTTCCAGTTTCTGTAAGTCTGGATTATGCTCCAGGGAACAGCAACTTATCTGAATGGTGAAGCTGGGTGCAGGCTCTGGGCTCGCTCTCTGCATACTTGCCTGTCTACCCTCTGCACCTTAGGACCTCCCCTGCAGGAAGACGATCAACCAGCTGTGCCCGCGGAGCCTGTAATCCTGCAGAGAAACATTAAGAAGCTGCAGCAGGCACTGCTGGTACCTACCCGATCCACTCAGCACCCTCTCCTGTGTGCTGAAGGCTGCTCACGTGACTTCCCACTGCTCTCTGCTCAGGGCCCTCTCTTGGTGGCAGGAGGGCACTCGGCCACGCATAGGGCAGTCAATGCCCATGAAAACATCCCTCAGTGTCAGATGGGGAGTTGGTGTACATACACCCCAACTTCCTTGCCCCTGGGATGGGGGAACTGAGGTATGTTCTGTGCCGCCTCCCAGAAGTCCCAGGTGGGACTGAGCCTCAGCTGCCCACAGCAGTGACCGGTTTTGATGATGCACCTTTTATTGGCTGCCTTCGTCTCTGTCACACCTCTCCATTTCCCTACGAGTATTCCTGGAATCATGCCCCCAGATACTACCTGCACTCAAATCCTCCGGGTTGGACTCTGGAAGGATGCAAACCAAGACAGAGGAGAAGTCCAGTGCAGCAAACTCCAAGCCACATCCGTCAATGCAGCTGTTTTCCATACAAAAGCCAGTGTTTTCACCTGCATTGCCTCATGCCCATGTCTATTGCTCAACTGGTTCTGAACTCAGGAGGGAAGGAGGTGTGTTATTTATTGCCCCCTAAGCCTCAAGGAAACACTCAATGAAGACTTGTAAGTGCTACAGTTAAGGTGAGAAGGAGCCCTTCTCCATATCCGTGTGGCAGGGGACAGGAAATGGATGTTGGCAGAGCTGAGGGGGAAGAGGGGTCGCCTTAACCCTGGTGAACAGACAGAGCAGCTTGCCCCAGGCCCCAGGCCCCTCCTTGGCGCACTAGGTGAAGCTGGGGAACAGGGCCCGCAGGCGCTGAAGGCAGGAGCCAAAGCCTGTAGAGTCTTTATTTATTGTGAGCCTTGATGTCCAGGGAAGCCAGGCCCATGTCCACAGCCCTCAGGACTCCACCTGGCCATGCTTCAGGGGTGGAGGCATCAAGCGCAGTCGCTCATGTCCAGTTCTCCTGCGGTCTGAAGGGTCCTCAGGAGGCAGGAAGTGGCTGTGCCTGCAGAAAAAAGCCGCATCAACATCTGCTAGCACCTCTGTGGGCCTGGCCCTGGGACCACTGCTGACGAGATCAGGTAGACACGGCAGAGGCTGCCCTTGCCGAGCTCACAGCCTCGAGGGAGAGGGTGTCAGGTGATGCCCTCGGGTGCAGCGAGCCATCACTGGGAGCAGGGAAGGCAGCATTCTGCTGGGTTTACACAGCACCTGCTGTGTGCCCAGCACTGTGACAGGTGCTAGGGACCCAGCAGTGGATGCAGCAGACACACATCTCTGACTCCAGGGAGGGACAGACACAAATGAACAAAAACGTGTCAGCGGGTAAATCCTATGAAGAAAACTGCATCGGGGTGAAGGGCAGAGGTGTGTGGAGCGGGAGGTACAAGCAGCACTTCACGCCGTCAGCCACGCTAACGTGACATGTCTTTATGCCGTGTTTTACGAGATGAGCCTGTGTGTTTGCTATTTTGGAGACCAGAGAAGAGAGGAGGCCTGAATTTCACTGCCTCCAATCGGAGAGGGAAAGCTGCAGCTGGGGTGCCATTACCGGGAAGGGGAGGGCAGTCTGGAGGACCTGGGTGCGGGGTTAATGACTCTGAGTGCGCTGGAAAGCCACAGGCTTTAAAGGGGACAGATGTGACCCCATTTCCGTTTTTAAAAGCTCCTTTGGCTACCAGCGGGGAGACAGAGAATAGCAAGGGGGCAGGGCAGGGCTGACCCCAGGAAGACCAGGGAGAGCCTTGGTTGCTCATTCCGGGAGGGACGGAGCAACTGGCCCTAAGATAGGAAGGTGGGGTCTTTGCTCAGATGCTCAAAAAACTTGAAAGAAGTATCACCAAAATATAATTAATAAACTAGCGTGAACAGTATGCAATCATTACTGAATATTTTCTGAAAAGAATTAAAAGTCCATCTCACTGGTGTCTGCTCTTGGAACCTGAACCTTTCACTTATCTGTGCCTTATTAAAAAAAAACAAAACCCAATGTCTACAGGGCCTGGTAGAAGGGCATTTCCCCAGTCTTTAGGCAAGAACTCCTCTGAAACAGGCGATGGGAGGGAAGCAGACACAAGGCAGTAAAGTATAAGCCATAGTGGAGGGAGCTCAGGGATCTTGGGAGGATGGAGACGGGCCATGACGGGATTTTCTGGGGGAGGTGACATCGAAGCTGGGATACGAATTAGCCAGATGGAATGGGAAGGGCAGTCCAGGCAGAGGAAAAGTGAGATAAAAGCCTGGCAGCAGGAGAGACCGGCATTCGAGTAGCTGCATGTTCACTGGGGCAGGAAACACAGAGCTTGAGGTGGATGTCGGGTAGAGGCAGGGCCAGAGGCCATGTCCTGCAGGGCCCGAGAGGCTGTGCCGGGGTGTAGACCTGGCCTGGTCAATGCGAGCCATGAAGCAGTACACAGTCAGAGTTCCTTTGGGATCACTCTGGGACCTTCACAGAGAACGGACTGAATGCGGTAAGACTGACAGCATGGAGGTCCAAGAGAAGGCTTCTCTTCTGGGTGTGAACAGAAAAGATGGGGCCCCAGGAACCGAGAGAGGGGCAAATGGGAGGGGCTTGAGAGGGAGCTGGTGAAAGATGTGACTTTTGCCTTTGGAGCTTGCAGGCCAGTGGGAGAGACATAAACATCTAAACCAGCATTTCTCAACCTTCTTTTTAAAAAAATTATTGCCCCCCAAGGAGTCTTTTTAGACATTTTTTTAAAATTGAACCCATCCATGACACTTTAATACCATAGATATAGTGTATATCTGTTTAGGTACTGTATACATTAAAAACAGGTAAGACTTTTTTGCTCCATCCTTACCCCCATTGCCCATACAGCTGAGAGGCAATGAGGACGAGAAAGGGAGAGTGGGTAAGGGAGGAGGTGGATCAGGTCAGCCTGGGGAAGAACACAGAGAAGCAGCAGGAACCTGGGATTTTGTTCTCAGTGTGGATGAGGAGTCACCAAAGAGCTTTAAGCAAAGGTGTAATGTGACTAGTTTTCAGTTCCTAAATGTTCTCTCTGGCCACCGCATGGAGGCAAGGTAAGAGGGGATTCAGGGAGACCAGGGAGAAGGCTGGGGCAAGTACCCTGGCTGTGGAGGCAGGGAGGAGATGGCTGGACTAAAGCAGGGACTATGGAACGGGTAAGAGGGGAACACGTGCTGATGTTCTGGAAGCGGGATGCACGGTAAAGGTCTGTGTGGGGCTGAGGCTGACTCCAAGGTCTTTACTCTGAGCAGCTACAAAGATGAAGGGGTGGGATGAAGTGCTGAGCTGCTGTCTTACCTCTGCGGTGGAGGAGGCGTGTGTCGGCTGCACCTGCTCAGCACACTGCAGGAAGCGGCGCACGTGTTCTGCACAGTTGCCCACGGCTGCCTCGTTCTTTCTAAGACATTCCTCAAAGGCCTCAAAAGGCTCCGCACAAGCCTGGCGGATCTGCCGGATGACTGGGCTGCAGGGGCAGGGCATTTCAGGCCTGGGGAGACTTCCACCCCACTGCCTACCCCCCTCCACCTGCCCCGTACTTGCCCACACTCACTGGGCGGACGTGCACTGAGCAATGCCCATCTTAAGGTGGTGACAGTCTCGTTGCCATGACTCAGGCTTGGCTGCCACACACTGGCCATACTGCTCCAGCTCCCGGCCACAGTAGCGAGCAGTGATCTCCAGGGCCGCCTGCCTGTGGGACGCGACAGTCTGAGGATAATTCCAGGCAGTAGGCAAGAAAGGGAATTCTGATCTGAGTCTGGGGTGGCACCCCATGGGGTCTTGGGCAAATCTCAGAGTCTGAAGGGTCCTGGGATAGGGCCAGGGAGGTAGAGAGGTAAGGCATGAGCCTTGGGGGCTGTGGAGCAGGCTGGAAGCTTCTGGGGAGATAGTGGAGGATCTGAAAAAAAGGTCTGATTATTCCAAGGCAGGCTGTGGAGGTCCTGGAAGAAGGGTCTGGGAGTCTGGGCATCCCCTAGTTTAGGCTTGGGAATCATGAAGAGAAGGCTTAGGGCCTTAGAAGTAACACCTAGAGTTTTCCGAGAGAACCTGGGAGCCCTAAATGAGTTCAAAGGCCCTAAAAGTGAGGGTTAGAGGTCCAAGGGTTGAGGTCTTGGGTCCTGGGTAAAGGTCTCTTGACCAAAGGGTCTTAGACATGAGACCTGAAAACAGGGGTACTGAAAGGGAGACTTGAGGCCCTGGGGCAGGTTTGGGGGTCCTGGGGTGGGTCTCAGGGTCCTAGGGGCATGATCTGGAAGCCCTGGGTGAGGCTGGGGCTCTAGGGTAAATCTGGAGGGTCCTACAAATAGGCTCTTCAAGTTCTTGGGAACAAGGTCTGGAACTCCAGCGTGAGATCAGTGGTGTCTAAGAACAAGTCTGTGGGCCCTATAGGTGAGATCTGAGATACTCGACAGACCCGGAAGTTCCAAAAGGTAAAGTCAGATGATCCAGGGGGAGGAACCTGGAGCTCTAAAAGGACGGCTCTAAGAGTCCTAGAGGTCCTGGGAGAAGTCTGGAGTCGTAGGGTTGCAGGGTGAGGGACGAGACCCGGTGTTTTGGGGGGCAAGGCTTGGGGTGTTGAGAGACTGGACCTGAAAGTCCTCCGTTATCACCCGAAAAAGGGGCGGAGCCTAAACGCTCAGAGGGCGGGGCCTGAACACGCGCCGAACTGAGGCTCGTGAAGGACAGCGCTGAATCCTAAGGCTCGGGATCTCCAGGGAACAGAGTGGCCAATCTTTCTTCCCGGAGTCCTGGCCTAAGTCCAGATCACTGGGGAAGAGAAAGAATACGGGGGCAGTACGGGGTAGGGGCTCCCGCTACTCACATCCTGAGGCCGATGCCGGAGGAGGATCAATGAGGGAGGATAGCCCCGCCTTTTCCGGTATCAGGTTGTCATGGCGGCGCCCAGCCCAACCCTCCTTGCCTCGTATTTTCCCGGTCGCAGAGCAGACAGGCAGCCCAGTTCCCTTTAGGCCCAACCCGTCATGGCGACGCCCTACTTGTCCTTCCGGCCCCGACCTCTAATGGTGGAGCCTTGCGTAGCCACTTTCCGGCCCCAGCCGGCTCGGTACTTTGTGCCCTTCAATTTCCGGCTGGCCCTGGCGGCACCGGGAATTCACCGGAAGTCCTGGGAAGAATCGCGGTACCTCCGCTCTAACGCGAGTGCCGCGCCGGTGTGCGCCGCTCCTGTACTTGGCCGCAGCCGCACGCGCCTTTAGTCGCCTTACTGGAGCTGGTGGCCAGCGGCTGCCGCTGCTGCGACCTCTCAACATGCTGCCGTTCGCGGCTTGGTTGGGCGCCGTGGCTGCGGGCTGCTGGGTGCCCGGACACGGAACCTGATACCTGATGCTCCTCTGCATCTTCTGCTCTGCGCGTGCGCTCACTAGCCTCTGGGGACGCTGGTTGTACGCGAGGCGGAGCGGGCGGGAAGGGGGTCACCCCGGGAGCAGGAGAAGGAGGCCTGGACCACTCGTCTACTCAGCCTGGGTTACCCAGACCGTGTCCCCTACCCCTTGGCATAAATTATGAAGCCAAGGCGGATGTGAGTTTTAGTCTTGGCTCCCTGCCACATTGGGGAAGTTAGTTCTCTGTAATTCTTCATCATATGACGTTTCCGCCTCCTCGTCTGTCTTCAGGTATGAGGCTCCGTGTGAGTATCCCTTGGTCAGAGAACTGAGCGTCAGTCCTGCTGTCTTGTGTGCAGAGCTTTTTCCAGACCCAGGGTGAGCCAAAATGAACATAAAATGTAGTTAATCATAGTGGCTTAGAGGAACCAGAGCCATTTGTGAGCACGTGACAATTGCTTGGAGTCTCAGTATGTTACCGAACTGAAACAGCACAGCTTAGATGGGACTGGAACCCATGGGCTGGGACTCGAACTCACTGTCTTTTCATTGAGCTCGCACACCTGGTATCAGGACTTACAGAAGCTCAGGTTTTTTCTGTCTGGTTGCCCAAAGAATTCAATGAGACACAAAGTGATAGGAAAGAAGTGGATTTATTTAGAGAAATACACTCTGTAAGCAGAATGCAATCCATCTCAAAAGGGGAGAGTGGCCCGGAAATATGGGGTGGTTAGTTTTTATGGGCTGGGTAACTTCTTAGGCAAGTGGGAGGAGTATTCTAACTACTTAGGGGAAGGGGCGGGGATTTCCAGGAATTGGGTCCCTGCCCACTTTTTGGCCTCCTGTGGTCAGCCTCAGAACTGTCCTGGCACCTGTGGGCATGTCATTTGCATATGTTAGTGTATAATGAGGTTCAAGGTCTTCTGGGAGTTGAATCTTCCTCCATCTTGGGCCTAATCGGTTCTAGCCAGTTTTTGTCATACCTGCAAAGGCTCTGTCATTCTTTTATTTTTTTTATTTGTTTGTTTTGGCCACGACACACAGCTTGAGGGATCTTAGTTCCCTGACCAGCGATTGAACCCGGGTCCAGGGCACTGAAAGCTCCAAGTCCTAACAACTGGACTGCCAGAGAGTTCCCAGGGAAAGGTTTTTAAAGACAGGGTGAGGGGGCTTCCCTGGTGGCGCAGTGGTTGAGAGCCCGCCTGCCGATGCAGGGGACACGGGTTCGTGCCCCGGTCCGGGAGGATCCCACATGCTGCAGCGCGGCTGGGCCCGTGAGCCGTGGCCGCTGGGCCTGCGCGTCCCGAGCCTGCGCTCCGCAACGGGAGAGGCCCGCGTACCGCAAAAAAAAAAAAAAAAGACAGGGTGAGGGAGCGGGGTTGTGAGGTGTGTGATCAGTTCTAGACGTTCTTCTCATTGGTTGGTGGGAGTTAGTATCATCAACTTTCTGGTTCCAACCAGTCTGGGGTCTACGTGCCTCCATCTGGTGAGGGTTTCAGTATGTGCAAAACAGCTCAAAGGACGCGGCTCAGAATATTATCTGTAGCCCCTGAGGAGGAACTAAAGGGCCTTGACTTTGTTTAATGGCTAAACTATTATTATTTTGTCTTGTTTGACGGTTTTCCTTGCTGCATTTTCTCACTTCTCTGATTAAATTTCCTCTTTGGAACTCGGGGAAGGCCCAGGAGGCTAAAGTCTTTCTACAGACAGAAGGTAGGCAGAGGACATGGGGAGGAAGTGTGTTCTGGGAGGGCCCCAAAGGGTCCTCCTTGGTTGCAAGTGTGCTCGTCTGTAAAATGGGGTGATAACAGTGAAATTCTTCACAAGATATAGTATATGTGAGCATTTTAGCATGGAGCCTGGAAGAGAGGAAGGGAACAGCGTCAGCATCTCTTCTCTTTGGCTTCAAATGTAGACTAAATTCTCAGGTTTTCCCTTCCCGGGAGAGTGAAATCTTAACCTGTCCCATGCCTCCCCCTGAGTCTTACCCCAAAGTCCAGGTAATATGCTTCCTCCAGGGAAGGGTTTCAAACGTCTGACATTCATGCCTGCAAACTTCTAGTTGCCTTTTGGCCTGTGGCTCAAGAGTGTAACTAACTTCCTCTTTAGGAATCAAAGGAAAGGGGGACCCAAGTGACCCTAGGGTTTGGAGTGAAGCAGATCTGGGTTTGAACCTGAGATCTCGGACAGAGTACTTCTGTCTGTGTTTCAGTTTCCTTGTAACAGATGTTTCAGGATTTCCTTGTGAATAGAAACATAGATGACGTGCAAAGCACCTGGTATGGAGCACTTTGTATTTTCTTTCTAGACTTATCAGAGTTTGTTATGTTGACCTAAAACAAATAGGCTGCCAGTTATTTCTCCAGCAAAAGTGGGTTTATTCAAGATCAGTAAAGAAATACAGTTAACAGGTCCGCAACCATAGCAAGCCAGGTGCAAGTCCCAGCACAGCAAGGAGAGGAGAGCTCTTTTAAAGAGGAGAAAAGGAAATTGGGAGGACTGTAGTAAACAGAGTCCATTGGAGGGATTGGGAGTTTGAAGTTTAGCGGCTTTTTATTGGCTAAGTCCTGACAGTCTCATTGGCTGAGCTCTTGCTAGGGAAGAAGAGGAATCTCTTCCTGTTGGGTTCAGTTATGTGTTAGGGTGTGAGTGCGCCCCCTTCTGACCTCCTGACTCTGTTTTAATTTTGGTTCTGTTTATTACTTTTTACAATTATTATTGTATATATTTGTTGGCTTATTTTCTGCCTACTTCAAAGCCCTGTGAAGCCCATGAGAGAAGGGGCTTTGTGTCTGTATCATGGTCACTGCTGGCTACCCCACAGCATGGGGCCTGGCAGAGTAATAGTGGAATGAATGAAACAGTGTGCTCATAGGATTGCGTGAGGATAATGATGAAATAAAATTGTTTTAAGGCAGTACAAGAAAATATTTAAACATAAAATTCTCAAAATAGGAAAAGGAAAACAAAATTCTCTCTCTGCCCATTTGAGCCACTACTCCCTCCCTTTCATTGTGCATTGGGCATCTGCATTATACATCAACTAGATCCCCTAAGAGGATACAGAAATGCCTACTTGGCAAAGAGAAAAAAAAAAAGCGATTTCCTCCTGGCACCAGCAGAGTAACTCCTAGGAGATAACATTCCTTTCTCAATCCTGTAAGCAATCGCGATGACCCACTACTCTCCTTGTTGGACTGTGTTAACTGTCAATATGTTACTTTGATATATAAGCCTTTGTCTCAAAAACTTATATAACTGTGCCTTGACCTCTAACAAGCAGAACAGTCCTCAGAACTTCCTGAAAGACTGTCTCCTGGGTTATAACCCTCACATTGGCTTGAGTAACATTTTCCATGTCTTAGATTGACCACTGATTAATTTTTTGTTGACAGTAACATGAGATCCAGTTATTCACTGTTGACGAAAAACTGATCAGTTGATCTAAGAGAGAATTGGAAATTTTTATTTTATTCTTAAAAAATATTTAGTTAGGTTGTGCCAGGTCTTAGTTGCAGCAGACGGGCTCCTTAGTTGTGGCATGTGAACTCTTAGTTGTGGCATGCAGGAGGGATCTAGTTCCCTGACCAGGTATCGAACCCAGGCCCCCTGCATTGGGAGCATGGAGTCTTACCCACTGTGCCACCAGGGAAGTCCCTGGAAATTTTTATTCGAGCCAAATTTGAGGATAATAACCTGGGAGGAGCATCTCAGAAAGTTCTGAGAACTGTTCCACCCTTTAGAAGTCAAGACACAGTTTATATAAGTTTTTTGAGGCAGAGGGCTGTACATTAAAGGATTTAATATTGACAGTGTACATAATTCCAGATTTGAGCACCATCACAGTGGGTCGTGTGACCCTTTACAAGATCAAGAAGGAATGTAGTTTTTTAAGGAGTTGTCTTATTTATGCTAGGAGAGTGTTGCTGTTTATGGTTGAGTAGGTATTTCTGCTGAGGGGGGAGGTTTGGTCAATGCATAATGCAGATGCACAATGCACAGTGCGGTGGGGAGAGGGGAGGCCAAAGGGCAGAGAAGTTGTTTTTGTTTTTTTTTTTTTTTTTTGCGGTACGCGGGCCTCTCATTGCTGTGGCCTCTCCCGTTGCGGAGCACAGGCTCCGGATGCGCAGGCTCAGCAGCCATGGCTCACGGGCCCAGCTGCTCCGCGGCATGTGGGATCTTCCCGGACCGGGGCACGAACCCGCGTCCCCTGCATCGGCAGGCGGACTCTCAACCACTGCGCCACCAGGGAAGGCCCAGGTTCTTTTGTTTTTATGCAGAAAGAATTCAGCGTGAGGTAAAGTGGCATTCAAAGAGTGAGTTTATTAGCATAGGACAGTTGTGGGAGAGACAAGCGGGCAGGCAAGGCGCAGCCGCAAGAGCAAAGAGGGCTCCATTTTTATAATCAAAGCAAATGGGGAGGGGAGAAGACCACCTTTTTCCTCATTCTTGGGCAGACATCAAGGCTTACATCATTAGTTCCTCCTTTAACCCTATGTGGTCTGAGACCGTCATGGTGCTATTTAAATCCTATGTATATTAGGGTGGTGACATATACTAAAATATGGTAATTCATCTCAGGTTTCGGTATAATGTCCCCTTTCACCTAGTTTCTTCACCCTTTCACCTATACAAAGTCCTGTCTTGGCTACATGCAGAAATGATACTTTTCGAGGACCACTAACTCCCCGATTTCATGTAACAAGACATAGACCCCATATCTATAGTCTTGTGGGTTTTTTGTTGTTTTTTTGGCCACGCCACATGGCTTGTGGGATCTTAGCTCCCCGACCAGGGATTGAACCCGTGCCCTCAGCAGTGAAAGTGCAGAGCCCTAACCACTGGACCGCCAGGGAGTTCCCTATTGTCTTGTGTCCTAGCTGTCAGGGTTTGTGGCTTGAGTGTGCCTGGTGTTCCTTCAAGGTAGATTGTTGCTAGATTACTGGATCCTTTTCTTGAGTGTCATTAGCTTACAAGAGTCTCCCAGACTCTTAAAATTCCCTTTCTATCTTTAATCCCCAAGTGGGATTTCTAAACTAACCATTTAATTATCCTTCTCTATCCCTATCAACCTCACATAGTTACCATTGTGTGTGTGTGAAGAGAACATTTGAGATCCACTCTCTTAGCAGATTGCAGGTACATCATACATTATTGCTAACTGTGGTCACCATGCTGTACATTAGGTCTCTAGGACTTACTCATCCTATAACTGAGTTTGTGCCCTTTGACCAACATCTCCCCACTTCCCCCACTCCCTGGGCCTGGCTACTCTGCTCCTATGATTTTGACTTTTTAATTTTATTTATTTATTTATTTAAATTATGTTTTAGCTCCACAGAGTTTGTTTTTATTAATTTATTTATCCATTTATTTTTGGCTGCGTTGGGTCTTCGTTGCTGTGCACCAGCTTTCTTTAGTTGCAGCGAGTGGGGGCCACTCTTCATTGCGGTGCGCGGGCCTCTGACTGCAGTGGCCTCTCTTGTTGCGAAGCACAGGCTCTGGGCACACGGGCTTCAGCAGTTGTGGCGCGCGGGCTTAGTTGCTCCGCGGCATGTGGGATCCTCTAAGACCAGGGCTTGAACCCACGTCCCCTGCATTGGCAGGCGGATTCGTAACCACTGCGCCACCAGGGAAGTTTTACTTGTTTAGATTCCACATATCAAGTAGATCATGCAGTGTTTGCTCGGTGAAATCAGCTAGACACAGGAAGACATAACGCCTTCCAGGGAGCGCGTGTCAGAGTTGGTGAGGGGCAGGGTTGTATGATGGGAGGATGCACTTGTAGACTGACTCAGAGAGAGTTTTAGTTCAGGGCTTCGATCCCTGGCCAGACTGAGGGCCGTCACGGATGGCAGCACAGACATGACTTTGACCAGATGATCTCCGACCTGGCAGCAAAGTGAGTGCTGACCCTTGATCCCTTGAAGGGGCTGTGAGGCAGCCTGTGATGGTGCCTGGGCGTACAGGTGGTTTCCTGACGGGGTGTTACGAGAAGGCTCTGTGGACCAGGAGAGGGTCTCTTGGCCCCACGGGCTCCTCTCCTCTCGGGTGGCTTCACCCACCACCCTCAACCCTTGGGCTTCCTTCTGTCTTTTCTGGAAGCTCCACACTCCTGATCTTAGGTTGTAGGGCATGCTGGAGGGGAGGCAACTCCTGAGGAGCCCCGCACACGTAAAGTCTCCCGGTGTGAGGACAGCGGTGAGCGGATACACCCTGCCAGCCACCTTCCACCTTTTCTCAGTGACGTAGAACTTCAGGGCCTCCCCTCCTGTGGAAAGAGTGGCACAGGAAATTGTTAGAGGAAACCACATACTCTGAGGGGGTCTCTTGCCCCCTTTTCTCCATCGTAGGCCCTTTAGTTTAAAATCAGAACTGTGATAAATTCTATCCTCAGTGGGGACTTCCCTGGTGGTCCATTCGTAAAGAATCCACCTTCCAATACAGGGGACGTGGGTTCGATTTCTGGTCAGGGAACTAAGATCCCACATGCCGCGGGGCAACTAAGCCTGCGCGCCGCAACTGCTGAGCCTGCGTGCCACAACTAGAGAGCCCGTGCGCTGCAACTACAGAGCCCACACACATCAACTAGAGCCCGCGTGCCGCAGACTATAGAGCCTACGCACCCTGGAGCCCGCACGCCACTAGAGAGAAGCCCGAGCGCCGCAACAAAAAGATCCCGGTTGCCGCAACGAAGAGCCAACGCAGACAAAAAACAACTCCATCCTCGACTCCAGCTTCTGGATTCCAGCCGTTTGCCAGTCTAGGCAGGGCCGGGAGGCCTGGAGGAGGGTATACCTGCAGGTTCCTGCCGTGCTCTCAGGCCTGTATTAAGGTGCGGGGCAGAGGAGGTTTTGGGGAAGAGGTGGAAGCTGTGGCTGTGTCCTAGAGAAGCTACCGAAACAGCCTTCCTGAGTGATGGCAGGCACGCTGCAGGTGAGGAGGACGCGGTGCCCTCATGAGGGCGGACTCAGACTCTTCTGCTCCCTGGGAGCAGGGGAGCAGCTCCCTCCTGGGGACCAGTCTTAGACAAGACCTCCGCCGCCCACCCAGTGCAACTCCTTTCCTCGTGCACTGGGCTGCTGGGGCTCCCGTGGGCCTGGCCCCCTCCTCAGCACTGCCCGAGCCTTCCTTACCCGCTGCAGGTTCACGGGGTGCGAGGCTTAGAAGAGGTGCAGTTTCATAAGCAGCAGCTGATGAATGGGTCCCAGTGCCCTACTCCTTCCTCCAGGTCCTCCAGAGCTGTGGGCCAAAAGGAGGCCAAAGGAGGCGCACAGAAACCGGTCACAGATGCAGGGCATTTTTTTTTCTTTTTTTTGGCCGTGCCACAAGGCTTGCAAGGTCTTAGTTCCCTAACCAGGGATTGAACCTGGGCCCTTGCTGGTGAAAGTGCAGAGTCCTAACCACTGGACCTCCAGGGAATTCCCCCTGCTTAGCCTTTAAAGTGCATTTGATGTTTCAAACAGAACTTGGCACCTCGTGGGAAGGAAAAAGGAAGCATGGGAAGGGTTAATTAGGTGATTTGGTTCTCTGACAGCCAGTCTGGGCCCCTTCACCTCCCCCTCACTGATCCCAATGGAGGGACCTAAATGTCACAGTTAGAGCCCATGCTATTCAACGGTGTGCCCCACCAGGCACTGAGCTTCGGCTGTGGAAGTTTCCTGAGGTTGTTGAACAGTCTACCACAAACTAGGTAGGCAGAAACGTGTTCTCTCACAGTTCAGGCCAAAGTCCAGAATCAAGGTGCTGGCAAGTTGATTCCTTCGGGAGACGGGGAGAATCTGTTCCAGGCCTGTTCCCAGCTTCTGGTGGTCGCCAGCAGTCCTTGGCCCTCCTCGGCTGGTAGACACACTGCAGTCCTGTGATGTGGCCTCTTTTACCACAAGACCGATGGGAAGGAGTCACAAGTGGCTTCTCATTAGTATCCTGACTGCCAGAGGGACTGAGTGCTGTGAATCTACCCCATACATTTGTCTTTGTCTCCAAGTGGGCTGGGCCTGGAGGTCTGACTTCTAGCAGGACCCAGGGACGGGTCCTGCCAGGAACCAAAATCTGTCATTCAATTGTGTATTTACTTCTTTCATTTAAGGTACTCATAATAAATTCTTTAATTATGCAACACTTCATTCATGGTTATAAGTAACTTATTCAGTTTTACATTTAGCTCTGTCTTCCCATTGAAGGTACTTTTCTCCGCTTTTCATAGAGTTGCATAACATTAATTCAATCTTTTGAGTATATTTTTCCTTTAAGTAGATTTTTTGCTTGTTCTCCTATTTATTGAGATTATATACCTATATATATTTACACATGAATTTCACACGCACGCACAGATCTTGTATATACCGTTCTTACTTGAGCAAATACATTCATCTGGGTTCACCAACACTCCACTTACAGATACAAATCATCAGTGCCGCATATGGCAGTCTGTCTCAGCAGACACCCATGTGTTCTGCCAGCAATCCATTCACAGGGGAAAACCTTTCAGGCTCATTTCTAAATCCTTCCTTTTAATAGGTACAATTGCTTATATTCTCATACTCCAGATACATCATTTGTGTTCACAAACACTTCATTTATAGATAAAAACACATCACTCATTCTCATTAGATACACTTCTTGTTGTTATACCAACATTCAGTGCAGAGATAAGTAACCTGTCATTCAGTGTTGTGTACACCGCTTTTCTTTGAGCGGATATATTCCTTTCCATTCTAACCACATTTTATTCCAGGGACCCACAATACGCATGGTACACAGGCGTTTTCTCTCTGTAGACACCTCCTGTTTCTGTTTTCTACCAACGTTCCATGTATAGATATATTTTGCATCATTCTCTTTTGCGTATAAATCCTTTCAGTAGTTACATTCATTTAGATTCATAAACTCTTCATTCAGGGAGATATAAAAGTATAATTCAATTATGTATATGGAAATGTCTTATGTTAATATATTATTGTTCTGCCAACATTCCATTCATAGAGATACACAGCATATAATTGTGTGTATACTTTTTCCCATTCTACAACAGTTTATTCTAAAAAATGTCATTCGTTCTTATGTTCAGGTATTTCCTTTGAGTAATTTTGTTTTGAATAATTTTGTTTTATACAAACTGTCCATTCATAGATATACTTCATATCATTCCGTGTTGAGGATAGCTCTTTTTAGATACATTTTTGTTCTAGTCACATATAGAATTCAGCCTTGAGTTGTATTTTTCTATGTGTTTTAGCAGCCATTCACTCATAGACTTGTTACACACACCATTCAGTTTTATCGCTCTTTCCTTCAATAAATACATTATTTTTTGTTACACCAAGACCCAGTTTCTAGAGACACATATCGATCTTTTGAACAACTGTTTTTATGGGGCGATATATTCATCTGTGTTCTATCCATAGTCCATAGGGTAGAGATCAAGTTCAGTGTTCTTACCGTAAAAACACCAAGAAACAAAACAAAACCAACCACCCCCAGGAGCACAAGGAACCCTTTGGAGGTGACACTTATTACCATGATTGTGATCGTTCACAAGTGTGTGCATATGTTCAAACGCACCAAATTATATACATTAAATATGCGCAGTTTTTGGTATAACCATTACACCTCAAAAAAGCTGCTAAAAACTTTTCTACCTTTGTTTTTACTTTAAGAAAATACAAAATTACATATATATGGCTTACGCTGTTTATTTCTATTGGGCTGCTCTGCTCTACATGGACAAATAAATGTTTGACTCTCACTGCCTGCTGAAAGCAGGATGTGAAGAACCTGGGGGTGGAAAGACTTTCCCCTGAATATCCTTCTATTTATCAGTGTATCACTTTTAAAGAGCAACAAATACACTGAAAGTCATCTTCAGCAGTTATTATACCAGAGCAACTCAGAAACACTGCATTCTTAGTTGCCAGGTCTTGGTTGAGCAGTCTTAACCTTGAAAAACTCGAGTAACTATTAACAGCTTCAATGAACCAAAGTTACATTTTGTTTTAATCTGATAGCAATCTTGACCCAAAAGGCCAGCGTCAAGTTAAACGATATCCAGTTTCACTTTGATGTTCATAGCTGCCAGTTCAGCTACAAAATACTGAAAGACGTAAGGCACGGAAACAGTGTCGATGGTGTCACTGCGGTTACACAGAGTACAGTTGTACTTCCTGTTGCGCATGGTGGACCACGATGGGGGTGGCTTCTCCAAGAGCGGGGAGAGCAAACTACCACACTTCACACACACGTGGGCTACAGACCGATCCGAGCAGTTGAAGAGCCGGTCGTGAAGGAGAAAAGATGTACCATGAGCTAAAAGGGCGTCCCGCTCCATCTCCCCGAAACGGATCCCACCCTGGACGTTTCTTCCCCCGATAGGCTGGTTAGTGACTTTGTCTCTGGCTCCTGTTGTCCTAACTTGGAATTTGTCTGAGACCATGTGGCGTAAGCGTTGGTAATAAACCACACCTATGAAGATGTCTGCATCCAGCTCTAGCCCACTGATGCCACTATACAACCTCTCAGTGCCGTAGTAGTTGTAGCCAGCAGCCTTCAACATCTCACCAAAGTACTCCAGGGCCGAGTTCTCCTCGGAGAAGATGAAGGGCGTAGCGTCATGGCAGAGACCATGTAAAGCTGCAGACTTCCCTGCCATACTCTCAATCAGCATACCGATGGTCATGCGGGATGGAAAACCGTGAGGGTTGAACAGAATGTCTGGAACCATCCCGCTCTCAGTGAATGGCATGTCCTCAGCTGGCCACAGTCTGCTCAAGATGCCCTTCTGCCCATGACGACTGGCAAATTTATCCCCGATAGTTGGGTTCCGAGGGACTCTCATCGTGATGCAAACACACTTGAATTTGCCATTTCCAGTGTCATTACTGCACACTTTGATGTTATCCACAATACAATTTTCTTTACTCCTAGGAAAAAATAAACCGGACAAAATGTCAAAATGTATAGAGATACTAAGTTTTACTGATACAGTTAGCGCTTCATAAAGGATATTTGCAGAACTTATTCTCACCTCTATTCTCCAATACAGATAGAGCTGGTATCCCTAAAAGTATATTTATGAATAGGGCTACTGATTATGTTCACTAGAGAACTGTGTTCATCTGAAAGAATACTAGCAAGAAAGGCAGCTGAAGACCTACTACTGAAACCAATTTTACAGCTGTAAAATAAGCTTAAAAATTTTATTTTTATTAAGAGGTATAATGAACTCAACATTTTAGCTGGGAAACATTACTAACAACATGTCCAAGAGAGATGCTCAAGTTTGAATAATATAGTTTTAAAATAAATCACAGATTAGCTGATCAATTGTAGTAGACTGACAAGAAAAGTAGAAAAACAAAGGCAGTACAACAGACCACAGAACTTTGTCTCATTTAAGAAATGGCCATTCAGTTAATAACTAAGCTACCGCTTATATTTTCTCAAAAATTCTCCTGTTGAAAAATAACTTGCATTGACCTCCAGCAATTTCACTCAGAAACAGCCTTTAAGAAACAGCACTGGTGGGCTTCCCTGGTGGCGCAGTGGTTGAGAGTCCACCTGCTGACGCAGGGTTCATGCCCCGGTCCAGGAAGATCCCACATGCCGCAGAGTGGCTGGGCCCGTGAGCCATGGCTGCTGAGCCTGCGCGTCCGGAGCCTGTGCTCCGCAACGGGAGAGGCCACAACAGTGAGAGGCCCGTGTACCGCAAAAAAAACAAACAAACAAAAAACACAGCACTGGTTATGCGAACTTACTTATAGTACATCACAAAGCTTTCCCCGGTGTTGAGGTTTACGTAGCTGTAATATGGATCTCCATACTGCAGTTGTGCTCCAATAAACGGCAATCCGTCATCATCCAACTTCTGCAGAATCCGTGGGTCACCAGGTTTGACTCCAAAGACCAGACTATCATCTCCTTGTTTGATTTTTTCAGACAGATCTATACACTCGGACTTGTAGACACTTCCGTGGGCAAAGCCTCGTTCCCAAGAGGCCTTATTCACAATCTGTGAAGTCAAAGAATCATTAAGAGACTGAGACTAAATGAGAGTTTTCAAAATAAACCCGGTTAGAATTACAACTGGTTTAGGCATTTGATTTTAAAACTATCCACATTTCCTAAATCACCTATGCTATTAAAATCCAGACACAATAAAGGTAGATATTTCCAAGACTACATTCATTCGACATCTACTCATACCATGCACTCAAACAGGCAGGCTGTATGCATATGAATATCTAGTGATATCCCTCAAGGCTTGTCACTTTTAACTTAGACCAGGAATTAACTATTTAACAGAATAGCCATGCACCAAATACTAGGCACTTGGGCACACAAGAAATACTCCTTCAGTGATCTGATGGTAAACAAAGAAGTTAAAAACGAAGAAGGATGGAACTACGTCTCCTGGTAGAACTTACCATGGCATCTTCCATATCATAGCCAGTGTAAGAAATAACAGCAACAATGGCATTTGTCCCAATCGGATAGTTATCCATGTCATAATAATCATACATGTATGGTCGCACTAAAGGGCTCTGTGGAGTCTGAAGACGATACAGTTTATTATCTGACCGGTCTTGAAAAGTGAGGAGTGGAAAGCCCATAGTCTGCTTACCTACAAAGGGAAAAAAATTAGTATTTCGTTTTTTCCTCCTTGATTATAAAGGTGACATATAAAATTGGAAACTAAATATTCATCATAGGGGAATGAATAAATAAATTAATCATGCTGGTTATGTTTACTACAGACTAATACTTGGGGTGAAAATGAAGTAGACAAGTGTGTATCAACATGACCCGTGAAAACAATGCTGAATGAGAAAAAGTACAGAATGACATTTAATATGATGCATTCATGTACATTTGCCACACATCCCAATTCTAGACCTAGTTTATGGATACACATGTAATAAAAGCATAAAAAGGGAATGTAAAGGATATATACAAACTACAGGATATTACTACTACTGGGGGAGATGGAGTGACAGTAACTACTATCTAAGTAGATTACTTTCACACACACACACACACACACACACAGTAAGATGTTGGTATTTGTAAATTGTGCATAGTGAGGTAGGTACAGGGGGCAGGTCAGACGCTTCTTTGTACTACTACCTTACAGTACAGAGAATCAATTCAAGACAAATTGATTTTAGGGCTTCCCTGGTAGCGCAGTGGTTGAGAGTCCACCTGCCGATGCAGGGGACACGGGTTCGTGCCCCGGTCCAGGAAGATCCCACATGCCGCGGAGCGGCTGGGCCCGTGAGCCATGGCCGCTGAGCCTGCGCGTCCGGAGCCTGTGCTCCGCAACAGGAGAGGCCACAACAGTGAGAGCCCCGCGTTCCGCAAAAAAAACCCAAAATGATTTTAAAAGCTAAAATAAATAAATATATACACGGGAATTTTTTTAAAAAGGGAGACTTCTAGTTTCCGGTATATAGAGAGATATTCCTACAATATCACCCCCAACATGTAAGTATAAAATCCAGAAAAGAAAATCAACTACATACATATACACACTACCTGAAAGCACTGAAATGTAATAAAAAATAGAAATTAGAGAGGGATTAACATTTGGACAAAAGCAACTTCAGAGTGAATTTCCAGTTTTTTCAGTTTTTAATGTCTTGTTTCTTCTTTAATTTTTTACCAGATGGCTCAGTCAGTGTAGCGGCTAAAGCTCAGAAACCCACAGTCTTATTGGCTTGAAGAATCAAGGAGCAGAGTTCAGAGCACGACAGCAATTGGAAGCGTAAGGGGGGAAATTTCAGAAAGGAGAGAACCATAAAGGGAGAGCCTCACATTCTGCATATAAACTGAGTCCAAATCTTTGGTGGACTCTGTCCAGCACTATGTGTGGTGGGACAGACATGGGCAGTCTACCTAAGGCTGAAGAGTGCACTTCAACAGCTGTTCAGCTGACTTCCAGCAATCTAAAAACCAGCCCTCTTCCAAGGAACAGAAGAGAATCTAGTCTTTACAACATATTTTCTGTCCACAATCCAATCCAATATTATTAGACATACAAAGAAACAGGAAAACGTGCCCAAGACTCAAGAAATATGCAATCAATGGAGCTGATCCTGAGATGACCCAAATGTTGGATTTGGCAGACAATGATTTAAAAATACCTGTTATAACTATGCTCATGTAATGGAAAATATGTTCACGATGAATGAAGATCAGACTCTCAGATAAAACAGAAACTATAAAAATGAAACAAATGGAAGCTCTAAGCTAAAAAATTAACTTTCTGAAATAAAAATGCACTAGATGACAGTGAATATGATAGATCAATAAAAATGATCCAATCTGAAGAAAAAAGATTGAAAAAAGAGAACAAAAATCCAGTGGCTTATGGGACAACACTAAAAGGCATAACATATATGATGCATAACTGAAGTCTCAGGAGATGAGAGAATGAGGCAGAAGCAATACTTTTAGAAATAATGGCAGAAAACCATACAGATTTAATTTTTTAAAACAGATTTAAGGGACTTCCCTGGTGGCGCAGTGGTTAAGAATCTGCCTGGCAACGCAGGGGACACGGGTTTGAGCCCTGGTCCAGGAAGATTCCACATGCCGTGGAGCAACTAAGCCCGTGTGCCACAACTACTGAGCCTGCGCTCTAGAGCCCGCGAGCCACAACTACTGAAGCCCAAGCGCCTAGAGCCTGTGCTCCACAACAAGAGAAACCACCACAATGAGAAGCCCGCACACGGCAACAAAGAGTAGCCCCCGCTCGCCGCAACTAGAGAAAGCCAGCGTGCAGCAACGAAGACCCAACGCAGCCAAAAATAAAAAGTAAATAAAATAAATAAATTTTAAAAAGAAACTACAAGCCCTTTTCTTCTGTGACTACCACCACCTTCCCCTCCACCTTACCCATCTGGCACTGGTACATGTTTCTTGGACTTTGGTTGTGATCAGAGAAAGGGATGAAGTTGGCGATCACACTCAGCAGGCTGTGAGGGAAGAGCTCCTGGTGGGTGGTAACGCCAGCCAAAACCTCATCCTCAAAGACAGCAACGTTCATGAAGATCTGGAAAAGAGGAAGGACAAGGAAGTTCAACATACAAAATAACTGTGACTGCTAACACGTATTAGCTCTATCTCTCAGAGTTTAGTTCTCACAGACTTGAAAGAAAAACTTCACACCCAGTATCATGAACACTGAAGGGATCCACAGTTAGAAATACCACATGCCTTACACACCTCATTCTAAATCTACCCTGGTCCAATCGTGAAGGGAGACAGGAAGGAGGAACATTTTTTTTAAAGTAGCACAAAGCCCAGAGTTTGCAACTGCAGAAATGTAGGCAAAGATTGAGAGCGGTTCTAACGGAACGTTTCAGTCTCACCACCCGAGGCAGAGCTGGCTGCCAAGGAACGTGGGGAGTTGAGCGGGATGGGAAAGGCAAGTCATGTGACTGCCAACCCTCTCTCAAGTTTGATGAGCATGAAAACTGCTTCATGCTGGTCACAGAAGAGGCAGAAAATAAGCTTTGACTTTCTTTCAAATGCCCCAATTGTAATTATAACAGTTACACCTTTTTTTTTTTTTTTTTTTGCGATACACGGGCCTCTCACTGCTGTGGCCTCTCCCGTTGCGGAGCACAGGCTCCGGACGCGCAGGCTCAGCGGCCATGGCTCACGGGCCCAGCCGCTCCGCGGCATGTGGGAGCTTCCCGGACCGGGGCACGAACCCGCGTCCCCTGCATCGGCAGGCGGACTCTCAACCACTGCGCCACCAGGGAAGCCCCAGTAACACTTTTAAAAAAGAAATAGTTACTAAGTCTCTGCAAGTTGCATACTATACAATCACACATCGTCTATGTACCTGTTCCATAGTTCCAATTAGTTCTTCTTTGCCCAATTCCAAGTTCTGCACAGGCCGCACCAGCCTACAAGGAGTGGTAAAAAGGTACAACCCTGGGTACAGACTTGGTTTTCCCGTCATGGGGACCAGGACCACCTCCATCCAGGGAGGAATTCTTTTTTCTCTCAAAACCTGTTCTCAAAAAAAAAAAAAAAAAAAAAAGAGTTCAATTAAGAATAAATGAAGTATTTTACATCTATCTCCCCTGCCACCCAGGAGGTGGGTATAGTGGAGAAGCAGATCAAATGTGAAAAGCAACATCTTTAGAATTAAATCAGTTTTGCAGGTAACAAACCTAGTGCCCTGCCAGTCTCAACCCCACACAGATGGCCGTTTGCCCCATATCCAGAGTTGGCAAAGGCCCTACTTTCTTGGGGGCTCAGTCCCAGTATCAGGCAAACTGCGTACAACTGAGACTGGGGAAAAGGTAAACCAAGAATGTGTGTGTAGACATACTAAATGAAATTCTATCCTCTGATGTCTACAACATAGATTACTGGGGACTTTCATGGCGGTCCAGTGGCTAAGACTCTGAGCTCCCACTGTAGAGGGCTCAGGTTCGATCCCTGGTCAGGGAACTAGATCCCACATGCCACAAGTAAGAGGTCACATGCCGCAACTAAAAGATCCTGTATGCCGCAACGAAGATCCCGTGTGCCTCGACTAAGAATTGGCACAGCCAAATAAATAAATACTGAAACAATAAATAAATAATATACAGATGACTGGTGTTATTTTAAAATGTATTCAGTGAAAAGGCGGCACGTGGGATCTTCCCGAACCGGGGCACGAACCTGTGTCCCCTGCATTGGCAGGCGGACTCTCAACCACTGCACCACCAGGGAAGCCCTCTACTTAAAAAAAAAAATGTATTTCAAGGGACTTCCCTGGTGGTCCAGTGGTTAAGACCCTGTGCTCCCAATGCAGGGCGCACGGATTCAATCCCTGGTTGGGGAACTAAGATCCACGTGCTGCATGGAACGGCCTTTAAAAAAAAAAAAAAGGTATCTCAGGACCCAGAAGGCAACAGGTTATGACTTATATCCTGTATAGTTTCAATGTTACTTGAAATATAAAGTCCATATTTCAAGGTCCCCTGTATGCCACTAGTGTTTACCAAGAAAAAAAAAGTTAAAAGGGTGTTAGATTAATAGACTAGGGCCTCAATGAAACCACCAAAAAAAAAGTACAGGTCAAATACCTGTCACTGACCCTAACTGATGACGTCAGTACAAGGCAAGACGCTGCCACCAGAGGGAATGTATGGGCACTTTTGTAATTAGCTTCTGACCTCCAGACCCCTTGACACTCGAGAATGCCCTGGGGCTACCTCAACTAGAAAATGACTGAAAACCTAAGACGGAAGGACAGGACAATTCACAGAGACTCAAGATCTTAAAATGACCTTAAAATGTCGGAGAGAATCGGCAATGCCAGGAGCAAGCTCCTTATCCGCCCAGCCAACCATGACACCGTCCAGCAGGACAGGGTAGCACTCGCTGTACGGCCGATGTGGCGCTCCGTCAACTGGAGTGACGCCTGGTGAAGTGAGGAAACGGAATGATCACATCAGGATGCTTTTCCCGACATTTAACTTTCCCTCCACATTCAACAAGTGCTTCATCATTTTAGCTATCTAGTCATCTTGTCTCTAAACCGGAATGTTTTTGTATTGCCTGAGTAAATATCTAGCAAGGACCCCCCAAATCTACTGTCTCTAATTGCCGGTGAGGAGAGGAGCAGGGGGACAGGGGTTTAAGGGAGGCTTTTCCCTGTGCACCTTTTGTATTTTGATTTCTGAGCCATGTAAACACGTTAACTTCTTCCCAATAATCTAATTACCTTTGATCCTCATTGTTCACATATCACAAATTTGCCTACTAGCTAAACTTTATTTGTAACCCCAATATCAATACTAGTGGCGCTTTTTTGATCATTTGAGGACATGCAGTGAAAATTTTGAATCGCCAGATACACGTGTTCCCAGCTGAGCTCAAACCAGGTGACGCACTGTCTGTTTCAGCTCATACTGTAAACAAGCGTCCTTTCCGCACTCTGTTCAGTGCCATGTTTTTTGCATCTTTGTGCTTTTGTTGGTGATTCTGCCGTTTATAATGGCCTTCAAGCACAGTGTGAAAGTGCTGGTTCCTAAGCACGAGGCCGTGCTGAGCCTTATGGAAAAACGTGTTAGATAAGCTTATCGTTACAGTGCTGTTGGCCAAGAGCTCAATATTAATGAATCAACAATATACATTAAATAAGGCGTCTTTAAACAGAAACACACATAAAGCAAGACTATGTACCAGCTGATGAAAACGCTGTGACAAGAGGCTCACAGGAACCTAATCTTTTGTTTCCCCAGGAACAACGGCTCACTATCTGCTAATTCAGTGCCAGTGGTGACTTTACAGAAGTACTGCAAATACCAAGCATCGACTCTAATTAAATAAAGAACGCTCTTCCATGAGCCATCAACACCTTCTGAAGATAGCAAGTGCTTTACAAAATGTCACAGGTTATCCACAGTGTTTCACCCACCGCCCTTACAAGAACTCTCTGCTCAGCCCCCAAAGAAGCACAACTTAATAGCTTTGCACCTGTTAAAACCCACACAAGCAAACAAGACAAGACTGCTGTACACCACCTACCCAAGTTGCAGAGCAAAGCTGGAACAGATGCTGTATACACAAACTGTGTGACGACCTCACATATGGTGGTTAAGTGGTTCATCAGACCACAGGGCTCCCCGTCGGGGGTGTGCACGGGGCAAAGGAAACCCCAGGACTCCGGCAGCAGCCTGCGTACTGTGGTGGTCCGCATCTTGGCAAAATCTGCCCCTCTGTGCACACAGCGGAAGTGGGAGAGATAGCGTATGAAGTTCAGCTTGTCAGCCACCACACAAAGTCCGGAATCTTGCAGGAAGCCAAGACCTTAATAAAACAAATGTCATTGAAAATGGGCTAAACTTAAGGAAAAAAAAAAAGCCTATCTTTTACTGGAGGCTCTGATAAGATAAACCCTCAGAGTACACTAGAGATCACAGAGTGGGTCATCACAAAGTTTACTCAGTTATCACAAAGTTTACTCAGCTCTGGTGAGGGGAAGAGCTTAAAAACATAGTAAAAATCCCCAGATTTCACAAACTGTATTAGCCTCGACGGTTTCTCCATCTCCTCTACACTATCTCCTTTGTGGGAAAACATTAAATAAGTAATAAAATAGCAAGTAATTAAATGGGATTCATCCAAGAGGGCTGGATAACACACAAGCATTTGTTAGCCCTTAAGGAATCTGCACCAGTATCATCTGTTTAAAAAAAAAAAAAAAAGATTTCTGGGCCCTCAATAACCACTTTTCAAAGTTTTCCAGTCATTCTAATACAACTGGTTCAGGGATGCGCACGTCTAACAACCCTCCCAGACAACCCATCTAGTTAACCTTTCCTCAGAGATCTAAGCTTTCTTTAGTTTTCTAGAAGGAGGCACAGGAAATGCATTTGATCATTAAAATTAGATTTCAACTATACAGACAGACTGTCTACAGCCCAATATACACCTGTCAAAATTTACAACATGAAATCTGTCTTTAATGAGTAAGAAGTTCACTTTTGAAAAGAATCTCTCTCAGCAATATATAAATCTACATTAAGCAAATAATTTGAAAATCATAACTAAATGAAGCCTCTCTGTTTAATTTCACCTGTTTTAGAACGTAGATTCCCAGTAGCAAGAAGATATTCAAATGGTTTTGTAAGGTCTGTTCCCAGAGTAAAAATCTTCATCAAATTTTCAGTGTTTAAGGACACATTGGTCTTCTGGGCCTTCTTGTCTATAGCTATTTTAATAGATGCTAACCAAGCTTCCAATTTTTCCTGAAATAAGAAAAACTTTACATTGTTAGGTATTTTAATGAGCACAAGCTGGATATTTACTCTTACATAACCTGCACATCCGTAACAAAAGCCCACTAATTCGTACGTCTGACACGGAAAACTTCTCAACTATAAACCTGAAAAAACAGCTTTTCAAAGTACTATTGCAGCTCAGGCATTTCTTAAGACAGAAGATACAGGCTTCTGCAGTGCTGAGGTTCGCCTCGGCACTGTGGGCAGCTGGCTGGATAGTTCTTTGTGACGAGGGGCTGTTCTGTGAGCTGTGGGATGTTACCGCAGCATCCCTGGCCCTTACCCACAAAAATGCCTCCAGACACTCTCAAAGGTCCCTTGGGGTGGAACAAAATCGCTCCCAGTCGAGATTACCCACACTAATGGAAAAGAACCGAAACTGGTTTGCTTGGGCCTTAGAAAAGTTTTTAATTCAAATGCTCTTATCAAACAATCGCAAGACCTTCAACCCCAGAAACAGGCAACAACAACAAAGCCCTGAGACAAAGCAGCAGCCTGCTGTCCCAAGAACAAAACAACTAAGAAGAGCCCAGAGTCCCCAAATGACACCCAACACACAGGACCCCTGACTGACAAGCCAGTAGGAAAGACCGACACGTTCTTCTCATATAAAAGTTGAAACATAATGGAAAAGGAAGAGAAAACAAAAGAGAAAAGAGGAAAGAAGTCAGAGATGAGGAACAGAGATGTGGGTAAAATGCTCTGGAACCGGAGACGGGGAGGCGGAAAGAGTGAGCTAAACTTTCCTCCTGGGTCAGAGGCCTGCCCGTGGTCTCTTCGAGGTTAGCTAGCATTTACTGGGCACGTACAACAAGCTGGCGCTCTGCATGGTTACTTCAGCCGCACAACAAACTTTTCCTCAGGAAGCACGGCATTACAGGACCTCTGAAAACCCGTGGGCCAGATGCACTTCAGTATTAAGAACTTTTTAGGCTTCCGAAAGGTGACAGGCACACAGACCTTTTATTACCTAACACCCATGATGGAGACTGAGGCACTGGCTCATAATCAAACACATTTCTACCCTGAAACACAAACTGTCATACTAGGTAGAGCAAATGAAAGTTACAAACAGCTTCCTGTTGGTTCGGATCAGGTTTTGCTGCCAACTCTTATATTTTTTTTTGGTTCTCATACTTTCTGGATCTGGAATTGCAGGCGAGTGATTGTGGACCTGTCTGTGCGGTCTGCACACTCAGTACAAGCAGAAGCAAGCGAGACCTCCAGGAAGGCTTCCCATGAGGCTCACCAGCCTCTCTGGGAAAAGGGCTAATGTGGAGATGGGCGGACAAGCCTATGAAGAGCGACGCAGCACTGAGAAGGAGGTACAGCATCTCCCCACCTGCTCTCACACTTCAGAGCGGAATCGCTTCAGCGTCCCTCACTCCCCAACCCTGTTAAGCAGCCTCGGACCCAATCACAGGGACCTCAGTCTCTGTGGCAACACTCACTGAGATGGTTATACAAGCCTGTCATTCGTATCAGGTCACTGTCATGAACCTTCTGAAGATTGCTTTCATGTCCCGAATTCAGAGGTTTAAAAGCTTGAGTATAACGGAGGCAAAGGCAAGGAAATCAGACACTTTTAAGCAATGAATTCTCTGAAAAAGTCCCAAGTTTCCTTTCCTCTGTTGCTGAAACAGGTCACCTTGGTAATGTCGTGCAAGTGAAGATACTTCTAACATGGCCAGCTCGCAACGAACCCACATGCTTCAGTTTAAGGAGGGAAATGTAAATTAGTCTTTAAAGGTGACTGAAACTTCTGCCTGATTTGAATTTTTATCAGGGAAATGCTAGACTACCAAAATTTCTCAATCTAATTTTATAGACAGAGCAGACAGAAACAAAAGTTATTACCTTCAAGTAAGAATTTAATTATTGACCAGATTACGAATTGGAGATTTTTACTTCAGTCCTCTCCATCTTCCCTGCCGTTGTTCTGTTATCTCTTAGATTAAATCTTTTTTAGGGATGATATTCAAAATATAAAATGCTACCAAGTCAACTTGCTTATAAGATTATTTTTGTGTCATGCCAACATTCTCTCCCAACACACACAGAGTTCTCATTATTTACAGTTATCGTGTCCTATCCTGTCTCTGTGAACACCGCATTGGCGAGCACAGAAGCACTGCTCCTAGGGGAAATGCAGGGTTAGACTTCAGGGAGTCTCTGGTCATTGACAACGTTTTCGTCAACTGATCGAAACATGACCTCGTTTTTTGTGTTTGTTGAGAGACACCTTAGTTTATTCTGTTGATTCGTTACCACTGAGCTCAGAGCAAACAGCACCGTAACTCATGCCTGAAAAAAGCCTGTCAGGTGTTTTCTCCATAAAGAATGTCGCAGCCTTCTTACACTTAGGAACACTAGACGGTACTTCAGCACTGAGCCTGGGGGTCACTTTAAACAGCAAAATCACCAACAGAAAGCACAAAACTGTGAAAAACGTGGCGGTAGAGACCCTTGTTTACAGCTCATCAGACCTCAGCTGGGGCCATGAACGTCAGGAAACTCCAGTTCTTCAGCACCTGTGCATGTCTGCAAATGATCCCGGGAGTGCTGACACTGCTGGCGTTCCAAATAAATTTTAGCGAGTAGGTGAATTCACAAGTACAGACTCTGTGAATAATGGGGACTGACTGGATGTGTGTATATAGGCCATTTACACTTTATCATTAATGTTATGACCAAGATTTGATATTGTCTTTATTTAGCTTCTATAAAAACATTAAAGAAATTTCTGAACCTGGCCAAGCTAAGATCTGTGAGTCCGTTACTGCTAAACAAACAAAAAGTAGAAAAGAAAAGAAAAAAAAAGACTACATAAAATGCCCAAACGAGAAATTTTAAACATGCAGGAAACAATACTGCTGGAAATGGCCACGTCATCCCACAAGAGGTATGACTGCTCTGGGGTGAAGCAGCCTGCATTTACCTTCAGAAACATGAGGAAGAGCTGCCCGGGGGTCAGGACCTCTTGATTCACTAAACTGTCAGGATTCTCCTCCATGCACTCTCCTTTGGCTAAAGCAAAGAGCTTCCGGGTCATGAGACAAAGCACATAAAACTTTTCAGTGTTGGATTTCAAGTGGATACAGATGCACTGGCTGCCAAAAGAGAAAGAAAAAGCTTAGAACGATTCAGCCGCCGATACTACTCGATGTCCTACTGAATTCAGCTTCTCGGCTGCACTGGCCATTCAGATGCTCAGCGTGTGGCTCGTGGATACAGATGGGACAGCGCTGGTCTAGAGCAGGGCTCCTTTAATAACTACACAGTGGTTACAGAAGACCAGGTCCTAGCCTTGGGGAAATAAAGGGACGTGATGCCTGCAACTTTCAAGGATGCAGAAAGAAAAACGCTGATGATATGCAGAGAAAGCAACAAAGCAAAGTGGTAAAAATATTAAGAACTAGTGAACGAGAGTGTCCAATGTACTATTTTTGCAGCAATTCTGGAAGTCTGAAGTTATTTCAAAAGTTTTAAAGTACAACAGAAGATATGAAGCTACCAGAAAAAAAAAAAAGGCGAAGATGACTGCAGAAACAACGCTGGGCCCTACTTTGCTAAGCCAGAACCCTACCCCCAGGGCCATTCTGATTCCCAGATGACTCACCAGCCCCAGCTACATCAATACAAGGAAGCATGGACACCTTCCACCCCCAATAAACAAAAGCACACCTACCTGAAGAGAAACTCTGCAGCGTATTCATTTGGGTACCAGTCAGGAAGACTGAGTTTTACCCTGAAGCGTTCCCCCAGATAGCTAAGGACCTGTTTTTGTGTGGAACATCCCTCTTCCATTACAATCCTTAACATCTGAGAAACAGAGTTCCTAAAGAAAGAGTCATCTTCCTTTCCTTTGATGAGCTCCTGAAAAATCTGGTAATCGGAAAAGCTGACAAGTGCCTAGAAAAGAAAAAAAGGTTCTTTTTAAAAATTGCTAATAACTAAACCATCTTAATCATTTAGTAACCATTCTGTTCTTTTTTTTTAATACCCGAGAAAAATTAGCACTCCGCTATCGCTGAATCTAAGTGAGCTCTTCAAAATCAGGGCGATGCTTGTATGACAGACACCAAGATGGTCCCATGATCCTCACCTCCCGGTATCCACAACCTTGGTCTCCTCCACACTGAGCCAGGGCTGGCCAGTGTGACCGATGGAACATGGTGGAAAAGCTGAAGCATGACTCTCAAGGCAGGGTCTCAAGGGCCCTCCAGCTCCCGCCTTGCTCTCCTGGCTAACTCTCTGGGGAAGACAGCTGCCTCAAAGCAGCCTGTGCAAAGGCCCACGTGGAGAGGAACTGAGACCTCCTGCCGACAGCCCACAGTGACTTGCCAGCCATGAGGGAACCGCCTCGGAAGGGGATCCTCCAGCCCCGGGAAAGCCTTCCAAACAACCGTAGCCCCCGCTGACATCTCACGGCAACCTCCGGAGACCCCGGCCAGAGCTGCCCAAATCTGGAGCAACTTCCAAACTCCTGACCGCAGAAACTGTGGGAGAAATGTTTAGCGATGCTTTAGCCACTGCCTTTTAAGTTAACTTTTTTTGTTGGTGGCCGCGCCACGTGGCTTGCAGGATCTTAGTTCCCCAACCAATGATCGAACCCAGGCCCTCGGCAATGAAAGCGAGGAGCCCTAACCATTGGCCCACCGGGAAATTCCCTGAGGTAACTTATTAGGGAGCAGTAGGAGACGCCAGCACAGCATGAACTCTGATGAGGACAACCTGTATCCATCCTGCGCAGGACACCACTTGCAATGACTCACTCCCTAACGAGAGAAGTATATTCAGTAAGTCACACCTTAAGTGCAAATCCCAAAGGAAAAAAAAACAGTTCTTTCCGGTAAATAAAGTTCAACATAACCGTGCCATTTTCCAGGTAGTGAAGGTTCATATTGACGGCGGAATGTTCTTCCCTCACACAGTGCATTGAAACTCCTATTTAAACAAACAGAGCAAACGGTCAGAAACTCAGCAACACTACCACTTAGCATGCATGGCTACAATTAGAGACTGATTTTTAGCTCAATTATAAGAATAAATTGTTTAACTACAGGGCTCGTGAATGCAAAATGCTATCTTGTGAAGCCAGCCACTGTCACGGAGAGTGATCAAACAGAGGCCAGGTCACTGTCAGCCAGAGACCGAGGGCAGTGCCACATACCCTGAACCAGAAGAGTTCCGAGGCCTGTACCTACACCTGGCCAAGTCAGCATCCTTCAGCACCGTAAGCAGTAACATAAATACATGTGTTCATTCAGTTTGAAAAAAAATTGAACACAGTAGAAAGGTTTCCCACTATGAAATTATAACACAGAAATGCTTAACAGAAAAACAAAAAATTATACATATATGGGAGAAAAATATCAAAGACTCTGTTTGGATGCATCTACTTTTTAATATCGGGTGGACCAAAACGTGCCTTCGGTTTTTAAGTAAAAATAAAAGACATATTTTTCATTTTCACCAAGAACTTTATTGAACAACGTATTCACCCTTTTGTTCCACTACCTTCTGCCATTTTTCAGGCAACTTCATAATTCCATCTTCCCAAAACTTATCTTTTTAAGCAAAGAACTGTTCCAGGTGCCTTTTGCAGTCTTCCAGGGAATTGAAATTTTTTTCATTAAGAGAATTTTGGGGCTTCCCTGGTGGCGCAGTGGTTAAGAATCCACCTGCCAATGCAGGGAACATGGGTTTGAGCCCCGGTCCAGGAAGATCCCACATGCCACGGAGCAACTAAGCCCCTGCACCACAACTACTGAGCCTACGCTCTGGAGCCCGCGAGCCACAACTACCGAGCCCACGTGCTACAACTACTGAAGGCTGCGTGCCTAGAGCCCATGCTCCGCAACAAGAGAAGCCACTGCAATGAGAAGCCTGTGCGCTGCAACAAAGAGTAGCCCCTGCTCACCGCAACTAGAGAAAGCCCGTGCACAGCAACAAAGTCCCAACGCAGCCAAAAATAAATTTATAAAAAAAAAAGAGAGAGAGAATTTTGTAAAGACCAAAGTAAATGGCAATCCGAAGGAGCAATGTGTGGTGAATACGGAGGGTGAATCAGAACTTCCCAGCCAAGCTATAACAGTTTTGAGTGGTCATCAAAGAAACATGCGGTCTTGCATTATCCTGATGGAAGACTATGTGTTTTCTGTTGACTAATTCCAGACGCTTTTTGTCGAGTGCCGCTTTCAGGTGGTCTAACTGGGAGCAGTACTTGTTGGAACCAATCGTTTGGTTTTCCGGAAGGAGCTCGTAATAGAGGACTCCCTTCCAATCCCACCATATACACAACATCACCTTTATTGGATGAAGACCGGCCTTTCGTGTGGTTGGTGGTGGTTGATTTCACTTGCCCCATGATCTCTTCTGTTCCACATTACTGTACAGTATCCACTTTTCATCGCCCATCACAATTTGTTTTAAAAACGGAATGTTTTCATTACATTTCAGTAGCGAATCGCATGCAGAAATAAGGTCAAGAAAGTTTTTTTTGCTTAACTTACGTGGAACCCAAACATCAAACCGATTCACATAACCAAGCTGATGCAAATGATTTTCAACACTTGATTTGGATATTTTGAATATGTGAGCTATCTCCCGCGTGGCATAATGTTGATTTTTAAAAATTTATTTATTTTATTTATTAATTTTTGGCTGCCTTGGGTCTTCGTTGCTGTGCGCAGGCTTTCTCTAGTTGCGGCAAGTGGGGGCTACTCTTCGTTGTGGTGTGCAGGCTTCCTATTATGGTGGCTTCTCTTGTTGCAGAGCATGGACTCTAGGTGCGCGGGCTTCAGTAGTTGTGGCACGTGGGCTCCGTAGCTGTGGCTCACGGGCTCCAGAGCACAGGCTCAGTAGTTGTGGCACACGGGCTCAGTTGCTCCGTGGCATGTGGGATCTTCCCGGACCAGGGCTCAAACCCGTGTCCCCTGCATTGGCAGGTGGATTCTTAACCACTGCACCACCAGGGAAGTCCTATAATGTTAATTTTTCTCAATTAATGTCCGATTTGATCGCTATCAACTTCAACTGGTCTACCCGACCGTGGAGCATCGTCCAGAGAAATCTCCAGCACGAAACTTTGCAAACCACTTTTGACACGTTCAATCAGTCATGGCACCTTCTCCACACACTGCACAAATTTTTTTTGCGTTTCAGTTGCATTTTTACCTTTCTTGAAATAATAAAACATAATATGCTGAAAAATGTTGATTTTTTTCTTTCATCTTGAATGTTAAAATGGCTACACAAAAATTCACTAATTTTGATGTCTTTTTTTAAATGCACGCTGATATGACAGCTGTCAAATACAATCTAACAGAATTGTTTCGAATGAAGTTAAAGACAACTAACTGCTATTAGAGCCATCTTACAGAAAAAAACGAACGAACCTTTTGGCCGACCCAATAAAATAGCTTAAATTTTTCTAAAAGAACATTCCAAAAAATCACTACAACTTACCATACTGAGTATAGCCAGGCCCTCTGCTTTTCCATTTTGGTCTTACCATTGCGATGGGGAAATTTCTGCGAGGCATAATCAACATTCGGATGACTTTTTCGATGCCATTGATTATAAAATAGCCTCCCATTTCCTGCCGAAGAGACGAATTAAAATTTGTTAAACAAAGATATATAACTACCCGTAAACATGAAACTGACCAACTGGAATCACCACCCTCATTCGTAAACAGATGTGCAGAAGAGGTGCACTCGGGCAAGAGGAACTGTGGATCCCTTGGAAACTGCAGACTTTATAAAGTCTTCTTAAGCACATTAAAACGGCTGTAGAGGGCTTCCCTGGTGGCGCAGTGGCTGAGAGTCCGCCTGCCAATGCAGGGGACATGGGTTTGAGCCCTGGTCCAGGAAGATCCCACATGCCGCGGAGTGGCTGGACCCGTGAGCCATGGCCGCTGAGCCTGCGCGTCCGGAGCCTGTGCTCCGCAACAGGAGAGGCCACAGCAGTGAGAGGCCCGCGTACCGCAAAACAAACAAACAAAAACAAGTTACTCCAAAGAGAAGTCTAAAGATGAAAACAGTAATCGTTTAGCTTCCAGACAAGTATGGCTTCTTGAATAAGTTAAAAAGCTTTTGACTGTATGAAAGCTCTGGAAACCAGAAATTTGGATTAGCTAAATAGGAAAATATTTTTAATATTTAATTTTAATAAGTTAATAGAACGTTTCTGTAATAAATAAGGAGCTACTATGAAGCAGGCATATCACGCTGAGTGCTCTATGTCAGCATAACATTTAATCCCATAATAATGAGAGAGAGCTATATGCCCATTTTCAGAAGAGAAAACTGAGGCTCAGGGAGATTAAATTTCCCAAAGGTGCGGGACTGGTAAGCGGAACAGCTGGATGTCAAACCCAGATCTGCCACCAAAACCCTCTTCCCACCACACAACACAGCCCCCCTGTTGTAAGCAGAGTCTGCTGGTCTTTTTTTTTTTTTTACATCTTTATTGGAGTATAATTGCTTTACAATGGTGTGTTAGTTTCTGCTTTATAACAAAGTGAATCAGTTATACATATACATATGTTCCCATATCTCTTCCCTCTTGCGTCTCCCTCCCTCCCACCCTCCCTACCCCACCTCTCCAGGCGGTCACAAAGCACCGAGCTGATCTCCCTGTGCTATGCAGCTGCTTCCCACTAGCTATCTACCTTATGTTTGGTAGTGTATATATGTCCATGCCTCTCTCTCGCTTTGTCACAGCTTACCCTTCCTGCTCCCCATATCCTCAAGTCCATTCTCTAGTAGGTCTGTGTCTTTCTTCCTGTCTTACCCCTAGGTTCTTCATGACATTTTTTTTTCTTAAATTCCATATATATGTGTTAGCATACGGTATTTGTCTTTCTCTTTCTGACTTACTTCACTCTGTATAACAGACTCTAGGTCTATCCACCTCATTACAAATAGCTCAATTTCGTTTCTTTTTATGGCTGAGTAATATTCCATTGTATATATGTGTCACATCTTCTTTAGCCATTCATCCAATGATGGACACTTAGGTTGTTTCCATCTCCGGGCTATTGTAAATAGAGCTGCAATGAACATTTTGGTACATGACTCTTTTTTTTTTTTTTTTTTGCGGTACGTGGGCCTCTCACTGTTGTGGCCTCTCCCATTGCGGAGCACAGGCTCCGGACGCATAGGCTCAGCGGCCACGGCTCACGGGCCCAGCCGCTCCGCGGCATGTGGGATCTTCCCGGACCGGGGCACGAACCCGTGTCCCCTGCATCGGCAAGCAGACTCTCAACCACTGCGCCACCAGGGAAGCCCTACATGACTCTTTTTGAATTATGGTTTTCTCAGGGTATATGCCCAGTAGTGGCATTGCTGGGTCATATGGTAGTTCTATTTGTAGTGTTTGCATGTCTTGATTACTTCAACTTAATACTGCAAAGCCACCTAACAGGGCTTGAATGGAAGGTATATGAAGCATTTAATACGTCCACAGAATCTGACTGTGGGTAAAGCAGACATTTGAGACAGATATGTGGGTTAAGACAGCTTTAAAAAAACCAAATATGTATCTAAATATGTATCAGTTGGTAGGAGAAACCTACCAATTCTTTCCCCATAATAATCATATTCTCTAACTGGAGTGGTTTTTTTTTCATACATTGTCTCATGTGAGACTCATTATGAGGCCTATGCAGTGTGCAGACAAAACATCAATGCCCCATGTTACCTATCCAGAGACTGAAGCAGAGAAAGAAATCCGGACCCCCCTCCCCCACTCCCGACAAGCTTCCCGTCCTCTCTCTCCCAGCTCCGGCGCTTTCTACTGTCACCTGGCCCTTGACTGCATGGGACCCCTGTAGGTACCTCTGCTTCCTCGTGGTGCTGGATGAGGGCTTTTGGAGGAAGGTTGTATAAGTTGCAAAGCTTGGATTTCACCATGATGGGAACATAGCCAAGAAACTGTTTAATGATTCCTTTTGAGATTCCATTCACTGCCCAGCTGATATCGGCCTAAATGAAAATAAGAGAGAGAAAAAAATTATTTCGTACAAAAGGAAATATCCAGATCTACAAGAATGAGTATTTGAAGAGATTAAGGCAGAAGACCATAAACTAAATGATTTTATGCTTTAGACTGAAAAGATGGCATCTCTTGGATGACAGCACTAAGAAAGTAGAATTCTGGTATAAACTGTGTTAGGCACCAGGCTTATTCTCAAAAATGTACAGTGTGCAAGTCATACACTCTCTCTTGTACTCACCGTCAGCTTTCCCCGGTAGGTGCTCCTTCGGCCCCGGCATTCTGCTGGATAAACATTGAGCTCTTTACAGATGCTCCCTTTTGGAACTGTGGGTGGACTGATGACAGCATCCACAATAGTAAGAGAGATCCGCTCATCTTTGAAAGCAAATTCAAAGGGAGGGATGGCCTGAAACACAATTCACACTGTTAGCTGCTTGCATTTCCAAGGTATTTTTTCTCTAAGACTCTTTCAAATCCCATGTGTTCTATAAGCATTGATGGCTATAATGCTAATGTGACACATCTGAAAAACAGCTAAAGCTACAACCAGTCTACTCATAACCTAACTACCTAAAACTGTAATGCATTAACAAGATTTTTTTTGACTGTCTACTACATGTCCGATTCTGTAGTAGGTTCTAGGGATACAGCTGTGTACAGAACAAAGCTGTTCTCTGAACCAAGTGCTTGACTTCTCTATTCTTTTTTTTTTTTTTTTTTTCCGGTACGCGGGCCTCTCACTGTTGTGGCCTCATGGGCCCAGCCGCTCCGCGGCATGTGGGATCCTCCCGGACCGGGGCACGAACCCGCGTCCCCTGCATCGGCAGACGGACTCGCAACCACTGTGCCACCAGGGAAGCCCCGACTTCTCTATTCTTATATATAATAAACACACACACACACACACACACACACACACACATCTATTCTTTTTCAGTTTCTTTTCCATTATAGTTTATTACAAGATATCGAGTATAGTTAGTTCCCTGTGCTATACAGTAGGTCCTTGATGTTTACCTATTTTATATATAGTAGTGTGTATATGTTAATCTCAAACTCCTAATTTCTCCCCCACCCCTCCCATTTGTACCTTGTACCCTCTGCATGCAAGACAAATGGGACTCCTGCCAACAGAGCAAGGATACAGACACACCCTACTGATTTAGCAAGACACTCTAATAATGCCATTCTTTAGGCTGATCTTTGTACATTTCATTCCACGGTGGCCTCACACTGAAGCCAGAGCCATGCAAGGGGTTGGTGGTGGTCATGGTGGTTCTTCCCCTTCCACAGCAGTTGCTTCTTTGTACCACACCCCGGGGGGAGCGCTGCTGAACTGAGGAAGGGGCATCACTGAGTTCTCCTACGTATTAACTCTAAACAACCTCCTGGCCTTAGTGCTGAAATAGCAAGAATGCCACAAATGGAGCTAAGAATACGAGGGAGGTTCTTCCACCTCACGTGAGTTCAACTGACCCTTTCTAAACTTTAAAATTTTATCTAAAGCTAGTATTTTAGAATTCAGTATTTTATTCTAAAATAAAAATTTAACATATTTCCTATTTCAGGATAGAGCAATAGTTTACAAAAGGAGATTAGAAGATTCACTTTCTCCAGCCATTTGCTGCACTATCTATATCTCAACGCAGCCAACTCTCATTATTCAAGATAGTTACGGCCCATAAAGTCACCACAAGTGCTGAATCAGTGAATTCCGAACCTCTGTTCTCGGGGGAAATACAAAGTTAGGTTCCTGCCAGTCTCTGATCACAGCATTTCATTAACTGATCAATACATAACCTTGCTTTATGTGGGTTTCTTTCTTTCTTTTTTTTTTTAAAAAAACATTTTTTTATTTTGGCTGCACCGGCTCTTAGCTGCGACACCCGGGATCTTTGTTGCAGCGTGTTTAGTTGCAGCACGCGGGACCTTTAGTTGCCGCATGCATGTGGGATCTAGTTCCCTGACCAGGGATTGAACCTGGGCCCCCTGCATTGGGAGCACAGAGTCTTACCCGCTGGACCACCAGGGAATTCCCTTTATGCGTGTTTCTACTTAGGAACATCTTATTTAATACATACCGTGGTTCATTAATACTGATCTCACAGCCATCAGCACTAGCTCATGACTGAACAAAGGTTATCTAATATACATTTTCTCTGAAGGCACATCACAGCCTTCTCACACTTAGCAACATTACACAGCACTTCAGCACTACGCATGATGTCTGTTTTAAACAGCAAAATCACCAACGAAAAGAACATAATAAGAACGTGAAAAACGGAAGAAACTTTGAAAAGAACACTTTGAATCTGCTGGAAAAAAATGAGCGTATCTCTCTTACTATCTCATTATTTTTAGTATAAGAACTTGAAACAAGAAAGCAAGACTGTCGCCTTATCGTACCTGAGTTGGGATGGCTGTACAATGGGCAACTCAAATTTTTTGTCCCTGCAGATGTTGGCGAGTACTGGTTTGGGGGTTACAAATAAACTTTAGCAAGTAGGCAATTCACAAATGTGACAGACATATCAACTTGCACTCACAGATGGAGGAATCTACTCCAAAGAAACTGGGCAAAACAAGATCTGATGAAGGCTATTTTCCCCTTGGTTTTGTAAACATTAGTCATTTACCTTACTGTGCTTCATGGAACAACATTTTCAAAAACTCAATTGCAGCGTCGTTATCTGGGTCAGATTTTCTTCGTGTATTTCAACCAAAACAACATACCAAAAGAGACTGACTATACAAGCAGAGTTGAGAATCCAGCTGTCTTCTAATAAGCCAAACATTAAAAAGATACACAAAAGTATCATTCATCTACTAATTCCATTTTTGCTTTAGAAAATATTTTTTATAAAAAGTTAATATAAAATTGGTCTCTTTTTCAATGAATTAGTATTTTTAAGATTTCTCAATTTCAGTTTCTAATAGAGTAAACAAAAGCTCTTTGGGAATCGCTCAAGAATTTTATGAGTGGAAAGGGGTCCTGGGACCAAAAAGTTTGAGAACTGCTGGTCCACATATTACCCATAAAAATCTCTTATGTACATGTGCTCCATCATTTTAGGTCAAACCTTCCTTGATCATCTCAACACTGCTCTTTTTCATTGTTTTCATAAACCCCAGGGCCAATTAACTTTTAAGTAGACGTATAATTTTTCTCATAGACACGATACAATGAGTCCAGGCATGATAGAAATTATTTCCCATCAGACAAAAATATCTTGTCTTCCGCAAACAGGTCAAGGAATAATTAAACTTCAAAGAAGCCTCAACGGCTCCGAATTATTTGCGGAATAGAGTTCAAGCATCAGAGACCGGCACAGCTCTCCACATTCTCTCCACCCCTCCCACCATGCAAGCCCTACCCAACAAAAGCACAGGGTAGAGTCCCCTTGAGCTCTGCTCCTTCACTTCCCCTGGAGGCAACGCACTTTCCTCTTCAATTCGTGTACACCTGGACTAGCTGGACCTCCTCTGTGCTCCCCGAGTACCATGCGGCCGCCCCTTGTCAGAGCAGTGCTCAAGTGTACCGGCACCGACTGCCTTCACAGTTGCACCTCCTCACCTAAAACATGATGCCAAGCAAGAACTGTCTCTTACAGGCCTGCCTCTCCCTCACCCTTAGAGCCCAGTGCCTGGAGACAAGGGGATGCTTACTAATGAGACCCTCCCCCCACCATCTTCACCTGAACTCTGGCACCATGACCCTCTAGACCAATCACTTTAATGTGGAGCAAATGCTGTGTAATGATGGTACCAATCACTTCCTGTGGACCAAACGGTTCCTACGGAACCTCTCTTTTATGCCTCACTGATACCTTCCTCAACACAGACCCGCGCTGAGCCTAGCACGGTCAAGGAGTTACAACTATTTGAAATTACACTGCGACCTCCCAGCCCTCTCTCTGGGACCCCTGCCCGCGGCATGTGCCCCATTCCCCCCGCCTCCTGGATCTCCCCCTCCCAGGCCCCGAGCCTCAATCACCTCTCCCCCGGCCCTCCTCCAACGCCTCACAAGCCCCCCACCCCTATCCTCGCCGGGCCCCCTCTCCTCCGCCCGCCTGGAGCAGGGGCTAGGGCCGCAGGCGAACCCAGAGCTGAGGGGAGCCTGGGTTCGCCTGAGGACGCCGCGCTCACCTGCACCGCGTGGCTGAGCCCCTCGCGCACAGCGTAGTTGAAGGACTCGACATGCGCCCGCGTCAGCTCCTGCAACGCTGGCTGTTGCTGCTCGCGCGGGATCCCGTAAGAGGGGTCGGTCAAGTGCTTTAGGCTGGGCCCGCTGGGTAGGTGCCGCCACCGGCCGTCGGGATCCATGAGTCCGCCTGCACACCGGATGCCGGCAACAGCTTCACACGCGCCGGAAAGCATGGCCGGCGCCGGGCGCCTTCGGCTTGCTGGGAAATGTAGTTCCTCTTTTTCCTCCGGCCCTGGGTCCTCCGATTTTACGGGGTCGACTGGAAACCAATACCGTGGAGCGAATGGGCCAGTGAAACCTGTGCAGAGTGGGGGACTCGCCCGGCCTCCTTTCTTCCACCGCTCCCTCCCATATCCCCCTTCCGCGAGACGCCAAAGGCGGGAATCCGCTCCACGGGCAATTCCACGTGTGACCTCTTTGGCTCTCATTCGTGCTATTAGGGCCGGCCGAGAGCGGTGTTCAAAGATTTCCCTCTCTTCCCTTGACCGCTTTGCGATCCAGTGCTGATGCAGACCCTTGGGGTGACACCCAGCCGGAGTCTTGGCTTCAAGGAAAAAGCAGTCGGGCACCAAACTGACTGCTCTCTACGCAACTCTGAAGTCGAAGGCTCATCACTGGGACGGTCAAGCGGTGGTCCGCCCTCTCTACCCACTCCCCGCGTCGTCTGGACTGAAGTCTTGAGCCAGGCGGGGCCGGCGGGGTGGGAAGGCGGGTGTCCGAGGGGCCTTGCAGCCTTAAGATCCTTTGAGGATCTGTAAGTCCTATGAAGTACTTATCTCCCCAGAATACGGACGTTATCAGGGACTGCCTGCAGCTGTCTTTCATCTTTGGTGTGTATGTGTGTGTGTGTCACAGCTCTCTTCTGTATTGAAGTATAATTGACAGGCAATAAACTACACACATTTAAAGTGTGCACGTTGATAAGTTTTGACCTATTTATACACCCATGAAGCCATCACCACAATTAATGAATTAATTCACCACTCCCAAAAGTGTCCTCCTTCCCCAGTTTCACCTTTACCTGGGTCAGCTGGTAATTTTCACTCCTCTATTGCTCCCCCACCCCCATCCCATGCCGTGTGACTCGCAGGATCTCAGTTCCCGGACCAGGAATTGAAATGGCCTGGCAGTGAAAGCCCTGAGTCCTAACCACTGGACCGCCAGGAAATTCCTCTTATATCACTTTTAAAAAGTTATCTTCTGTTTCTGTCTTATGTTGACATCATCAAATCTCCCAAGATCCGTGCAGCTGTGACCTAAATTCTGCCTTCTCTCCCTTTACAACATCTGCTTCTTTTAAGGAAAACTTCCTTCATTCCCTTTCCCTTGGTCAGGGTCTCCTGGAGGGCAGGAGAATGCAGGGATGATGGCAGGAGCAGTCATTTCCATCAGCATACAAACCTGCTGGAAAAGCTGTTAAAACAAAAAAACAGCTCACTGATCTCTTGTCCCACTTCAGCTACCACAGGAATTCTCCCCTTCAGAACACAAAAAGCGTCGACCATCCTTACTATCTCTCCACTGCTTTTAAGGTTCATCCATGTTTTAGCATGTATCAGTAACTCATTCCTTTCACCGCTGAATAAGAATCCATTGTATGGATACATACTTTGTTTCTCTATTCACCGGTTGATGGACATTTCGGTTGTTTCCACCTTTGGCTATTATGAGTAATGCTGCTAGAAATATCCATGCACAAGTTTTTGTATGGACATAAGTTTTCAATGCTCTTAGGTATTACAGCTAGGAGTGGAATTTCTGGGACATATGGTAACTCCATGTTTAACTTTTTGAGGTGCTGCCAAATTTTTCCAAAAGCACTGTACACGTTTACATTCCCTCTAGCAATGTATGAGGATCCCAGTTTCTCCATGTCCTCACCAGTATTTGTTATTCTCTGTTTTTTAAAAATTATATCCACCCCCCGCCACAAAAAAAAAAAAAGCGGTACAAGGGCTTCCCTGGTGGCGCAGTGGTTGAGAGTCCGCCTGCCGATGCAGGGGACACGGCTTCGTGCCCCGGGCCGGGAAGATCTCACATGCCGCGGAGCGGCTGGGCCCGTGAGCCATGGCCGCTGAACCTGCGCGTCCGGAGCCTGTGCTCCGCAACGGGAGAGGCCACAACAGTGAGAGGCCCGCGTCCCGCAAAAAAAAAAAAAAAAAAAAAAAAAATTATATCCACCCTAGTACATGTGAAGTAGTATCTAATTGTGATTTCTGTATTTCTCTAATGACTAGTGATATTGAGCATATTTTCATGTGTTTATTGACCATTTGTATATTTCCAATGGAGAAATGTCTGTTTAGATACTTGGTCCATTTTAAAATTGGGTCGTCTTTTTTATCGTTGAGTTGTCATACTTCTTTGTATTATTTCTATACTACTTATCAGATATATGATTTGCAAATATTTTTTCCCATTTTGTGGGTTATCTTTTACTTCCCTGGTTGTGTCCTTTGAAACACAAAAGTTTTTCATATTGATGAAGTCTAGTTTATTTTTTTCCTTTTGTTGCTTGTGCTTTTGATATCATATCTAAGAAATCATTGCCTAATCCAAGATCATGAAGGTTAACAGCTATGCTGTCTTCTGAGTTGTGTCTTTTTGTTTGTTTGTTTTTTTAGCTGCAACTCTTACATTTAGGCCTTTGACCCATCTTGAGTTAATTTTTGTATATGGTGTGAGAGAGACATCCAACTTCACTCCTTTGCGGGTGAATATTTTGTTCTAGCACCATTCGTTGTAAAGACTATTCTTTCTCCCATTGAACTGTCTTAGCACCTTGTCAAAAATCAATTGATCAGAGCTTCCCTGGTGGCGCAGTGGTTGGGAGTCCGCCTGCCGATGCAGGGGACACGGATTCGTGCCCCGGTCCGGGAAGATCCCACATGCCGCGGAGCGGCTGGGACCGTGAGCCATGGCCGCTGAGCCTGCGCGTCCGGAGCCTGTGCTCCGCAACGGGAGAGGCCACAACAGTGAGAGACCCGCGTACCGCAAAAAAAAAAAAAAAAAAAAAAAAAAAAAATTGATCATAAATATGATGGTTCATTTCTGGACTCTCAGTTCTATTGACTTGATGTGTATGTCTATTCTTATACCAATACCATACAATCTTGGTCAATATAGCTTTGTAATAAATTTTGAAAACAGGAAGTGTAAGTCCTCCAATTCTGTTCTTCTTTTTCTAGGTTGCTTTGGCTATTCCTGATCCTTTGTATTTCCATATGAATTTTAGGGTTGGCTTGTCAATTTCTGCAAAAAAAGGCAGCTGAGCTATTTGATAGGGATTATATTCAATCTGTACATCAATCTAGGGTCTATATTCATCTTAACAATAATTATCTTCCAACCTATGAACATGGGATGTCTTGCCATTTATTTGGGTGTTAATTTCTTTCAAAGATGTTTTGTGGTTTTTGGTGTACAAATGAACGTCTTTTGTTGAATTTACTCCTAAGTATTTAAACCTTTTTGATGTTGATGTAAATGGAATTGTTTTCTTCATTTAACTTTCAAATTGCTCATTTGTAGGGTCTAGAAATACAATTGAGTTTTGTATATTGATCTTGTTTCTGGCAATCTTGTGTGAACTCATTTATTAGATCTAATAGGTTTTGTGGATTTCTTAGGATTTTCTGTATGTTAGGTCTTGTCATATGCAAAAAGAGATAGTTATATTTCTTCCTTTCCAATCTAGATGCCCTTCCTTCTTTCCGTCCTCCCTTCCTTTTGAACCCTTAATCCAATGTTGAATAGAAGTGGCAAGATTAGATCTTTGTTTTATGCTTGATTTTAGGGAGAAAGCTTTCAGTCTTCCACCACTAAATATGATGTAGGCTGTGGGTTTTTCCAAAGATGCCTTTGATCAAATTGAGGAAGTTCCCATTTCATTCCTAGTTTTTTTACAAAGAAAGTGTTGTTTTGTCAAATGCTTTTTCTGTGTATATTGATATGATCATTTTTTGTTCCATAAAAAAATGATTATATTGATTGAATTTTGTGTGTTAAATGAATGTAGACTTTTTAGGATAGATCCTACTTGATCATGGTGTATACAATAGTATATACAGACAGTCCCCAACTTACAATGGTTCGACTTATGATTTTTCAACTTTACAGTGGTGCAAAACGATACACATTCATTAGAAAACTTACTTCAAATTTTGAATTTTGATCTTTTCTCGGGATAGGGATATGGAGTATGGTAGTTGCTCATGATACCGGGGAGCAGTAGTGAGCTGAAGCTCTCAGTCAGCCAAGCGATCACAAGGATAAACAACCAATACTCTTATAACCATTCCATACCCAGAGAGCCATTCCATGTTTCACTCTCACTACAGTATTGAATAAATCACATGAGATAGTCAGCACTTTATTATAAAATAGGCTTTGTGTTAGATGATTTTGCCCAACTGTAGGCCAATGTAAGTGTTCTGAGTGCATTTAAAGTAGACTAGGCTAAGCTATGATGTTTGCTAGGTAAGGTGTATTAAATGCATTTTTGACTTATGGTATTTTCAACGTACAGTGGGTTTACTGGGACATAACCCATCATAAGTAAAGGAAGATCTATAATTCTTTTTATATGTTGCTGGATTTGGTTTGTTAGTATTTTGTTGAAGATTTTTTCATTTCTATTCCTAAGAGATATTGGTCTGTTGCTTGCTTTTCTTGTGATGTCTTTGTCTGGTTTTGGTATTAAAGTATTAATAGTGACCTTATAGGATGAGTTGGAAAGTGTCCCCTCCTCTTCTATATTTTGGAAGAGTTTGTGAACGATTGGTGTTAATTCCTCTTTAAACATTTGGTAGACTTTACCAGTGAAGCTATCTGGTCCTGGGCTTTTCCCTGTGAAAATATTATTTATTATTAATTCAATCTCCTGTTAGGTCTCTTCAGAATTTATCTTGAGTTAGTTTCATCAGTTTTGTGTCTTTCTAGGAATGTGCCCATTTCATGTAAGTTATCTAACTTGTTGGCATATTATTGTTCATCAGGTTCCCCCATAATCCTTTCTATTTGTGCTGTAGTAATGTCTCTCTTTCATTCCTTATTTTTTCTTGGTCAGTCTAGCTAAAGGTTAGTCAATTTTGTTGATCTTTCAAAGTGCCAACTTTTGGTCTCATTGATCTTATCTATTGTTTTTCTATTCTCTATTTCATTTATTTCCACTCTAATCTGTATTATTTCTTTCTACTTACTTTGGATTTAGCTTGTTCTTCTTTTTCTAGTTTCTTAAGGTGGAAGGTTAGGTTACTGATTTGAGATCTTTTCACAATATAGTCATTTAAAGATATAAGTTTTCCTTTAGGCACGGCTTTAACTGCTTTCCGTAAGTTTTGGTAAGTTGTGTTTTCTTTCTTTTTTGTTTATTTATTTATTTGCTGTGTTAGGTCTTCGTTGCTGCACGCAGGCTTTCTCTAGTTGCGGTGAGCGGGGGCTACTCTTCATTGCAGTGGGCGGGCTTCTCATTGCAGTGTCTTCTCTTGTTGCAGAGCACGGGCTCTAGGCGCACGGGCTTTAGAAGTTGCAGCACGCGGGCTCAGTAGTTATGGGTTGCAGGCTCTAGAGCGCAGGCTCAGTAGTTGTGGTGCACGGGCTTAGTTGCTCTACAGCATGTGGGATCTTTCCAGACCAGGGCTCAAACCTGTGTCCCCTGCATTGGCAGATGGATTCTTAACCACTGTGCCACCAGGGAAGCCCTGTTGTGTTTTCATTTTCATCTCTCTCAAAGTACTTTCTAATTTCCCTTGTGACTTCTTTCCTTTGGCATTTTTAACTTCCACACACTTGTGATTTTCCCAGATTTGTTAATGATTTCTTGTTTTATTTGTGTTCACAGAACATATGTAGTTTGATTCCAATCATTTTTAATTCACTGGGGCTTTATGGTGTAGCATATGGTTTATTCCTGAGAAAGTTCCATGTGCACTTCAGGAAAATGTATATTTTGCTATTGTTGGGTGGAGTGTTCTATAGATATTTGTTATATCTAGTTGGTTTACATTGTTTTCTATGTTCTTGTTGATCATCTATCCATTATTGAAAATGGAAAATTGAAAGCTCCAATTATTACTGTTGAATTGTCCATTTCTCTCTTTAGTTCTGCCAGTTTTTGCTTCATGTATCTTGGGATTCTGTTGCTAGGTGCATTTGTTTATAATTGTTGTATCTCCTGATGGATTGATCTATTTATCATTATAAAGTGTCTTTCTTTGCCTGTAATAATTTTTTTTCTTCAAGTCTATTTTGTCTAATAGTAGTATGGCCACCTAAGCTCTCTTTGACTTACTGCTTGCATGGTATATTTTTTCCCATCCTTTTACTTTCACCTGTTTGTGGCTTTGAATCAAAGCGTGTCTCTTGTAGATAGCAGAGTTTGATCATGTTTTTTTTTTTGGATCCACGTTGCCAATCTCTGCCTTTTGATTGGCGTGTTTAACTCATTTACATTTAAATGAAATTACTGATAAGGTAGGATTTGTGTCTGCATTGTGCTATTTGCTTTGTAAATGCCTTATTACCTCCTCATCCCTTCACTACTGCCTTTTCTTGTTAAATATATATTTTCTAGTGTAACATTCTAGTTCCCTTGTCCTTTTTACTATATATTTAAAGTTATTTTCTTAGTGGTTAATGTGTCTTGGTGCGGATCTCTTTGAATGTATCCTACTTAGTTTATTGAACCTCTTGGATGCATTTTAATGGTTTTCCTCAAAGTGGGAAAGTTTTTGACCACTGCTCCTTCCAATTTGTTTTCTGCCCCCTTCTCTCTCCCTCCTTTCTTTTAGGATTCCTGTTACGTATATGTTGGTGTACATACATGTTTCTGGAGTTCTGTTCATTTTTTTATTCATTCATTTTTCTTTCTGTTCCTCAGACTGGATGATCTCAACTGAATTCAGATTCACTGATTCCTTCTTTTGCCAGCTGAAACCTGCTTTTGGACACCTCTACTGAATTTTTCATTCGCATGATCATACTCTTCAATGCCAAAATTTCTTTGTTCGATTTCAAAAACAATTTCTCTCTTTAATGATATTGTCTCTCTGGTGACACATCGTTCTGTCTCCTTTTAGTTTACAGCTCTGCCTTAGTCTGCACGTCCTGCTTGTGCAGATCCTCCTAGTCAGACAGAGGTGAAAGCCGAGGGAATTCAGGTCTCCCCTGGGCATGGACACAGCCCTACACCTGTGTGTGGCCTTCCATATTTTTAGGAATATGTTGAAACTTTTCAAAACGTTTTATGGACATCTCATTCCCCATCTTTCCCTTCAAATTTTTTGGTCAGCGGCTTCTCTGTTCCAGCTGCTAAAGCCATCTCAGGAAGTTGAGATGTTAAACAACGGCTGCTGATTATTTTTAACAAACGCACCTAGGGAAAAGGCTGCTCACACTGGGCACACTCTGAGACACGTCACATAAAATAAGCCCTAAGATGGGGACTTACACAGAAGTCCTTAGTGAAGTCTTAGTAAGGACTTCTTGAACTTCTAGCTATTTGGGGAACGAACCTCACTTCAGAAGCCCCTCTACCTCCATGTTTAAAGCACACATAACTCCTTCACAACCAGGGGTCTCACCTCACAACCTGCAGCATGATTCAGACGATACACATGACATGTGAGACATGATGGGCTGCATTTTGGCAGCTGAAACTGTTTCAATGCTTCACCCTGGAGCAGCTCATCACAGTTTCAAAGGCCAATCTGTTGGCTTACGTATTGAGTAGCATTCTGGGGTCAGCAAACAATGGCCGCATATGTGCTTGTTTTTGTATGGCCTGTGTGCTAAGTTTTTTTGGCTTTGTTTTAATATTTTTTAAGAGTTGGGGAAAAAAAAGAAGAATATGCAAAGGAGAACCAGTTTGGCTTGCAAAGCCTAGAATATTTACTACCTGGCCCTTTATAGAACAAGTATGCCTACCTCTGGGTAACAGAATCATGCATTCAAATAACGAGTGATATCCTAGGACAGTCAACACTCGCAATAAGATGACAGAACCAAAGGGCAGAGAAATGCTTGAAATATGATTCCTTTAATGCTCCAGGCATTTTAAACATTCATAAAATCGCCTTGTGTCAGGAGTCATTTCCTCTTAGGTACATATTCTGTGTCCAGGATCAGAGACAGTTTTCTCCGTGGCACCCATGTGCTGTGGGGACCCACTCTGGCATCTAGTCTCCTCTGGCAGAGTCCCCACCACCCACAGCAGGGCTGGACGCACCCCTGCTTGACACGACCTCAATTCTTAATGGCAACACCCTCTGTAGCATCGCTGCTGCTTGCGGGTCCCGCGGATCCCATCCATTTCCAGCACTACCAGATGTCCCCAGTTTGGGATGATCACCCTGAGGCACTCGTGACACATCACGTCAGCTGGTAAGTCCACCAGCACCCGCTCCACTGCATCAGACAGACACCGAGGCACTTCCACGTCCTGGGGAAGTGGAGTCTATAGTTACCACGGGAGTCCAGAGGGAGGGAAGGGGATTTTTCTCTCCATTATTTGTTTATAATCTTAACACTTATTTAGCAGATTTATAAATTCATATCTGTTTATATTTGCTGACAAGGCTTCACAAACTGTTTAAGTAGATGAAAGCACAGCTGAGCTTCCAAAGGCTGTGACGGGGAGCAAAGGAAAACCTGCTTGGACGGCACTCGCTGTATCACGTCAGCATCCGGTCATTCTTAAAGGAACGCCTAGCCTTCTAGAAGGAATTTTTTTTAAAGCCCTAAACCTTATCTGATTCTTCCAAGGTAATAATGTGTTTGTCCTTCCTTCTCAGTCAGTGGTTCAAGGCATCTCAAAGCAAGCTGATGCCTGAGGTTCTGACTTAATCGGTCAGGGGTGAGGGAGGGGGAAGGTGTGGACACCGACATTCTTTAAAAGCTTCCCAAGTGATTCCAGCAAACAGCCAGCATTGAGAACCTTGGTGCTGGAGGTTCTCCAGCCTTCCTAATCTCATGTGTCCTCACTAAATGCCCTTGAAGTAGTCCCTGGGTCAGGCAACAAGCTCTTCCATGAGATAAGAAACTAAGGCACAGAGAGGTTCACGGGCTCCTCTGATGCCGTGCAGCCAATGACAGAGTCAAGATCAGAATCAACGCCTCCACAAAACACCACCTCCTTCCCCAGCAACTGGACACACGAACACAGACCACAGGTATGAAGACTGACTGCGGGCGAGGCATGACCACCTGTGTCAAGGATATCGTGGAAGGATATGGAAGAGCTCTGAGCCAGCCAGCCATTCCACCTGGTCAGAAATAAATGCATAAAATAGATACTTATTCGAAACCACGCGAGGAATGAAGCAGAATTTTCTCTTTAAAGCCTTCCTTCCCTCACATATATTGCTACTGATTCAGGTTTCTTAGAAAATCCATCAAGTTCCACAGACTTCCTACACCTGGATTCTTACCTCTGTCACCAGTAAGAGACACGGTAAGAGAAAATTCTCAAACGTCCCTGCAGTTCAGGTCCAAAAGATCATTACAAATCTGCGTTCGCATGTGACAGCACTACAAAAACCTCCACGCTTTCCCCATCACCCTACACTTTCTACGTAGGTGTGCACCTCACCACGATCTGCTCAGAAGCCCCCAGCACTAACCCATCAGCTGTGCTGGGCCTCCACAGTTCCCTTAACACTGTCTTATTTCGCTCTGGATGGAAACTTCATTATCTATATATTCTGGGTAACCGCCCGCACGTTTACTTTGTAATTCCAAACACCCGGGAGGGCCGAGCCAGCTGGCCCTTCCTCCACTTCAGCCCGGACATAACACTTTCACATCCCACACACACTGCTGCAGCCATTGAATCACTTCCATCATGATTCCTTTTTTCACTGTTAAGCTCCCACATCTCATCATGTTTGAGGTGTTGCTGTTTCTTCTCTTTGTAAAAAAAAAAGTCTCCCCTGGCTGCAGAACTGTTTTCTTGTGCCAAGTACAGACGAATAACAGAGCACACACGTGCCAGAGGGAAGACCCCGCGGCGCCCTGGGGAGGAGGGAGCCGGTTCAGTGGGTCTGCTCTGATTCCCAGCGCACCGTTCACTCATCTTACGGTGGACACAGATGGCATATGGGGCTTCCTCTCGCTAGTGACATGGCCTCCTGGAAAGTCTGCAGAAAATTCGTCCATCCTGTGAGTAGAAACTACATCTAACGGGACACTGTTAACCTCTGCTGACTTAAGAGATGCTGAGCGCGGCTCTGAAACCCCATCTTCCCCATTTTAAGAGACTCTCCCACTCAGGCGAGACACACACTGATTCAGAGCCTCTCCGTGATGTCGAGAGGCGCAGCAGACGGAGAATCTTCCCTGGAACAAAACCTGCCTGTCCAGCTCCCACAGAAGGTGCTAGAAGAGCAAGAAAAACAAAGTGGGGAGGAGCCCCCTGGGGTGGAGGGGGGGAATTCTACCCTCTCCCGACCCCTAGAAGGGTTTTTACAAAAGTTAAATCCCCCCAAAAAAAACAGAACGAAAGGGAACTTGGCCAAAGGGCATGTAGAATTCTGGTTAAAACAAAGAGAACTGAGAATCATATTTCAAAGACTCCCCGCCACGCAACTATTAAGTAAAGCAGGACTTGTGTTGTTTCCTCTCTCATGCTTATTGGATGCTTACGGGTTTGCAGCAAACTTGCTGCTTGGTTTCTAAAACATGCAGAGAGCAGGCTGAGAGCAGCGTTTGCTGTTTGGTGCCCAGCCCACGCCATCCCTGGCCAGTGACCAGCCAGATGCCATCAGGACCAAGAAGAGCAAGCCCCCTGATGGCAAGGCAGCGTCCGCAGAGCCCAGCACCCAGGACAGTCGGTGCGCGCTTGTGCAGATGCCCGTGGGACTAGCGGGGGACACCCTTGGCAACCTCCCAAGTGCTCTCGCATCCCGCCCCTGCCCCAGACAGGAGGCTGTAGCTGGGCACAGAGCTAAGGCACTAATGCAGCAGGTGGACAGACACCAACCAGATCCAACGGCTGCCACCCTGGGCAGGAAAGGCGCTGCTCACAGCACTACCTTAGGATAAAAATCAGATTTTTCAAAGGATGAGAACGTTAAGCACATCCCTGTGTTTTGCCCCTCAGAGGAATAGCCTGCTCTCCCATTGGCGAAATTTGCTGCAGTTTTCGAATCTCAGTAGCAGTGCCAAGAGCTCCACCTGGGAACCCCTGGGCAAACGACCACTCCTCGGGGAAGCTGCCTTTTCTTCTTCCAGCACATCTCTGCGGGTTGTCTCTCCTCCTCCTGTTTGGCTTGATGACGAGCAACTCGGACACTTCTCCTTCCCCCGGGGCAGCGCCCCCTCGTGCTTCTTCCGAGGCAGCTTCGAGCGCCTCCCTCGGTCACAGCTTGATGAAGGCGGCTGGCTGGGGCGGCTGCTGCCCCGAGCCGGGGGGCGGGAAGAGGCTGGCGATGGCTATGTCCACAATGCCCTGGCACAGCTCCGCATAGAGCTTCCTGCAACGGGTTCAAAGAGCTGTTACTGAGGACGCTCATCAAAGTGCGAGCGAAAAGTCAACGCTTTTTTCACCAGGATCCGCCCTAGAAATTCCACCTCACGTTTCTAAGACTAGTGTCTGTTGACCATGCAAATCCTGCAGGAGGTACTGCAGGAAGAGAAAGCAGCCACTCGACAGATATTTCTGGAAGGTCTTGCAGGTGAACAGACAAGACGACTCCTGCTCTGACTTGAACTGCAGGGAACACAGGCAATTCCAAAGAGAACGGGGGCCGTCTTGCCTGTCTCGGGGGGGGGGACACCTGGAGGCGCAGGCTCTCCCCAGGGAAAGTGCCCACGCAGTGTGGCTGCGGGGCCTTTAGGAAAGACTCCCCGGAGTGACAGCTCGGCCGAGACCCGGAGAGGGAATCACTTCGGACAGAGAACGGATGATGGGATGGGAAACAGGATGAAGGAGGGGGAGCCAGACACAAAGAATGAGGGAGAGATGCGGAGAGAAAGGAGGGGAGGGAGAAAGAGAGACTTGGGCGAGAGAGAAGAGGGGCAGTGCAAATGGAAGGAGTGGTGCCCACTGAGGAGAGAGAACTCAGGGCATCTGGGGAACTGGACCACTGCAGTGCGAGGCTAGGGACAAGGCAGGGGCCAAGCCATGCAGGGTTCTGAGGCCACGTGCAGGGATCTGGAACCACCATAGCAGAAAAGCTAAGGAGGAAAACCTCCCATCCAGCCTCTTCAGAGAAGCGATGAGGCCCTCTGGCTCCCCACTCACTCATTGCCTATAGGATTTTCGCCCGTTTCACACGGCAGCGCATGAGGCCCAGAGCCAGCTCTCGGAGGACTGTCTCTAACACAGGGGAAAACCAGAGACATATGGTCCAAAGAGAAAACCCACATCTGGGATGGCGCTCCAGGCCTGACGTGCCTTCCCAACTCACTCAAGACACATTTGGAATCCAGGTGGCTGCAGCCAAGGGTAGGAGCCCAGGCCAGCTCGACCTGGAGGAACAGAGGTCTTCACTGCCCTGATCTCCAGAAGATGCTATGTCCCAACCTCCAACAGGTAGGAAATCTTCACAAGCGAATTCCCATCCCTCCTGATGCAATGGCAAATCTCTGCTATCATCCACCCCATCACAGAGACTTTCTCCCGCCCCTCCCATCCCCTTCTACTGCCCTTGCAGCTGGAACCTGTATGCTCTAACCTCTGGTGAGGCCCTCTGGGAAGAAAGCTCACGCAAAGCCATGCTTCCGTTGTCTATCTCAGGAAGTCCTAACTGCCAGCTAACCTTCATCTTTCCTGCTGGATGTCTGCTCTTCCCGCTCTCCCCTCTCCCCAGTCCCCCAGCCTCTGCCCCTTCTGTCTGTGAATCGAGTCCCATTTTCAACAGTCTGGTGTGGCCACACACTCAACCTCCCACTTCTGAAGGGACAGTGACCAGGGGGCCAGCAAGGGAGTGATAGCGGCTGCTAAACTTGGGACTCGGCAAGTCCCCAAGAGCCACAACCATCAAAATACACCGTGTTTGGTGTTTCGTGATGCTTGTCATTAGCTACCTCGGGAAGGCATTTTCCAAAGGGGATACTGGGGGAGGGGAGGACACAGCTTCAACCTGGTCAACTCATATCTTCGCTATTTCTGGTGTAGGAAGTACCTGACATACAGGCAAGAGTGGGCCTTTGAACATCCTGCTGGTTTTCCTACAGCAAGAGGAGTAAGTCCTATTTTAACATGTACACGACAATGGAAACTGTGGTTCCTGAACAAAGGCTTCCCGGGACTTCCCTGGTGGCGCAGTGGTTAAGAATCCGCCTGCCAATGCAGGGGACATGGGTTCGAGCCCTGGTCCGGGAGGATCCCACACGCCACGGAGCAACTAAGCCCGTGTGCCACAACTACTGAGCCTGCGCTCTAGAGCCCGCGAGCCACAACTACTGAGCCCGCATGCTACAACTACTGAAGCCCACGCACCTAGAGCCCACGCTCCGCAACAAGAGAAGCCACTGTGATGAGAAGCCTGCGCACCGCAACGAAGACCCAATGCAGCCAAAAATAAATTAAAAAAAAAAAAAAAAAAAAGACTTCCCTTGGACTACGCCCTCATGTCACCATCTCCATTGACCCTCTCCCCGCTGTTTGTCCTTTTGGAAGCAAGGACCCAAGAACACTCCCCACTCAAAATCATGAACCTAAAAGATAGAATCTGAGGGACATTCCCAGTGGTCCAGTGGTTGGGACTCCACGCTTTCACTGCCGAGGGCCCGGGTTCAATCCCTGGTCAGGGAACTAAGATCCCACAATTTTTGGCTTGGCCAAAAAATAAAAAGATGGAATCTGTTTCTTTTCTATTACAGCAACTGTAACACAGTATGATTCATATAATAATTAACTGGGCAGTGTCTGTCTCCCTCCTCCAGTCGACTCCTTGAGGACGCTCATTTTTACATGTTCCTAAAATCCCCACTGTTTCCCTGGACCCCACTGCTCGCATCAGGACTCTGAACGAAGGGAATCCAACAGACAGTGAGTGGCTGTGTGGGAGCTGGTGAGATGGAGCCCAGAGAAGCCAGTGAACCCTGATGCCCAGGGGTTTATCACCAGAGGCCTCTGTTGGGGCCCAGCATGACCTGATCCTGCAAGGCACCTCAGAGAGCAGGTGAGTTTCCACCAGGTTGGGGGGGTGCTACTGTTGGGGAAAGAGGTCAAAGCCATTACTAGACACTCCAAATGAACTAAGAAGTTGCCGTTTCTCTGCCCTCCCTAGCCTTCAATCCTTACGCGGAACAAAAGAGGCAGATTCACCTTTTCCAATCCAGAGACTGGAGGTCCACCCTTGAGCCAAAGCCCTTAAGACCAATGGTAAATAAAGGGTCCAACGTCTACGGAAAGCGTTCAGTTATGAGGGCCTGCACCAGATTATCTGTATCTTGACCTAGGATAATTTACACTTGGAATCAAAGAGCTACCCTGGAGAAGAAACACTTAGTGAACAGCTCATAAGCTTCAGGAATAAACTGAAACAGAATCACTTTTGCCCACAAGACAGTGGGGTTATTTTATGACTTTCTTACCTTGTACACTTGAATGCCTGACTGCATGTTAGATTCTGTCCTTGACTCACCATCAAAACATGATGGCATCCTTGTCTTTGAACACTTAAAGCTGCCATTTAAACATTCCCAAAGCTCTTCACAGTGCGCAAACAGAACCTCCCTGCTCCCTGACACCCCATCCTGGCTGATGCGTAAGTTTGGGCCTAATGATAAAGAAATTCTATGCATCGAAGCACCAATGTCATTAGGGAGTATTAGGAAGATAGAAAGATGTCTCTATGTAAATAAAACCTAAGCAATTACTGACTCAGGTGAGTAAGAGTGCTAACCAGTAACACACACTATATCCACCCAACTACTATTTGCAGACTAGGATGTGCGAGGCACGGTGCCAGGTGCTGGGACTCCAAGGAGAACAAGAAAAACAAGGTTACTGCCCTCACGGTGCATACATTCCGTAAAGAAAACAAAAATGGTTGATTTGACAGCAATTAGTGCAATGAAGTAAACTACCAAGGCTCTGGCTGGAGAAAATCAAAGATAGGACTGTTCAAGACTTGTGGTTGCCAAGGGGAGGGGGGAGGGAGGGATGGATTGGGAGCTTGGGGTGAGCAGATGCAAACCGGTATATACAGAATGCATAAACAACAAGGTCCTACTGGAGAGCACAGGGAACTCTATTCAATATCCTGGGATAAACCATAATGGAAAAGACTATGAAAAAGAATGTCTATATATGTATCACTGAATCACTCTGCTGCACAGCAGAAATGAACACAACGCTGTAAATCAACTATACGTCAATAAAATAAATTTTTTAAAAAAGATGGGATTATTCAGGGGAGGCTTCCTGGAGATGCCATCTCGACAGACTAGGAGCAGCCTTGGTAAGACTGGGCTGGGGGGGGTAGAGTAAGAGCAAGCCAAAGGCCCCGCAGCAGGTAAGCGTCATCAGGGAAACGAGGCTCTGGGTGAGGCTGGAGAGGTAGGCGGGGCAGGAGCCCTGCAGGTGGAGGGGAGTCGGGTTTCGGTCCCAGGCGCAGGGGGAAGGCTAGAGAACAGCAGGGCCTGGTTTCTGGCTGCTCAGGGGACAACGGACTCCACTGGGGCAAGAGCACAGACCCAGTTAGCAGGCTCTCTGCAAAAGCAAAGCTGGAGGACGATGTTTGGGAGAGCAAGGGCAGTGGGCGGGGGGAGCAGAGGGCTGGCGAGGCTGGAAGCAGAACTGACCAGGCCCCAATGGACAGAACCTGAGGGTAATGGAAAGGCAGGGGCAGGGTCTCGGTCACCTGGAAAGCAGGGGGCGGTTGCGGGGGCTGGACATTCAGTGAGATGGGCGACTCTGGCCGGGTGGGGCGCCTACTGGACATCCACACACATCCTTGCAGGACGCCGGGAAGACAGGTGCAGATACTGGCCTGCAACTCCGGGCTGCGACATCATTTGCTGGTTTTAAAATCCTGGAGTGCAATATGGGCTTGGCTGGGGACCTGGAAAGAGCAGTTTCTGTGCAGCGGCCGGGATGCGAGGCAGCCCGGAGTGGACCAGAGCGTGGATGCGGACTGAGGACAAGGAGACAGCGTGTGCACGTATGGCTTCTCCAGAAGTGTGGCTGTGGAGGGAGCAGGGAGGGGGTGGTCCCGGGAGCAGGGCGGGGCCTCAGAGGAGGGCTTTTCCTAATTGCTGGGGAAATGTGCTGAGCGCCACAGGCTGGTGGGAACGAGGTAGCCAAGAGGGAGAAAGCAGATGAGGGAGGCATCCTCAACCCGCCCTCTTGCCTGGAGGGAGGGGATCGGGTCCAGAGCACAAGGAAGGGACAAACCTCTGACAGGAAGGACGGGAGAAGATGGACACCCCTGTGGACCTGGGGAAGGGAGGATGTGAAACATTCTGCTCTCCTCCACCCTGGGTCTCCTTAACTTTCCTTTCTCCTTCAGATCTTGGTTCCAAACATCACCTCCCAGGGGGACTTTTTGCTCAATTATATTACCTTCTAACATCTCTTACCCTATGAAAGGGTGTGTCCCAGTTTGTAATCTATATTTGTCTTGTCCTTTGTCTCGCCCAGTCGCCCTCCACTGAGGGCGGGGCCCGGGTCTCTCTGCTCACGACTGTGACCCAGAGCCCAGTCCGGGGCCTGGCGGGTTAGGGGTATCTAACAGGTATTCGTTAGTGGCAGGCAAGGATGAATGAGACGGAATCCCAGCTGCCAGGTCACAGCCACGAAGCAGGTGGCAGATGAGAGAACTGCTTATGTGTTAACACTGCCCCTTGGAGGTGCAGGCCTTTTTCCTACGCCGTCGGAAGATCACACCTCAATTTCTCCAAGACGTGGACGTGGGGAACCGTGAAAGGGTCTTGACACTAATGAATGTGGATCCTCAGAGGAACCAACAGCCTTTGAGGATGAAGTCCAAATGACTCCCTTACACGTAAGGCCTCCCACAGTGGGGCCCCAACTCACCTTTTCACCCTCAACTTTCCTCACCCCCGACACTCATGCCACGCTGCAGCCAGGTTCCTCCCAGGAGGAACAGAAGTTCCCCGAGGGCAGGGTCTGTTCATCTGTGCATCTCCCCTAGAGCCTGGCCCAGAGCAAGGTCCCACTGGATTCTGGGTTCCCGCCCCCTTAGCACACATGACACTCTCCTCTTACACCCCAGCCTCAGCTCCACGATGTCCATGGTACCTTCTCAGACCACTTCCTGCCCAGGGAGCCTCTGAACTGCTTGGTCATCACTTTCTCCCTGACTCACAGGACGCGGCTGACTCATCACCTTGTCACGGGAGAGGGTCGCTGCTGGTATTACCAGCTTTGTTTAGAACTCTCACGGCATCCACCACCCACAGGTGCTAAGTGCTCAACATATACAGGGAGGAAAAGGGATAAGAAATGACTCAGCAAAGCCCCCTGCTGGCCGGGGTCCTCCCAAAGCCCTCCCGTCGCTGGTACATCCTCCTTGACGGCACTCAAAGGGTCAGTGGTTGGACACCCAGGTAACAGGAGCTCACCACCTTGCCAAGACAGACTACTCCCCCTGCAGAACTAACTTCCCACGCATTTTAACCCAAATCCTTCTCTTCCAGGGACTCAAGGAGACTAGGACTTTGTGTATTTGCCTCCCACCCCACGTTTTTAATTTAATTTTTTTTAATTAATTAATTAATTTTTTTTTTTTTGCAGTACGTGGGCCTCTCACTGCTGTGGCCTCTCCCGTTGCGGAGCACAGGCTCCGGACGCGCAGGCTCAGCGGCCATGACTCACGGGCTTAGTTGCTCCGCGGCTGTGGGATCTTCCTGGAGCGGGGCACGAACCCGTGTCCCCTGCACCGGCAGGCGGACTCTCAACCACTGCGCCACCAGGGAAGCCCTTATTTTTAAATGCATTAAAGATCGTGCTAGTCTCCTTTGCTGCACGGACTTCAAACTGCATGAAATGCATTAAACCTCATTTTAGATAAAAGCAAACAAACAGACAAAAACCCAGTGGTGTTCGGGCTTACTGAGCACAAGCAGGGGCGCCGTTGACTTCAATGAGCCAGACCTTCATCTCCTCATCCACCATGAAGTCGAAGCCGAAGAGCTGGAAGCTCTGGTAAGGGAGGTGTCGGGTGCTGATGGCGGGCTCCACGCTCATGAGGCAGCTCCTGCAGGGCAGAGGGGGCGCTCACTGAGGATGGGGTGGTCCAGGGAGAAGGACCACTGGGAGAGAGAGGTGCTTGGATGGTTTTATGTCGAATGTGCTGATGAAAATTAGGCTTTGCCTTAATTCTCTTTTTTAAATGCATTACCAATAGATTATTCAAGATGATGTGAGTTATTTGTTAGAAAACTCTGCCATCACTCTTGTTCTTACAAGTAGTGGCTGCTTTCCCAGCAAGTGCTGAGTCACCGTGGTCCCTACAAACGTGGACTCCTCCAACAGGTGGACTGCTGTCACATATGTTTATAATAAGCAAAACAAACCAAAAAATAATAATAATAATAAGCAAAACATTTCTACGTAGTTTTGCTATATTAAAAGAATGGACCACCATTTAGTGATGAGCAGAATTTGCAAAAAGAATGCTGACTCCGTTCATTTCTTTCACTAGCTCCAGTTCAAGTGTCAAATAGTTGCTTTTAAAGCTTTATATAATGAAACAAGATACTGACATACAGAATAGGATTTAATATTCGGATCAACTACTGTTCGCAAAAATTGGAGGATTTTAGTGACGCAGAAAAGCTGAAAGTGAATCTCAGAGACATAATGGAAAAGTACATGATGCCTGAGGTCAGGCTGCTGAAGCCAGAAGCTCGGACAAGTTTTTTAACCTCTTTAAGCCAAGTGTTGACTTCATTGTCCGTAAAGTTGGGGTAAAAATAATACTTACTCCCAGTGCTGAGATGGTTCAATGACATAATTACATAAGGAACTTGGCATGACTTCTGGTAGCTAGGAAGCATCTAATAAATGTAAGCATATTTTATGAGTTTATCATTAATTACGATAATCATGAATCTATTGTTTATGAATAATAAAGAACTGTTATCTAGTACAACCATCCTAGAAAAAACCTAGGCCATTTCTGTTTTATGAAGCTCTCTTCACTGATTTTTCCCTCAACTAGATGTTGGGGCAAAATATTTCTCTTAGTAAATGCAATATATGTTATGATGACTCTAAGATTACCAGAGATAGCTGTCCTTCTACACAGCTGTATATTTAGAAGAAAAAAGATGTGTCCTAAAAAAAAAAAAAAAAGAAGAAGAAGAAGGGGAAGGGGAAGAAGAAATAGAAGTGGACTTCGCTGGCGGTCCAGTGGTTAAGACTCCGCACCCCCAATGCAGAGGGCGCGGGTTTGATCCCTGGTTGGGGAACTAAGATCCCACGTGCCGTATGGCCAAAAAGAAAAAAGACGTGTCCTTATAAGTAGCTTTTGGCTTATGACTTTAAAAGAAGAACTGAGGCTTCTGTGAACTTGGCACCAGGGTCTTGCTCCCCTCAACCTCCCTCCACCCCAAGCATCAGTTTCCTCCTTTTTTCCTCGAAGAGGAAAAATTTTCTATAGATGTGTTTAAACCTTTCAAAATCACTTTGGACAGTTAGTCACTTAAGAACCAATTGGAATAAAAATTTCTTTTCCCATTCATCCCTAACCTGCAAGCCACACATCACATTTTTTTCTATATTTCATCTCTATTCTACGAGAGAATACCTTTAACTTTTGTTTTTATTAAAATGCCCTTTAAAATATAATTTAGAAAAAAGTTTTAATTTAATAGGTGCTCATGATTAAAAAACAAAACAAAACCAACAACACTGAAGGATAAAAATGGAAAGAAACATTACACTCCAACACTTACAGGAAAAACTGAAAGCAAGAACCAAGTCAAAACGAAATATTGTTTTATCTGCTGGGAGTTCAAGTTAATAATTCACTTTAAAGAATTTCTTTTCATCATCAGAGACTTTATATAGTACATCTTTTTTTTCAGCTGGAGTGGGAAGTTTGGGGGAAGCTAGCTGGGGAAAAAAGGAACATGAGAGCCGTGAGGAGCGTTAATGGCACCAAAGTAGCAACGCTCTCTGAAGTGCAGAACAATGAGGAGGAGGGGGTATATCAAATATCAAATAAACCTTCTGCCTAAAATATGAATTCTTTCTTCAGTATACTTGACTTATCTGGTGTCAGAATTCTAACCACATATAATCCCTGAAGAGATGGAACTCTGAGCCCCGTAATTATTCTGTTAGACTCTGTGTAAGAATACATTAAGGAAAAAGGCTCAGTCATCATGACAGGGTGGTAACGACAGGGCAGATAAACAGACCACGGCACAGAACAGAGATCCCAGGAACAGACTCTCACATAAACGGCCACCTGATTTATAACAAAGGCACACCAAAACGCAGTGGGGAAAGGACAGTCATATGTACTAGTGACCTGGGGTCATGAAGGGTTAAAATGTATGGGGGAATCTAACAGGATATTAACTATACAAATAACAAAAATAATGACTTGTGATTTTAAAATATATGTAGCACTAATGACTACCCATATACTTACAATTCAATACCTTTAAACCCCCTCCTTGGGTCCCTCCCGCTTCCCCTCCAGAGTTAACCACTGTTTTGAATTTTGTGTTTATCATTACTTTGTTTCTCTCTAGATTTTTACCACATGTGTACATTCCTCCAAATAACGTATTACTTAGTTTTGCTTGTTTTTCAATTTATATGAACAGGACCAATTTGTAATTTTTTGCTTGACATTATATTTGTGTAACTCCAGTGAAAAAAATCCTTCAGGAATAAGGTAAACTAAAGACATTCTCAGATGACGGAAAATTAAGAGGACTTATCACCAGCAGAACTGCTCTAGAAGAAATGCTGAAGTCTGAAGGGAAATGAAACTTGGAACTTGAGGACTGAAGGAAGAGCAAAGGAAACTGCAAATATCTGGGTAAATGTAAAAGCTTAGTTTTCTCCCTTTATATTTAAAGTGCGTTTCTTGTAGAGAGCGTATAGTTTGGTCTTTTTTTATTTTTTAATCCAACCTGACAATCTATCATATATTAAGTATGTGTATAATAAACCCTGGAGTAACCACTAAAACAAACAGACAAACAAAAATACAAAGAGAGACAGCCAAATACTCAGTGGAAAAATTAAAATGGAACTCTAAAAAAGTTCAAATAATTCAAAAGAAGGCAGGAAACAGGGAAAGGAAAAACAAACAAACAAAAAAGAAGGGACAGACAATGAATAATACAATGGTAGACATAAATCCCATCAAGTCAGTAATTACTTTAAATTTAAATGGTATAAACACAACAATTAAAAAACAGATGATGATGAATTGGGCAATTGGGATTGACATGTATATACTGATGTGTGTAAAATTGATGACTAATAAGAACCTGCTGTATAAAAAAAGAAATAAAATTAAATTAAAAAAAAACCAGAGATGATATATTGGATTAAAAACAAAAGAAAACAAAATCCAATGATGTGATGTCTACCAAAAGCCCATTTTAAATATAGAATAGAACAGAGAAGAAGGGTAAAGGGATGGAAAGAGACATACCATTAATCAAAAGAAAGCTGGAGTGGCTGTATTAATACCAGACAAAATAGACTTCAAAATAAGAAATATTACCAGAGATAAAGACAGAAACTACATAATGATAAAGAGGTCAATTGCCCTCAAAGAGATAACAATTCTAAATGCATATGCACCTGACAACAGATCTTCACAATGTACGAAGCAAAAAGCTAATAAAACTAAAAGGAGGGGCTTCCCTGGTGGCACAGTGGTTAAAAATCCACCTGCCAAGGCAGGGGACATGGGTTTGAGCCCTGGTCCAGGAAGATCCCACGTGCTGTGGAGCAACTAAGCCCGTGCACCACAACTACTGAGCCTGAGTGCCACAACTACCGAAGCCCGTGCACCTAGAGCCTGTGCTCCACGACAAGAGAAACCACTGCAACGAGAAGCCCGCACACTGCAACGAAGAGCAGCCCCCACTCACCACTCCAGAAAGCCCACGTGCAGCAGAGCAGACCCAATGCAGCCAAAAAATAAATAAATACATTTATTTAAAAAAGAAAAAAACAACTAAAAGGAGACATAGATAAATCCATAATTATACTTGGAGACGTCAATAGTTTACCTTTCAATAATGTACAGGACAAGTAGAACAGAAAATGATCGAGGATGCGAAAGACTTGAACAACACTACCAACCACCTTTGCCTAAAGCACATTTATAGAACACTCTGCCCAGCTATAGCAGAATAAACATTATTTTTAGTGCATGTGGAACATTCACTAAGATGGACCATATTCTGGGCCATGAAACAAACTTTAACAAATTTTAAAGATGTAAAACCATACAAAGTATTTTCTTGGACCATAAAGAAATTAAAATGCCTGGAAAATCCCCAAATATCTGGCGATTAAGCAAAAATTTCTAAATAACACCAGTCAAAGATGAAGTCACAAGGAAAACTAGAAAATATTTTAATAAAATGAAAACAGTCTTCCCTGGTGGTGCGGTGGTTAAGAATCCACCTGCCAATGCAGAGGACATGGGCTCGAGCCCTGGTCTGGGAAGATCTCACATGCCGCAGAGCAACTAAGCCCGCGCACCCCAACTACTGAGCCTGCGCTCTTGAGCCTGAGAGCCGCAACTACTGAGCCTGCGCACCTAGAGTCTGTGCTCCACAACAAGAGAAGCCACCACAATGAGAAGCCCGCTCACCGCAACAGAGTAGCCCCCAAAAATACAAAAAAAAAAAAAAGGGCTTCCCTGGTGGCGCAGTGGTTGAGAGTCCGCCTGCCGATGCAGGGGACACGGGTTCGTGCGCCGGTCCGGGAAGATCCCACATGCCGCAGAGCGGCTGGGCCTCTGAGCCTGTGCTCCGCAATGGGAGAGGCCGCAACAGTGAGAAGCCCAAATACTACAAACAAAACAAAACAAAACAAAACAAACAAACAAACAAAAAAGAGTAGCCCCCACTCGCCACAACTAGAGAAAGCCCATGTGTAGCAACAAAGACCCAAAGCAGCCAAAAATAAACAAAAATTTTTAAAAATAAAAATAAAATGAAAACAAAAACATGACATAGCAAAATCTGTGGGATGCAGCGAACGAGTACTTATAAGAAAACTGATGGCCTTAAATGCTTATATTTTATAAAAAAATAAATCTCTCCAATCAATGATCTAACCTTGCACTTTAAGGAAACTAGAAAAAGAAAAGCAAATCAAACCTCCCAAAAGCGGAAGGATGAAAATAATTAAGAACAGAAATCAAAGAAACTGAAAACAGAAACAACAAAGAAAATCTATAAAGCCAAAAGCTGACTTTTACAAGAGATGAATAAAACTGATAAGCCTCTAACCAATCTGTCCAAGTGAAAGACAGAAGATATAAACTACCAACATGAGGTAATTACCAACGTAAGGATTAAAAAAAAGTGACAGCATTACAGATCCTATAGATATTAAAAGGATAATAAAGGGATATAACAAATAATTTTTGTTCTTAGACAATGTAAATGGAATCATTCCTTGAAAGGCACAAACTCCCAAAGCTCCTTTAAGACACATTTAACCGAAAGAGATAGGAATAAGTTACCTTATTATATGTTTGATTTGTAGTAAGATACTACTTTCCAGGGTGATGTTCAAAGCACTTGTTAGGTACCGATTGAACTCCTCAAAGAACATTTCGTTCCCTTCCTCATACTTCCCATAGTTCTTTGAGTACTCCTTTTGAATGCAGTGATTAGTCAAATGGCAAGTCTTATCTTGGAAATTATCCACATGATACGGTTCTGAAGCAGTCCGAAGTACACCCTCTCTATAGAGGTAGATATTATATTGATGATCCACCAAGACCCAGCTTCTGCAAGTCAATAAAATATTCAAGTTACCCAAAGTTTCTGCATATTATATAGATCATCCCCACACCTTGATTTCTCTGGGAGGAAACAGAGGAAGGAGGTATGTTCTAAAATTATACGAGGCATGCCGTAACAACATTGTAAAGCAACTATACTCCAGAAAAAATTAATAAAAAATATATATACAAGGCAAGTCATGCCAGTTAGCCAAGACAGTGGATTACCACCATGATGAGGCAAAGAAAACATTTCACCGTAACTGACAAGGAGACTTTGGTCCATTCAAAAGATACAGTATTTCGAAGAGATCTGAGTGGCTTGGTTTTTACGGTTAATCTATGAAACCTCCAGTTGCCATGTTTGCTCTTTTAGTTATCTTAAGAAGACTTTCTGCTGAAGCTGATCTGACAGCCCTGGTGTTCGAGAAGCAGCAAGTCAACGTGAAGGCACCTAAGTGACTAAGAGTCCTGGATGGGGAGAGGACAGCAAGGTTCAGGGCAAGCTGGGGCAGGGCTTTCAGCTTGTGAAAGCACCATGCAACCTCCTTCTCCTTGCAGGCCCTTTGCTCGCAAAGGTAAAGTCCAAACCCCTGAGGTGTGTTCACGAAAACCTTAAAAAGTGGGACACGGATAATAAAGTGAGGACGTGCTCTTTGGCAGGATCACCTGATCTGCTGTGGCTGTATTAGGTGTTCTATGCATATCTCTCTGCTGCTTTCATAAAGCAAGCCCCACACACTGATATCCTTTCTTTGGATCCACAAGTCATCTTCATTAAAGAGAATACTTAAAAAAAAGAAAATTCATCATCTTAATAACATTTTCTAGAAAGACAAGAGAAAGAGTGAAAGAAAAACAGAAGCTCGGTTCTGTTCAGCTGCACTCAACTTGGGGAACATTAAACGAAGTCCAATACTTCCCTATAATCCATGTCACCCTCCGCATCACACACCACGGCATTTTTTCCAGATTTGTAAAACAAAAACTCCAGACGCGGAAGCATTACCGGATGTCAAACTTGCGATGGCCTGGCTCCAGCAGCAGGGGGCGCTCAAGGTATTTCTGGATCACGTGCACCTGGCCCTGGTTGTCTATGAAATCCAGCAGCTCCGCAGCGTCCGAGGAGATGAGGATGCCTTCACCTAACAGGGCAAAAGCAAACCATAATCAGTCCAGTTCACTCCAAGAGGAAAAGCTCTCTGCAAAGCCAGAAAGCAAATTCTGACAGCAGGTAAAAACCGACAGGAGGCTGTTACTGGCCGACTCGCTTTTCATTCTCCATCCTTTCCCTCCTTCCATCTCTCTCACTCTCCCCTCTCCCCACAAAAGCACCAAGGGTTATCCAACCCTCTCTCCATGTAGGATTGTAAACACTGTCATGGCAGCCTCCATGAAATTTCATTTTTATGGATATTCAAAGGGTCTAAGCACCATAAATAAAGGCCGCTCTACTTTTGGTCACTGGCTACCACAGTAAAGGCCGTATGCTGCTTATGACCAATAAACCGACTGGAAACACTATATCTAGTAGAAACATCAGGTGGTTAGGGCAGAAAGACAAATGTACAAGAACATTCCTGCAGCGTTGTATTAGAAAAAACTGGATACATTTAAAGTGTCCCTCAACCTAGAGATTGTCATACTGAGTGAAGGAAGTCAGACTTACTTCAGAGAAAGAGAAATATCATATGATATCGCTTGCATGTGGAATCTAAAAAAATGGTACAAATGAACTTATTTACAAAAGAGAAATAGAGTCACAGATGTAGAAAACAATCTTATGGTTACCAGGGGTGAAAGGGCGGGGAGAGGGATACATTGGGAGATTGGGATTGACATATACACACTGCTATATATAAAATAGATAATAACGACCTATTGTAGAGCGCAGGGAACTCTGCTCAATACTCTGTAATGCCCTATGTGGGAAAAGAATCTAAAAAAAGAGTGGATATATGTATATGTATAACTGACTCACTTTGCTGTACACCTGCAACTAACTCAACATTGCAAAGCAACTCTACTCCAATAGAAAGTGTCCATCAATATTAGATAAATGATGCATCAGCTCTGAGATATTGTTTATATCCTACAAAATTCACCCTTGTAAAGTGTAAAATTCAATGGTGTTTAGCATATTCAAGAGGTTTGCAACCATCACTACAATCTAATTTTAGGACATTTTCTTCACCTCCCCCCAAACCCCACACCCATCAAGCAGTTACTCCCCATTCCTTCCTCACACTAGCTCCTGAGGACTACTAACCCACTTTCTGTCTCTATGGGTTTGCCTATTCTAGATGCTTCATATAAATGGAAACACACAATATGGGGCCCTTTCTGGTCTGGCTTCTTTCATTAACACAGCGTTTTAAGCTTCACCCATGTTATAGCATGTGTCAATATGCCATTCCACCTTCCTATGACTAAATATTGCATTGTATGGATAGATCACATTTTGTCCAATCAATTGATGGACATTTGGGTTGTTTCCACTGTTGTTTGGCTCTTTTTTTTAAATTTTATATTAGAGTATAGTTGATCTACAATGTTGTATTAGTTTCAGGTATACAGCAAAGTTATTCAGTTATACATATACATATATCTTTGGCTCATGAATAATGCTGCTATGAAGATGTGTACTGCAGTTTTCATGTGGAAAACATATGTTTTCAACATAGGAAAACATATGACATGTTTTCAACTCTTTTGGAAATATACCTAGGAGTGGAATTGTTGGTCATATGGTAACTGTTTAACTTTTTAAGGAACTACCAAACTGTTTTCCAAAATAGTTTGGTAATAGCTGTACCGTTTTACATTCCCATAAGCAAAGGGCGGCAAGAGCTCCATTTCTTCACATCCTTGCCAACACATGTTGTATTCTGCCTTAACTATAGCCATCCTAGTGGCTGTGAGGGAGGTGGTATGTTATTATGGTTTTGATTTGCATTTCTCTAATGACTTGGAATGTTGAGCATGTTTTCACATGCTTATTGGCTATTTATGTCATTTGTTTGTTTTGAGAAAGGTCTATTTAGATTCTTTGCTCATTTCTTAATGGGTTATTTGTCTTTATTACTGAGTTATAAGAGGTCTTTATATATCCTGGATACAGGTACCTTATATGATTTGCAAATATCTTCTCCAATTCTGAACAGTTCCATTATTGCACAGAATCCTCATATTGCCCTTTCAAAGCCACGAGTACCTCCCCCCACCCCACTCCCCGACCCCTGGTAGCCGCTAATCCGTTTTCCATTTCTACAATTTTGTCATTTCAAAAATGTTACATAAATAGAATTACAACATATGTGATCCCTGGAAGTTGTTTTCTTCACTGATACTCCCCTGGAAATTCCTCCAAGGGGTTGTATTTATTAACGGTTCATTCTCTTTTATTACTGGGTAGTATTCTATGGGATCAATTCACCCCGCTTTGCTTAATCATTCACTTGTTGAAGGACAGTTGAGCTGTTCCCATTTTGGGCTATTACAAATAGAGCTGCTATGAACAATCAGGTACAAGTTTTTTGTGAAGGTAAGTTTTCATTTCTCTGGACAAATGCCCACACGTGTGGAGTTGCTGGGTCATATAATTTCAGGTTTAGTTTTATAAGAACTTGCCAGACTGTTTTCCAGAGTGGCTCTACCAATTTAAATCCCCACTAGCACTGGGAGGGTGATCTAGTTTCTCCTGACCCTTGCCAGCATTTGCTGTTGTTACCGTTTCCTATTTTAGCCATTTTAGGAGTGCAGTGATAGCTCGTTGTGGTTTTAATCTGCATTTCCCTCATGGTTAATGATATTGAAAATCTTTTCATTTACTTATTTTTCATCTGTAGAACCTTTTCAATGGAATATGTTTTCATTGTCTTTTGCCCATTTTCTAATTGGATCCCCCCCCTTTTTTAACTGTTGAGTTTTGAATATTGTTTGTATAGTCTACATATGAGTCCTTTGTCAGATATAAGGCTTGGAAGTATTTTCTCCCAGTCTGTAGCTTGTCTTTTCATCCTCGTGGTTGGGTCCTTTACAGAACAAAAGTTTTTCATTTTGATAAGGTTCAACTGATCAGTTTTTACTATTATGGATTATACTTTCAGTATCAAGTTTAAGAATTCTTTGCCTAGCTTTATCTCTTATTTTTTTCTGAAAAATAACTTTATATTTTACATTTCAGTCCACAATCCATTTTGAGTTCGGTTCTGTATAAGGGGTGAGGTTTATGTTGAGGTTCATTTTCTTGGTCTGTGGCTATCCACCTGCTCCACCAACGTTTGTTGAAAACTCTATCCTTCCTCTATTGAATTGCTTTTGCACCTCTGTCAAAAATCAGATGGTCATAAATGTGTGGGTACATCTCTGTCCCACTGATTCACATTTCTATCCCCTCCACGAATACCACAGTGTACTGATTATTGTAGCTCTACAATACAGTTTGGGATCAGGGACAGTGTTTCCTCCCACTTTTCTTCTTCAATATCGTGTAAGCTATTCTAGGGCCTGTGCCTTTCCATATGAATTTTAGTAGAAGCTTTATGTTTACACAAGAACCTTGCTGAGGTCTTGACACCAATCACCTAAAGCCTATAGAGCAATTTGGGGTGAAGTGACATCTTTACTGTGTTGAATCTTGCAATCCATGAACATGATATGTCTACCTGTTTATTTAGGTCCTCCTTGACTTCTTTCATAGTTGTTTTGTAATTTTGAGCAGATAGGCCCTGTACGTGTTTTGGTAAGTTTATACCTAAGCATCTCATTTTCTTTAGGGTGACTGTAACTGGTATTGTATTTTTAACTTTGGCTTCCACATGTTCATTGTTAGTATGAAATGAAAAAGATATGAAATGAGTTCACTGTGATTGAACCTGTCTTTGCCCATATGTAAAAGAAACTAATATGAAAAAATAAAAATAATTATGTTAGGAACTGGGTAAGGCTACGGGTAACTTTTCCATGTCCTTTTAATGTTAGGTTTTCTTTAATGATAATATTTTTTAAAAGGAAATGAAACTGGGTCATTTGTAGAGATGTGGATGGACCTAGAGTCTGTCATACAGAGTGAAGTCAGAAAGAGAAAAACAAATATTGTATATTAACGCGTATATGTGGAATCTAGAAAAATGGTACAGATGAACCTATTTGCAGGGAAGGAATAGAAACGCAGACGTAGAGAACAGACATGTGGACCCAGAGGGGAAGGGGAGGGTGGAATGAATTGGGAGCTTAGGGTTGACATATACACACTACCATGTGTAAAATAGATAGTGGCAACCTGCTGTATAGCACAGGGAGCTCAGCTTGGTGCTCTGTGATGACCTAGATGGGTAGAATGGGGTGGGGGGGAGGAGGGAGGTCCAAGAAGGAGGGGATATATGTATACATATAGCTGATTCACTTCATTGTACAGCAGAAACTAACACTGTAAAGCAATTATACTCCTATTAAAAAAAAAGTTATAGGGCTTCCCTAGTGGCGCAGTGGTTAAGAATCTGCCTGCCAATGCAGGGGACATGGGTTCGAGCCCTGGTCTGGGAAGATCCCACATGCCATGGAGCAACTAAGCCTGTGCGCCACAACTACTGAGCCTGCACCCTAGAGCCCATGAGCCACAATTGCTGAGCCCACACGCCTAGAGCCCGTGCTCTGCAATGGGAGAAGGCACTACAATGAGAAGCCCGTGCACTGCAACAAAGAGTAGGCCCCACTCGCTGCAACTAGAGAAAGCCTGTGCACAGCAACGAAGACCCAATGCAGCCAAAAATAATAAATAAATAAATTTATTTTTAAAAAGTACCTGTCTCCTTACTTTCTTCCCATTATTTTTCCATCTACTAGCATTAGAGATATTAATTTTCAATAAGAAATAGTCCGTAAGGAAATTGCATAAAGAAAATAAGGTTGGAGCATACAAGATGGGATGTGGCCAGATTGCGGAGAGCAAGGCATAAATAGGTGACAGAGGTAGAAATGCAATTGATTTTTGTGTGTTGATCTCATATCCTGCGACCTTGCTGGACTCACTTTTTAGTTCTAGGACCTCCCACCTACACTTTTTTTTTTTAATATTTATTTATTTACTTGGCTGCATCAGGTCTTAGTTGTGGCAATGCGGGATCTTCATTGAGACGCGCGGGATCTTTTAGTTGCAGCGTGCAGGATCTTTAGTTGCGGCATGTGGACTCTTAGTTGTGGCATGCGGGATCTAGTTCCCTGAACAGGGATCAAACTGGAGCCCCCTTGCATTGGGAGTGCGGAGTCTTAGCCACTGGACCACCAGGGAAGTCACCCCCTTACACTTTAGATTCACAGCTCATCTCTACTTGGGTCTCATGCTTTCAGTAAAAATTTTTTTTTTTTTTGCGGTATGCGGGCCTTTCACTGTTGTGGCCTCTCCCGTTGCGGAGCACAGGCTCCGGGCGCGCAGGCTCAGCGGCCATGGCTCACGGGCCCAGCCACTCCGCGGCACGTGGGATCCTCCCAGACCGGGGCACGAACCCGTGTCCCCTGCATCGGCAGGCGGACTCTCAACCACTGCGCCACCAGGGAAGCCCTCCAATATATTTTTAATTGAAGTATAGTTGATTTACAATGTTGTGTTAATTTCTGCTGTACGGCAAATTAATTTAACGATTCATCTTTCCTAAAAGCCAGCCCCGTTTTCAACTACCCCATTTCTATCACTCCCTCCACCACCTGGTTAGCCTCTTAAACAAGAAGCAGCAAATCAACTTGGGAAACATCCCTTCCTCTCTTTTTGGATGAACATAATTCATTCTGTTTCATTTCCCTTAAGAACCGCACTCAGATTCCCTGGTTCCTCTTCATTCTCACTTGCCAGTTCTTCAGATCAGACTTCAGTCTCTCCCGCTCCACAGCACCTTGCACACTCTTTTTAGAATCATCATCCGAAAACAGCATTTTCCTACGAGTGCCCTGAAACTACCCATCATCTTATTTCCTAACATAATGCTTTTCATTTTTTCATATTACCTTCCTTTATGTAATATGGCAAAGATAGGTTCAATCACAGCAGACTCACCTCATATTCTTTTTTCACTTCATACAGTCAATATTTTCACTGTATCTGCATTAACTTCCCAATGCTAGTGGCCAAGGAAATATCCCATTGTGTGGATGTAAAAAATGACACGTTTACTGACTGCTGGACAACGGGGCTGTTCCTAAATACAATTTTGCTATTACAGGTAACACAATGGTAAAGGTCTTTGCTGTAGATCACACTTGTTACTTTTTAACTATCTCCCCGGAGTAAATTTTCAGGAATGAGATGAGTGAGCCGAAAGCAAAGGAACTCTGACCCTTGCTCTGTGTGATCCTATTGCTGCTTCAAAGGGCTGTGTATCGCCACTGGGAGGGAGCAGTTCACAACAAACTCAGCAACACAACCACTGAAGGGTTCTGTTTTCTTACTTTGTAGATGTAAAATGATACGTAAAATCCACATTGATTTTGTAAGTTTTGTACACCAGCGTAGCATGTTTCCATGTGTTTCTTAACTGTTTCTTATACCGTTCGTTTCTATCCTCACTAACTATACCTGGAGGATATCTGTTTATATCCTCACTAAGTTATGAAGCTGGGGTTCTTCTAGGAGCTTCAAGGTCGCAGTCACAGTGGTTTTTCGGGTTCTTTGTTTCCATCTCAGCATTTAGCTAATCTGGAAATAAATGCATCATTAGCCTTCTTTCTGACTAGACTATGGGTCCCTGAGGGCAAGAGAACCATGTCCGTCTCATTTATCTCTTCATCTCCCTCCAAACGTTCATTACTTCTCTTATTCATTCATCCATCCATTCACTCGTTCGCTCAATACATATATTGAACCTTTGCAGCACGCCAGGTGCTGTCCTGGCCCCAGAGGCAGTGCTGAGGACAGATGTGACATGGTCTGATTGTGCTCTAACAGGATCTCTGTCTGCTGTATTTTGTGTAGACTCTGCAGAATGGCCAAGAACAGAACAGGGAGCAATGCTCCAGGTGACACGTGAAGGTGACTCAGATCCAAGACGGGGGTGGAGGTGGTGAACAGTGGCTTGATCTGGATATAGGGTGAAGTTAAGCCAACTACACCCAGCATGTAGTAGGCACTAAATATTTGTTTAACAAGAATAAAAGTCATTCATTCAGCCTAAACAAAACAAATCCACACCACTTATCTCCTCAACTCCCAAAGCAAAACGTCCTGTTTGGCATTTTATTCTCTCTTTATGACCTCCCTCTGCTGCTGAGAATCACTCTATATCTTGGGTTGGTGAGGGTCCAGGGACCACCTAGGTGGGATCACTGCCACGACTTGACAGATCCTTCTACCCAGGGCCCTGCCCCACTCATGGTTCCGGCACCAGTCAAGTCCATGACACAAGGACACACGATAGCCTCATAATGGCCATCCTGATTCCAGCCCCGATCCAAAGGAGGAATCTGGAATACTGTGGATGACTATTTCCTCTTTCAATTCCCCCACTTACTAGTAGAACAAAGCTAGGGGACTCTCCTGGAGAAGAAGTCCCAGGAGGGGAGGGAGAAGTAGGTGAGGTACCTGGCTTGTGGCAAGAGTCCAACTCTCCCACTTTCAGGAGATTCCAGGTGATGCCCTCCTGTCTCACGGTTGGTGGAAAAGAAGGTGAGATCCACTGGACCGGGGACAGAAATGAGTACCAATGGCCAGATGGTCTTCCAAGGCAATGAAAGAAGAAGTAAGTTCAAAATGGAGTGGGTTTTAAGAGAGCATATGATGGTAGTTGCAGAGATGGACCGTGTCTATGTGATCATTACATTGGCAGCTGCCTACATTTTAAGCCTGCGTTAGTATGACACACCTTATGCCTTCCCTCAACATACCTCTATTAAGTGCCTATGGGGAGGGTACAGAGATGAACAAGACAGAAAGTCTGTGTTTATATGGAGTGTGCAGGATTATGGGGGAGATGAACAGATAAACTAATATGTAATAGAGTGCTGGGAAGAGGTTAATGCAAGGATGGAAAATAAAGCAGGAGAAAGGATAGAAAGCAATGGGCACAGAGGTTATTTTAGATCAGAAAAGCCTCTCTAAAAAAAAAAGAAAGAAAAGAAAAAAGAAAAGCCTCTCTAAAAAAAAAAAAGAAAGAAAAGAAAAGCCTCTCTGACAAGGCAACATCTGAGCTGAGAAATGAAAAATAGTCCATGAAAGCTCATTCCAGGTACAGAGATGAATTTAGAGTATTTCAGGGATGCTAGGCAGGTGTTATGGCTACAGTACAGGGAGCAAGGCCAAGAATAAGAGATGAGATCAGAGACACAGGCAAATATCAAGTGACGGAGACTTCCAGCAGGACTCGAGTTTATTCTAGTTGCCTTGGGAAGCCAGCTGGTAAGTCTTGAGCGGGGAGTAACATGATCACGTTTCTGTTTTTAAAACACCACTCTGTCCAAGAGCAGGAGAGCTGCTGTGAGCAGGTGCCGCAGTTACCCAGAATAGAGAGAAAAGGAGCTTTGGTTTAAGTGAGAGCAGTGGGAATGGCAAGAAAAGTCCATTGCAGACTTTATTTTGAAGGTACAGTTAGCAAGACCTACTACTGCATTAGGTATAGATTGTAAAGCCAAAGAGGACTCCTGGGTTTGGGGATTGAGAGGCTGGGTGAGAAGTGGAATCATATACTCCATGGGAAGATGGAGAGAGGAGTAGGCTGGGGCGGGTGAAGTTGGGAAGGAAATAAGGAGTTCTATATCAGACATGTTATGCTGAAAATGCCTGCTGTTGGATGTGGAGCTTAAAGGGAAAGACCTCAGCTCGAGTTTATTCTATTTTCGAGATACTTCTATTTTCTTATTTTATTTTACTTTATTTCACTTTTTAAAAAGATTTTATTTTATTCTATTTTAGTTGATTTGGAGATACACGTTTCTAAGTCACCAGCACGCAGATATTTTAAACTATGTAATGAAACGAGGCCTCCACCCCCGAGGATTCAGATTAGAATAGCCACACATCTGAAGACATCGTTTGAATCTAACAAAACACAATGGGAACCTACAGGGAAGGGAGAAGGGGCAACAGTGCCGACTCACCTTTGGCTCCGGCTGATGACTTTGCAATCCAAACGTTGCCCTCTCCATCTTCTTTCTTTCTATTATAAGAAGCCAGGAAAAATTCTCTCTCATCTGTCCTTGAGCTCTGGATTGGCGGGTGGATTCCGTTCTGAGCCGGAGCAACTGGGGTCTTGAGGTTAGTTGGATAAATCACATAGGACTCGGGGAACCATGTGCAGGACTCAGCCAGTTCTGGGCTGGTCTTGACGAGCCTAGCAGATGACAGAGGGTCAGTCTCCCTTCTGAGTACCCTCCGTCCCTCTATTCAGAACAGCCAGTGCTTTGCCCCAGAGCTCCTGAAGGAAGCCGGGCACGACCAGGGCTAGGTCTCCTTTTTATCCCACTCACGGGGCAGACCTCCAAGGCACCACGGGGCAGCTCACAGCTGTTACCCGCGACCTTATAGGCATGCTCCGGTGAATTCAAAAGGGGCTTAACGTCCAGAACTTCAGCTCCTTTTAAAATGCATCTCTAAGGAAACTTAGCTTGAAGTAATCCTGAACCAACATCTTTTCACCGAACATGCTGTAGCTGAGCTAGAACCACCCGAAAAAATCAAAGTGGAGAACTGAGGAAACCATTTGGATTACTAGCAAAACATACCACCTCGGCCCAACTCTGGAGAGAAAAGGCTAACACTCAGGAATCGGAATTATCTAAAGACATTTTCGTTCTTCATTTCTTGCCTTTAGCTCAGCCTGGCTTCGGTGACAGAATAAAGGAAGAATCTTTCTAATGGAACCTGGGACTCCAGTGGTCATAACTAAACACACCTCCTGCCCCCCCTCAAAAAAAAACCCCATAATATAAGGGAATATAAAGAAAGGCCCTGGGCAGGCACTTAATAAACACAAAGGCTTCACACTGTATCTCCTCTCCAATCAGACCCCTGGGGGGAGGCGCTAGCATCACGTTTCACAGATGAGGCACTGGGTCACAGAGAAGTGAATTTCCCAAGATCACAAAGGTAGTAAGAAACAAGCAGGATATAAGCCCTGAATCACTCCCATGTCCTAATTCTAAACCTATCCTTGGGAATTCCCTGGTGGCCCAGTGGTTAGGACTCCAGGCTCTCACTGCCGAGGGCCCAGGTTCAATCCCTGGTTGGGGAACTAAGATCCCTCAAACCGCGAGGTGCAGCCAAAACAGAAAAAAAAAAAGAAAGAAAATAGAAAGAAAAAAACCTACCCTTGCTCCCCAGGAATCAGAGGAGGGAGAAACCTGCCCAAAGACATTCACAGGCCTCCCCTGAGCTGCACGCCCTCTTCTATCTAGAACAGAACTGTTAAAGCCTGGGGTATGATTCATCAGCAAAACCCAGCCTCTGAGCCAATGGCAGAAATAATGAAAAGAAACTTTAAACTGAGATTTTTAAGTAAAGCTATTTTTACGTTAGAGGCAATGGAATTTAACTTAAAGAACTCAAAGGAACAAAAAAATCAATACATTTCTAACTCACTGACCATTCAGCTCTATCTGCATTGTCCAATACGGCAGCCACTAGCCACGTGGAGTTTCCAAGGGCTTCCGAGCACTTGAAAAGTGGCCAATGCGACTCGGAAACTGAATTTTCCGTTTTGTTTAGTTTTCATTTAAAAGCTGAAGCACTGTAAAGTATGTTTCCACCAAGTACAACATTACTGTTTCGGTAGATGATGTTTTCACTTTAACTACCACGTGACCTCAGATGTTGTTGTTAGAGGGTGGCGTGCATGTCAGGCGCGTGTGCTACTTCTGGAATTAGACATAAATGCATCACTGTTCTACTGGGGGACAACAGATGGATTCAGCTCATGTGAATTTTTTTCCAGGCACTGATGAAACATTATAATGTGTTTATTATGCACACAGCCAACTTACAGAGATTGCTAGGTAAATCATAATTGGTAAATAACGTATAATTAGTCCTCTAGTTAAAAAAATGAGTATGAACAAACTTTTAAGTTTAAAACAAAGGCATTCTACTGACACGGAATTGAGTGGGGATGCAGAAGCTAGAACTATGACCAGACAATAAAGAAAAAAATAAGCACTAGAAGAAGACGTGTCACAAATTTCCTAACAAACGGCAATTACGATTTGCTGTGGCAGGAAAAATGAAGTTTGTTGTGTAAGGAGACATTTTCAGCAAATACATAATGAATTTGATAGGTGTTTTCCTCTCAATAGTCTAAAGAGAAGCAATGGAATTAGCGGCTGAAATCAGAATTAAAAACTCAACAAAAAAACTTTCAACATATTTTTCTTAGGATCTGAGCTTGTAACTTTGGTCAGCTCTAAAGTGGCTTGGATTCTTACATACACACGCAAAACGAACATCCTTTTAGATGGAAGTGTGGTAATAGAAATTATTTTGAGGAAAAGACTAAAAAGATATTTTATAAAAAGTGAACAATCTTTAGTTAAGCCATCAATAATTGCCCATAGAGTACAAAGCATTTCTAACAATATTAAAGATTGATTCAAAACCGGAAAATTTTGAAATATTTTTCCTTAGCTTTAGATGAGTTGAGTGACATAAGAGATGCTGCCCAATTAATACTTTGTATGTTTTGCCTCAAAAGATTTCCAAATATAGGAAAAAATTATTGTCAAATTGCAGCCTAAAATGCAAACTCGTGGTGAGGATATTTCCTAATCTTTTACATTTGTCCAAGAAGAATTTCATCTACATGTGAAAAGTCAGCTTCTATCATGACAGACATTACTTCAGCTAGGTTGGGTTAAAATCTGGATTTACTGGGATTTTAATAGACTGACGTTTGCTTTATTGCTTTATTTTGTTGTACCATACGTATTGGAAACATCTGCTTCATTGCATGATACATTTTTTTTTTTTTTTTTTTTTGCGGTACGCGGGCCTCTCACTGTTGTGGCCTCTCTCCCGTTGCGGAGCTCAGGCTCCGGACGCGCAGGCTCAGCAGCCATGGCTCACGGGCCTAGCTGCTCCGCAGCATGTGGGATCTTCCCAGACCGGGGCACGAACCCGTGTCCCCTGCATCGGCAGGCGAACTCTCAACCACTGCGCCACCAGGGAAGCCCGCATGATACATACTGAAAACATTTGCACTCAGTATGGATACAGTTGTTGAAATGGTTCAGTATATGCTTGCAAATGCTACAATGGTTCGCAGGTATAGAACCATGAAAGAAACACAAGATGATGAATTTAATGATTCTGTGTTCTTTGCCAATGCTCACTGACTGAGAGATGGAAGAGTTTTACAAGGTTTCCCCGTACTGTAAACTCCAGTTCACATTTTCTTAAAATAAGAGGAATGCTTGTCAAATCGTTCTTTTCATGCAACTATTCCCTCATTCAATAATCAAAGATAAAAAATACAGTGTGGTTTACATTTTTTCACCTATAACCACGCTGCATATGAACAAGCTAAATTTCAAGCTCCAAGGAAGTCGGAAAAAAAGATCTTACTTGTGATGTAGACCAACAGGTGTGAGAATTTGTGTTCCAACTTCATAATATAAGTCAATAATAATGATTTTACATAGTTTTATGACTCAGTATGCATAAGATTTTCCTTGTAACAGACAACATTATGCAAACTGGCTGCAAAAACTAAAGAAAAATTTGAAGAACACTTTGTTGATAATGATAAGTTTAGGGTTTCTTTTCAATGTATTCAATACCTCCTCTGAATTCAATATTAATAATACTGAGTTGACACATGAGTTGGTCAATTTACTTAACTTGGACATAGTTTTAAAAATGATATGCTTTTGCTTCAAAGTCAAGTCAATTCTTCTCATGTTATGAACCTGCTTTGTCAATGTACATGTGACTATTAAAGGAAAATTATATTTGGGTATTTAATACAGTTATTGAAAAACTTTTACGTATGTCAGAATGACTTGCGTATGTAAATCTACCTTTTCAACCACACATTTTTATGAAATCTAAACATAGGACTTCCAATGAAAATTTAATATCTGAGCTTAGCTGTGCTATAAATGTAAAATATACACACCAGAAAAAAAAAAGAATATATCCCATTAGTTGTTTTTAATATTAAATACATGACATTTTGGATTTATTTGGTTAAATAAAATATATTATTAAAATAAATTGTACCGGTTTCTTTGCACTCAATTTAATGGGGCTACTAAGCAATTTAAAATGACACATGTGGCCAGCATTCTATTTCTGTTGGCCAGTGCTGGTCTGTAGAATGCCCTTCATCTGAAGCCCTCATTTCCTGTACAGAACCCAGTCCAGTTTCTACCGGAAATCTCTAGCATTTGTTCCCTTTCCAAAAAAGGCCCATTTGGGAAGCAGCCACAAATGGAGGTTTAGTCGCATCGCACACGAGATGTGAGAAACGCTCACAAGAGGAAAAGAAAGCTCCAATCAGGGCCAGGAGGACAGCCCTTGAGCGCTCTGAGACTATGGCCATGGGGACCTGATGAATTTCTAAAGCTCCTGGAAGTGACAGGCATGACAGACTGTACAGGGTCCAGCATGGAACCCCATCAGGGCCCTGGGAAGCCTCGAGGGAGGCCCAGGCACACTGCCCACGGGGCCCGTTTGTACAGATGAGAACCGTCCTGGCTCGACACTAACTGCTACGGCCACAGGCAACCTGGCTGTCTTCTCTGACTGCCACCTGAGATGACATTTTTTTAACTTTCTGGAGCTCTTTTGAGCCATACAAACTATGGGAGAGAGACAAAATGACAAAGGTAATCATTCCCTCCTGGAATTACTACAGTCCCTTGCAGGACACCTGAGAGAACGAAGGAAGCTTATGAGAATGATGACAACCTCTAGTCTGCATAAGTCACGTCGTCATTTATAAGGTGTCATGACAGACCACGCCGCGTGCTGCAGAACAGCAAAGGGCAGGTGTGATCACCTCCCTCCCCACAGATTCTGAGTGGTACCGTCCAAGGTCACAGAGGTCCGGATACCTATTCAGACCTGCTCACGACTCCAGCTCTGCACTCTCTTCACCCTATTATAGCTGCCAAGTATGCAAATATAGAGAACATTACTTTTTACAGCACCCTCTGCTTTCTACTTCAAAAACAGAATTCAACCTCTATCTTTAGGAAAAAAAATCATCATAGAATAAAGAATGAGTAAGCATTTTATAAAAATTTCCAAATGGGGCTTCTCCGGTGGCGCAGTGGTTGAGAACCTGCCTGCCAATGCAGGGGACACGGGTTCGAGCCCTGGTCTGGGAAGATCCCACATGCCGCGGAGCAACTAGGCCCGTGAGCCACAATTACTGAGCCCGCGCGTCTGGAGCCTGTGCTCCGCAACAAGACAGGCCGCGATAGTGAGAGGCCCGCGCACCGCGATGAAGAGTGGCCCCCACTTGCCGCAACTAGAGAAAGCCCTCGCACAGAAACGAAGACCCAACACAGCCAAAAATAAATAAAATTAAAAAAAAAAATTTTCTAAATGGACAATCTGGATAAATAATCGTGTGCTACTTCTAGTTCTGCTGAAACAACTGTTTGCACTCTAAATGTATAAATATGTAAGAAGACTTCAGAAAGCCTCGTTCTCCTTCAGGATAGCTGGTAAATCATGAAAATCCGTCACAGGAAGAAGTGGATACATAAGTTAGTGGGGGCAGTGAGTCGGAACAAAAAGGTGGAAATATTCCTACCAGCACTCAAACTAGTAAACAGCTAGAGAGCCCGGAAAGCTGTGCGACTGGGGAAAAGAGCGTTTGCTTTGGGTCAAGACTTCTAGTGTCTTCTTACCTAAATGATTCGTTTGGCTACACACACATGTTCACAAGCCACTGTGGAGGGAATGCTGGAGACCTGATTTGGGGGGCCACACCCACCTTTCATTTATACAGTGTGAACTCTGACACGCGCATTATTCCGGGCCTTTATGTAAAGTAACTCAACTAATCCTCACAACAACCCTGAGGTAGCTGCTATTATCATCCTCGTTTCACAGAAAAGGAAACTAAGGCATAGCGTCAAACGCTCACTCTGTGTCACCGTGCTACACGCTTTACGTCCATCACAACCTCTTTAGGAGGGAGGCACCGAGGCTTAGAGGGATCAGAACATTTGCCCAAGCTGCTCAGAGCTGAAATTAAAACCCAAGCTGCTGATCCTAGATCTTATCACTGTATAAGGCTGCTTCCTTCCGCCTTATGACACGGTTCTTTCGGCACCTGGCTGTAAGCCCACTGCTCAGAGGTGGGTGGTGCGGTAGACACCGGTATATTCTGCCCAGGTGTCCCTTCTGAGGGACCCCTGGCTGCCGAGCTTTGGCTGCCAGGGGCTTAGGCGCGCCTCTTCTCCGGGGACCAGCCTGTGCCTAGAAGCGCCAGGGAAGCTGTGTCCCGCCCAAAGCCGGTGGCTGGGCGACGTCAGAGTAGAGAACGTGGAGGGGCTGTTCACTGCTGTTCAAGCTCCATGGAGTCAGGCAGAGGCGAGACTTCAGCTGAAACCACCTCCTCGCTTCGCGTCTTCCCCAGATGCCCTGCCCTTGGTTCTCAGCGCGTTTCTCCTGCAAGCCCTCCCCTTATAAATCACTTCCCAGAAGCCCTGTCTCAGGCTCTGCTTCTAGGGAGCCTCAACTTAAGGGACAGACAGGCACGTACGGCCAAGTTTGGACTGGGACTAAAAGCTGATCTTTGCTGGCTTTTTAAATAAAAGTGTCTTCTCCCTTTAAAGACGACCTCACACTTTTGCTTAAGTGCTTCATGATGAAAGCCCAAAAGGTTCAGGTGAAAAATGGAAAACACGGGTCCGTAAAGAACACTTACTTCACTAAAGAAGCTTTGCGACACAGTTTGTCAGCTCCCCTGTAGTAATTCACCAACTGCATCAGGCCAGGCTCGTGACCTGTGAAGGGAAGAAGAGGCTCAGAAGGGGAACAGACAATTTCTCAAGTGGGAAATGACAATGTCAGCACCAGCGCGCAGGAGGGAGAGCAGGGTCATGCTTAGCTTGTCTTTCTCCCCTTTCAGGACTGGGTGTTGGAAAGGGAGCGATTCAGTGGCCCGGCCCCTCTACGCCCCTTTGCTCAGCATCTCACTGGCAATTCTCACCCTCCCCAGAGTGGCTATTAGGATACCGCCATCGTAGGTCTGCCAAAGACCACTGCTGCCTCTGTTTTTTCTTCTTTGGGTGGGAGAGTATTTTCTATTTCGCCTCTCCTGGATCCCCACTGCACTGCACACATGGCTTAACACATATGGAGTTAGTCATCTCTGTACAGTAAGGACTTAAACAGTTAGGCTTTTGATGTTGCTACCCTTGCTTTCTACAGTCATCAAGGAAGGTAGGAGAACTACGATCCTGCTGTTCTCAAGCATGTCTCCCTGTGCAAGCTTCTAGGAGGGCCACTAGATGCTCCAAGAGGCCGTGTCTGTAAATTCAGAAGCCCTGAGGATGTTCTGTGCGTCCTCTCACAGGGAAACCCATTTTCCATAGATTGTACCGCATGCCCCCTCCTCTTTAAAATTAGGGCAAAAGGATACAAATAAAAACAAAAGCCTCAATTAAAAAACAATTTATTATAGTATAGTTGACTTACAATACTGTGTTAGTTTCAGATGTACAGCAAAGTGATTCAGTTATACATATATATATTTCAGATTCTTTTCCATTATAGGTTATCACAAGATATTGAATATAGTTCCCTGTGCTATCCAGTAAATCCTTTTTGTTTATTTTTTATGTAGTAGTGTGCATCTGTTAGTCTCATACTCCTAATTTATCCCTCCCCCCTTCCCCTTTGGCAACCATAAGTTTGTTTTCTATGTGTGTGTCTGTTTCTGTTTTGTAAATAAATTAATTTGTACTATTTTTTAGATTCAACATATAAGTGATATCATATATTTATCCTTCTCTGTCTGACTTACTTCACTGAGTATGATAATCTCTATAAAAGCCTCAATTTATGTTTAACATCTTAACAAAATGCAGTTTTCAGCAACACAAAGTAGAACCCAACAATGGGAGCTTGAACTGAAGATGCCAGAGGTAAGAATAATTCATCTGAGAACAGCATACAATCAAATAAAAAGTTTCAGGCGCTAACTAGCTCTCACCATCTCCCTGGACAGATGGACTGGTTCACACCTGAACTACCCACCTTCACATCACCAAGGCAGCAGCATTCCTTGGCCTTTATCCGCTGGGCCATCTCCTTGGGTTTCGAACTGTGTGAAAGGTAAATATCCTTAACAATGAAGGCATATTATAACCATCTGGTTGTGGGATGCTGGTTTTTTTGTTTTGTTTTTCTTTTTGTTTTTTCTTCTTCTTTGTTTTTTAAGATGCTAACCTTTTAAAAAATGTTTATTTTATTGAAGTATGGGGGGGGTTTGGCTGACATTCTTTTTAGAATTTTTCTTTTTTTAAATTTTATATTGGACTATAGTTGAGTTACACTGTTGTGTTAGTTTCTGGTATACAGCAAAGTGATCCGGTTATACATATGTAATAGTTTGCATCTGCTAATCCCAAACTCCCAATCGGATGCTGTTTTCTTTCCCATAAAAAGCAAATGTTCCCTGAGCAGTTGCTGACTTCATGGTACCTGCTTAGGATTCGGACCTTCTAGGACTCTGCTCCTAACCCTAATCCTACACCCTAGTCCTGAGCCCCACAGCAACGCCGATCACCCCTGCAAAGAGCCGTTTTTGTCAGTTTTTAATTTTAGGATTCCACCTAAGCTCTTTCAGCTGGGCACTGACCAGTCCAAAGAGGAAAGTCAGGCAGGCAGGGGAGCAGACAGAGCAAGGAGGAAATAAACGTTCTCAACTGTAAGCAGGTTTTCTTCTTTCAGGGAAGATATTCTTCTCGCTGAGGGCTTCCTGGGGAGACAGTTTAACAAAAGGGAATCAATCTCCAGGCCCATTCTCTGTATTCGAAGGTTTCTGGGGGTTGGAATCAGCCCTTCCATGGAGTCCCCAACACACATCATAAATTTGTATAACAATAAAAAGTTGTCCATGGTCTCATTTCAAAGAAAAAATATCAGGAAGACTAGGCTGAAACCCCCTTCATTCCTCAAATCATTACAATTCTACAGGCTCCCACCCAACTGTGCTCTGTCAGCTCACCAAGGGCTAGTCAGTTCCAAATGGCTATTTTCAGTCTTTGCCTATTCAACCTCTCCAACCCGCTGACCACACCTATTTCTAAAAACTGTCTCCTCTCCTGGACATACAACTGTTCTCTCTGGGATGCCCTCCAAGGCAGAGATGACTTTTCCTCATTATTTTCTCCCCTTCTATCTTTGGCAGTACGATGGGGTGCCCACCCCAGGGGAATTTTGGCAGGGCACACGGCGACCCTGAGTGAGGCTGCAATTCCGGATGACTATGCAGGGAGGAGAGGCCGTGAGACTACGTGCAGGTCAGTGGGATGTAAATGGCAATGATCTGCACAACTTCTGGATTACGTCATCTAAAAAGGAGCCGTTGGTCCTCTCCTTCCCCCTGCCTCTTCCTACAGGGGAAGATGTAGGCACGGGGGCGCCAGCTTCAACCGTGTCAATGAAGGGAACTCCCTCGGAGACAGTAGGGCAGAGAAACCTGAGTCACGTAAAATCTGCATTCAATGCGCAAGTGTGAAAACGTGTTCTTTGGTGAAACTAAGGGAAGGTCTAAAATCAGACACCCTTCCGCCCTTCCCCGGGCTGGGCTCACTGCTGAAGCTCCCGTTTTCGCAATCCAGAGGTCTTTTCCAAATCCCCTGCCGCTTTATCTGAGCCTTCGGGGAGCTGAATCCTCAGGGTTTTCAACACACACAAGCTCCCCTCCCGAGCCAACACAGACAGGGCGGAATCCCCCGTGGAGGAAATTTGCAAGATGGTCAGCCGCCGGCTCCGCGGAGCCTCGCCCCGCCCGGCGATCTGCCCAGCCGACCTGCCCGATTTGGGGGCGTCAGGACCGGGGAATCCGGGGAACGCGCGGCATTGGCTCCCCGCTCCCGAGGCCGACGCCCCCGGGGCTGCAGGGCCGGGTCATTGTCAGGAGGCAGCCGCCGTCCCGGGGGCCCGCACCGACACTCCCGCCCCGAATTCGATTTGGGACCCGAGAAGGCATGAAAAACGACGGCCTTAGCCCTTTAGGGATGCATTTTTTTATCCGCCCGAGGAACGACAGAGTGGAAGGTTTCTGACCTTAAGACAAAAGCGCTCGTTCTACCGGGAGGAGCGGGAGGGCGCGAAACGGGTAAGCTCACCCAGTCTCCCAAAGGGCAGCCGGTTCCTTTCTCCCAGCATCAGGTTGAACCTGGGGTTGTCCCGCCGCAGCCTCTTCCAGTGGCCGGTGGCGAGCAGCAGCCGGGAGACCTCGGCGTAGACGCTGCTGTTCTCGTCGCGCACCACGAAGGTGTACATGGCGAAGGGCCGCGCGACCGGGCCGCCCCGGCAGCCGCCGCAGGAACCAGCCGGCCAGGCGGCGGCTCAGCGTAGGAACCGCCCGGGCGCCAGCCGGGATCTGGCCCCGCCGACCCCGCCCGCACGCTCCGGCCGCGCCGCCGCGCCCGGTCCCCGCGCAGCTAGGGTTCCCCTGGCGGCCCGCGCCCGGGTGCCCGCGCGTCGGCCCGAGCGGCAAGCGCAGCCCGGACGCCGCGCCCACCGCCGGCGCAGCCCCGCCTCCGGCCCGTGATTCCGCGCGGCCAGCCCGGCGGCGGGCGGGGGGGGAGTCTGTGCGCCCGGGGCGCGCCCCGCACCCTCCCTGAGCCGGCTGCCGGCGGCGGAGGATGCGGGGGCTGGAGGAGGGGCGCGCGGCTTAAGCTGCAGCCTCGGGAGCCGGTCCCCAGAGGGACCGGAGGGTGGGGCAGTCCTCCCGTGCCCAGGGTCACTGCTGGGGGCGGAGGGGGGCGGCGGTGCCAGCGGAAGATCCCTTTCTAGGGGGCTTGCTCCGGTAGCTTCCCACCCACTATTTCAAAGGGACGTTTTATGGATAAAACCAAAAAGTTCTGCGGCCCCATCCTGCGTCCAAGATGCGCTTCTTTGGCTTTCCTGCTTAAAGACGGCGGAGAACCAGAAGCGTTCCGGTGGCTGTTGGTTTCCCTTTGGGTCGAATGCTCCTTTCACCTGCTGAGACCTCCTGCGTGGCACACAGCCAGGGGGTGACTTCAGATTCCGCCGGGCGCTTGCACACAAGCTCTGGGGAGCCCTGGACTCCGCCCTGCGGTTTACCGGCGTTGGGTCACTCGCTTTCTCTTCTCCGGAACGATTTCCCCTTTCGAGTGTGTGCGTGGCGGGGTTCTTGAAAGCCCCTTCGGCCCTGATCTCACTCTGACTTCCTTTTAGGAAACGATTTTTGGTCCATTTGAGGGACAGAGAAAGGACTCTATCAGATTTCCCGTAAACTTCCTACACTTCCGCATGAGATAGCCGCATCAGCCACACGCCTCATATCTTTTACTCTTTAGAGAAAGAGCATCCTGGGACGTCTCCCCGTCCTGCTCTCCCTGTGCTCACGGTGTCTAATTAGCATATCGTAAAGGCGCTCTCCTCTCTCCCATTTTGCCCACGTTCCCAGCGGCGAGTACTCGCTTATTCTACGCCCAAGCCTCCAGCTCGGCAACCGCTGGAGGGAAGCTCGCTCAGAGGAGGAATGCGGCAGACTCAGGAGTGCCGGGTTGGTTACATTTCCTCACCCCCCCCCAACCCCGCCCCCAGCACTCAGACATCCAGGAGGAATAAGAGTTGGTAGAGGGTTTCCCTGGTGGCGCAGTGGTTGAGAGTCCTCCTGCCGATGCAGGGGACACGGGTTCGTGCCCCGATCCGGGAAGATCCCACATGCCGCGGAGCGGCTGGGCCCGTGAGCCATGGCCACTGAGCCTGTGCTCCGCCACGGGAGAGGCCACAACGGTGAGAGGCCCGCATACCGCAAAAAAAAAAAAAAAAAAAAAAAAGTTGGTAGATAGTTCTCCAGCTTCCTCACCCCTCCAGTGAACGAACCGGCAGGGAGGCATATATCCTACACCCTACTTCGAGGTCATCTGCAGAAGCGTTCCCGTTGTCCACAGCTTGTAACCCGCTCATTCACGCACCTTCTCTTGTTGGAGTCCTTCCTTTTCCTGGTTTACTATACCACGTCTCTTGGGATCACTTCCCAAATAGACTACTTGCTCTCAAATCCCTGTACCAGGGCCCCCTTTTTGGGGAACTCAGGCCCAGACATTGTAGCTGCTTCTCTTCACAGCCAGTCATCCCGGAAGTGACACCCACTTTCATCGTGCCCCCCACCCCCGTCCTCTTCACTCACTCAATCCTCCTGCATCACCCACTCACCCCGGCAAGCTGGCTTCTCTCTCTGCCACTCCGCAGCCACGGATGTCATTAGGAACATCAGCGACCTCTGAATTTCCAAATCCAGTAGTACTTCTCTCCTTTTTCTCACCTACACTTTGCAGTGAACATCTTTTTTGTTTGTTTTAGTTCTTGTACAGCACCCCTTTTCTTAAGAATAGAATCCATCTTTCCCCTTGGAGTCCATTTTATGTGATTCTGTTGGGATTGACACTGACCATTCTGGACACAGGAAAATGAATATCTTGGCCCAACAGGACTACTCCACCCCGTTTGCCATTGTGATTGGAGAAACATAGGAGAGTGATCCAAATTTGGCGAATCTGATTCTCTCCGGGATTTTTCTACCTGAGCTATGGAGAAAGACTCTCTTTTTTCCCCCAACTGGAGTTGCTTAGCTGGAAGATTGTGTGGGACAGCGTGCAGCTCTCTTGCTATCTTACAGAGGGAACACCCTGTCTGAGAATTCAGCTTCCCATCCTCCTTTGCATTAGGCCTGGCCATGTGGATATATAAATATCTTCATTTACTACATGTAAATGAAGTACTGTGCATTTCTTCCTAGTCTGGACCTTAGAATTTGCACTTGCCTTCTCCTTCTTCTCTTGGAGGCAGGATACACAGTCAATAACAATAGTGGGACAAAACGTTGTAAGACATTTACCAAAACTCGTTATATGCTGCGTTATAAGGTAAGCCTCGACAAATTTCAAAGGACTGATATAATTTTGAGCGCTTTCTCTGACTGCAGTGGAATCAAGCTGCTTGGACATCAAGTAAAACCCTTCAGTAGCCCATGAGTCAACGAAGAAATCGCAACAGTATGAAAAAAAATTTTTTAACTGAATGGTAATAAAGATGTGGTGTATCAAAACTGGTAGAACGCAGACTGAAGCTGTGCTTAAATGGAAATTTACATTCTACAGAACATATGTTAGAAAAAGAAGAAAGACTGAAAATCAATTATCTAAGCTTTCATCTCTATTGTCATCTGTTTCATCTATGAAAAGAATATCAAATCAAATCCAAAGTAAGTGGAAGGGAAGAAACCAAGGAAATAGAAAACGGAACAGTTTTTGAGAATTGACAAGGCAATTCTAAAATTTACACGGTAATGCAAAGGACCAAGAATAGCAAAGACAATCTTGACCAAGAAATTTGGAGGACTTAACACTACCAGATATCAAGAACTGTAAAATTATAATATTTAAGTACAAAGCTATAGTAATTACGAAACTATGATTTTGGTACAAGGAGAAACAAATAGACCAATGGAAAGAACCTATGCATATATAGTCACTTTGTTTATAACAAAGGCAACATTGCACATCAATAGGAGAAAGGATGGACTTTGCAATAAATGGAGCTGGGCCAATGGATATGCACTTGGAAAACAAAATTAATCTTGACCTCTACCACACACAAAAATCAGTTGCAAAAAGAAAAATACTAGTTGCAGATTCATTGTGATATAATGCATCTAAATGTGAAAAGTGAAGCAATAAACCTGCTTGAGGAAAAGAGAAAGAAGAAAAATGTTTATGATCTTCCGCTAGATAAAGATTTCTCAAAGCAGACACAAAAATCTCTATGAATAAAGGAAAAAACTGATAAACTGGCAACCTTAAAATTATGAACTTTTATTCATCAAAAGACATCATCAAGAGAATAAAAAGGAAAACAAGAGAGTAGAATATGTCTGATGTGTGTGTGCGTGTGTGTACATATGTATCTGACAAAGGCCTCATAGCTGAGATATACAAGGAATTACAAATCAATAATTTAAAAAACTGAGGGGAATTCCCTGGCAGTCCAGTGGTTAGGACTTCACGTTTTTCACTGCCAAGGGTGCAGGTTCAGTCCCTGGTTGGGGAACTAAGATCCCACAAGCCACGCACATGGCACGGCCAAACAAACAAACAAGAAACTGGGAAGCCAATTAACAAAAGAATTGTTCTGGATAGTCTAAGGGACAACCCAAGAGGTAAGCCCTCAGAAAAGAGAAAAATTGAAGAAAAGGCACCCTGAGAAACTAAAAAAGGAATATATTTGGCTAAAAAGCAGGCCCACATACACCTAATAGTTGTAGGGCAAGAGTACAAAGGGAAACCATATGTCTAAATACTTTGAAGTTATAAACAAGCCGGTAAGCTGCTAAACAATATGCCTATCTTCCTACCTTACAAATATACATTTACGAGAATGACCTGGAAGGTCAGGATTTTAATACTTTTCAGACTCACAGGAGTTCCATGCCAGACCCTGGTAATACTGGAAGGGATGACCCTGGCCCCTGTCCATGGCCCGCCCCCTTGACTCCGTCCTACACTGTGAGGGGTTGGTTGTGCATCACGCGCGGGGACTCCGTAGCCGGGAAATTCAAGCTCCGTCCACTCACCCAACACCTCCCACAAACAGCTGCCTTTTGGCCACCACTCAGGCCTAGAGGCGCACACACCAGCCATGCCATTGACCCTTCAGAGAATGGACCCAGGGAAGAAGCCTGTATAGGCCCAGGCCATGAGCTGGGCTATTTGGACAGTGAAGCATCAGGTTCTCAGGTACCCAGAATAGTCTAGAAAGGGGGAAGGTTATAGTCTTGGGGTGCCCATATCCCCTTGACCTCACAAATGTCTCACTCATAGGGAGGGACGTGGCTAGCATAGGGCCAGACTTGGAGCCTCTAAAGAAGGACTTTTCTTACATAGACCTTAGGTTGACGCTCCTAAGATACAAGCTGCAAAATCCTCAACTACCCTTTCCCCTCTGTCTGCTCTTTGTGTCTCCTACTTGGACACCAAACAACTCAAAACTGTCTGTCTCTGACACCACCGCAATCATTCCACGCTTCGGTTACTACGCCTGCCTCTGGCTGCTCTTCTTGCTTTCGCCCCTCTACCTCCCCTCTTCCCTGAACATCATTATCAGGTTAATCTTTCAAAAACACAGCGTTCATCACGTCTATCCACCCATCAAAAACTGCAGTAGGGCTTCCCTGGTGGCGCAGTGGTTGAGAGTCTGCCTGCTGATGCAGGGGACGCGGGTTCGTGTCCCGGTCCGGGAAGATCCCACATGCCGCAGAGCGGCTGGGCCCGTGAGCCATGGCCGCTGAGCCTGCGCATCCGGAGCCTGTGCTCCGCAATGGGAGAGGCCACAACAGTTAGAGGCCCGCATACCGCAAAAAAAAAAAAAAAAACAAAAAAACTGCAGTGGCTCATTGAAGCCAGCATCCTCAGTTTCAAATTCATAGCCTTTCATTAAGTCTTCCCATTGGATCTTCCCTGCCGTGTTACCCACACTCCTTCATCCAAAGTGTTTGAAGTGCCCTGATCATCATCAAGGTCAAATGAAAGTCTGTTTCATTGTTGAGTGTGTATTAACCCTCCCTAAACGGATGGACCATATACCACATGGATCATAAAGTCCCTATTAATCAAAACATTTAATGAGCCAGAGTTTTGTATCTCACAATCGTGCTGAGTAAAATAAGACTTACTATTTCTTTAGCCTGAGGTCTCGGTAGCTCTTAAGCACTTTGCAGGTAGAACTGCCGTACCCTTCAGTGGAGCCCTTGACCCCCTCCTTTAGGAAGGCCCGTCACACTCTTCTGCCCCCAGAGAACCAGAATCGCGGTTCTCAAGATGCTATGCACGTGATGTTACACTCACTGGATAATTCTTTTTTTTTTTTTGGACACACCACATGACTTTCGGGATCTTACTTCCCCGACCAGGGATGGAACCCAGGCCAGGGCAGTGAAAGTGCCGAGTGCTAACCTCTGGACCGCCAGGGAACTTCCCTTAATATTCTTTGAAGAAAGAAAGAAAAAGAAAAAATCTAATTGTGAACACGTGATGGGAGATTTTTTTTCCTCCCAATTAGGATGTTAAACAATAAAATGAAATGCTTTCATGTACCGGAAGAGTTTACTTGCAAAAGCTCCTTCTGCCTTTCTTTGACAGATTGATTGCAGCAAACTCTTCCTGCATAGCATGCTGTACAAACATGGACCACATAGGTCTTTTTTTTTTTTTTTTTCTTTTTTTGCGGTACTCAGGCCTCTCACTATTGTGGCCTCTCTCGTTGTGGAGCACAGGCTCCAGACACGCAGGCTCAGCGGCCATGGCTCACAGGCCCAGCCGCTCCGTGGCATGGCATGTGGGATCTTCCCGGGCTGGGGCACGAACCTGTGTCCCCTGCATCGGCAGGAGGACTCTCAACCACTGTGCCACCAGGGAAGCCCTCACATAGATCTTTTTTATGTAAGGTTTCTCCCCAGTCTCTCCCTGTCCGCTTCGTCCATCCCAGGGCTGCCCACGCTTCCACAAAAGTAGATGTGGCCTGAGTCGGAAACACCAGTTTTTCCCTCCGGTGTTTCCTTCTCCTGCATGTCTCATACTACTCCTCACTCACACCAAACACTTCACTTCCGACATTTGTGGTCACCAAGTATGTGGAGGTTTTCCACACCCCAAGCGATTCTCTGTGACCACCAACAGGTCCACCCAGTCCTGACACTACCCCATGGTAGCGTCAGATCCCACAGGTTAAGCGCTCAGGTCCACAAGACTGCCCCCACCACCACAGCACACACTTCCAGCGCCAGCCTCAAGCCCAGGTTGTCATCTGTGCTTCTGACCAGTGGGCTGTAGGTCAGAGGATCCAATGAACTTCTTCCTTGGGCTTGATTCATTTGCTAGGGCGGCTCACAGAACTCAGAGAGACACATTTATCAGTTTACTAAAGGGTATAATAAAGGGCAGAGATGAACAGTCAGATGAGGAGATATACAGAATGAGGTCTGGGAGGGTCCCGAGTGCAGGCACCTCTGTCCCCGTGGAGTTGAGATGAGTCACCCTCCTAGTATGTGGATGTGTTCACCCACCTGGAAGCCCTCTGAACCTTGTACTATTGGCATTTTATGGGGGCTTCCTCACGTGGGCATGCTGAATTATTAACTCAATTTCCAGCCCCTGTCTCCTCTCTGAAGGATGGAGGGTGGCACTGAAACTTCCAAGCTCCTAATAATCATGATTTGGTCTTCCTGACAACCAGCCCCTATCCAGGAGCCATGGAGAAGCTCACCCAGAGTCACCTCAGTAGAACTCAAGATGATCCCAGGGCTCTTATCACTTAGGAAATTACAAGTGTTTTAGGAACTCTGTGCCAGGAGCCAGGAGCAGAGACCAATATATATTTGACCTTTTTTACTTTTTCCCCCCAAGCACCAAAATGTTTAACAAAAAGACTGCATAAATTATCTGTTTTATTTTTCTGTGTTAAGTTCTTTCGTGCCTTTGATATTACAAAGTGAACATCTGCTTCAAAAATTTCTGTACTGTATGATGTCCGAAATATCCATAATAATAATTATTATACACATTCATGTGTACACATACAAACATATGCATCTAAAAAACAATTGTAAAAGGGAAGCACAGTCAGAACCTATAGTTAAAAGTATAAAAAAAGTACTCGAACCATACCTGAAATATGCGTCCGTTGTTGAATCCGCTTCTAATCCCGCCCCAACTGCGAAGGGATTGCCCAGTCTATAGACAAGCATAGAGACCAATAAATTCGTGGAAGAGCTGCCTAAATGGGGCATTCTTTAGATAATGTGATTTTAAAGAGTTTCAATAAATATCAGTGATAAATGAGAGATTTGGGTTGCTATATTTGACCTTTGAATAACATGGGTTTTACCTGCCCAGGTCCACTTATACATGGATTTTTTTTTCCCGATAAATACAGCATGATACCATCCATGGTTCGTTGAATCCATGGATTGGAACCGTGAATAGGGAGGGGCGACTGTAAAGTCATGCTTGGATTTTTGAGGGCGTAGGAGCCAGTGGCCTTAACTGCCACTTTGTTCAAGGGTCAACTGTATGAATTTTCTATTACCTCACAGGGGCCTTTGTAACAACAGCTTGAACCTTGCGGCAGAGAAAGGCCCTTGAAGGGTGGTTCTATATGCAGTTCCTGGTATATACCTCTTGCAGTCAAGTTCCTTAGAGTTTCAGGGATGAGACATGCCCAGGTCATCCGTGGTATGTGGAACGTGGGTACCCATGAATACGGCACCAGGAGGAAGGATGGGGGAGCTCCTCGCCCCTCCATAGACATCCCACATCCCGCTCTCCCAAAGGTCTCACATGAGCCAGGAAGGGGCTCAGTCCCTCTGGAGACAGTATCCTCAGCTCACACAGCTGGTCCCTTCCCTTGTTCTCCTACCACTTCAAATGCCCTAAGAAGCGCTGGAGAACATTCCAGGCTACTTAAACTCCAGCCGTAGAGAGGGACTTGGAGTTCCAGAACGAGGGCCTGAGCTTCAGGCTGGGTGTCATTTAGAAATCATGAGGCCTGAGGTTTTTATTAGGATGACAGAGCTTGGAGTCACTTTCTTCAGAAGGTGACTGTGTCTGGGATTGTGACTTTGCTCAGGCTGTGTGACAGAGAGAAGACAAATCAGGCTCTGGGGCCACCAGGCCTAGGCTAACATCCCACCTCAGCCACTGACTCTCTGTGTGACTTGCGACAAGTTACTCAACCTCTCTGGGCCTCAAATTGTATCATTCATTCATTCATTCATACATTTATTTGGCTGCTCCGGGTCTTAGTTGCTGCATGCGGAATCTTTTTAGTTGCCGCATGCGAGATCTAGTTCCCTGACCAGGGATCGAACCCAGGCCCCCTGCACTGGGAGCGTGGAGTCTTAGCCACTGGACCGCCAGGGAAGTCCCTCAAATTGTATCTTTGAAAAATGGAATAATAATGTGACATTGGTGAGGACTAAGTGACATGTGAAACGCCTAAGGCATGCCTGGCATATAATCAACTCTTCATAACTGAGAAGTTACCAAGTTCAGATGTTGCGTGTACGTGTAATATAACATTTCCGTCAGAAGGAAAACAGTCTGTAGGGCGAGGATATCCTTGCTGGTGAGCATGAAACCTCCATTTCCAAGTCTTCAAGTTGAGCAGTCTCCAGACACAGAGTTAAGATGGTGATATTCAACTTCACACATCTTTTAACACTCTCCAGCCCAGATGCTCAGCCCGCACCCTACACCAGCCAGGGCCCCCCTGCATGTCCTGGTGCTGCCTTTTTAAGGCAGTGAGGTGAGCTCTGGACAGGACAGCTCCCTCCCCATCAGATTCCTGCCAGACTCCGAGAATGGGCTGGGTATGCAGCCCATGAACACAGACGAAGAAGAGACCTACGTCCAACCGTGGAAAGGATACAGAGCCATGGAAATGGGACCAGTAGAGGCCAGGATGTACCCACGATTATGACTATGGGACAGAAGGACTGGAGGAAGCTACGAAGTGTGTCAATGGTTGGTAATACCGGGACTGGGTTTTCTGCATTGCATTTTATGTCAAGGGGTGTCTGCTGATTAATAGCTTCAACATTGACTGAACCAACCTGCTCCGCCAGTGTCGCACTCTGCTGTTCTCACCCAGCTCATTCGTGCAGCCGAAGGACACCAAAATCGACGGACTAGGTTGTGAAGTCCTCGGAGGAAGGCACCTTGACTTTCTCATCTTTATGTCCATCCAAATATTTCTCAAAACTAGGACAAAAGTATTTTCCATTTGAATGAACTTATTAATGCTAAGATTACGATGACTGATGTGTTGGTATTTCTAGCAGCATGGGTGTGTGGTTGAAACAGAGACTCTGGAACACAGGAAATGCCTTCTTCTCAAGGCATGAACTGCTCATTCGATATTTAACAAATCCTTGTTCTAGACATCGCTTGAGGCATGGAGGACACAAGACAAAGTCCCTGCCCTCGCAGAGCTTCTGTTCCTGGGGAAGCTTGGATTTTACTGGATTCAGAGAGAGGAATTTTAACTGGAGGAGCACAAATTCCCACAGTCTCCGCAGCTGCAATTCTGGGTTGGGGTGACAGACGTAAGGGACAACAATACCTTCAGAGATCGTCCTTTGCATGATTTCAATCCTTTTTATTTATTGAGACTTTTATACTTTTATGGCATAGCATGTCGTTTTTCCTGTAAATGTTCCATGTGTTCTTGAAAAGAATGTGTATTCTCCAGTCATTGGGTGGTGTATTCTATATATACTAGTTAGGGTGCATTTGTTGATAGTACTGTTCATGTTTTGCTCATTTTATGACTAGTTGTTCTATTAAATATTTAAAATGGGGTCTTGAAATCTACAACTGTATATGTTGAGTTGTATATTTCTCCTTTTAAATCTGTCAGTTTTAGCTTCATGTATTTTTTCACTGACCAGGGATTGAACCCGGGTCCCAGCAGTGGAAGCACCTAGTGCTGACCACTGGGCCACCAGGGAATTCTCTAGCTTCATGTATCTTGGAGTTCTAGTGTAAGTGCATTTACATTTTAAGTGTTACATCTTTCTGACAGATGGACCCTTTTTATCATTATGAAATGTCCCATTTTGTCTCTGATGATATCTAAACTGGGGAGCTTAAAACAACAGAAATTGATTCTGTCACAGTTCTGGAGGCTAGAACTCTGAAATCAAGGTGTTGTCAGGGTCATGTTTTCTTTCAAGGCTCTAGGATTCTCAAGGGAAGGATGTTTCCCTGCCTGTTCCTGGTATTTGCTAATTGCCAGTAATATTTGATGTTCCTTGGCCTGTAGATGCATCACTCAGATCTCTGTCTCCATCATCACATGGCGTTCTCTCTGTGTGTTTGTGTCCAAATTTCTATTTTCTTATCAGTACATCAATCATTGGATTAGAGCTCACCTTAATTCAGTATGACCTTGTCTTATCTTGATTACATCTTCAAAGACTCTATTTCCAAATAAGGTCATATTCACAGATTCTGAGTAGACATGAAATTTGGGGGGAATGCTGTTCAACTCCATACAGCACTCTAGCTCTCTTTGGGTTACTATTTGCAAAGAGTATCTTTTCCCAAAATTTAACTTTGCATTTATTTGTGTTTTTGAATCAGCGTTGTGTCTCTTGTAGACAGGATTGGACTTTGCTTTTTTATGCAGTCTTTCAATTTCTGCCTTTTGATTAGGGTGTTTAGATAATTCAGATTTAATATAATTATTGATATTGTTTGTTATATATTTGTCAGTTTTCTATTTGTTTTTTATTTTCTCCTTTTTTTTTAAATAGGATTTACTCGGTTTTTTTCTTAATTAATTTATTTATTTAGGGCTGTGTTGGGTCTTCATTTCTGTGCGAGGGCTTTCTCTAGTTGTGGCAAGCGGGGGCCCCTCTTCATCGCAGTGTGCGGGCCTCTCACTGTCGTGGCCTCTCTTGTTGTGGAGCACAGGCTCCAGATGCGCAGGCTCAGTAGTTGTGGCTCACGGGCCTAGTTGCTCCGCGGCATGTGGGATCCTCCCAGACCAGGGCTTGGCCCTCCCCAGCTCTCCTGCCTCTGGGAAATCACTTTCACTGACAAGGACCCTGAGTGTGGGCATCATCCACTGCTCCAAATGGAGTGAGCCCCCTTTGATGGCAACAGCAAAGTTGCTGGTTCTCACGGTCCTTCCTCCCTGACAGTACTCCACATTGAAGGGATAGGCAGGATCAGACACAGACTAGAACGCCACAGATTTCCACCAAGTCCAGCATTTGCTAAAGCATAAACACTTCTCAGATTGTTGAATGCCTATGGTCAGTTTCCAGAGCACTGAAATGATTGTTTGGGGGCAATTTTGTCCATCTTTATAGTTGTTTTTAGGGAAGAGCGTTTGACAATCTCCTCACTCAACCATAGTCAGAAGTCCTGCCTGAAATCATTATCCTTCCCAACACTTTTGTATTTAATTCTTTGAATCAGATTCCCTCTGGTTTAAGTACCTAAAGTGCTTTCTGTTTTCCTGATCAGGCACGACTCAAACGTCATATAGTCTTTAGGAACTTATTGTAAATCTAGGAATGAGTGATAATTTGAATAGGAAATAATTCTCAAAGGTTTGGCACCATTCACCTGCCCCAGCCTTTGGTTTCCTCACTTGTAAAGAGAAGTTCATAATACTTACCTAATTAAGTTGTTCTAGGAAGTAAGTGAGATGACGTATAGGAAACACCCGGGACACAGTACAAACCTTAAATACATGTTTAATTCTATTTTCCCTCCAGTTTAAGACCCCATTTCTTTTATTGTTCCCGCAAACAGCAGCCTGAATATTCACTCACAAACCAGATTCTTGTGAAAATCTACACGTGAGGAAACTAGAAAGAAGCCAAGTTAATTAAACTGCTTAGTGATTCATCGTCTGGCTTTCAGATGCCTAATTTCCTTTCAGTTGCCCACAACAAAACTTTTTGAAGACCGATAGTCGAGTCTTATTTTTATGACTGAATTGATTAAAACGTTTAGATTCTTTCTCAGACTGTAATCTGGTTCCTATTCCTGTGAATAAGCAGGACATTCAATCCCGCAGGCGCAGCAGACTTTGAATAGCTCCATGCATAAATTATGATGTTTGCTTGTTAGCAATACTGTCTGTGACGTAAGTAGCAGAGTCAGCTAACAGATGGTGGGAGATGCCACAGTTTTGAACAGTAGTATGGATGTAAATAGATTACTGTTGCTGGTTTTAAAAAACTGGATATTTTACATTTAGAGTGAATCCAGTATTCTGCTCTTTGGCTTGGAAAGTGGAGAGCATCTTCCCATCAAGGTAAGCAAAAATGTCCATGTTTTCCCCCTTGCTGGTTCTCTATGGGTGGCTATGCTCTCAAGATTGTCAATCAAGATGGATCATAGGGTTTTTACAACTCATGCTCTTGGCATAAGATGATGCTGGCTGATCTCTAGGCATACTCAGAAGCAGGAATAACCATGTTTTCCTTTTTCTTATGTGTTAAACTCTTTCTTATCTGGAATAACTTATTTTATGGTTTTTGTTTTTCTGTTTGTTTGGTGGTGGTTGTTGTTGTTTTGGCTGCATTGGGTCTTCGTTGCTGCACATGGGCTCTTCTCTAGTTGCAGCGAGCGGGAGCTACTCTTTGCTGCGGTCCTTGGGCTTCTCATTGCGGTGGCTTCTCTTGTTGCGCAGCACGGGCTCTAGGCACACGAACTTCAGTAGTTGCAGCATGCAGGCTCAGTAGTTGCAGCACGCGGGCCCTAGAGCGCGAGGGCTTCAGTAGTTGCAGCGTGTGGGCTCAGTAGTTGTGGCACTCAGGCTTAGCTGCTCTGTGGCATGTGTGGGCTCAGTAGTTGTGGCACTCAGGCTTAGCTGCTCTGTGGCATGTGGGGTCTTCCTGGACCAGGGCTCAAACCCGTGCTCCCTGCATTGTCAGGTGGATTCTTAACCACAGCGCCACCAGGGAAGTCCCAGGAATAACTTATTTTATAATACGTTTTGGTGTGTTAAAATCTTTCATGAACAGAGTTCACACTAGAAACATTATGTGGGTATCCATTTAAAAATGAGAAAGAAGGTTTTTATAAAATAAAAAAAAATACTAAATAAAAACAACCTTTTTAAAAATTTTTAAGTTTTTTGATAACTGAGACAGTGGGCCAGGATTCTGTAGCTCCTCCCTGCTACTCTATAAGCACTACAGGTGGTGTTGACCACCTGTAGCTATGCAGAGGGAGGGGCCTCATTCCTCTGGGAGGTTCCCAGGTATGTCAGCGGAGTCTGCCAAACGTGACCAAATGGTTTAAGCAACACAAAAATAGTGTGTGTTGGAAGACAACTGTTTACCTGAATCCAAGGGCGTAAGCAATGTCTTCAGGACTTGGTCTTACTTGCTCCATCCCTTGGCTACCCTTGCTGTCTCCCTCCAAGAGTAGACACCACCCGCCACACCATCGGGGGGCAAAATGGCTGCCAGCAGCTCCAGGCGCATAGTCTGGCTCTCAACGGGTTTGGGGGGTCAGCTTTAATTGGACAGGCTGAGATCATTTGCCCTCCCTGAATCAATACATGTAGCCAGGGGAAGAGACTTAGCCCGGCTTCCCCAGAAGCAGAGACTGAGATAGTGGTTTGGGGGCACAGGATGTACTGAAGGAGTGCCCTTCAGGAAAAGCCTGAAGGGAGGACAGGGGAGGGGAAGGAGAAAGGACCTGGTCTCAGGGCCAAGTCTAACCTGGTCTGACCCACAGGATATGACCATGGAGCACAAACTGCATCCTAGATCTGCCTCCCCTAAAGGCAAGGGGGCCTGACCATTTACACTCCATGTCATTCAGCCATTGGCTACAGTCCGCTCTGTCCAGGGGGAAGGAATTACTCCCCAGGGAAAGCAGCTCTGTCAGGTCAGAGCAGTTCCCGGGAGAGGGGAATTGGCAGCTCCTACTCACAGCACCAGCTGCACTGCTGGTGACAGTGTCCGAGTGGGCACCACTACCTTAACTTTAGAGGGACTCTTCCCGTATCCCTCCACACCCCACCCCTGTGGGAGCATGCCTGCTTGGCTGACACAGATTTCTCATAAAACTTGTGGGTTTTCTTTTTGTGTGTGTGAGTCTCCTTGGGATTAACTCCGTTAGATGAAACACACTACAAATCTTTGAGATAAACCCTTCACTACCTTGAGCTCCTGCATGGAGGCTGAGAAACACTGCTCTTAATCTCCCCTTATTGTTTGATTGAGAGGATCTGAGAGGAACACCCAAATCTCTTTAAAGGGACCTTTGTATGACTGAACAAAACTCCTTTGATTTTCTTGAGGTATTACAGAAGGTTGTACTTACACAGATATAGATAACCAACATGGGGGTGGTGGTAAGTAACCGTCTCCACCACACAATGGTTTTAAAGGCAATTCCCTCTTAATCTTTGCCTTAGCTTCTTGGTTATTCTCAAGCACTTATTTTTCCCTATGAACTTTTCTGTCATTATTGTTGTCCCATATGACTATTTTTAGCTAGCTCTAAACTCATTGTGATAGAATGGCAGTAATGTCCATACATATTAATGTTGGGAGGATTCTTATTTCTATGATACTAAGTCTTCCTATCCAGACGTGTTATATCTCTCAATTGATTCAGTTTTTATGTCCTCTAGAAGATTTTATTTAAGTTAAATCATGCCTTTCGTGTTAAATTTACTTCACGTTGGATATTGTTACTACTACAATGAGATGTTCTTCCATTTCCAATTTTTGTTATTACAGAAAACATATGCAACCATTTAAACCAAATTTTCTTTTTAAAGATTTTCTTTCCTAAAATATCATGGATGATTTTGCCTATTTTAAAATTTAATTTTAACTTAATTTGATTTTTTTGGTTTAATTGCATTAAATAGAACTTTGGGAAATGTTGAATCATAGTGATAGATGCATAAGTAGTTTGAAACTGATTTTGATGAAACTGGCTCTGCATTTTACTCTTTAGTCTAAAGCTTTCTCTTGGTAAATAATCTTTATCATGTTTAAGTATTTTACTTGGAAATCTTTTTAAAGATTAGGAATAGCCTTTTTACTATTTATTGATTTAATGTTATCATATTTAATTCATTGATTAAATATATTGTGATCATTTATTTTTAAAAGATTAGACTTCTTAATTTTCTTAAACAGTTTTGGAATTACAGAAAAATTAAGAAAGTAGTATGAGCTCCGTGAACCCAATTTCCCCTATTATCAACATCTTATATTAATATGGTATATTTGTTTTAATTAATGAACTAATATTGATACACAATTATTAAATTTTTATTATTTATTTATTTATCTATGGCTGCACTGGGTCTTCGTTGCTGCACACGTGCTTTCTCTAGTTGTGGCGAGCGGGGGCTACTCTTCGTTGCTGTGCGCGGTCTCCTCATTGCAGTGGCTTCTCTTGTTGCGGAGCACGGGCTCTAGGCCCACGGGCTTCAGTAGTTGTGGCACACGGGCTCCGTAGTTGTGGCTTGCAGGCTCTAGAGTGCAGGCTCAGTAGTCCTGGCACAAGGGCTTAGTTGTTCCGCCGCATGTGGGATCTCCCCGGACCAGGGCTCGAACCCGTGTCCCCTGCATTGGCAGGCGGATTCTTAACCACTGCGCCACCAGGGAAGCCCTCACAATTATTATATAAAGTCAATCCTTTATTCAGATTTCCTTAGTTTTTACCTAGCATCCTTTTTCTTTTGCAAGATTCCATTCAGGATGCCACATTAAATTTAGTTGTCATGTGTCCTTAGATTCCTCCTGGCCATGACAGTTCCAAAGGTTTTCCCTGTTTTTGATCACCTTGATCTAAACAGCTTTGAGGAATCCTATTTCAATTCATCACTGTTGATGCTGACCTGGATTGCCTGGCTGAGATAGCGTCGTCAGGTTTCTCTACTGTAAAGTTACTCTCCCCCATACCCGTTCCTTCCAGTTCTCTTTGGAAGGAAGTTGTTATGCACAGCCCACACTTAAGGACTGGGGAGTTATTCTCCCCCTTCTTGAGGGTGGAGTTGCTATAGAAATTATTTGGAATTCTACTGCATGGGAGATTTGTCATGTCTATGAAGTAACCCTCTTCATCTCTAGTAATATTTCTTGCCTTCGGTCTACTCTGTATGACATTAATTATAGCAAAACAGCTTTCTTTTAGGTAACATTTCCATGGCATGCTTCTTTATTTTACTTTCAATCTCTCTCTGTGCCCTTAACTATGTCTCCTGTAAGCAGGATTACTGTATTATAATTAGAATGAATTTGTTTTACCTAGACTGACAATTTTAGTCTTTTACTTGATGAATCCAATCTGTTTACATTTAATGTAATTAGATGTATTTGTGTGTGTGTATATATACTCTCTTACTGGGATGACTTTTCTATTCGGCATCTGTTTTATGCCCATTTTCCTCCTTTTCTTGACTTTAAAAATCAATCAAAATTGTAATTTTTCTGTTATTTCCATGTAATAACTTTTTAATTACACATTCCTTCACTTTTTTAGTGGTTAACCTAGAGATTATAATATATGTCCTTACATTATTATAGTTTAACACAGATGATTATTTTTACTAATTTCTTAATGATGCTGCAACCCTAGAACACTCTGACAACATTTACCCCATCCTGCTCTCTGAGTTATGATTGTCATGCATTTTATCTCTTTTTCTGTTTTTGGCCATGCCTCACGGCTTGAGGGATCTGTGTTCCCCGACCAGGGATCGAACCCAGGCCCTCGGCAGTGAGAGCGCCGAGTCCTAACCACTGGACCACAAGGGAATTCCCTGTCATGCATTTTACTTTTTTTAACACCTTTATTAGAGTATAATTGCTTTACAATGGTGTGTTAGTTTCTGCTGTATAACAAAGTGAATCAGCTATACATATACCTACATCCTCATATCCCCTCCCTCTTGCGTCTCCCTCTCTCCCACCCTCCCTATCCCACCCCTCTAGGTGGTCACAAAGCACCGAGCTGATCTCCCTGTGCTATGCGGCTGCTTCCCACTAGCTATCTATTTTACATTTGGTAGTATATATAAGTCCATGCCACTCGCTCACTTCGTCCCAGCTTCCCCCTCCCTGTGTCCTCAAGTCCATTCTCTACATCTGCATCTTTATTCCTGCCCTGCCCCTAGGTTCTTCAGAACCATTTTTTTTTTAGATTCCATGTATATGAGTTAGCATACAGTATTTGTTTTTCTCTTTCTGACTTACTTCACCCTGCATGACAGTCTCTAGGTCCATCCACCTCATGTCATGCATTTTAGATCTACATATATTTTAAACTCTATAAAATATACCATTATATATGATTATTGTTTTGTATAAGCAATATCGTATGTTACCCTTCTGCTGTTCTTTTTCTTCTGCATTTGTTTCCCTCTTTGGATCATCTTCCTCCTGCCTGATAAACTCCTTTTTTTTCCTTCAGTGCAGTTCCTGCTGGCAACAAATCCCCTTGGTTTTCGTTTGTCTGAAGATGCCTTTGTTTCCTTATTTTTTTTCATAAAAAAAAACACAGTTTACATACAGTAAAATTTACCCTCTTTTAGTGTACAATTCTGCAACTTTTGACAAATGTACACATTTACATAATCACAACAACCAAGATTTAGGACTGTTCTATCACCCCAGCACATTCATTTTTTTAAAAGCATACTTCACTGGGTATACGATTCTAGGTTAGCAATGATTTTCTTTTATCGCTTTAGAGATGCCATTCCATTATCTTCTGTACTCCTTTGTTTCTATAGAGAAGTCACCTGTCAAATTTAATACTGTTCCTTTAGAGATAGAGTGCCTTTTTCTCTGGATGCTCACAAATTTTTTCTCTTTGTGTTTAATTTTTAGCAGTTGGACTATGTAATGTTTCTCAGTGTGAGGTTTTTTTATTATAAAAGTTTTCTTTTTATCTGTTTCCCCCAGCACTGGGCTTCTGAATTGTCCAGGCCCTGTTCCTCAGCCTGTGCCCAGAATAACAAATTCCCCTAAGAAAATAGCCCTCTACACTAACTCATCTCTGAAAGATTCTCTCATTTCTGGAATTTTTTTTTTTTTTTTTTTTTTTTTTTTGCGGTTCGCGGGCCTCTCAATGTTGTGGCCTCTCCCGTTGTGGAGCACAGCCTCCGGATGCGCAGGCTCAGCGGCCACGGCTCACGGGCCCAGCCGCTCCGCGGCATGTGGGATCTTCCCGGACCGGGGCACGAACCCGCGTCCCCTGCATCGGCAGGCGGACTCCCAACCACTGCGCCACCAGGGAAGCACCTCATTCCTGGAATTTTAATCTGTCTCATAATCCTTGCTGCCACAGCTCTCTGATGTATTTGGAATATAATTTTTATAATTTATCTGACTTTTCTTAATGTTATAGCAGGCACTTTGACCTGTTGTAATCTATTATGTCTTAACTAGAAGGGCAAGTCTGAGCCTTCCTCTTTTCTTCTCAGCCATGTCATACTTCTGTCCACAGATGGAGTCTTTCCTCTTGGATGACATCGGCTCCATGATACAGAACAAGGCCATTGAGAGAATCATTTCACCAATGACTGTTCAGCTTTGCCATCTGATCATCTCAGTGGAGAGGAAAGACATGGACAATGAAGTATTTGCCTCTTTGGAGAAGATGGCAGAGGAACTGGCTCAAGCTAGTGAAGAGTTTGTGCAAATTGCCCAAAGGTAATAATTTTAAACAACTCAAGCACTTTACTCTGACAAGTTTGCAGAAGAAGAGTATAAATAGAGCCTTATTATAGTCTCCTTAGATACTTTTGGAAAGAAGTCAGGTGTGACAAGTAAATTGATAAAACATAAAGCAAAGCTACTTAATATGTTGTTATTTATTAGTCGGGATGTAATTTCAAAAGGCAAACATTTCAGAATTAGCTGACTGAGTTTTCCACTAAGAATACATGTTTTCATCCAACATGTATTTATCGACCATCTACTAAAGTGTCAGGCACTATTCTAAGTGCTGAAATATAGCATGAATAAGACATTCACAGTCCTTGCTCTCAGGAGCAGTGGATCAAACAGAAAGGAAACATACAACGATATCAACAAGGAAAAGACAAATACATAAATATAAAAGTAAGGAAAGTATAGCTATTTCAGTGAAAAAGAAATAAAAGTGAATTTTAAAATCTGGAATATATATTCAATCTTACTAATCCTCAATAATTCTTTTACCAAACATTTAGCAAACAAAGAAATGAAAATTAAAATGGTAAGATACTATTTTTCTAGCCCAGCATATCAGCAACTATTAAAGAATAATGATAATACTGTGGTGGCAGACATGCGTCGTCTCATATACTCATGATAGAAATGGAAATTGGTGTTTTAGAGGGTAATTTGATAAAATAGATCCAAGACTTTAGAAATATGTACCTGTTGACTCATTAATTCCAATCTTACTAATTTACCCAGAGGACATAGTCACAAATATGAGCTACGATGTATTTACAAGGACATTTGTTGTGTCATTATTTAAAATTGTGAAAAAGGAGAAACAAGCTAAATGACCTAGTTTGGTAAACCATGATATAACCTTATGGTGAAACAATAAAACAAAGTAGATGCTTAAAATGTCAATTAACATTTATTAATTAGGGGAAATACTTGTAGTATTGCTTTACATGGGGAAGCGGGCTATCAAACAAAATTTTTAAGCTAATATAGAGCTAGAATTAATATGAACAGAGAAGGCACCTATCATAATAATAACTGTTCCAGGCAAGGGTCATCAGTGGATGCTAAAATTGGTGGGCAAAAGTTTAATGAGGAGCAGGATATTTGTACTGTCTCTAGTTATCTTCCGGCAGAGTATTTATTATTTACAAAGGGGAAATAGTAGTTTTACAGAGGAGAAGCCTGGCAGATATCACTTTACCCTAGCGATCAAGTTAACATTACTGTTATTGGGACAAAAACACCACCACATGCCCACTGATGTGGGCCATTGAGAAGGACACAGCACCACTTCTATGGAATCAATTGCCAAGATGTAGAACCTGAATCTATTAATAAAATATCAGGGAGTTTCCTGGTGGTCTAGCGGTTAGAATTCAGCACTTTCACTGCTGTGACCTGAGTTCAGTCCCTGGTCGGGTGACCATGCACGTGGCCAAGTATATATATATATATATTTATTTATTTATATTTATATATATATCAGAAAAATCCAAATTCAGAGACCTTCTACAAATAAATGGCTTGTATTTTCCATAAAGTGTCAGGGGTCAAGACGAAGTCTCAGGAACTGCTGCAGATTAAAGGAGACTGAGGGGACGTGTATTAGGTTTTTTTTGCTGCTGTAACAAGTTATCACAAACTTAGGGACCTAACGCAATACAGATTTAGTACCTCAGAGTTTTGAAGTTGGTGGGCTTGGCTGGTTCCTCCATTTTTGGTCTCACAGGCAAAATCAAGGTGCCCGTGGGCTGGGCTCTTCTGTAGAGGCTCTGGGAAGAATCCGTTTCCAGGCTCATTCAGGCTGTCCCTTGTGGTCATGCGACTGAGGAGCCCAGTCTCTTGCTGGCTCTCAGCCAGAGGCTCATCTTTGCTCTTCAAGGCTGCCTGCATTCCTGTGGCCCCTCCAGCAATGGCGGGTCAAGGTTGCCCACCTGTCAGACCTCTCTGACTTCCCCTTCTGACTTATTCTTCTGCTTTAAGGGCTCATGTGATTACTTTGACCCACCTGGATCGTCCAGGATAAGTTCCCTATTTTAAGGTCACCTTAATTGCATCTGCAAAGTCCTTCCCAGCAGTACCCGATTAACACTTGATTGACTTACCAGGGGATGGGACCGTTGGGGTGGGGGCATCTTTAGAACTGCCCACCACAGGACTCGACAATTAACTTTCATACATGTCCTCAGATTGGAAGCAATTAGCAAACTTAGAATATGGATTTTGGATTACGTAATGGCGTTGTACCAATGTTTAATTTTCTGATTAATTTCTGATACTTGTTTTGTGGTTACGAAAGTGAATGTGCTTGTTCTTAGGGAATCCACACTAAATCATTTCAGGGTAAAGAAGCATCGTATCTGGAACCTTCTATACACACACATACACATACATACACAAAAAGAGAAAGAGAGAATGATAAAGAAAACATGGCAAAATGAGAACAGTTGGTGAATCTCACTGAAGGATATATTGGAGTTTGTTGTATTATTTTCATAAAAATTTTTGCAAGTTTGAAATTATTAAGAGCTACAAAAACATTGTTAAAAAGATACTCATGGGGGCTTCCCTGGTGGCACAGTGGTTAAGAATCCGCCTGCCAATGCAGGGGACACGGGTTCGATCCCTGGCCCGGGAAAGATCCCACATGCCGCAGAGCAACTAAGCCCATGCGCCACAACTACTGAGCCTGTGCTCTAGAGCCCGCGAGTCACAACTACTGAGCCTGTGTGCTGCAACTACTGAAGCCTGCGCACCTAGAGTCTGTGCTCTGCAACAAGAGAAGCCACCGCAATGAGAAGCCCGCACACTGTAACAAAGAGTAGCCCCCGCTCTCCACAACCAGGGAAAAAGACCACGCACAGCAATGAGGACCCAATGCAGCCAAAAATTTAAAAAAAAACAAAACACCTCATGCTCAAAAGTTAAGTGAATTAGAAGCAGAGAGGATTCAAAACTGTACGTGAGTCCTCAAAAAACCAAAGATGGAATTACCATATGATACAGCAATTCTACTTCTGGTTCTATATTAAAAAGAATTGAAAGCAGGAATTCTAACAGTTACTTGTATACCCGTGTTCACAGCAGTATTATTTTCAATAATCAAAAGGTGGACACAACCCAAGTGTCACTAGACAGATGAATGCATAAACAAAATGTGGTATACACATACAGGGGAGTATTAGTCTTAAAAAGGAAGGAAATTCTGACACATGCTACATCATGGATGAACCTTGAGGACTTAGTGTTAAGCGAAATAAACCAGGCACTAAAAGACAAATACTTTGTGATTCCACTTATGTGAGGTTCCTACAGTAGTCAAATTCATAGAGACAGAAAGTAGAATGGTGGTTGCCAGGGGTGGTGAGGGGCGGGCTCAGGAAGGGGGAAGATGGGAAGTTATCATTTAATGGGTATGGAATTTCAATTTGAGGGACTTCCCTGGTGGTGCAGTGGATAAGAATCTGCCTGCCAATGCAGGGGACATGGGTTCGAGCCCTGGTCCAGGAAGATCCCACATGCCACAGAGCAACTAAGCCCGTGCGCCACAACTACTGAGCCTGCACTCTAGAGCCCGTGAGCCACAACTGCTGAACCCATGTGCTGCAACTACTGAAGCCCATGTGCCTAGACCTCGTGCTTTGCAACAAGAGAAGCCACCACAATGAGAAGCCCACTCACAATGAAGAGTAGCCCCCGCTCACCGCAACTAGAGAAAGCCCGCGCACAGCAACAAAGACCCAATGCAGCCAAAAATAAATCAAATTAAATTAAAAAAAAAAAAAAAGAATTTCAATTTGAGATGTTGAAAAACGTTCTGGAGATGGATGGTGGTGATAGTTGCACAACAATGTGAATGTACTTACTGCCACAATAGCTGTGCACTTAAAAATGGGTACGATGGTAAGTTTTATGTTATGTATATTTTAATACACACACACAAGATATGCAGCCAGAGGCACTGTACATGGTGTGACCCCAGTGATGTGAAAGGAAAAAGAATTCATGGAAAGAAACTTGCCAAAATTTTTACAATAATTTACTTAGGAGTTTGAGAATAGAGTGATTTTATACTAATTTAATGCTCTTTTGTACATTCTAAGTTTTTAATGCAATGCATTTTGTAATCACACACAAAAAATCACACAAAACTTTGGGAGAAGTTAACTATCCTTTTTGTCTGCTTCATTATAAATGACTTTGCTGTATCGTCTGTTCCGGGCAATTAAGTTATTTATAAAGGGAATTATCTGTGCTCATGACCGTGGGATATGGTCCAGCCCATCAAATCCGAGCAACACTGCAAATAATTCATATTCTGACTTGGGTTTCGTTCCCTTGGCTTTCAGGGCAGCTCCTCCAGCAGTTCTCAGGAGAGGGCAAATGGAGGCAATCTGTACACAACGTGCTAAGTGTTTCTCTCTGGCTGGCAAGTTCCGGTGTTTCTCTCTGCTGTGTAAGCTCTCAGGAGGCCAGAAGGAACTTGCCACATCAGCAGACCAGCATTGGCATCAGGACGGGGCTACAGGGAAGACCCCACAAGAAGAGGCCAACACAGCATATGTTCCCTTTTGCTTAAAAATGTATCATACGATGAACATTTAGAAAATATGAATGAGATGAGGAAGAAAAGAATTACCCATAAGTCTACAGCCCATAGGTAACCAGTGTGAACATTTGGTATATATTGATTCCAGATATTTTTGCTTTCTCTCTCTCCTTCCCACTCCCTCTTCCCATCCTTTTTTCTTCCCTATCTCTCCATTTTCATTAAAAAAATTCATATAAAGCATATCTATCCATGGATATGCCTGTATATATGTATATGTGTTTACCATACATATATATGATCATACTGGTTGGTAAACAGGGAAGGGTCCGTGGGTTGCACAACCCCACAGGGTACCACTCACCTCAGAGTCTGGGTGAATCGTGCCTTTGGGGCTGTGACTGCACAGTCAGCATGAGCATCACAGCACCCCTGGGGAAGACGGTTTAACACACCTTCTCTGCTCTCCACTTCCAACTTCAGTCTCTCCTGGACCACACAGTTGGAGATTTTCTAGCTATCTTTCTGATTTCTAGCATAATTATACTGTGGTCCAATAAATATTCTATATGATGTCTCTTCTTTTATGCAGTTATGCATTTTTAAATTATCCCTTTAATGTTCTACACTATGCATGAATTAGTTCATTACAACATGAATCCTTGAGTTTTTAGACTCTAATATAAATTAGTATTGATTTTTTACAAAGGTGTAAAGGCAAATCGGTGGAGGATGGTTAGTCTTTCAACAAATAGTGCTGGAATAATTGGATATTCATATACCAAAAAAATGAACTTTGATACATACTATATTAGATTATATATAAAAATTAACTCAAAATGGATCACAGACCTAAATATAAATCCTAAATCTATAAAAGTTCTAGAAGGAACCATAGGGAAAAAAAGTCTTTGAGATCTTGGATTAAGAACAGATTTCTTAGACATAATGCCAAGTGCATGATCCATAAAAGAACAAATTAGACTTTTTCAAAAAATAAAAAACTTTTGCTCTTCAAAAGAAGAGGATGAAAAGAAGCTACTACTAAGAGAATGAAAAGAAGCCGGAGACTGGGAGAAAATATTTACAAAGCATCTATCTGATAAAGAACTTATATCAAAAATATGTAAAGGGGTTTCCCTGGTGGCGCAGTGGCTGAGAGTCCGCCTGCCGATGCAGGGGACACAGGTTCGTGCCCCGGTCCGGGAAGATCCCACACGCCGTGGAGTGGCTGGGCCCTTGAGCCATGGCCGCTGAGCCTGCGCGTCCAGAGCCTGTGCTCCGCAACGGGAGAGGCCACAACAGTGAGAGGCCCGCGTACCGCAAAATAAATAAATAAATAAATAAAAATAATAGAGTTCAGGTACACACATCACCTCATTTTCCCTAATGTTAACAACTTATATATCCATAGTGCAATTTTCAAAACCAGGAAATTAACATTGATACAATACTATTAACTATACTGTAGACCTCATTCAAACTTCGCCAGTTTTCCTCCTAATGTTCTTTTTCTGTTCCAGGATCGAATTCAGGATCCCACATTGCATTTAATGGTCTCTCCTTAAGATTTTCCAATCTGTGGCAGTTCTTCATTCTTTGTCTTCTATGACCCTGATATTATGATAAGTCTTGGTCAGTTATTTTGCAGTCAGTTATTTAGTACTTTCATATCTATTAATTTGGGTTTGTCAGATTGTTTTGTCATGATTAGATTAGATTGAGGTTATGCATTTTTTGGCAAGAATATCACAGAAGTGATGTGGCCTTCTTTACGCATTCTATCATGATGTTGATCTATCTTATTACTAGTGATTTTAAACTTTATCATTTAGTTGAGTGGCTAACTAACCGATAGATTTCTCCACTATTTTTCCTTTTGTAATTCATAAGTGTCTTGGAGTAATTTCTGTAACTGTTCTGTTTCTCTTCAAACTTTCATCCATTTACCCATTAGTGTATCTTGCCTGTAAGAATTGTTACTGTGATGTTTGCCTAATAATTTTTAAAATTTCTCTCATTTCTTCTACGTGTATGAACTGGAATTCTTCTGTACAGAAATAATACCCTTTCTCCCTCATTTATTTATTCAATTATATGTATATATTCAATGATTTATACTGGATATTTATTTCGTTCTATGGCTTATAATCCAATACTGTCATTATTTTACTGTTTAATTCATTCCAGTTTCGGTCATCGGGAGTTCCTTCCAATCAGCTCCTGTGTCCTTTTGAAAATGTCTCCATTTTTTTAAAGCACCCACTTATTTTTCAGACTCATCTTGTATTTTTCCAGCCTGAGCCCTGGAATTAACTTCTTCCCCCAAAGAACCCTGGTTTCCTTTACTGAAGGATAAGAGCATTTAGAAACCAAGATCTGGGCTTTAAATATACTCATTACTACTGGTGTGTCATTGCTCCTTGGGCCTCTCAGCAGACAGAGCTAAGAAATATATGTATGTATCCTAATCCATGGGCACACATACATTGACTATTTATTTCTATGTCTCCGAATGCATATATATATATATATATATAATCGCATATTCATATCTCCAAGTCCAATCCAACCCTACAAGGTTCTTTCTTATCTTCTCCTTTCCTTCTTTGCAGCTTCTTTTTCCAACAAATGAGAATCCTGGTTCTCATTACCCACAATATATCCATTTATTTTCAGCCCTATACACGTGAAGGAATTGCAAATTTAACCTGTAACCATATGAGAAACAGATTACTAGAGGGAAGCATTTTTATGTAGCTCTTACCGTTTTTATCCTGACCCTGTCCTGCAAAAATATTGTTCTCTAGAGTTAATTAGGTTAGTTTTTTTCTTCCCCATCCCCTTCAGTGTTATTCATTTGAAATCATATTCGTTTTCTACTGCTGCATTACAAATTACCACCAGTTTAGCTGCTGAAAACAACACCAATTTATCATCTCACAGTGTCTGTGGGTCAGGAGTCTGGGCCTGGGGTAGCTGGTCTGCTGCTGTGAGTCTCATCTGGCTGGGTGAGCCAGATGACCCAGGTGTCAGGTGGGCCCCAGTCTCATCTGAGGCTCAGGTCCCCTTCCAAGCTCACTGGTTGCTGGCAGTATTCAGTTCTCTGGGATTGGAGAACTGAGGCCCTGAGATATGGCCCTCTCCGCAATGTGGCAATTTGCTTCTTCAAGGCTAACAGGAGAGTGTCTCTGCTCCTTCAGATCTGTCTCTTCAATAAGGACCCACTCACCCTTTTAAGGGCTCCTCTGCTTTGGTCAAGCCAGCCCAAGATAATCCTCCTTTGATTAACTCAAGCCAATGATTAGGGGCCTTAATTACATCAACAAACCCCTTTTTCCTATAAGATAACATAATCACAGGCTGCCATCCCGTCCTATTCACAGGTCCCACCCACACTCAAGGGGAGGCCATTACCCGGGGTGTGTACACCAGAGGATGAGAGCCTTGCTGGCGATCTTAGAATTCTGACAACCTCAGTGATTAGTTAGGTTCATTTGTTACTTTTCATATTTTATTTTGTGATTTCCCCACATTCTGGTTAATTTCGACACATGTATCTTTTTTTTTTGGCGGTACGCGGGCCTCTCACTGTTGTGGCCTCTCCCGTTGCGGAGCACAGGCTCCGGACGCGCAGGCTCAGCGGCCATGGCTCACGGGCCCAGCCGCTCCGTGGCATGTGGGATCTTCCCGGACCGGGGCACGAACCCGTGTCCCCTGCATCGGCAGGCGGACTCTCAACCACTGCGCCACCAGGGAAGCCCTCGACACATGTATCTTTAATATCTTCTTTCTTACATGAAGGGTATGTTACAGATATTGTTGTGCACTTTGATTATTTTACTTAATATATCATGGAGATCACACATACCATTTCATAGAAATTTTCCTTACTTTTTTATATGGAGTTGTATAATAACTCCATTGTGTGTATGAACGCACCATAATTTATTCAACCACTGTTGTATGAATGCACATGTAGGTTGTTTCCAATATTTGAAATTATAAACAATGCTGCAGTAAACAACCTTGTGCATATGTACTTTCATATTGTTGGAGGTGGTCGATTCTTTGTAGTGAGATTTCTGGGTTGAAATATATTATATATTACATGTTGGATCTATTGAAATATAATTAGGTTATTAGCCCTTTGTAGTGTATGTTAGGTTATGTTATTAATCCAAAACACATACACTATTAAGTGATAAAAGCAAAGTGTATGGTGCAGAGTTATATCATTAGGTTTATAAACATTGAATATATTATACATTAAGGTTAGTAACTTTGTCTGTCATATATATTGCAAAAATCTTTTCCCAGCTTACTGTATGTCTTTTGACATTTTAGGTGTGTGTTTTTTTTTTTGCCATGGAAATTTAAAAATTTTATGTAGTTAAATTTATCAACCTATTCTTTTATTGCCTTTTGGTTTTGAGTCATAGTTACAAAGGTTTTCTCACACCAAGATTAAAGAAGAATTCACTCACATTTTCTTCTAGTACTTGTATAGTTTTGATTTTATATTCAGATTGCCTAATCTACTCAGAGTTCAGTCTTGTGTATGGCTTAAGATAGGAATCTCACTTTATATTTTTCCAGATGTCTACTCAGTTGTCCCAGCACTATTTATTTATGTATTTATTACTTTTTTGGTCACGCAGCTTGTGGGATCTCAGTGCTCTGACCAGGGATTGAACCCCGGCCACGGCAGTGGAAGTGCCGAATCCTAACCACTAGACCACCAGGGAACTCCCCCAGCACTATTTATTATAAAGTCTATCTTCACCAAAATAATTTGAGATGCTACCTTTATCTTTTCATGTGGGCTAATTAAAAAAAAACTGAATACAATACATAATGTATGCAAATTGTAGTATTGTCTCCTTCCAGAGAGAATTTAATTTTATTCTGATGGGCAGTTAAAGTAGGGAGAGGTCACTCTTCTCCAATCAAAACCTTAAAATGCTTCAAGACTAGTTTCAGTCTTTGTTAGGAGATGTCTATTTCCAGTTCTTACTTCTAAGGTGTAGCCTTTTGCGGTCTCAGCTGAAATCCTGGGATACTCATCAGGTTTCCTTCACATTGATGAGACCCAAACTCTAATTTTTATTTTCTCAGTACCATGAGACTACTGAAGTCTTGGCATGACTGCTACTTTTTCCATGGCTTTTGTGCCTCTTGGCCTGCGTTACTTGGGAATAAATCTTGGCTGCCTTGGTTGATCTCTAGCACCTGAAAGTATCTGGGTTTTTAAAAATATTTCATCCATCTTTTACCAGTGTTCTTGGTGGGAAGGTTGGTCTGATACTCTCATGGCTTGAAGCAAAAGTTTGAGAATACTTACTATTTTATTTATTTATTATTTTTGGCTGCATCGGGTCTTACTTGTGGCACACAGGATCTTCGTTGAGGCATGCGGGATTTTTCGTTGCAGCGTGTGGGCTCTTCGTTGTAGCACGTGGGCTTCTCTCTAGCTGTGTTGCATGGGCTCTGTAGTTTGCGGCACTCGAGATCAGTTGCCCCGTGGCATGAGGGATCTTAGTTCGCCGACCAGGGATCAAACCCACGTCCCTTGCATTGGAAGGCGGATTCTTTACCACTGGACCACCAAGGAAGTCCCAAGAATATCTACTATTATGACTCAATTATTGATCTGAAAGAGCAAGCTATCAATATAATCCGGCCAAAGAGCAAAAGCAGAAAGATATAGAAATCACACATGTAAAATACAGTAGAATTGAAGGACAGATCCAGGAGACCCAATTTTCAGATAATGGGGCTTCTAGAAGGAGAAACATGAAGAGATTGAGGAGAGGCAATAATTAAACAAATAATAGAAGAAAATTTCTCTGAGCCAAGTAATGACCCATATCTGTACAGAAAAACTGCTCCCTGGGTTCTGGGTGAGATTGCAGAGGAAAGATATATATAAAGCATATGTTGACATAATTCCTGAACTCTTGGTGCTTCCAGACAAAAGAAAAACAAATTACTTATAAAGGAAGGTCAATTAGACTGGTATCAAATAGACTGGCTTCATATTTCTCACCTGTAACTCTGGAGGCCAGAAGATGCTGGTAACAAGTCTATGGGCTGTGAAGAGGAAAGGCCTGCCATTAAGAACGCTCTACCCAGACACCTCATCATTAACCTGAAACAGGAAGTATATGAATGCAGATAAGCAAGGATTTAGTGACCGTATCACCATGTACCCCAAGTCAAGAAATCAAGAAAACCCAGGGCTTCCCTGGTGGCGCAGTGGTTGAGAGCCCGCCTGCCGATGCAGGGGACATGGGTTTGTGCCCCGGTCCGGAAGGATCCCACATGCCGTGGAGCGGCTAGGCCTGTGAGCCATGGCCGCTAAGCCTGCGCGTCCGGATCCTGTGCTCTGCAATGGGAGAGGTCACAGCAGTGAGAGGCCCGCGTACCACAAAAAAAAAAAAAAAAAGAAAGAAAACCCAGAAAAATACTGATAAACAACACAAACAGAAACCAAAGACCTCAATATAAGGGAAGATGAAGAAGAACAGAAATTTGTAAAGGATAATAGTACCACATCTTGGAATGGTTAAGAATCAAAATTCTTGAAAGAGAGATGCAAATGCTAAGGGAAATTCTAACTGAGGCTTCAAATTCAAAACATTAAACTACCTCAGCCGAATCTAAAAGGAGGGGAGAGAGTGAGGGGAGAAAGGATTGAAAAATGTTCCAAAGGTCTCAGGAAGAGGGAGGAGAGTTGGGAAGGTCAGCAGGTCATCGGAAGATTCATTTGGGCAGATCACTGCAGAGTTTCCATTCTGTGTGAAGTAGCTGGTACTCAAGGTCATATATCTGAACACAGCTATTAATTGCCTTAAGACTGGACTCCACAACCTCATTTCACATATACAACCCTGACTCTTGACTGCTATGTTTCTCTTCCATGAGAAAGCCCAGGAAGTTAGCAAGTGTGTGAGGGCCCCAGCTCTGCAACTGAACAGCTGCCCGGATGTGGCACAGTCATATTTATGGGCTGAGCGGCCTGAGTGTCAAATTTATGGGCCGAGCAGCTGATGTGCAAATTCTCCGCAAGGAGTCCAAAGTAAAGTAAGGGAAGACAAAAGCTGTCACATATCCTCTCCAATATTCCTTTCCCCCAGCGTTTAGACATTTTGCTGCGCTGGGTGTTTTGGGTTCGTGTGATTCTGCACACCGGGAACTTGGGATATTTTACATGAGGGTAGCTGGATTGTTTGGGGCAGGAAAGAATGAGGGGCATTGAAATCAGCTGCCATTAGGTAAGGGACCAAAAGCTGAGAGGAGCTTCTCTGAGATCACTCAAGCTGGCACTCCTGTGTCCTCCCAGCCTGCAAGTCCAAAGGCACAGAACTCAGCCTCATTTGCAAAGAATAACCATTATATGGTCAGGCGGGAGGCGGGGTGGGACTTTTCTTGTTTTGTTTTGTGTGGTTAGGGATTATTAGTGAAAAAGAAATGTTTGCAGTCACGTGGACAAAAACAGCTGCTGTGGACATCTGCGTTCATGGAAACTGATTTTTGTTACACAAAACATCTCCTCCTGATAAAATGGATTGCAGTGAGATTCTAGATAGTTCTTCCTTACAAAAAGAGGCTTATTGTTTCCTGTAGTAATTATATGTGTTCACTGCAGAGAAAATGAGAGCAATTCAGAAAGGAACAAAGCATATTTTAAGACGCCAAGATAGAACCACAGTTTGATGATTATCCTTCTCGATAAATGGTTCTCGATGTAGATCTACACTTAATTGAAAACAAATTAAATCTTGCCATACACACTATTCTGTAGTTTGGTTTTATTCACTCAATATCACATCTTGGAGAGGCTTCTGTCACTTACATACAGACCTACGTCACCACTTTAATGGCTTCATAGTGCTCTGTAACTTCTACGCGTCACAGTTTCCTTACTGGGATGTTTCTTTTTTGTAACATTACATTCATGGAGTGTTGGTAAATGCTAAGCAAAGAACATGTCTGTCCAGGCTGGCGGGAGACTCTGAGGAAGTGTGGCTCCAGGAGGAAATGGGGGTTGCGGCGGAGTCTCTGATCCTGTCTTCAAGGAATATCACGCTGGTAGCTCAGAAGCTCCATCTTCAGCCGGAATGTCAGAGCCACCAGGAGGAGCTAGTGACCACAGCTCAGCACATCCTGGTAGACACCACGAAGGTGAGGCTGATGTCAGAGCTGGCTGGCCCGTTGGTCTGGACAGAGAGCTCATTGCTGGGAAGCATGGACGGGGCATGTCATTCCCACAAGGGATGCCCACCCCAGAGAGAGAAACCTGCCCAAGTTTATGCCAAGATCGCAGAGTTCATTACCAATTTAATAAATGCTCATTGTGGAAGCTGCCATAGGGAGCTGGGTAGACGTACTGAGTCTCTGTTCTTAAACCCACATGCAACCCCTGATCCCCACACTTGGCCACCAAACCGTAATGATGAGGGATGCATTTCCCACCCTACCCATGGCCAGGAGCTACCTGGGGAGAAGCTACCAAAACCTGCGCAACTCTCAGCCTATTTGGCTAACTTGCTGTATTGCCTTACACCTGGGAGGATCTCAGGGGCCAGGATAACCCCTCAGCCTCTAAATACTCCCCATTCTCCATCCTGACATTCCACCATCTGTCACAACTCTTTTAGCTCAGTACATCGCTCCCTGTTACAACGTTATATGCCTCAACTATTATCAAATATTAATATATTAATAATGTTCATCATTTAAACTTTAATACTGTGCGTTATTGGGAGGGGGTGTAGTTGTAATGTAACAGATCCTCATTAAAGAAAGATTGAAATGGGGAGATGAGAGAGGCACAGCCAGAGGGCTTTGGCACCTGCTGCTGGGAGGAGGAGAGGGGAAGAAGGGCAGGCTCTTGGAAGTGGTTGGGTACCAGCTCTGTTGAAGGGGATGAACAGAGCAGTCAGGGGGCGACAGAGTCAGACCAGGAAAGATTTCTTAGAGGCACTTCTTGGACAGGCCATCTCGCCAGCCCCCATCATCCTCATGCAAACAGTAAGTGCTTCCTAAACACTCTTCCGTTCGTGATGTGTTGGTTACCACGTGGACGGTTGACTGCTCCTCCTGTAATGTGAAGAGAAGGGCTCTTCAAAGCCAGATTGGACCCCACATTAAATGTAGCTCAATTTAGAGGGGCTTACATTTTCAGTTAAGCCAAATGTTTTCCTTAAACGTCACTCTTAGGTGACATCGTCATCATTATTATTACTATTATTATTTCTGAGATTCTCTTTAGTCTTTTGGAGGACCTTTATTTGCACAATGGGGGTAAAGCAGCTGCCGTTGCTTTCGCTTCGGCTCCAGAAACGTGTAGGCATTTTCCAGCTTCTCTTCCCCCGATTGCCCTAACAGGTTCTGTTGCTGGAAGACGCGGCGACGGCGAGGAAGATGGTGCGAGCGGCGGGCTGGTGCCTGACTTGCCTGGACGCGCTGGAAGCGGCGGGCGACGCGGCCTCGCTGCGCGGCCCCTTCGCCGACCTGGCGGTGGCGCTGCAGAGCCTGGGCGGCCTGACTGCGCGCGGATCCGAGGAGCGCCTGGGCCGGGCCAGCCGCCTGCTGCGGGGCTGCGTCCCTGTGCTGCTTGTGGCCGCCCGCGGCCACCTCCGGCGTCCCCGCGACCCGCGGCTGGCCGCCTCCCGGCGCCACGTCTTCGCTCTGGCCAGGAAGACCTTGGGCGAGCTCCTAGGGCGCCTGGAGCCCGGCGCCGCCCCAGCGGCCCGCGCCCCGCACGGCGCGCTCCCTCGGAGCCTGCGGCAGCTGCGGGAGCTGCTGGCGGCGCCCGGACCCGAGCGGCTGCGCGGCGGGCTGGACGCGCCGCTGGCGGCCGTGGTCTGGCACTGCATGCGCCTGGCCGCCTGCTCCCCGCCGCCCGAGCGCCTGCGCCTAGTGGCCCGTTGCCGCCGGCTGCTGGAGCTGCGGAGCGCCGGCGTCCGGCGCCTGGACCCGATTGACGGGCCTCCGGGGACGGGCGGGAACAGCCAGGAGCCGGGGGAGGAGTGCGCAGCGCTGTGGGCCGCGACTGAGGACCTCTCCCAGGGGGTCCGCAGCGGGCTGCTGCGCCAGATCCTGGACACGTTCACCGACACGCAAAGCCCTCTTCAAAGGCTGGTCCGGGCCGCCTTGGCCACTCCCTCAGTCTCCTCCCGGTGCGATGGCGAGGCCTTGCCTGAGAGCCTCCAGCTTCTCCTCGCTGCTTTCCACGACCAGGCCAACCGGATGCTCAGAGTGGCTCACTTGGTCTTGGTTTGCTGCCCACGACAGCAAACTGGCGAAGACATGGAGGCCACCATGGCAGGCCTTTGGGGGCTCGTGGTCAGAGTGCGACAGCTTTTCTCACCAAGCCCCCAAGGGTCTGGTCTGGACTGGAGCCCTGCTGCCCTGCAGGCCCTGCTTCGGGAGTGGGCCAGGGCATCTGAAGGCTTATTAGCATGTTTTGATGATGTTCTCGATATTCCTGAGTTCCTGAGTGTGTCCATTCAGGAAATGACCAAGCACTTGGACTTTTTTACATGGGCTTTGAGGTGTGGAGATTCCAGAGAGTTTGCTCCACTTGTGGCATATTTACAGGGTCGAGGGACACACATAGTGCAGGTGATGAGCAGGTATGTGGACCAAGATCGAGATCCTATTTTCCGGAATGGCCTGAGAGTCTTGATCCAGCAGCTGGAGCAATCCTCCCGGGTCCTGGGTGAGGCTGGGGAGCACTGTTCAGGCGGGCACAGCTCTCAGGACACAGATGCGCTATTAACCTTGGCGAAACATGTGATCTCTTCAGCTCAGAGCATCCGAGAGGGGCTGGATGGAACTAACCACCCAGATATCCTCAGTCCCCTTCGGGACCAAGTCCAGAGGTTTGACATGGCTGAGAGACAGCCTTATTTCATTCTCTCCAGCCTCCAGGATTGCACAGCTCCTGCACTGAAACACCAAAGGGAGCCTGGGTTGAGGAAAAGCGACCAGGGCACCTCCTATCCACCTAGGGATCATCTTTTTTGCCCCTTGATTTTTGACACCGGTCTACAGAAGGTGGGCTCTCCACTCTCTGCCATCAGCAAACCCATGCTTGCTGTAGACAGCCTGAGCCACCAGGGAGTGACCTCAGCTCACACCATCCTGCAGGACCAGGATGCAGCTGTGGAGGCAGCTCAGGAGGCCCTGGCTGGAGAGGGACCACTGGGGTCAGAGACGATGACTGGACTCCAAGAAATCCCATCACTGGCACCTTCTATTATTGACCTAGCAAGGGAGATAGAACATTGCACAACTGCTAGAACGGACAGGCTGCTGGAAGTGGCTCTCCAACTGTCTGGGAAGTCCAGGGAAACCAGGCAAAGTTTGGTAGCCATAGCTGGTGACTGGTATTCTCTGTGTCAACAGCTGTTTTGCAACAACCCAGCAGCTGATTTTCAAGAGAACATGACAGTGTTCATGGAGCTTCAGCAGAACTTAGCCTCAATGGTTCAACTAGCAGTCAAAAGTGGACCCATGGATTCGGGTAAGAAGGATTCTGACTCAGCTGGGCACCCAGAAGCGCATTTACAAGTGCAAGGCAGATTGGAGGAGGCGGAGACCCATGCCAAACAGCTTTTGGACAAAGTTCTGGCCTCTGATGGTTTCCAAGCCCCCAGGTCGGGGGAGGAGAGCATTGAGGATGGGTGCCTTCTATGGTCAGTGGCTGTCCAAGACCTGCTCCAGTGCCTGGAGAGGCTCAGCGGGAGACAAGGCCTGTTCCTACTGCCCCTGCGACAGGCTGTGAAGGACCAGCAGGGGCTGCAGGAAGGGTTGGCTCAGGCAGCAGATGTTTCTCAAAGGCTCCAAGAGGCTGCTAGGCTGTCTTCTCTTCTGTGTGGGGATGAGCAGGTAAAGAGTGAGATCTCCTTTCTGTGCAGGGAGGTTCATGTGCTCACAGATGCTCTGCTGGATGTGGCACAGATCCTGGCCTCCTTCCCCAAACCATCTCCCAGCCTGTCCACCCGCTTTGAACTTCTCTGCTTGGAGCTCACCCTTCAAGCCAAGGCCCTGACTGGCCACCTCAGCAGCATCAATGCAGACTATGAACGTGTCCTCCAAGGTGCCTTCTGCCCGAGGCTCTCTGTGTGCAAAGACCCCCAGACCCAGCCAGAAGGCTCTCTGGAAAGAATGGTGTCTGGTATCCAAGCTGTGCAGGGAATTGTGGCTGGAGGTCAGGAGTCTGGGCCCTGCCAGGAAGACCTTCTCATGGCTCTGGAGAGCATTCTCATCCTCACCAAGGAGGTAGCCCAGCGGGTCCCTGTGCTCCGAGAATGCCCAGAGGACTGGCTTCAGCAGGAGTGGGCAGCCAAGGCCCACCATGCTGTGGCCCAGCTCCAGGCCTGGAAAGGTGGTCACACCAAGGCTTGGAGACTCCTGGCCCAGTGCTTGAAGCCCAGTGATGAAGAGGACCCCACCCAGCCCCAGCTCCACCGTGGGGAGGGTGCACCAGGAGCCGCTGAAGCCAGCAGTGTAGATTCCCAGGGTGCTGCTCCAAGAGACACTGCAGGGAGCTCAGTGGGGACCTGTACTCCGGATCCAGGCATCACCGGGACAGCCGCAGACCTGGGCACGGTAGGAATCACCGGGACAGTCGCAGACCTGGGCACGGTAGGAAAGTCAGCATCTCTCCTTCTCCCCCACCTCAGCCTTCTTTCTGGTCACCAAAGCCCCCCGTCAAGTTCCAGAAAAAGCTCTCTTGGTGCCCACGTGTGTCATTCACATCTGGCAGGCAGCACAGGGCACCCTTTGAGAATCCAAGGTCAGGAACCACACTGCCTGCACTGTGTCTGCCTCTACCATTTCCAAGTTCTGAGATCTCAGAGAAGTTTCTTAGCTATTTTGGACTTTAAGATCCTAGTCTAGAAAATGGGAACATTGATACCTTCCTGGCAGAGGGTTGATGAAAGCATCCATGGAAAATACTTGCACTTGCCTGGAACATAATTAGTACGCTGTGGTAGGGCCTGTAATGATTGACTTCCATGAAGTTTTTCCCATGGCCCCATCTGGAGGGGGTTCCCCTTGCTGTGACTGACAGCACTCCTCCTGTGGATCCGGCTACTTCATGCCACCTTGACCTCCACGATGTTACCTCCCTGCTCCAGTCAGGGGTTCTTTGGTTTGCAAGTGGCCGGAGTCCAACTTGAATCCTCGTAGGCAAAAAGAAAGATCTACCGGAAGGCTTCTGGGTCTGTTGAACACCTTCCACGTATAGTCGTTTCCTTCTGGGGCACCAGACAATGTGAGGGATTGTGGAGCCCAAACATTTGATTTACTTAACATCAACCGTGGGAGATATAATAGGTTGGCAGTGACCGCCCAAGAAGTTCCCAGGTAGATGTGCTCAGCCCAGCGTTTTGTGCATAACCTGATCTGTCCCCTTCGTGACCTTATGCTTGGCTGCCCAGACTCCCCCCCAAACCTTTCCCTGGGCTTTCTCCCAAGATAAAGTGGACCAGACAATGTGTTTCTCCACCCCATTACCCTTTACTTCATCTTTCTCATTAAAATGTCATTACCATGAGAAAGGCCCTGTTCCCAGATTCGCTGGGAGCCCGGCAGGCACAGTTCCCTTGCCCCTGCAGCCTAAGCCCTCTTTGCTCTGCCTCCCGCTGTCTTCTCATCTCTCCTGTTCTGTGGCTCCTGGTCTCATGAGCTCAGACATCCTGCCAGCTCCCCCTGATCTGTGTTTCCACAGGGCCTTTCTGACACATACTTAATGCCGCTGACTTCACTGACAACACATTCTGTTTCTCTCTCAGTTCAGCTGACACAGTCCCTTTCTCAGCAAAACCTCCCGACACGAGCATTTCAGAGAACTGAGCGCCCAGGTCAGCTGGCACCCGGAATGGTGAGAAGAGCAGGCTCATTCAGCCCCCATCACCCCTCCTGTCCGCGAAGGGGTGTCACCTCTCCTGTTACAGGCTGCTTTCCTCTGGGTGGAGAGCAAGGCCTCACATTCCAAGGTTCCTACCCCAGGGAAGCATTCTCCTTCATACACATAATTCCAGTGCATAGAAGGGGACAGTGGGGACAGTGGTCCTGCTGGGCTACCCCCGGGTGGGAGGGCAATTGGAGAGGGGAGAATCACCATCCATGGTGTGTGTCTGCTCCACTGTCCCACTCCCTGGGGCTCCTGGGGGGTGGAGACACCCTCCACACAGCCCAGAACAGCACCTCAGACTGTGAGCCCCTGAGGGAGGGCATGGCCTTGGGAAGGTGCATCTTTTGGGCACTTGTAAGTCACAATCTGGAAATTCTTTATTCCAGTTATGGGCTCTCCAGCAGAGTCCTAGCCTCCTTCATTACTGAAGAGCCTGGAGACACTGCTAGCTTTGGATGTTGAAGGTCCCTGACAGTCGAATACGAGGCATGAGTTGAAAAGAATATTTCCTAGTTGCCTATCCCTTGGCTCAAGGCCCACCAAATCCCACATTTGCCATTTTCACCCTGGTTTTTAGTCACTATGGTTGAGTCTTAGTCTCAGCTGAGTTCTCACCTTTCTCTTCACGTCATATAATCCCGGGCCCTGTGGGCAGCCTGCTGGACCTGAGTGTGTTGGTCCTTCTCCAGAAAAGGCTCCGACTTGCCCCTCCCAGCAGTCAGGGGGCATCCCAACCTGTCTAAAACGAGGCCAACAAACAGTTTTCAGAAGGTGAGGGATTATTTAATTGCAGACATAATACAAAAAAAGCCAGGTGACTTCTCAATATGCACTAGCACAGAAAGTCTAAACTCTCAGCCGCTGAAGTTCAAGGGCTTCATTTTACTCATCTTTAGATCCTTCAGGACAAGCACGGTGTCTGGGGCATCGCAGGTGCATGGTAAGTGATTTAGATTGCTTGCTGGGATGCTAAAGACAGCCTAGAAGGGCAGAAGGGGTACAAATCTGGGGCAAAATGGTAATGGGAGGGATAAAGCAGATATTCTAGATGTCTCCTGAGAGGAGGGTGGTCTTGAGTTGAGCTTCAGAGGCAGTTTGGGATTTGTATTTGCCAGGGAAGAGAAAAAGGACATTGCAGGCAATAAGAGCTCTGAAGTGAACTTGGTTTGCAAGTGGCTGTGAGCCCGGGGGGCGCATACCTATGCTCAGATGTGCTCCCAATGTGGAAGTGAATACTTTATGGCTGGAGAGGAAAACAGCCTGCAGTTAAGCCTTCACTATGGATGCCCTGTGCCACCTCCAGCCACCCACCTGGCTGGTTGCTGTTCTCGGCATCTGGACAACTTCTGAGTCAAACCCACATGATCAGGGCTTTCCCCACATGCTCGGCGGCTGTCGCCTCTGCTTGCTCCTGGGCCAAGCTTGGGGCCAAGCACCACGATGTGGAGCACCCACACCCCAGGGCAGCTCACTTAGATCCCAGCCTCCACGGTCTCCTGGTCCCAGACTCACATACGTCCCGTCCCCTTGTCTGTCACTTGGCAACCGCTCGCTTAAACACCCACCTGAGCTCTAGAGCTACCGCCAAATGATGTGATTCATCCAACCCCTTCCTTGGATCATTGGTCTCCTGATTCCACATCTTTAGCCCAGCACCCTTCCTGCGTGCTCGGCAGTGAGTGAAGCATGACAAAGACTGGACAGTGGCCAACAAGGTGGGGGTGGAAGGGACACATGCCTGGAGCAGTTATCCTTTGATTTCCATTCCTCTCCTGGTGAAATATTTGCTACATATATAGCCTCAGACCAAGCAGGATCGTGAACTTATGTCTCCCAATTTAGATAGAATTTGCTATCACACTCATACTTCCAACAGCTACGTTATGACCCTTCTGAGACATCAGTATGCTACGTTGGGGTCTTGGGGGAGAAGTCAGGGTGTAGGAAGGCCCAGAGGTTCCTCCCACCCATGTTCTCCTTCCCACCTGCACCCAGGGCACAGGCCCTACCCCCAGGAGCTCAGGATCTGGTGCGTGAGGCCAAGAGATGATCAAGGCCACTCTTGACACTTTGTTATTGGGTTTACCTTCAAGGGCAGTACACCTGGTCTCGATTCCAGAGTCTGGAAAAGGCTTAGCGGAGGCCTCATTTAGGGTCCAAAGAAGAATAACATGGTCTCGCCCACTTCTGGTTGGCAGAAGCTGCTGTTTTTCTCACTAGAAAATAATAAGCAAGTTAATGGGGGAAAAATAATTATTCATACCAGAACTGTAAAGTCCTTTCACATGGAATAATTGATATGAAACTGTCCCAAAGTAGGGACATTCAAGGATTCCTGAATTTCTTCAAGGAGCTAGAGATTCTCCCAGGTAAGCCCTGAAAATTCACCAAAGGAAAGAAAATGTGATATTTTAACTATACTGGGGATCTGAGTCTGCCCGGTTGCAGTTTATGCAAATTCTGGGTGAAAGGAGCACAGAGCAATAGGGATTCATTGTTTCCTCTTCTCACTTTTTTCCTAGGTATTTGGAGGAGAGTGTCAAGAGCTGCTGTCATGTGGGGATCAGGAAACCCTCTTGATTCCCACTCTTCTTTTAAAAATGCTGAAGAAGCCATTAACATCCCCACTGCAGTTAAAAGATCTGAGCATCTTGAATTTCATCAGTTCCACCCTGTCTTCTTCTTACAGCACCAGCATAGCGGCACCCCTGGCAGCTCCCCCGGCTGTCCAGCCTGGCCGCACACTGAGGTGGACCTGCCTCTCCCAGAGGATGGTAGCGTGAACAGTGGGAACAGAATCACCCAGGTTACCCAGGAGATGGCCAAGGAGGTGTTCCTGATGGCACAGAGTCTGAGGAGGAGAGGATGCATCCTGGTACTTGACCTTCAGTGGGTGGTGGGAGGATTGGGCACCACGGGGGGAAACGGGTCTCCCAGCTGCTGCCCCGCAGGAGCCAGGACAGAGGGGCCACGAGCAGGGGCCATCGGGCACATAGCATTTTTCAGTGCTGTCTTCTCTCTCCATCTGGGCGTATCCTAGAGCTCACTTCATTTTTCTCTTCCCTCCTCCTGTGGGCTCGTTACTAAGGCTTTCTCTTAATCCATCGGGGAAGATAATTTACTGGAAGCTGCAGTTTAGTAAAATCAAGACCCATTCCTATCGCAGAGGATGAACTGAAGGGAGCCATTTACGTCTTTAAAAATTCCCCAAAATAGAGGTAACAGGGCTGCAAGCTCCTGAAGGATGGCCATTCAGGGCCAGCACAGCCTGGACAGGATGGGGGCTACTTTCCACTGGCTTTGGGGTGGGGGCAACTTCAACCACAGGTCACCTGTTCTGATTCTCTGTAGCCATCTCCCTGATTCAATGCAGTTAAGCATCACTTACCATCCACACACACATCAACACTGAAAAAAATAAAAGAAGTCCATTTACTGAGTGTGGGGACCAGAGGAAGAGATCGAAAGGCACCGAGAGCCATTTAGAAAATGTCTCCTAGCGCAGGCCTGCTGGGTACTCGTGGCCCCCACACCCGTGGCTGGGCCACACGCGGTAGAGGAGCGGGGCCCAGAGAGAAGGTTGGATGTCAGGGCACCTCCAGACGAGGTGACTGCAAAGCCCTGCCCAGCAGCCCTACCACACCCAAGACTCAGGCCTTTCATTGGCCTCTTCTTTCTCCCAACCCATGTCCACTTCAGTTAGTTTCTCACTGGAACGGTTACCCCAAGGTCATTAGGTCAAAAGTGGGAGCAGTTACCACTTCTTGCTGACTTCCGTTTTCCTTCCAAACATCTCAGATATTCTAATTTATATAGGACTTGGGTGCTGATGGGGCCATGTGGCTGAGGGCCCAGGAATATGCAAATCCTCCAGCCCGTGCTGTTCCCTGGGGAAATGTGCGCTAAAGGGAAATGACAAAAGGAAAAGCAAATGGTGGTTTTTAACAGTGAGGCTAGTGCCTGGTAAAATGCAGTGACTATGCAGAATTTCCCCCCGAAACCTCCAAATCTCGACCTTAATACCAAGCAGATTTTAACAACCAAAGTCCCTGGTGCTCTTGAGTAAAACAGAGAAAAGAGTTTAAAATGGCTGGTTGGGGGGTAACAGGCAGCACAGGCATGGGGGCAGAGCAGTAATCTTGAGCCAACCGTATTAGCAACTCTTCAGCCCTGAGGCTGGGGGCAGAATTGGAGGAAGCAGGGAGGAAGATGGGGAGAGTGGATGAAGGTTTCCCTTGGAGAGGCAGAAAAGGTAAGCATCTCCTTTCCTGGCAGAGATCTACAAAAGATTATTCTCATGTGGTTTGAGTTTCCTCTGGCACCTTTGAGACCTAGGTTATGAGTTCTGGAATATTCCAGCTTGACCTCCTCAGTGGAGCCCTCCCCCTTCACACATGGAGATGTTCTTACTAAAGACTTTCCAGCATCACGACCTTCATCAGCACTGTCTGTGTGCCAGCAGAGAACGATAGCCATTCCTCGCGTCATTATCTAGGTCAGGGAAACTGTCGCAGTAATGTGTACAAAATAAAATGCCCACAGGAAAAAAGAGGGGTTCTCTCACACTCCTCTCTCCTATTTCTTTAGTATTCCTTTTCATTCTTATCCTAAAGACCAGTAATCTGAAATCAGGTCATCAAACCCACATTTGGTACAGGGAGAGAGCTGACAGATGCAGAGCTTGCCTAAACCCAAGCCTTATCCAAAGAGAAGTAAAGTACATATTTTAGGACTCATTTGCTAACTAGGGTGGCATATCATAAAGCAAAAGCAAATTCTCGAGGGTGTGAGGACTCATGTCTTCTCCTGGGACATCATAAAGAAGTGTGCTGCCTTGGATGTTTGGGATGGGGCTTGGTTTGGGGTTGCAACATCAGTTTTTTGGGGTTTTTTGCGGTACGCGGGCCTCTCACTGTTGTGGCCTCTCCCGTTGCGGAGCACAGGCTCCGGACACGCAGACTCAGTGGCCGTGGCTCACGGGCCCAGCCACCCCGCGGCATGTGGGATCTTCCCAGACCGGGGCACGAACCCGTGTCCCCTACATCGGCAGGCGGACTCTCAACCACTGCGCCACCAGGGAAGCCCGCAACGTCAGTTTTTTAAAAAGAAGGAGCAACAGAGTGTCAAATGACCTGGCACAGATTTGGCTAATTTAGGACTGGCTGCTTGAGTTCTGTGTTTCAAAAAGGCTGTCCCATTTGAAAGGGAGCTTTCTCGGACTGGTCTGCTGTGGAGCTTGGAATTGCTTGAATTAGGCACTGGACACATCTGTACCCACTCCTTTCTTATCTGGAATTGCAAATACCTCTAATAAACTAAGCCTCTAACATAGGTTTTTTAGGATTGTTTTCTTCCTTACAGGAGAAGCTGAGACAGCATGATACATGCAGGAGAGGGACCCAGAAGTGGCTCCCCACCAGGGCTGGCCATTACGAAAAGTATGGGGCAGACAAAATTAAGTTCTGTCCCTTAAGTTAATGTCCATCCTCATGGAATTTAGAGGCCCCTCAACAGGGCAGGTACAATAAATAGTCTGACTCCATTTTTAATGTTTGCTGACAGCTTTCAAGCCCCGACCACTCCTCCTTCTTCCCCTTGTGCTACACATCTGGGCAAGCCAAAAGGTCCAGGCACGGTCTCCTTTGGTGCTAGTGGGAAGCTCAAACCACACAAGCCCTGACTGTTGAGTGGAAACTCCCACCCTGGCCCCATTCTCTGACCACAACAAAAGCCAGGGCGGTCTCCTTTCCTTGTTCTCTGAAGCCTTTTCAGACCTGGTTAGGAAAAGGCTTCTGTCACCAACCCATTAATTATCAGTTCCCAACTGGGAAGCTCTACATGTGGCTATAGGCCTTTGACCGTTTGGTCAAGCCAAGACCTCCTTCAACCTGCACGTTCCTCACACCTGGCCCTTCTTAGGGGCCTTATCTCTGCCCCGGGGCTGCTGAAAACTCTCTCTGAGCCACTGCAGGCCACAGCTCCTGTGCAGAACATCTAGCCCAAGACCAGGAGGCTGGGCCACCTTCCCTTCAGCAGTCCCCACGGACAGATGGGCCTAGACCACCTCATTCTGTGGTTTTAAAGAGAATAAGCTTCTTGCTAACCTAGAGTGTCTGGTCTTGAAGCCTCTGGAGGAGGTTCGGGACATCACAGTTTTAGACCAAGCCACAATATGTTCATTCCGGGGCTGAAATAAGTTGTACCAAGCAAGTTTGGGATGTTTACCATTTGCTGCCGATTTCTTAGGGAAAACTTGCGGAGGCGTGGTTCACCTACTGCCAACTCTTTCATTTCTTTTGGTATAGACCAAAGAACAGCTCATTACCTCTGCCAGGAAAATTGCGACTTCCGGACAAAACTTCGCCAGACTTATCCGCATCATTGCTAAGAACTGTGTAGACCAAAGATGTTCCCAGGAGCTTCTGTACATGGTAGAGCAGATTCAGACAATGAGCAGCCAGCTCCGCATCATCTCCAGGTAGGAAATGCCTTTGAAGGGAAGTTGCTGTCTTCTTTCTCGAGACCCAAAGGGAGGGCTTGGAAGGGGGAATATAATTCCTTCTTTTGTATACTCCTTTTAATGTTTTTTATCCTCTAAGAATCTACATTTATTTGAGGAATATCAAATGTTAAAAATATAGAGTATAATTACAGAGCACAAAAAACACATTTAGGCTACTGTCATTTCTCACTGTATCACAAACATATCTGATAATATACTTAAGAAAGAAAAAATATTTAACATGGAAAACTAGTTCCTGAGTAGGTGTGAGGATAAAGTAACCATAAGGATTTTTTTTTAATTTTTTTCTATTTTTTTGGCGGTGTTGCATGGCAGGTGGGATCTTAGTTCCCCGACCAGGGATCGACCCTGTGCCCCCCACAGTGGAAGCACGGAGTCCTTGAGTCCCCATAAGGATTAAGAATCAAATACATCAGAACTGAGGCTCTCCTTCAACATCGGTCCCTCCTCCCTTCATAACAGTGACTCCAGTGGTGCTGCTGGGCTCACAACACTTCAGGGTTACTATACAAGCACAGATGACTGATCTCTACTTTACAATCGTGTTTACGTTTTCACCATTAGCTCTCTATTTGTTTTTATACAAATCATATCTAACAAACAAGCTGGTTATCTCTAAAAATACACTAATTGCAAAGTGAAAGCATTTTAAATGTCATTTGCCTAAGAAAAACTATGCCAGCACAAGGCTTATGTTAAGATTAATTCATTTAATGTGCCCCATGAATTAATCTTAACATAAGCCTTGTGCTGGAGTTGAACAGTTTTTGGTCATTGTCTCCATATAACAGTTTTCACGTTGATAATATAGAACACCAGAATAGAAGTATAGGATGGTTTCATTTCCACCCAAGTCCCTTAATACCTGCAGTGGCATATTCATCAGTAACAAACGTTTATTAGTAATATATTATGGGAAAGCTTGGTAGTTAAGACTATTATCAATTATTGTGAGGCATAAAAATAACATCGCCAAGACCAGGGTATATAAATTGTTTTTAAACTAAACACAAAGCCTGGTTACTGTTCTCTAGGAAATAATATTTCAGGCACAAAATCATCTCACAATTAGCTACCAGATTTTTTCTACTTAAGATACAGGAACTGTAATTAATTTTAGCATTTCAAATATGGGTATTGCTGTAAGGGTACTCCGGATTTGTTTAAATCAGGTATAGTAGGACATGCAAACATGGATGTGACAAGGAAGAAGGAAGAAAACAAGGAAGACAATCCCTCACGGACCCTTAGAAACAGGAACCATGTCGGTAGGACCACATAGGGAAGCACCAGGGTCAGTCAAAAAGCAGAAGGAGTGAGGGGAAAGCATGGACAAATCCTTTACTGTGTTTTCGTGGGAAGGAATGGACAAGTCAGGGGAAGTAGGCTAAACAGGTTTAGGATTGGTTAATTTGAATTTGGGCTCTGGAGTATAGAGATTATCTCTAGCTGTCTGGCACCTGGCTCTGGGGTGATTAGGGCAGGGGAATAGTGGCCCAGAGTATAAGAGCGCTATAAAGGAGAAGGTTGGGGGTGTGAACTTCGGATTGGTTGGTTTGCATGTATAAGTGCACTTGCAGGCAAGTGGTTTACTCTAAGAATTGGCTAACCCTGGGAGGGGCAGTCTTTCCAACATCAGATGGCCCTAAGATAGTGCATCAGAAACACAGAAAATAAAAAGGCATGATTAATACAGGTACATTTATCAAGTTCCCAGTTCTCTAAAGGATCTGGAAGTCTTGAGATTTTACCAAAGTTAGTCACTTAAGTTTCACAGCATCTTCATTTTCTTTTTAATTTTTATTGAAGTATAGTTGATTTACAATGTTGTGTTAGTTTCAGGTGTACAGCAAAGTGATTCAGTTTTATCTAAATCAATCAATCTATCTATTCTTTTTTATTTTAAATCAATTTATTTATTTTTGGCTGCTTTGGGTCTTCGTTGCTGCGCACGGGCTTTCTCTAGTTGCGACGAGCGGGGGCTACTCTTTGTTGCGGTGCGCAGGCTTCTCATTGCAGTGGCTTCTCTTGTTGCAGAGCATGGGCTCTAGGCGTGCAGGCTTCAGTAGTTGTGGCACGCAGGCTTAGAGCACAGGCTCAGTAGTTGTGGTGCACAGGCTTAGCTGCTCTGCAGCATATGGGATCTTCCCAGACCAGGGATTGAATGTATGTCCCCTGCACTGGCAGGCGGATTCTTAACCACTGTGCCACCAGGGAAGTCCTATCTATCTATTCCTTTTCATATTCTTTTCCACTATAGGTTATCACAAGATATCAAACACAGTTCCCTGTGTTATACAGTAGGTCCTTGTTGTTTATCTATTTTATGTATAGCATCTTCATTTTCATTGGTGAAAAACAACTTGTCTCACTAAATTCAGTTACACTCAGTTTAAAGCAAGTATCATTGAGGTGTGTGATTCTATTAAGAAATAGCAGTCTGATCTTTGATTAGAACTTTTACTTTAAGTCCTGAATGCAATTCTAGACAACATTTCTTGTTCCCTTTCATTAGGTATGGATGTTGGCATTTATTCTGCTAGGTCTCTTCAGTTATTTTCATTAAAAATACTTCTTAGCAGACTCACGGATATACAGAACAAAATAATGGTTACCAGTGGGGAGAGGATAGTGGGGAGAGGTAATATAAAGGTAGGGGATTAAGAGGTACAAACTATCATGTATAAAATGAGCTGCAAGGATATATTGTGCAACATGGGGAATATAACCAATATTTTATAATAACTATAAATGGAGTATAAACTTTAAAAACTGTAAATCAGTATATCGTACACATGTAACATATAATATTGCGCATCAACTATACTTCAATAAAAATTTTTTAAAAACATACTTCTTGTTAATTTATAGATTCTATATGAGTCATACTTTCTTAGTATCAAAATATAAATTTTATGTTAAAATGTTAAATTACACCTTAAGAACTTTCTTTCTCTGAATAGTCCCTACAAAGGCATCCCAGCTTTCTGGAAGAGGCTCACATTGTAAAACCATCTGGTATTTGTTTATTTGAGATTATGCCTCTTACCTGGTATAATGTTAACTGCTTTCCTCCTGTCAACTCCCAAGAGTAAAGGCCTCCTTGGCAAGAAGCAAGTCCTCTGAAGAGCTCCTGGTGGAAAATGCACAGCGGCTCCTCCGTGCTGCCTCTAAGACTGTGAGGGCTGCAGAAGCCGCCAGTCTCCGGGTAAGTGCTAATCCCAAGGGTGGACACTGGCACAGACATGCACAGGACCATGACTCAGGTCACAGGCTGAGAGCAACATTGCAGACATTCATGAGGCAACTCTACCTGCTTCTTAGCTATTAAATTCAACTGCATTTCTTACCCAAACCTGTCACCTGATTTCTTGTGTATTTTAGTTTGGTTAATTTCTATCAACCTACCTTCAGTTCCACTGATTCTTTCTTCAGCTGTGTCCAATCTGATGATGAGCCTGTCAAAGCATTCTTCAATCTGTTACCACATTTTTTCTTATTTTTAGCATCTCTGTTTATTTCTCATAGTTTTTGTCTCTCTGCTAAAACTCACCATCTGTTCATGCATTTTGTCTACTTTTTCCACTAAAGTCACTAATATATAAATCATAGTTATTTTTAACTTCCTATCTGATGGTTTCAACATGTGCCTCATATCTGAGTTTGGGTTTCTTTTTTTTTTTTTAAATTATTTTATTTTTGGCTGCATTGTGTCTTTGTTGCTGCGTGCGGGCTTTCTCTAGTTGTGGTGAGTGGGGGCTACTCTTTGTTGCAGTACGCGGGCTTCTCACTGCAGTGGCTTCTCTTGTTGCGGAGCACAGGCTCTAGGTGCACGGGCTTCAGTAGTTGTGGCACGTGGGCTCAGTAGTTGTGGCTCACGGGCTTTAGAGCGCAGGCTCAGTAGTTGTAGCGCATGGGCTTAGCTGCTCCACGGCATGTGGGATCTTCCCAGACCAGGGCTGGAACCTGTGTCCCCTGCATTGGCAGGCGGATTCTTAACCACTGCACCACCAGGGAAGTCCCATGAGTTTGGGTTTTTTGATTGCTTTGTCTCTTGACAGCAGATCCTTCTTCTTCTTTGTGTGTCTTTTAATTTTCCATTGAAAACTTGACATTATGCATAGACTGGCAGAGACTAAATGAATACTATGTATGCCTGAAAATGGGCCCACCTCTTCTTCTAGGCCTTTAGTGTGTGTGTGTGGTGGGAGGTGGGGGTGTGAGTCAATATAGTCAGGAGTTGAGCTGAGTTTGGTTGGCATTGTTACAGTCATCCTTGGGTAACCACTGGATTCAAATGTTCTAGCATTACTTTGTGTTCAGTGTGGGGTCTGGGTTACCAGAGGGTTTTCATCAATGTTCCTGTTCCACTGTCAGCTTGAGGCTTTCCTTGTGAGTGTGCACCTCAGGGGTGTTCTCTCTCAATGTTCTTGCCTCTCCATAGCCTACTTGTTACTTGTGACTCGATGATTGCTGGTCTGGAGAGGAGGTGGTAGTGTTCATTGTTGTTCTCACTCAGCCTCAATTGTAGGCAGGCCCTGTTCCTCCCTCAGCAATAGGAGACTTTCGTTGTGGCCTCTCCCGTTGCGGAGCACAGGCTCCGGATGCACAGGCTCAGCGTCCATGGCTCACGGGCCCAGCCGCTCCGCGGCATGTGGGATCTTCCCGGACCGGGGCACGAACCCGTGTCCCCTGCATCGGCAGGCGGACTCTCAACCACTGCGCCACCAGGGAAGCCCAATAGGAGACTTTTAACAGTTATGGATTCAGGATGGTTTTCTGCTTCTTCCCCCGAGGTAGAGGGCTGTATTCTGTTTTCTTTCTCCGCTTGCAGTGGTCTTGACCTGTGCCCTGGGGATGACAGGATTTGCTGTCCTTCCTTCAGTGACTTGAGCTTTTGTGCCATGAAGAGGCAGATGTGGGCGGAGATCTGTGCCTTTGTTGCAGTGATGGCTGCTCCTCTTCCCAAAGCCTGCTCCACAAGGGAGACAGTCCCAACCTCCTGCCCTGTCCCAAATCTTTGTCATGAGCGCCAGGAGAGGTCCTGGAGAAAGCCTGTGAACAGGTGTGGATTTTTCTTAGTTGTGGCTCTCATGGGTCCTATACACTCACACTCATCTACAATTGGCCACAGCAATTTGTTAAGAATTTTAGCTAAAATCTTCTGATCAGGTATATGATAGTCTCATCTTCCTCCCATGCTCTATCCTAAGGAAGCCAGTGCTGGGCCCCTGCCTCTCCCTGAAAGTGGCTGTCTTTTCTTAGATTTCAGTCCAGTGAGTTGCCCTTCAACCTCACTCTCTAATAAGTTCAAGAAAAGTTATGATTTTGTGGATTATCTGACTTTTTCTTGTTGTTAGGGTGGGAGCAACTCCCTTTCCAGCTTTCTATGTCCTAAGTGAAGGCAGGAAATGGGAAATATTTGGGTTCCCAAAAGAATACCCTGCCAGGGCCTTCACATGTGCTATTCTACCTGTGTGAGATGCATTTCTGCCCCTCCACTTCTACCAAATTGTCTCATGTCTGTCTCCTTCTTATCTTTTAGGCCCAAACTTAAATTCCACCTCCTCAAAAGGGATGAAATACCCCCCACTATATCTAAATGAAATCGCACCAAGTGTCCCCTGCTTTAGTACCTTGTATGGTTCCTTCGTAGCACTTATCACATTTTGTAGTTGTCTGCTTCTTTTCCTCACTTTTATGTGTTTGTCTGGCTCTGTTATTAGAATGTATACTTCATGAAGCCAGAGACCTAGAATAGTGGGCAAGTGCATGGAGGCACTAAATAAATAGAACGGGAATTTTCATTTCAAGTTTAAAGAAACTTTGTACCGATTAAATTCAAAGAGTACATAAAATAGACACACCCAGTGAAAAGCATTTGGAAAATGTGCATACCTGAACTACAAGTCCCAGAATTTCTTGAATATAAAGAAGGCTGAGAGAAAAGCTCAGGACTGGCCCTATGGATCAGTGAGCATCTCTCCCGCCAGCACGCCAGCGTGGCCACAGCCACAGCCTCCCGCAGATCCTGCAGTACCACCCAGGGCAGGGCCAGTCCCCAGGTCCCAATGCCCAGGCCATCTGAGTGCAGGAGAACCTGAGGGCCAGGCTGAGTGCTTGCTGTGTACACCTGTGTCCTGGCTCTGCTTAGGCCGCTGGCTAAAGACCCATGGATAGTTTGCATAAAGCAAAATGAATAAAGCAAGATCCAGGAGGCAGAATTTGGGTTAGAGAGAGATTTTTTTTTTTTAATTAACTACAGTCCCAGAACATTCTATCGTGATAGACAAGATCCTTTGTCCTGTTGTGCTTGTCCTTTAAGAATGAGTGGGCTCCAATTCAGAGGACCTCTCCAAACACGATTCCTTGCTCTCTATTCAATTTAGGGCTAAAATATCAGAAAACCAGTCCCAGCATCACTCAGAAGAATCCCCTAGGAGCTCCAATGAGCTGACACTGGGAGAGAGTGCACAGCGCCTCCTAGTACTTAATCATCTCTCTCTCCTCCAGGGTTTGAGACAGCCTTCCCCAGATCCGGAGGAACTGGAAGTTGCTGCCTTCTGCATGCAGTGGAGAAGAAAACTGCGAAGGCACAGACTTCAAGAAACCTCAGACCTCGACTGTGATGAGCTGGGCCTGCGAAAAACAAGCACTAAAGGGCCCCCGACACTCGTGGCCCTGGTTCAAGAAGCCTTATAAAAGCTGAGCAATATTCTCCAAGTCAGACTCTCTGTTGATGTGTGCACTGGCCCTGAGACTCTGGGAGCCCATGGAATGTGCCTTTTAGGCCGAATCAGCCTGTGGGGACACAGGGGGACACGGTGGGTTGGGTGGGTGCAGGGCAGCCAGGGCTGGGCCTTGAACAGAGCTATCCCGACAGTATTCCCAGTCAAGGGGACAGCTCTGGGCCCCTGGTGAGACTGCTATCTTCCTGGGAAGGATACTTAGCTTTCTGGGTTTAGAAGGAACATCACACATAGACTGGGCAAGGATGGGGTAAAAAACACCCAAGCCCTATTAGCTTAAGCCTATATTAAGATGTTGCAATGTGAAAACAGTCCCAGCACGTTCTACAGGGATCCAGGAACTGAAAGATTTATGGATTAGATTGGTAGTCAGTCAGAGTTCACCTTGCTTGAGTAACTTGGCACTGTTCAAATTTTCAAGGTGTGAGGAAACTGAAGATGTGCTACTTGGGGATACAGTGCAGGAGCTGCAAGTCTGAAGGCCCTGAGCTGTGATTTGGTGAATTTGGGTTTAGCATCTGGGATGGAGAGGAACAGTTGGGCATTAAGGTCTTGGAGAGTCAGTGGAAATTTTTCAGTTCTCAGGATCTTTCACAAAACCTATTTGGTAAAGGAATGAGGAGACCAGTGACCTTCACCTCAGGGGTTGAACTGCATGGGCCAAAAGTGGAGAACTGGGTCTGGAGGAGGGGAATGTAGACAGGGACTGGGTACGTGGTCTCGGAGCAGGGATGCCCTGGGGGCTGGGGCCTTGCTTGTTTGGGGGACATCGTGCCACCCTCTTATATTCTGGTACAGCCCATAGGGAGGAGGGCTGACACTAGATGAGGCAGAATTTCCCACAACCCAGTGGGATTGTGGTTCAGATTTACAGTAAATAAAGATAGGGATTTCTTTCCACTTTAAAAAAAAAAAAAAAACAGAATACAATGTGATGTTTTGCCTTGTATACACCCATTAAATCATCACTACAATTGGGATAATGAATATATGCATCACCCCAAAAGTGTCCTCACTCCCCTCCGGGGTCCCTGGAATGACTGATCTGCTTTGTCACTTAATGATTAATTTGAGGGACTTCCCTGGTGGTCCAGTGGTTAAGACTCTGTGCTCCCAATACAGGGGGCCCGGGTTCGATCCCTGGTCAGGGAACTAAATCTCGCATGCCACAACTAAGAGATCTTGCATACCGCAACAAATATCCCGCACGCAGGAACCAAGATCCCACGTGCCACAACTAAGACCTGGCGCAGCCAAATAAATAAATAAATATTTTAAAAATAAATAAAATTTGTCAACCTAACCCGTTTTAAGAAAAAAAAATTAGTTTGATTAGTTATCTGCAAATCAATCAATGTTATACACCACGTTAACAATTAGAATAAAAATCATATGATCATCTCAACAGATGCAGAAAAAGCTTCTGACAAAACTCAACATCCATTTATGATAAAAACTCTCAATGAAGTGTGCATAGAGGGAACATACCTCAACATAATAAAGGCCATATATGACAAGCACATGGCTGTCATTGAAAAATTAATCAGTCAATCTAAGAAAGAAATGGAAGATTTTATTTGAGCCAAATTGAGGATTGTTACCTGGGAACAGCCTCAAGGAAAGTTCTGAGAACTGTTCTGCCCATTAGAGGTCAAAGCACAGTTATGTAAGTTTTTAAGACAGAGGCTGTACATAAATAACGTATTGTTGACAGTTTATACAATGTAGTGAATAGTGGGTCATGGTTCATCGTGGTCCCTTACAAGATTAAGAAGGAATGTTATCTTTTAAGTTGCCTTGTTGGTGCTGGGAGAATGTTGCTCTTTATGGTGGAGCAGATATTCTGCTGATTGGAAAATGTAATATAATGCAGGTGCACAAAGCACAGCAGAGAGGAGAGAGGAGGCCAAAGTGCAGAGAAAATTTTTGATGTTTAAATTTTTCTTGACTTGTCATAAAATATGAATTTTATTTCACACAGCTAACATCATACTCAATGGTGAAAAGCTGAAAACATTTCCTCTAAGAGCAGGAACAAGACAGGGATGCCTATTCTCACCACTTTTATTCAACATAGTATTGGAAGTCTTAGTCACAGCAAATCAGACAAGAGAAAGAAATTCCTTTTATCTAAATTGGAAAGGAAGAAGTAAAATTGTCACTGCTTGCAGATAACATGATACTATATATAGAAAATCCCACAGATACCACTAAAAAACGATTAGAACCAATACATGAATTCTGTAACTTGCACAATACAAAATTAATATAACAGAAATCTGCTGCATTTCTATACACTAACAATGATATATCTGATAAAGGGCTAATATCCAAAATATACAAAGAGCATATACAACTCAATATGAAAGAAAAAACAAATCAAAAAACAAATTTAAAAATGGGCAGAGGGGGACTTCCCTGGTGGCGCAGTGGTTGAGAGTCCACCTGCCAATGCAGGGGACACGGGTTTGTACCCCGGTCTGGGAGGATCCCACATGCCGCGGAGTGGCTGGGCCCGTGAGCCATGGCCGCTGAGCCTGCGCGTCTGGAGCCTGTGCTCCACGACAGGAGAGGCCACGACAGTGAGAGGCCCGCATACCGCAGAAAAAAAAAAAAAAAGGGCAGAGGACCTGAACAGACATTTTTCCAAAGAAGACATACAGATAGCCAACAGGCACATGAGAAGATGCTCAACATCACTAACTGTCAGGCAAATGCAAATCAAAACCACAAGGATATATATCACCTCACACCTGTCAGAATGGCTATTATCAAACGACAACAAATAAGTGTTGGTGAGGATGTGGAGAAAAGGGAACCCTCGTGCACTGTTGGTGGGAATGTAAATCGGTGCAGCCACTATGGAAAACAGTATGGAGGTTCCTCAAAAAATTAAAAATAGAACTAGCATACATCCAGAAATTCCAATTCTGGGTATTTTTCCAAAGAAAACAAAAACACTAATTTGAAAAGCTATATGCAGCCCTATGTTCACTGCAGTACTATTTATAATAGGCAAGATATGGAAGCAACCCAAGTGTCCATCAACAAATGAATGGATAAAATATACATACACAATGGAGTATTACTCAGCCATAAAAGAAGAACGAAATCTTGCCATTTGCAACAACATGGATGGACTCAGAGGGTATTATGATAAGGGATATAAGTATGACAGAGAAAGGCAAACACCACATGATTTCACTTATATGTGGAATCTAAAAAACAAAACAAATAAACAAAATGAAAATAGCCTCATAGATACAGAGAACAAAAGGGTGGTTGCCAGAGGGAAGGGGTGAGGGGATGAGTGAAACAGGTGAGGAGAATTAAGAGGTACAAATTCCAGTTGTAAAATAAATAAATCACAAGATTTAATGTGCACAATAAGGGATATAGTCAATAATATTGTGATAACTTTGTATGGTGACAGATGGACACTAGACTTACTGTGGTAATCATTTTGTAATGTATAAAAAATTGAATCACTCTGTTGTACATCTGAAACTAATATAATATTGTAAATCAATTACACTTCAATTAAAAAGATTAGTTTGCATTACCTAGGATTTGTGTAAAAATGGAATCATACAGTAGGTGTTCTTTTACCCCTCTAGCTTCTTTCATTCAGCATAATTATTTTGAGATATCCATGTTACTATGTATATCAAGATTCATTCTTTTTCATTGCCTAGTAGTATTCCATTATATGGATATAGGACAATTTGTTTATCCACTCGCCTGTTGATGGACATTTGTGTTGCTTGCAGTTTGGGGCTGTAACAAAAATATCTGCTATGAACATCTTATGTAAGTCCTTGTACACACAAATGCTTTCATTGCTTCAGGAACATTTCTAGTAGCGGAATGGCTGGGTGGTAGTGTAAGTGAATGTTTACATTTTTAAGGAAACTGCCAATTTTTTTTTCAGAATGTCTGTAGTGTTTAACATCCCTACCAGCTATGTGTGAGAGTTCCAGTTCCTCCACTTCCTCTCCAATACTTGGTATGGTCATTCTTTTTCATCTTAGCCTTGTAATAGGTGAGCAGTGGTATTTCACTGTGGTTTTAATTTGCGTTTCCCTAAAGACTTATGATGTTGACATCTTCTCATGTACTTATTTGCTATCTACACATCTTCCTTGCTGAAGCATCTTTTCAAATCTGCTGCCTATTCTTTTTTTCTGTTTTTTTTTCTTATTGTTGAATTTCGAGAGTTCTTTTCATATCCTAGATACAAGTTCTTTTGTTCAGTATGTGATTGCAAATATTTTCTTCCAGTCTGTAACTTGTCTTTTCATTCATTTAACAATGTCTTTTAATTTTTAAGTACAATTTATCAATTTTTGGGGGGTATATGGATTATGCTTTTTGTGTGCTAAGAACTCTTTGCCAAACTTAGGTCACAAAATTCTCTATGTTTTCTTCTAAAAGACTGAGAGTTTTACATTTTACATTTAGATATATAACACATTTTGAATTAATTTTTGTTTGAAGTGTGAGGCAGAGGTCAAGATTTGTTCATTTGGGTTTCTTTTTTTCGTATATGAATGTCCCATTGTTCCAACACTATAACTTTAAATGACTATCTTTTTGCATCAAATTGTGTTTGCACCACTGACAAAAACCAACTGACCATGTTTGTGCAAGTCTGTTTCTAAAATCTCTATTCTTTTCCATTAATTTGTATGTCTATTCTTTCATGAATATCACACTGCCTTCATTCTTGTAGTCTTATTGCAAGCTTTACAATCCAGTAGTTTAAGTCCCCCAACTTTGTCCTTTGCAAAATGATTTTGGTTATTCTAATTTTTTGGCCTTTCATATACAAGCTGATTCTAGAATCAGCTTGTCTGTTATCTCCAGAAAATTATGCTGGGGTTTTGATTGGAATTACATTAAATCTATAGATCAGTTTGGAGAAAACTGACATCTTAACTATGTTGAGACTTACAATCCATGAGCACAGTGTATCACTCCAGCATTTTGTAGTTTTTAGCATAAGGTTCCGTGCATATTTTATATATTAAACCTCAATATTTCACTTTATAGAATTGTTGTAAATGGTACCATTTAAAAAATTTTTGTTTCCAAATTTTATTACTAATATACAGAAATACAACTGATTTTTAAAAATGTTAACCTTGTATCCTGCTACCTTCCTAAACTCACTTATTGCTTCTAGGAGCTTTTTGTAGATTCCTTAGGATTTTCTATGTAGATATAACTGTCATTACTGTAAAGTTTACTTCTTCCTTTTTAATCAGTCTGTCTTTTATTTCTTTTCCTTGTCTTATTGTGCCGGCTAGAACTTCCAATATAATGTTGAAGAGGAGTGAGAGTGGACATTCTTGCCTTGTTAGGGGGAAAGCATTCAGTCTTTCACCATTAACTATATTGCTAGCTGTAGGCCTTTTTGGTGAATGTCCTATATCAGGTTAAGAAAGTTCCTTTCTATTGTTATATGTGAGAATTTTTATCATGAGTGGATGTTGAATATTGTAAATACTTTTAATGCATTGCATTAATTAATATAACTACGTGGGGGGTTTAATTTTTGTTTTGTTTTTGTTTGTTAATATGCTAGATTACATCAATCAACTTTCAAATGTTGAAACAACCTTGCATTCCAAGGATAAACACCACATGGTCATGACATATTATTCTTTTGATGTATCGTTAGATTCTATCTGCTAGTATGTTTTTGTTGAGGATTTTTGTGTTTGTGCTCATGAGGAACATTGGACTGTAGTTTTTGTTTGTTTCTTTGTACTGTCTTTGGTTTTGGTATTAGTGTAATACTGGCCCCGTATAATGATTTGGGAGGTGTTCCCTTCTATTTTCTAGCAGAGAATTGGTGTTATTTCTTTTTTAAATGCTTGATAAAATTCATCAGTGATACTTTATGGGCCTGGTGTTTTCTTTATGGGAAGATCTTAATTAAAATATTATTTTTAAATAGGTATAGGATATTCAAGGTGAATACTGGTAGTCTGTGGAGTTAACGGAATTGTTTATTTCTTTTAAGGTCAAATTTATTGGCATAAAGTTATTCATAATATATTATTATTCTTTTACTATCTATAGGATCTGTATTTATGTCACTTCTCTCATTCCTGATATTGGTGATTTGTCTTTACTCTTTTTTTCCTAATAAGCCTCTGTAGAGATTTCTCATCTCGATTTTATTTATTTTTTTATATAACCAGCTCTTGGTTTTGCTGACTTTGTCTTAGATTTATGTTTTCTATTTCATGAATTCCTTCTCTTATCTTTAACATTTATTTTCTTCTGATAACTTTTGGTTTAATTCTCTCTTCTTTTTCAAGTTTCTGAATGTTGATGGTAAGGTCTTTGTTTTGTGGCATTCTTCTTTTCTAATATGGGCATTTACTGCTGTACATTTCTAAGCCCTATTTTTGCTTCATCCCACCAATTTTGATATTTTTTTATTTCTCATTATACATTCTAATTTCCTTTTTAAATTATTTGTTGCCCCATGGATTACTTGGAGCTGTGCTATTTAGTTTCAAAATATTTGGGGGAATTTCCAGAGATTTTCTGTTTTGACTTCTGATTTAATTCCTTTGTGGTCAAAAAACATACCTTGTAGTACTTGAATCCTTTTAAATTTATTGAGCCTTGTTTTATGGCCTGGGTTATAGTCTATCTTGATAAATGTTCCAGGTACACTAGAAAAGAAAGTGCATTCTGCTGTTGTTAGTTGGAGTACTCCATAAAAACCAATTAGGTCAAGTTGACTGACACTGTTGCTCAAGTATTTGATGTCCTTACTGATTTTCCTTCTACTTGTTCTATCAGTTTTAAGAGTAGGATATTGAAATTTGCAAATGTAATTGTGAATTTGCGTGTTTTATAGTTCTATCAGAGTTGCTTCATTTATTTTAAAGCTCTGTTATTAGGTGCATAAACATTTATATCACTTGGATGAATTAACTCTTTTATCATTAATAAATTAATCTCTTCATTCCTGGCAATATTATTTGCTCTAAAATTTGATTTTTTAAATATTTCCTAAGCTTTTACTTAACTTACGAACATGTGGGATACCATTCTAATAATTCTTTTAATGTCTTTTTCTCTACAAATTCTTACATCTGTGCCCCTTCTGGGTTGCTTTCAATAGATTCATTTTTCTCCTCATTATGGGCAGTATTTCCTGCTTCTTTGCATGCCTGGTGATTTTTTTTACTGTGTGCCATACATTGTGATTTTGCCTTTTTGGGTGCTGGCTATTTCTGTGTTCCTATAAATATTCTTGAATTTGTTCTGGGAGACAGTTAAGTTACTTGGAAGCAGTTTAATATTTTCTGTCTTGCTTCTAAGATTTGTTAAGTGGGATGAGAGTAGAGTTCAGTCTAAGGTGAAATAATTCCTTCTGAGGCAAGACCCTTCTGTGTACTCTATACAATACTGTGTACTCTATCCAATGTAGATTTTTGAAAAGGCTGTGGGACCTGGGAGTGTGCACCTGTGGCCTCTGATTTGGAACCCCGGTCTGTCCTACACCATAGTGAATATTCAACGAGCTCCTGCTGAGGAACAGACACTGTGTGAGGTCCTGGGGAGATGGAAGCAAATGGGAAGATAGTTCACAGTGCACCTGAGAAGACAAATTTGTAGCTCATTAGAATGGAATGTGATTGATACTATGGGAGCACATAGAGAGACCGATTAGTTCTCTGCAGAACCAACTGGGTCTGGATCTGTGGATCTAGGGGTGTGACAGCCAGAGTCTGGAAGGCACTTGGAAAAGGAGCCTCGATTGCAAAGCCAAGGAGTTTGGACCCGTCGTACAGATAAGCGAAGTCCCTGTGGGCTTTTAAGCCAATGAGTGGCGAGGTATTCGCTATGCTTTATGAGAACTGGTTGCCCTGTGGGGGACTTGCTCCTTTGGGGTGATTCAAGTGTGGGATCCAGCACCCCACCCCAACTTGAGCCAGGATGTCTCTGCTTTCATCCATTTTGTAGGCTGGATTTCACATACATTTTTCATTTGAGAAACGTAGGATAGAAACTCCCTGAGGACCAGGTCTTTTTGTTCACAAATGAGCCTAGAATTGGCAGAGAAGCTGATAAATAAATATTTGTTGAATGAGTATGAATGTTTGATACAGAGAATTGATTCAAGTGTTCTGATAGTTTAGACTATTATTCAGCAATTTCTCACCCCACTCCCCTTCCCACTGTGGACAGAGTGTATTTCCCCAGATTAAGATGTTAGTTTTGGCCACGGAACTTGTCTCAGCAATGGAATGTTGTTGATATGATGTGTTAGTTGAAATGTGCTTATATAGTTGGGTTCATCCTTCTGTGCTCTTGCCTTTTGTGATAAGAAGAATGTGCCTTAACTAGACTTATTGTGGTGATCATTTTTCAATTCTTACAAATATCAAATCAATACGTCGTACAACTGTAAGTAATTTAATGTTACATGCCAATTATACCTCAATAAATTAAAGGAGGAGGAGGAGGAGAAGGAGGAAGAAGAGGAGGAAAAGGAAGAGGGGGAAGAAGAATGAGAATATGCCTTAATTAGCTGCTGGCCAAGGAGAATAAGATGTGGACCTGAACTGCCGCTTGACAAATGTATACACCTTGTAACCACGGTCACACTATAGAATATTTCCCATCATCCCCCAAAGTTCCCTTGTGTTCCTTTACAGTAAAATTTCACCCATCTCTGGGCCCAGGCAACCACTGATCTGTTTTCAGTAACTACAGATTTGTTTTGACTACTCTAAAACTTCACATAAAAGGAATCATATGGTAAGGACTGTTTTGTGTCTGAATTCTTTCATTCAGCACAACCATGTGGCTTTGTGTATCAATAGTTTGTTACTTTTTATCACTGAATAGTATTTCAATTATGGATATAGCATAGTATCTTCATCCATTTGCATGCTCATAGCTATTTGGATTCTTTTCAGGTTTTGTTATTTTGGAAAAAAAATGAACGTACGAGATTTTGTGTGGACATGTATTTTTATTTCTCTTGAATAAATACCTAGGAGTGGAATTGCTGCATTGGATAGTAATTATACTCTTACTTTTATTGGAAACTATGAAATTATTTTCAAAAGTGGTTGTACCATTTTATATTCCCACCACTTGATATTGTCAGTCTTTATAAATTTAGTCATTCTCAAGGGTGTCTAACGGTATGTCACTGTGGTTTTAATTTGCATTTCCTTGTTCACTAATAATATTGAGCACCAAGGGACTTCCCTGGTGGTCCAGTGGTTAAGACTCTGCACTTCCACTGCAGGGAGCATGGGTTCGATCCCTATTCAGGGAAGTTCCAAGTGCCACATGTGGAATAAATAAATATTTATTTATTTAAATTAAAAAATAAAATAATAATAATATTGAGCACATTTTCTGGTACTTATTGGCCATTTGTATCGTTTTCTTTCATTGCCCATATTTTTTGGTTAATTTTTATTAACCAGTGAGTTATAACAAAGTTTCTTATATATCTTGTATACAAATCCTTATTGCAAGTATTTTCTCCCAGTCTGGGGCATGCCTGTCTGTGTTCATAAAGATATCTCCTGAAGAGCAGAAATTTAAAATTTTTAGTGAAATCAAATTTACCATTTTTTCTTTTATAATTCACTCTTTTTGTTTTATATCTAAGAAACCTTTGCCTATCCCAAGATTGCAAAGATTTTCTATTTTTTTCTATAAGTGTATATGTAATTTTAGCTTTTACAATTAGGTCTAAGATCCATTTCAACTTACTCTTCGTGTGTGGTGTCAGAAAAAGGTTAAGGTTTATTTATTTATTGCATATGAATATCCAGATGTTCCAGCATAACTTGCTGAAATGACTCTTCTTTCTCCATTGAATTACTTTAGCTTCTTAGTGAAAATCAGTTGGACATATATATATATATATATATATATATATATGGGTCAACTTCTAGTGTCTCTCTTCTGTTACACTGGCCTATATGTCCATCCTTAAGGCAATCTGACTCTTGATTATTGTGGATTTATAGTGGCTCTGACAATCTCTGTAGTTTAGGTGGAGTGTTTAGACCATTTACATTTAATGAAATTATTAACAAGGTTTGTTTTCCTCCTTTTTCTCCTCTTTTCCTGCCTTCTTTTGGATTACTTGAACATATTTTTATGATTCCATTTTATCTCCACATTGTTTTATAAGCTGTACTTCCCTGGTGTATTTTATGCTAATTGCTCTGGGGTTTACAATATTCATTGTTAATTTATCACAGTCTACTTTTAAATGATATTATACCACTTCATGTACTGTATATCTCTCTCTCTCAAAAAAAACAAAAACAACAACAACAAAAAAAACAACCTTCCATTTCCCTCTCCTTTCCCATGTGCCACTGTTGTAACATATATTTTATAAACACCACAATCCACAGTTATAATATTTTCTTTAAATAGTAATTTTTCTTTCAAAGTCTTTAAAAGTTAAAATTTTTAATATTTTCTTACATATCTACCATTTCTGATGCACCTCATTCCTCATTTATTCCTGCCCAAAGAACTTCCTTTAACATTTCCTATTGTACAGGTCTAATGGCAACAAATTCTCTCAGCTTTTGTTTGTGTGAAACTGTCTTAACTTTTTCCTGATTTGTGAAAGGTATTTTCACTAGTTACCTAATTCTACATTGATAGTTTCCTTTAGTACTTCAAAGATGTCTTTCCATTGTCTTATGGTTCATTTGGATTCTGAAAAGAAATTTGCAGTTATTGTTAGGCTTATTTCTCTGTACATGTCTTTTGTTTCTGTCTCTCAAGTTTCCCTTAATCACTGATTTTCAGGAATTTGATTATGTGCCTTGGAGTGTTCTTCTTTGTGTTTATCGTGCTTGAGGTTCATTGAGCTTCTTGCATCTGAACTTATAGCTTTCATCAAATTTTGAAAAGTTTCTACTATCTCTTCAAATATTTTTTTCTGCTACTCCTTCCCCCACCAATCCTCCTCCTGGGAGTCCAATTACATGTATGACAGACTTCTTGGTATTGCTCACAGGTCACTGAAACTCTTGTTCTTTTGTCGTTTTTTTAAATTTATTTTTTCTTTGTGCTCCATTTTGGATACTTCCTATTGCTACATCTTCAAGTACACTAATATTTTCTTTTGCAGTGTCTTATCTCTTTTTAATTGCATGAAGTGAATTTTTACTTCTGATGTACTTTTCAGCTCTAGAAATCTCATTATTTTCAAAATTATCTTCCATTTCTCTCCTCAATATGCTAATATTTTCCCTTAAGTATGTAAACTTATTTATAATAGCTGTTTTTATATCCCTGTCTGCTAATTTCATCATGCTATACTTTCTGGATATGTTTCTACTGACTTACTGTCTCCTAGTAAAAGACAATACTTTCCTGCTTCTTGGCATGTCTACCAATTTTTGGTTGGATGCGGGACATTGTAGATCTTACGTTGTTGAATGTATGGATTTTACTGTCTCACTTTAAAGAGTGTTGAGCTCTGTTCTGGCAGACAGTGCAATCACTTGTGGTTTAGTTTTATCCTTCTGAGCCTTATTTTTAAGCTTTGTTATATCAGACAGAGAGTAGTCTCTACCTTAGGGATAATTTAAACCTACTATTAAGCTTCAGCCTTTCTGGAGTCTCTGCTGCATACTCAAGTGATCAATGAGAACTCTCCCCTCTGACTGGAGGAAGCCTGAACAATTCCTAGCGGTGGTAAGAGTTCCTAGAACAGTATAACTCACAGCTCCCCAGCCACTCTTTATCCAACCTTGTGGAGTTTCACTCCACAAATTCACATTTCAGTGTTCAACAAAGGCTCAAGGGGACCCCTACACATATTTCTGGAATTGTTTCTGCTAGCTCTCTCCTCTCCAGAACTCTGCCACACAGCTGCCTCTGCCTCCTGCTTCCATCTTTGCCTCCATTTAGTGAGACTGCTGTGCACTGCCTGGGATCCTCCTCCCTACTCTGTGGTCCAGAAAGTAATGACAGGCAAAGAGCTGGGGTGATTGCAGGGCTTCCTTAGTTGTTTTTCTTCTCTTAAATATCAATGTCTTTCATGGACTATGGTCCAATGTCTAATAGAGTAATTTCATGTATTTTAATCCAGTTTTCTAGTTGTTTAAAGGAGGAGGATAAATCCAGTCCCTGTTACAACATTATGACCAGAGCAGAAGTCATGTTCAGTAGTTTTCACTGGAGGGATATAGCACACATGTAGGTGAAGTTGCCGCCATACAGAGACTGAACAGAGAAGGGATGCCTGGAAAAGCAAATCCTTAGGGGAATGAGGAGACAAATCAAGATTTGAAAGTGGGGAGGTAGGATGGACAATCCCTTCTCTAAAACAAAATGAAGTAAAAACTGGTAAAAACCTAGGTATGGCTGGAGATCAAAAAACAGAAGAGGGCAGGAGGAGGGGACTTAGAAGGAGTGGACAGGCAGGCCAGTCTTCCTCTTCCTCACAACCCTGCACACTGAAACTGGAACACTCAGGAACTTGTATGTTGAGGAGATAGAAAACATTCTTTTCCTTCTACATTTCTTAACATTATCATGGGACTTAGTAGCCTCCTGAGACAATTTACACTTAATTCACAGAAGAATATTAGGGTGCTTCTCTTAACTTCCTACATTTAACTCTGAACTGAGCTGGTACCTTGTCCTGATTATATGGACCTAATAGGCAACTGGCACCGATTCCAAAACTAAACACTGGGACATCTGGTATGTCAGCACAACACACACACACACACACACACACACACACACACACACACTTAAACAAAAAATGGACACAGAGACCCAGAAACATACATATTTATAATTTTGAATCTGGAACAAGAAGTTTCATTCCTCAAATTAAATGCATCATTTTACTGAGGAGACAACCCAATCCCATAGATGGGGCCTTGATAGAATACCAACTTAAGATTTCCAAACCAGTCTTAGAGCAGTTGTAACAACGAATGCAAACCTTTGTGAGGCTGTCTCACTGCTTCCTAGGTCAACTATGTCCATTTTAGTTGTACTTAAACTTGTATTCAGTTCATTAAATGAAACCACAGTTTAGCCTTATCCATAGCCTTTATTTTTCCTCTGAGACTCATTTAAATTAATTTTCTATCTAACCTATCTTACAACTATGCTTGCTTGGCCTCACCCATGACACTCTTCCTTTCTATGTATACTGAAGCCCTCTTGAACAACACGTTGCCAAATTTCAGGGTCTGCTGCCTTCCTGGAAATGGATGGCAGTAACTAAACTGCCAACACCACCTCCTGGAACATGTAATGAGATATTGTCTCAGTAAACCCTTGGGTTCTGTGTAAGAATTGGACATCTGGTGAACTCTCTCTGAGCCAGTGTTCCATGGAAATAGTGGACGAGGCCTCAGAGTAAACACTGAACTTCTGTTGCCCCGTCTGCTATCGTGAGCCTGGGGGAACTACAAACTCCAGATGCTTGATGGAAAGTAAGCTGCTCTTCAGTAAGTGTCTCTTGGGTTGCAGATTTTAGCTCACACAACTCAGATATGGAAAGGTTTTTTGTTTGCTTATTTTGTCCATAACAAAATAGACTGTCTGGCCTTTCTCCTGAGTTCACACCCAATGATCAGCAGGAGAAAATTAGGTGTCCAAGCTGGTTTAAAACTTAGTAGGATTCAGTCTCTCCTAAGATGGCATCTAGGGGTGTGTGTGTGTGTGGGGGGCGGAGCGGGGTAGGTGGGGAGGTTCGGTAGTGAGCCCTGTAGTTTGCACACACATTTTTTGGCTTGGGGGTAGGGGTAGTGAGCCCGGCAGCTTTGTGCTGATCCTGGAGTGGCCACTGGTTGAAATCCATTGCTCTGATCACTATCCACAACACCTACTGGCCTCTCATGCCGTATCTACACCTGGGTAAACTATGGCCCTTTCTTCGGCTTGGGAAGTGCTCCCAGGGAGCATAAGACAACTGCCCTCACAGCCTTTTCTTCTCCTTGGCTCCTAATGGCTTAAGCTCTTAATGACCCCTTCCCTGGCTTCTGCTGTGTGGTCACCACATCTTATCACAGAGGGCACCCATGGACACACAGGTTTGAGAGTGCCCCAGGAGAATCAGGACATCCTGAGCAAATACTTCCATGTAACCTTGGCTGCCCCACATCAGTGATGGGACCTCTGCACTACAGTCTCCTCCCAGAATCTCAGACAGAAATCAAAGCTCTCGTTACCCACAACCCCCAAGAAAACAATTCTGGACACCCATCTGATCAATCCCCTCTTCTCCTTTCCTCTTATGCTTTTTCTTAGAATTCTCCAGGGATAGAAAGAAAAAGGCTTCCTTCCTCCACCACATTTCTCTTTTGTTTGCCCCCTTTTTAAGCAAAACTCTGGTCATTGATATATTGCAGGGGTGATAAAGGAATTCAGATAATTATTTCAAACCAGGTTATGATATTGCTGCAAAATCCCATTTTTGAGTGTTAAAGCTGAATATTACCTTCATTCTCTTTGTATTCCTTGTAACAAGCCATAATGGTCTCTTCTCTTTCACTCCACTATCCCAGTTGGATGGCTGTCACAAGCCAATGAGGCAAGAGTTTGCAAACTCCAAAAGACAAAAGAGAAAGTCCGTTAATAATGTGAAAAATGACACATATTTTAATGACTGTTTCTGATGCTACTTAGGGGGAGGAGGTAGATATCAGGGATGTAGAGAGGCTTGGCTCACTTTTGGGAAATGAGCTTCTAAGGATAATTAAAAGCACTTAGGGATCCTTGAGAGACCTGCCAGGTTACATGCCTGTAAGATCAATGGAAACATGTGCTCGTCTGTGGTTATGGCTAATAAATCCTATGCTGGAATTTTGCTTTGTTTTATAGGAACACTTTGGTCTTTTCACTTCCTTGGATGCCATCAATGTGACAGTGGTGACCATATTTCACTGGTCTAATTCCAGCTTCAGCAGCTGATTGGAGATCTGAGAACAAGACCAATCTGCATTCTTTCTCACTCACTAGGTACTCCACATGCAGGAGAAGATAACTGCAAGTGTGTGAGTCTTTCCAAAGCCTTTCTAAGTTGAAATTAGTCCATTCAGTCAATAAATATTTATCGGCCATCAACAAAATGAAAAGGCAACCTGCAGAATGGGAAAAAATACTCGCAAACCATCCATCTGATAAGGGGTTAATATTTAAAATATATAAAGAACTCATGCAACTGAATAGCAAAAGAAAAAAAAACCAATTTGATTAAAATATGGGCAGAGGATCTGAACAGACATTTTTTCAAAGAAGACATACAGATGGCCAACAGGTACATGATAAGGTGCTCAATATTGCTAATCATCAGAGAAGTGCAAATCTAACCCACGAGATATCACCTCACCCCTGTCGGAATGGCTACTATCAAAAACACAAGAAATAACAAGTGTTAGTGGAAATGTGGAGAAAAAAGAATCATTGTGCACTACTGGTGGGAATGTAAATTGCTTCAACCGCTACGGAAAACAGTATGGAGGTTCTTTAAAGAATTAAAAATAGAACTACCAATGGTCCAACAATTCCACTTCTGGATATTTATCTGAAGGAAACAAACAAACAAAACTAATCTGAAAAGGTCTATGCACCTTAATGTTCACTGCAGCATTATTTGCAATAGCTGAGACATGGAAGCAACCTAAGTGTTCATCAATGGAAGAATGGATAAAGAAAATGTGGTACATATGCATAATGTGAAATATTTTTCAGCCATAAAAGAAGAAGGAAATCCTGCTATTTGTGACAACATGGATGGACTTGGAGGGCATTATGCTAAGTGAGGTAAGACAGACAGAGAAAGACAAATACTGAATGATCTCACTTATATGTGGAATTTAAAAAACAAAAACAAAAAGCCAACTCAGAGATACAGAGAACATATTAGTGGTTACCAGAGGCAGGCTGGGGCAGGGAGGGGTGGGGTGCAAAGCTGGTGAAGGAGGTCAAAAGGGACAAACTTCCAGTTATAAAATAAGTAAGTCCTGGGATGTAATATACAGCATGGTGACTACAGTTAATAACACTGTATTGCATATCTGAAAGTTGTTGAGAGTAGACAAAAAATTTGTAACTGCGGGGTGATGGATGTTAACTAGATTTATTGTGGTGATCATTTTACAATACATATATAAATTGAATCATTATGTTGTACACCTGAAACTAATAGAATGTTCCATGTCAATTATATCTCAATAAAAATATTTGTTGAGTATTTTATTGATGGGGTATCCAAGAATATATTGTAGTAGAAAAAAGTAACCAGCGTGTTCGTCACATGGTGAATATTTAATTAATCCCCAAGCACACTGCCCATCATTTATTGAGGTTTTACTGTAATTATCATAAACACTTTTGGGCTCTAAAATGTTGGGCAGACGAATGTGCCATTGTGGAGGATGAAGTTTAAGGGGCAGAGCCATGACCAATGTGAGGATATTAGAGACGGGCATGGTTTGCTTTGAAAGAATTATGTAACATTATGTCCACCATACTTTTTTTTTGTTCCTTGTCATTTTCTAAAACATATCCTTGTGCACTTGATCATTTGATATTAGCCGCAAAGCACTGTGACTTCACTCACTTTGTAGTAAGTCTGATTTAAAAAGCAGTCTATCTTACCCATCTCTGTAACTCAAAACATAATAGCAAATGCTAAGTGCTCAAACAATCTTTCTTTAATAAGTGATGAGTCCCCATTTTGTCCATGAGGAAAGTGATACTCACTGAAGTCCTAACTCGCCTCGCGTTGCACTGCTCAGGAGAGACTGCACCAGGACCAGATCACGCTAGCTCTCAAGGAAGAAGTTTCTGATAATCTGAGTTGCTCCGTAATTAAATCCAGTAATCTACTAGGTTCCCTTATTTGAGACAGGGTGCCCTTGGCCATTGAACATACTAGAACAGAAGTCAGAAAACACCTTTTAATGATACTTCCTGACCTTTGAGGGAAGCGTGACTAGCCACTTCTTTGTTGCTCCTGATCTTGGAGGGAAGAATGACCAGTTGCTCTCTGAGAGCCTTTCCTGCAATGAGATCCTATTTTGACCCTGAAGAGCTCTTGTTCTACACCAAAGCATTACATTTGCTAGCAACCTCTCAGATTCAGATCTTTTAACAGAAAATTGATTTAAGCTAATGTAAGGGGTACTCCCTTACGCAGGATAGGGCCTTAAATGCTGTTAATCTCTGTGGTTAAGTGAAGCACACTCTCTGTGCACTAAGGATAACCTGAAGGACAGTTTACTGCTGTCCCCTTCTTTCAGGAAGACCTGGAGGTGTTCCATTTACAAACTCTCATACGAGTACACGGCTCCCCAATGCCCTATCTTTAACTACTGAAGATTTATTAAAGCAAAGCAATGCACTGCCAGACAGATATTATTAGAAACATTTTTATTTAAAGTCAGACAATAGAAAGATGTCACAGAAGAAAACTACAGAAACTTGCAACAACAGAATGCAACTTGGAAAAGTTTTTAGTAAATGAGAAGGGGAAAAAAAAGATATTCCTGATGCTACCAAGGGATTTGTTAGTCCTCGTGTAGAATAATTTATCAATTCAGCCAAGTACACCCTTTGCTGGTGTCTTTTGAACAGACAGTAGGTTAATAATTTAGTTAATCTACTAAATTGGCATCTATTAAAACCCTCCAAAGTGAAACAGTCAAGGCAGCATTTCCCCACCATTTGAGATACAATGTGGGGAACTGAAATAATTAACAGTAGGAAGTTTAAAAAAACCCACTACTTCATACTGCATAGGTTTAATCTGGATTTCAGCCTACCTTACAGATGGTGCTTGTAAATCTGATAGAAAGTGGGCGACCAGGAATCTGGACACAACACCACCTCCTACCAAACACACAGACACATGACATCCTAGGACACAAGTGCCATCAATGCCCTTACCATGTGCAAGCACAGCAGCCCTAGACTAAAAGCAAAATGGCCTAGAACCCTGGCTTTATACTGAGCCCTTTCTGAATCCTTGGTGGAGGAGCACTGGGTTTACGGTAAGAAACATAAACTTTTTAAAAACTTTGGCAAGTAAGTATAGAAATGACTATTTCTTGATTGTCACTTTTAAAGGAAATTTCATTCTACTTCAGGAAAAGATATTCTCCTATCTTATGTGACTTCTCTCTCAAACATTTGGAGGGCAAATTCCTATAAAATATAGGTGGACTAAGACCTCTTATCTGCAATACTAATTATTTTTCACCTTCTCTACTTAAAAAGCACATAAAATGTATAGTCTATCACGGACCACAAACCCCAAGATCTTGCTTGTAATGGAAGTTTGGGAAGAACATGACTAATTTTCAAAAATTGGGTCTGTGTGTATTTAACTCCTTTACAATAACCTATATATCACATCACTGACAAAATAATATTATCTAACACAAATTTCGCCATTCCTCTCAACCTTTAAAACCTCACAGAGGTATTAAAATCAGTAGAGTAATGAGCCAAGGAGCGTGGAGCCGGAGATTTTCTTCTAAAATGCCATAACAAGCTATATATTAACTTTTTTCTCATAAATTCTAAGTTTAAAAAAACAAGAGATCCAATGATAAACCAAGCTACAAGATATTGTTCCAAGAACTCATAGTTGTTGGAAAAAACGGATTTCCTTTATGCTCACAACTGTAGCACATGACTGTTCTGTTCTAAAGGGTAAGGAAGGGTGTTTAAGGACAAGACACAAGACCCAGATTTAGAGTCCAATTCATGACCTGAAAGGGTAAGTTAATGGTCTTAGGATAAAATGCGATTGGATATTCACTAGGTTAGGCATATCTTCATAATTTTGGTTGAATTTTGAGGAGAATAGGAGGGGGAAATTAGAGAAATATATTTTAACATAAAAACATAAGACTCTAGCATGGAGTTCTTTCAGATTACAGAAAGAACCCTTCATAGATCTATGGGGATAAATTACTGATCTATTCAAACTTCCACAATGAAGTAGTAAAATTATCTTGTAAGTCTGGAGGACTCATAGAATTACGAACTATTGTAGAAACATATAACTCCTAAGTAAAGCTGCCATAACCCTACTTTCACATTGTTTGGGTGGGAGGTGGGGAGGGGAGACAAAAAAAGAGAAGGTTGGTGCCCTGTGTCCACTGAAGGAGGTATAATTTATTATTGTACTCTTTCTAATACGATCATGGAATGGCTCTGTCGCATCTACTCTAACAGATGACAGCACCTGCAAAATCTAAACTTGGATGGACGTTGGGAACAAAGCACCCACGGTGTGCGTAGCACTAGGCTTGCTGCAATGGGAAAACAGAGAAGCAAGGAGACACATATGGGTTCTGCCTCCAAAAGCATAAAATACAGTTTAAAATGTGCTTTTTATTTCTTATTTTAAAATAAGAAATTCTAAATGTTATGTTGACATTAACTTAAAGTCCTTTCTTAGGTATGTGTCCTTTCCAAGAAAGGCAGGTTAATTTGGACTTTGTTACAACTGGCAGACGCTGCTAATAAATAACATACTCGAAAACATAACGCCAGCAATAACAGCGATTGGTAGCTACTGGCGCTGGTTCTGCAAATCACGTAAGCTACTTCGGGAAGAGACATTACATAAACACCAAGTCCTAACACATAAGTGAGAAAAACAGCTTTAAACACTCAGACCCTGTTTGGTTACATTTTGTCAAAGCTTTAATTTCCTAAACTCAGCCTTATTTAAACTAATTAAGTTTACTAATGACCACTAAATTTTGAACATAACAGCATCAAGTGCTGCCAAACCATTTCTGAAAAGATAATTACAACCCTTCATTCTAGAAATTCACAGAAAGCCCAATATTGAAGGTTGCAGGCACCCTATCAGTGGACTGCTTGACTGCAGACCACCTCGCCGAGGTACAGCCTTTAGCACAGACAACCCCTCTGAGGTGTAGCCCTCAGCCCAGAAGGGTGAGCTCAGGGAGAACATCTCCACCGTAAGACTCTGTCCTGTGCAAATGGAAATACATTGACAAGCCCTCACATCTAGATCCGTAGGAACTTCCAACGTCAAGATGCCATTAACCAAAGGAAAATGTACCTTTATCAATATCAAGCAAATGGTTACTAAGAAAGACCTCAATGTCACATGCTTGCAGAAATATATATTAAGAGGTGGGAGTAAACATCCCTAGTGTTTCTAAAAGCCAACAGCCCTTATACTGACTGAGTTGGCCACTTCGCCCACAACACACGTGCTATGATTCAAGCAAATACGTCATACGACACTGACTATCAGAGGATTTTCACCCTCCATCAATATCCAACTTGCATAAAATGGGCAGAGCGGTCAGATCTTGAATAGACACTACAAGTCCATAGAGCTCTAAAATAGGAAAGTCCTGTGTTTTACTGATACACAAAATGTTTAAGGAAATTGCCAACTTGATGGGTTAATATTCTCTGAAACAACTTCTCAGGCAATTCTACTGTGTCTCAAATGTGTATCGTCTGAAACTTCATAGAACTGGTGCATCACACAAACCATATCATGTTATTTCGGAATCTGTACAACTTAATGCAAACCCAGTGGGAACGTAATGATTACGTTTGTGAAAGTCATAAAGCAATTTTATATTTACAAATACTTAAAAATGATAATTACTTCACTCCTTACATCAAATCTGTAAACAGTCAAAATTATACCCATTTCACAGAAAACGAACTAGACATTAAGATAAAACACCTATAAATCAATTCAGAACAAGAATATGAATTCATTGTCATAAACCTCTAGCCCTCATAAGTTCTCCTTTCCTCCCTCTCTCTCTTCTAATTAATTCAGCAAGTAGCTTATACGAACACTCATACAGGATTTTTTTTTACTAATCAACTATTCTTCTACTCTTAAAGTAAGTACGACTAGCAAGGAAAACTACTAAACTCCTAAGGCAAGTTAAAAGACAAACAAACCTAAGCAAACATCATTTCATAATTAGGCTACTTTGGTTGCAACCTAATTCTGGGGTTTAGTGCATATGGCTGGGTAACACAGAGGGTCTGTACAGCAACAGACCTAACTGCTGAGGCAGAGTTTGAAATCACTCCAACATTTGGTTCATTTTCAAGATTCAGAATGAGGTCCTAACTAGGAAACCTCCAGAGATAGGAGTTGGGAGCAAACTAAACAAGACATGGGAAAGTAGCTGCTCAATCTAAATTATGATCATCTGGATATCCCAACTCAACACCCTGATATATCCCACTCTATTCAACATCAAAGGGAACAGGTATAAAACTCTCACAAACCAGTATGAATAGTTAAGTTACATCTCAACCAATGAGTCTAGCAGACTCTTTAAAGACAGTTATTTCTGTTATCTGTAAATGTTTGGCTTCTAAGAATAGGGACATAATGTACTTTTCAGTGTAATAGTGTAAATCAAATTAGATGGATTCTAAAAACACCAATTCACCTTACAAGGAGCTTATTAATTAGAGAGAATGGCTACTTATTAAATTTTGGTAAAAAAATGGGAAAAAAGGATATTAAGATAATCCAGGTTGATAGGATATAATAGAATATTCCCTAAAGTTATCTCAATTAAAAAGCATTACAAATAAAAAATCATTATTTTAAACATAAATAAAACATTTTCATAAAAAATATATTGTTAAATTTGAAGGTAAGTTCAAACTTTCTTGTAAAATAGCCTCCAGGCCACTAGCCGATGTAATAGGGGCTCAAGAATACTAAGTAAATGAACTTACTTAGTAAGTAAGTATTAATGGTTTTTAAATCTTACTTTTAAATTAATCTTTTAATATCTCTCTTAGTAAAAAGGATCTTCTGTTAAGAATCTGGAAAAAAATTTGGATTCCATTTTGATCTTTAACATCCAAATTATCTTTTTTTGTGTGATATTTTAAATGTAAACAGCATCACTTAACAATAATTACAAAATCATGAATTAAAGATTTGCTAAAATTTTCAATTTAATTACTAAAATTCAGCAATTTTACTGATTTTATCCTGATAAAGGAATATTATTCTTAGGAATATAAATGTGTCTATATTTTTTTTTGTCAGTTTTATCCATTTTATTGACTTTTCAATTAACAATAAAGTTCGTTTGGATAGTAAGTCAAAAAATTCTTTCTATCATGGCTTTAAACTGCATTTTTTAACCCCAAAACATTATCCAGAACCACTTTAGGCTACAAGGTAACCAAAGTATAAATAGTAGGAACTCACATTCCCTTGAACAACTGTCCTTCCACTTAGAACACAATGAACTTCTTAGGTAGGCAGGCAGAATTCTTGTTCACTTAACTGCAACCCCATTTAAGCACGGAATCAGGGCAAAAAAAGTAAAAAGTGAGGAAGGGAATAGAAAGGATATACATTAGTATTAAACCATATGCTATCTGAGTGTTAGGTTCCCACATAAATATTTTACTGTATATTTTAAAAATCACTTCTCAAGGACTGATTTCCTCTACTTCCATTATTTTTATAATGAAATACTCCTTTTCAAGTTACTTATTAGAGTTGTTACTAGCAAATACTGTCACATACCTCTAGTTCAAGATATTAATATATACACTTAGCCTGAAACTAAGTGTACTACTTAGTTTTAGTTATCAATAATATATGTATAAAACAGGTAGGGTTGCCATTATTTATATACTGCAATAAATATACAAGAATGAGTACAAATTATTTTTCATAAAAATACAACCTCTAATCAATTCAGGAGGTTTCCAAACTATGACGACATTGAATACATTAAAACACCAGGCAGTCTCCTCTGTTATAGAATGCCAGTCAGGTGAGATCTGAAAGAGATTCTTTATTGGTAGCCATATACAGTTGACTATACCATCTCTGTGTTTTCTCGCTATTTAAGAAAAAATATAGAACCTGGACATTTAAAACATTATCAATGAAATAATCACCACAGACTCACTGGATCTTTTAAAATTTTGTTAAAAATTGCCAAAGTCATGATGAATACAATTATTGCAGCTACATCATTTGAAAAAGTAATATAAATTATGCTGCTAAAGACAAAAAACATCGAAACGCATAAACATCATAATGTAACACAGCAGTAACTCATAACTATTAATATGAAAAATTAAAAAGTTATGTTAGAGAACTCGGGAATTTTTCATTTTAGCAAAACATTCTATTTATATATCTCCAACTTCTATGATACAGTATACCATAAAATACTTTTAAAAGGTACAACATTCAAATGCTTCATTTACACAAATAATATTGCCAGTACTAATAAAAGTGATGCCCTTAAACATGAACTGCTCTGCTAATTATGATTTTAAAAATGTTTTACTTCATTTTACATTTTAGCTAGCAGTCAGCATTACATATTAATCAGTTCTGTGTTGACAAATAGGATCCTAGTCAAAATACTGTTTCTGAAAAGTAATGTACATTATATTGCTTGAAACTAATAACCATATAAAAGTGGTAATCATTTATCTAAACACTGATTATGAAAGACAACTGGCATATATTCAGGCAGAGTGTTGAGTTCATGATGGTTTATTTACAATAAAAGTACTTTTACTGAAGCTAACGTGATATATAGGTTTCTATGTCAATTACTACAGTCTCTTAAAATTATAAAAATATTATATAAAATACCACAGGCTTTAGAGGATATAACTTCATGTGGTTCTGATACTAGCAGCTGAAAAGTGTTTATAATTTAAAAATAAATAAACTATAGAGGTAAACCAGTTACAAAACAGCAGGGGACTGCAATAGTCACAAGAGTGAAAAGAACTGCTTAATTACACAATAGCTAACAAAACGGTGAAGCAGTTGGATCAAAAGTTTTAAAAACCTCTTTCAGAGATTTGTCATCTGTTGCTCTACGAGGGTCATCATCTGGGGTGGGGCTCACCTGACCCGGCTGCTTTGACTGTCTTGGATCGCTGTACTGGGGTCTAATTAAGCCTGTTAATGCCTGAATCGGAAGACTGTGCACTGCTGGGACCTGAACGGTACCGGAACTCCCAAGAATATCTGCCTCTGGGTCAGCTGGCCCATCAACAGGGACGTCCACGTTTGGAGCGATTTTCTGTGGTAGGACTGCTTCTCCAGTAGGAGGCTCGTTTTTATCACTACTTTTTAAACCACTTTTTTTCTGGCTCTCTGCATTTTCTGTTGCTGGCTCTGATGTAGATGATGAACTATGCTCCCTAGGGTCATACAAACTAATAGCACTAAGGACTGAACCTGGAGTTCCCAGGGGAAGGCCAGCTGAAGATGAGAGTTTAGGGGCATATGGCGGCAAAGCCCCAGGACCAGAATTGCTAGATACTGCCCCTAAGGGCTGTGATGAACCAGAGTTTGATCTGGCTACATGAGGGGCACCCTTTGATGTATGTGAATCCTTCATAACTGCTTGATGAGACTCTGTACTATGCAGTCTGTGAAGTCTAGGATCAAAACTTTTTTGCAGCCTAGGGTCTCCTAACTTACTTCCTGAACTATGTGCGTCTCCAAATTGTTCTAGGTAGCCTTCTCTGTTTGCTGGGTTAATTTTGGCCTTGCCTGCTAGTTTTGCATCAGTGGGCACTGTGCTTTGACGAAGATCACTTTTTGTATTCCACAACCTACTGAGCCTCTGATCAGCTATAAGAGGGGGCAGAGGTAAATTGATTGAAGATACTGGGTCAGGTTTAGGTAAAGGGACTGGAAGTAAGTCTTCTGGAGCCCACACGATGTGTTTTGCAAAGTTGGGTTTGGTTAGGGTAATATCCATTTTAATGTGACTAAACTGTCTCAGTTGTGACCTTGGATCCTGGAGCATTATACCAGGGGAAGAATCCAAAGGTATTAAGAAAGCTTTTTCTCTCAGTTCTCTTTCTGTATCTTCATCGTCATCGTCTCCTCTTTTGTGTTTGACATTAGGGCCAGCATTTCCATGATGTAAATCAAACTTTGCTCCACCAACAGAAGAACCTATGTGACCACTTCCATTCCCTCTTAATTTCCTGGGATCCCACGCAAGTCTAAGATCCAGTGGGGTAGACTCAGAAGATTTTCTAACGTCTTGCCTTGAGATAGTCCTAAGTCTAGGGTCAACCACTTGGCTTCCTTTATTTTTCTCTTTAGCAAGTCTTGGATCAGTAGGAGTGCTGAGTTCTGTGGAAGGTTGTTGACTCCTTAAAGTTTCTGTTTGTTTCTGCAATGTTTTCAGTATTGACTTGACACTGCTTCCTTCTTCCTCTTCACTACTGGAATACCAGTTAACAGTATCATCTAAATGCAGACAAAAACTATGGTAAAGAATGAAGCATTCATATTTGGCCTTAATTAAGATGAAAAAAAACACATATACTATTTCTGAATAAGTGTAGTCTAACTTCAAGAAAACGCATCATAGAAATGACAGAGTTTCAACACTGGAACAAGATAAGATGTGGTATAACAATCAACAATTCAGTCACTATACTTTATAAAGAAAGAAGTATGATATTAGAACATGTGTAATGTCCTACTAGTCAGAGAACAGTCTGAACCTTTAATTCCAACTGATCAAAGGGAGCTCAGAAATGTGTGGTAAGACAGAGCTGGGGGAGAAGGGAAAACACTCTTGAAAAGGAATACCAAAATGTTTTGGCTCTCTTTAATTCATAGCTCTGGATTTAACTTCATAGCTTAATCCCTTAAACTTCATAGCTCTGGATTTATCAGGATAACAAGGGAGAGCTATAAAAAAAAATACCTGGAAAGAAAACAAAACACTAACAATTATGGTTAAGGAAGCAAAGGGAACCGAGCAAGTGTGGGCTCAGGTGGGGACTTTTCACTCATACTATATTTTTAGATGTTTGACCTGTGTGAATATATTAATTATTCAAACATTAAATTAAAAACAACAAAGAAGCCTAAAATTTATATACTTTAACTTTACGAGAACACTTTGGGCCTTACTCTTAAAGCCTATGTAACCCTAGTGTATTAGGCACAATGTTAAGACGCTTAACCATCAGAGGTCTTCTCTCTAGTAGAGAAGGGAATAAAAACTGATGCTTCAGGAGGGCGAGTCTCCTTCCTCGCCATTAAAACACACATAGGTTATCTCTGAATTGGCCATATGTATATATGTGTATATATATATGTGTATATATATATACATATATAATACATATACACGAACATATGTACACATACTCACACGTATCCTAGAATATCTTGGATCAATAGAACAGCATATATATTCTCACTTTTACCTCATCTCACTGCTCACTAATGTGTTTCCACAACATCGAACTTTAGTGCTACACACTTAGTTTGAACAGAACAGTGCTGATAAAACAAGCACTCGGGAAAGCAATTATACTCCAATAAAGATGTTAAAAAAAAAATACGTAGAACAGATCCTTCCCTCACAGCCCTCAGAAGGAATCCACCCTGCCGACACCTAGATCTCAGACTCCTGGCCCCCACAACTGTGAGACAATAAATATCTGTTGTTTAAGCCAAAACCAAAACCAAAACAACAACAACAACAAAAACAAGCACTCGTATTTAGGGTGGGGATGTGGCTTAAAATAGTATATATCAATATTATATCACAATGGCAAAAAGTTTTACTCATATCTCGGTGTCTGAAAAAACTACTTCTAGACACCGGATCTCTTTTCTTTTTTTTTTCCTTTGACTTCCAGGAAGTCTAGAGCTAGACTTGTGATTCACTTTCAGCTGTTGTAGTTATTTTAAATATTTCTGTATAGGAGCTTCACTCCTCATAGAATTTGGTACTTGATCCAGATAGGTAAGACAATCCAAATCTGATCCAAATAGGTAAGATGCTATTTTATTTTCACTTTCATATCAATGTATTTTATAAGCAGTCTTAAATTCTTTTTGGAATAAGAATGAATATAGAGCAGAAAGAAAGTAGAACAGTAGAGAAAGGTCAGTGGAAAGCAGATATTAGACAGAAAATGATAGTTAAGAGGTTTCTATGAGCATTTTATCAAAGGACAAATAAAATTTATACAGGCAATAAAATTTCTAACAATGAACAAAAACACAAAAAACCTAGCTGTTTAAGAAGTTTTCTGTATTCCGAGAAAACAAGCCTCATAAAACATTACCAATTTTATAGTATTATAGTATAAAATTTTGTATCATGTAGAAAAGTTTTAATTTTCTTATCTATGAAAACATAAAGCTTTGTTACTTTAAAGAAAGATTACCATTAAAATGGCTGCGTATTAAAATTAGCACCTAAAAGAGTACACATAAATTTTACAGGAATTAACTTATTAGAAATTCCTCATTTCCCTGTCATGCTAAATAAATGAAGAGTTAATAACACCTTTTTTGAAAACATAACAATGTTTATATAATAGCTTGTAGCTACCTAGTGTTATCTAGTTTTACATAGTTATTCATAAATTTCATGGGGCTTTGTTTTTTGGCTGCACCTCGAGGTATGCAAAACTTCGCAGACCAGGGATCAAACCCGTCTCCCCTGCAGTGGAAGTGCAGTCTCTTAACCACTGGACTGCCAGGGAAGCCCTAAATTTCATGTTTAAGAGTGGCCAAACATCAATTTTGTAATTCATAAGAAGAACTGGGTGATTTAAAGTTCTCTGCCCTTAACTGAGTTAACTAATTGCTGTACACATATCAATATCAAAAATACTAAGGGAAACTTAGTGTCCCCACGTAGTCTTTTAAATTAAAAATAATATTCCTTAATAACATAGCAGAACCTGAAGTATACAGCCTCTGCCCATGAAAATCTAATAATCAAATAACTTTGAGCTTGAGTTACAGGTTAAAATTCCTGAACTGGAAGGTATCTTGTTCCTGTTCTATTTATTTTCTTTAAAAAAGAAAAAAGAAAAAAGGCATAATAGCAAGTCTGCTTGCCCAGGCCTCACACTCCAGCTTCAGTCTCTTTATTGCTTCAAATCAAACCCTTTGCAATTAACTACTAATGCATCAATGGCACTGGAAACTACAATCAATCCCAAGAAGATAGGAGCTATGAGATAAATTGGAAATAGAATAGATAGTTCACAGGAACTCCTTTTTCAAATTTTAACTTATTCAAGACCATTTCAGGAACTGAGTGATCCAAATAGGTAAGATGCTATCATACCACCTGACACACCTTCTTCCTTGCTTGGTGCCCTCTGAGGTTGGGTGCTGCCTGGTTCTTCATCTTCTTGGTATTTCTGAGTAAGTCTAACAAAAAGAGCTCTCTGCACTGCAGGGAGGAGACCTGGTGCAGGCAGGGGGCCATGGCCTGTCACATTACTGCTGCTGTCAGACCCACTCCCGCGGGTAGGTGAGTCTTGAACGATAGGAGGCTGATGCTGGGCAAATTCACCATGCCACGTCCCATCTACATACATAACACGGAAAGAGACACTGATTTAGCGTAAAACTCCACTAGACAAGTACCACTGTGAGTTGTAAGAAATTGAGTTACAGTAATATCACATTTGATTATCAGATTATTATGTGATTGTAAGCACTTTTCAAGGTTATCTAAAGGTCTATTGTTACAAATATTTGGTTAAATTTAAATCATATTTTAATGTTTCAATTTCATCACATTTTACGTTGCTTTATTTAAAACATGCATTCTTTCCATGCTTTTAAAGAAAAATAGGACTCCAGATATTTTAAATTAGAAATGAGTTATTTCAAAAGGTAAGCTTACCACCAGAGTTATTGGGTGGCTGAAAATTATGTACAGCATGCTGTGAATAGTAATTGTCATAAAACTCAGCTGGGTTTTGTAAGGACTCATAATTGGTATTGAGCTGCATTTCACCAGGACTTTGCAGGTGTGATGAACCTGGAGAACAGTGATTCTCTCTAGGTACTTTCATCATGTGTTCTGGAAAGCCAGGGCAATGGTAAGCACCACTCATATTTGGTGGTGTCAAAGGTGTATCCGGTTGAACAAGTACTCCCGCTTGACTGTGAGGGCCTACAATTCCAGGTGGACCAGGCGGCAAAGGTGGGCTCTGCGGCATTGGTAGACCAGGAGGTCCTGCGCATGGATGATGTCCAGGGGAGCCTGGGTGCATCACAGGACTATTGTGTCCCTGAGACATATTAGGTCCGGGACCTGGACTTGACCCAGAACTATACATATGTTGAGTATGTGGGCTGCTTTCCTGAAATTGTGGTCCTGGTGGTGAGGCACTGTTATAAAATGCTGGTGGCCTGTAGACAAAAGAATAATATTTCTTAGTTCAAAGAAAAGAGGCAAACAAGAATGTTACATTTCTAAATAGATATTGGTTGAATGTGTTACAGTATCAGAAGAGAAAACTATATTTTTAAGAAGCAATTTATTCCATATTATCTATAAGTAGAAACACCAACATATGTATCTTGCCTTCATTTTAGCACACAAGTTTTCTAAATTGCTGCTTACTATCATCTGTTCTAAAACTTAATATTGATGTTTTCAAAAATATAGAAAAATACAAAGATAAATATGATTCATCTCTAATCCTATCACCCAGAGATAAACTTTTTGATTGGTTCTCTTCTAATCCTTTTTCTAGGTACACACAGACCTTTTTATAACAAAATTAGAATTATACTATATAAACGTACTGCTTGTATTATAATTTCTAATTGGTTATTGCTTGACATGAAAAGATTTTAGTTTTTGAATGTTGCTCTTCTTTCTGGGCATCTTACTAATTTGATTACAGTTGGGCCTCCATATCGGCAGGTTCTGCATCCACAGATTCAACCAACTGCAGATCGAAAATATTCAGAAGAAAAAAATTGCAAAAAGTTCTGAAAGCAAAACTTGATTTGCTGTATGTACTCCAGCAACTATTTACATAGTATCTACATTGTATTTACAACTATTTACATAACATTTGCATTGTATTAGGTATTACAGATAATCCAGAGATTATTTAAAGTATACGGGAGTATGTATGAAGGTTATACGCAAATACTTCACCATTTTAATATAAAGGACTTGAGCATCTGTGGATTTTGGTATCCATGGAGCTCCTGTAACCAATCCTCCTGAGACACCCAGGAACAACTGTACAACTTCTAATAGTTTTGTCAGTGATTCCTTTGGGTTTACTAAGGGAAAATGCCCAAATAATGAGTCTGCCCCACCATTTCTAATCATATCTATTCTATCTTTCTCTTTTTGCATTGACTAGGATCTAATCTATAATATTTAGCCAAGCAGTGGACAGACTTGTCTTCTTCTTGACTTTAATAGAAACACTTTTTTTTTTTTTGCGGTAAGCAGGCCTCTCACTGTTGTGGCTTCTCCCGTTGCGAAGCACAGGCTCCGGACGCGCAGGCTCAGCTGCCATGGCTCACGGGCCCAGCCGCTCCGCGGCATGTGGGATCTTCCCGGACCGGGGCACGAACCCGTGTCCCCTGCATCGGCAGGCGGACTCTCAACCACTGCGCCACCAGGGGAGCCCAATAGAAATACTTTTAATGGCTCATATTAACTGTGATATTTGCTACAGATTTCTTATTCCTCAATTGCTGAGATCTCATTGCTTCCCCGAGTCTTCAGGATTAAAAGAATAATCAACAATGGGACTTAGAGCCCAGGTGCACAGACCCTGGTGGATGGGAAACAGGACCGGAAAATGCAAACTTGGATGCAGCCTTATCCAGAGGTTTTCCTCTAACAGCCCAAGGAACGACTTCTCTAAAAGAATGAATATGCTGGAGACATATTACCCACTATTTGAAGATGTTATCAGTGACAGTCCTGCCTCATAACAAGGTGGTAGGAATGCCAGTTCCATCCACCTGGCAGTGCCCTTCAGGATTAGTGTGTGGAGAGGTTTCTGAAGCTGTGTTAAGGATTCTGTACAGAAAAGCACTGATGGCATGGCAGGCAGCAGAGGGTGGGGCAAAAAGGAAGTGGGAAGCAGCAGTTGGGGTGCATGCCAGACATCTGCTACCTCTACCTAAGTTTAATTATATGATTGACATGGAATACAAGTTAGTTTCTTAATAAGAATTTTTAGGGGGAAAATGCAGCCATTTTTTGAAAAATTTAACTTACTTCTTCCCAATTTTATGTGCTAAATCCACAGTAGGTTTTACAACTATTTCAAAGAGAGATGGAATTTTCTTGAAATCATCAGAGAGATCTGTCTGAAAATCATCTTCGGGATCAGAAAAGGGAAAATGCTCTGGTGGGGTTGGCAGAAGCCCAACTCCTGGAGGCGGTTTGGGAAGAGGAGTTATGCCACGCTTTCTAAGTTCTTCTAACTCTCTTTCATCTTCATTTGTAGCTTCTTCTTCAGTATTCAACACCTAAAAATAATCGGCAAGGATTACTATTTCAAAACGAGCTTTCTTCCTCACATTTAAAACTGTGACGACTTGAGTAAACTAGTTTTGTTAATAGAAAAATACAGTATTAAAGTTGAAATAGATCAGAGATAGCTAACTACTTTTTTATAAAGAATATGAGGTTCAAAGAGGTAAAGGATATTTCTTAAAGTAAATTAGCTTTTTTAGAGGTCAAATTTTGTGGTTGCCAAGGTAGTGGGAGGAAGAACTGGATGAAGGTACTAAAAAGGTACAAACTTCGAGCTATAAGATAAATAAGTACTAGGGATGTAAAGTATAACATGGTAAATGTAATTAACAGTGCTGTATATTATATATAAAAGCTGTTAAGAGAGTAAATCCCAAGAGTTTTCATCACAAGGAAAAAAATCTTTTCTACTTCTTTAATTTTGTATCTATGTGAGATGATGGATGTTCACTAAATTTACTGTGATCATCATTTCAAGATGTATGTAAGTCAAATCATTATGTTGTACACCTTGAATTTATATAGTGCTGTATGCCAATTATATCTCAGTAAAATTGGAAAATAAATAAACTGCATTTGAACAGAAGCTCAACTGAGAGAAATAAAATTTATGAGGGACTGGTTCAAAAAATTAGGTTTTTTAATGGCAGAACAATGATAAGAACAAAAGATTCTGTTTTTTTTTTAAGGTTAAGGCAATTGTATTACTTACTATCATTAATAAGTAAAGGATACTATAACAGGTGCCACTATTGAGCATTTACTATTTACTAGGAGTGGTATGAAGTGTTTCATATACATCACATAATTTAATCTTTTAAGAACAAAAGATTCTTAATTCTTAGTCCAATATTCCTGCTTTTCTAACACATTACATTAACAGAATAAAACATAAACTAACAAGTCCTTGATCTCTCAGCAGAGTTTTATAAACTATGACTTATAAAACATGATTCAAGTCAAATGAATCTGTAATCAAGGTACAAAAATATTACTCACTTTGTCCAAAAGTTTCTTTGTTTCTTTAGTGAGATCATCATGTGAAAATTTACAGTTGTCTCCTTGGTAACATTTTGCTCCACTATGATAGAACTTGCATGGAAATTCATGTAAATAAAAATATTAAGGAATAGACCACGTAAAATCAAACTCTCATATTTTTATACCCAAAAACATAACTGCTGAATCAATGACTTTATTACTAATACTGTACTAAATTTTCTATAATCACACAATTTTTTAAATTTTAAATATTTTAAATACATGGCAAAACATTCAAAAAATTTTAAGTCTCCTCTACTCTATTAAAACTAGAAAACATTTTTTAAGAGCTTAACTTTTGTATTTAGAAAAAACTTGACTGTACAAACTATATTACCTGTTATTTTTTTCTGTCAGTGATAAATGTTTATATCTTCTATCATAACAGAGTTAGTAATGTGGGTAATTAACACAGACTTCCTTAGAAAGAGCTTTGGGTCAAGATTTTACAAATCATCTCCCAAATTACCATAATATAAATTATGCCAAAAATTCTGTGCAAAATCTAGATGCCTTCACCACTGATCAAAAGAGTCATGTTAAAGTTTCAATAGTTTGTTGAGAGTACCATGATACGAAATGTTAAGTATAAATGTTAAGCTTGGATAATTAGCTAATTCCATTAATATTCTTTTTTCTCAATAACCATTTTTTTAATTGAAGTATAGTTAATTTACAATGTTGTGTAAGCTTCAGGTATACAGCAAAGTGATTCAGTTACACATATATGTATCTATTCTTTTTCAAGAAAACAATTTTTTAAAGTAAAAATATTTATGATGGCTATAGCAAATATTATAGTGTAATTTAATTATGTAAACTCTGTTACTTTACTCAATAAAATAAAATATAGAACAAATAAATTTTGTAGCAAGAGCTCATATCTATGAAGAAAATAAAGGGGTCTGATATGTCAAATATCCCAAAAATGAAAACTACAGGCTAATCTTACTTAAAATTTTAGAGATAAACTTCTAAAGAAAATATTAAATCTAGAAGTATAGTGAAAAATATACCATTTTCAGGTAGTGTATGTTCTGGAAATTTCTGGGTAGTTTTAGGAAATTTATTATTGTAATCATCACATTGATAAGGTCAAGAGAGAAAAATCATGTGATCATCTTAGCAGATACAAAAGGCAACTGATAAAATTCAAGATCTTTTTTTGATATTAAAAACTGTTAGTAAAATAAGGATATACATACTTGAGTTTTAAAAAAAATCAATATTAAATCTACAGCCAAAGCAAAAGGGCATTATCTTTGAAACATGTATTATGCTGCCACAATCACTATTATTTAACATTTTTCTGGAAGTATGGACAATACAGTTGAAATTGTCATCCCACAGATGGCATGACTATGGAGAAAAACATAAGAATAGATGGAAAGCTTTAAGAAACAGTTCAGTAAGGTATCTGGTTTCTAAAGAAGTACGTCAAATCTGAAAAAAAATTTTCTTTGATTGAATAAGACAAATTTATCATAACATTTTGATAAAGAAAAAAGGAGTATCTGCCCTAGTAAATATCAAATATAATATTACAGAGGGGAATGGTCAAAGAGCACAACGTGTAACAGTAGTATAGAAGCAGAATTATGCACAGAGGAAAATTTAGAATATGGTTAAGGTGATCTTTTAAATCTGTGAAGAGGGGACAATGAGCTAACCATTTGGAAAAAAATAAGGTCCTTACTGAAGGACAGTATACATATATATATATATATATATATATATATATATATATATATATAATTTATTTATTTATTTATTTATTTATTTTTTTAAAGGACCATATATAGTGAAATGCCATAGGGGTGGAGGTAGGAATACAACTGAAATGTATAGATTTCCAAAGGGAGAAGTAGGGAAGAATATATAGTGCTTATCATTAGGTGGTAAGATTTGATAAGACTGGTTTAATAATTTCCAACAATGACAATTTATTACTTATGAACCTAAGTAAATAATCATTTAGTCACAGAATAAATATGTTGCGAACTACTCCTTCAGGAAGCACAGTCTCTTGAAATACTTATAAGCTGAGTATATTAAATATGAAGTATATTTATTTCATAGATTTTTTTCCAAAGGGAAGTTATTTCGTTTCCCTAAAGAAAAAAATTCAGTTTGCCCTTTTGAAGTGCAAAGGCTGATTAGACCTGGTTTATATAACGTGCTATTTTAAATTTAAAACCAAACTAGGCTTTCTGGGTTGTACTTATGATTTTTAAAGTCTCAGTGATGCTTGAAAACTACAATATTTTGGTTAACATGTTTTTAATAAAGGATATTATGCATATAAATGCAGTTCTCTCCTTTGGTACAATATCCTTGTAAATAAAATTTGCAGATCTCTTTTCTCTTCTCCAACTCTGCATCATGATCAAATTTACATTGATCTCCCTGTTCACAAAAAAAGAAAAGAAGAAAGAGGGAAAAAAAAGAAACCACTGAATTGAATTTTCTCCATGGTGTTTCATGGTAGAACTATGGTCATATCTCCAGTCTTTAAATAATGAGCTAATAATAATTCAAACAGTCCTTAGAATTCTTGCCCAAGACAGTGGATGTGGCTCTTTGCAGAGAGCCAGCACAGTCAGCATGACCTCAGAGGATACTGCCTGGCTCCACCAGCACTCACCATTTGTAGCTGAGCTACTCTGGGGACTTATTTAACCTCCTGGTTTGGCCATGTTAAAAATGAGGATAATAACAGTGACTACAATTCACTGTGTCACTGTAAAGATTAAAACATTTAATATTAGTAATCTACTTTGAACAGTACTTGCCATACAGTCAGCATCATGTGTTTGTTAAATAAAATCTCATTTCAACAAGTTATATTACTGCCCCAGAATATAATTAAATGAGTTCTGATATACAGTATTCAATGCAAGATACATTTTGAAGAACCAGTTTTATTACAAGTATATGAGAAATGAAAAAACTAACCACCCCCTAAAATGACTTTACATTTTAAAGATTATTTCAGAAGTTAAAATGATTTATGATACCCCTATAAATTTACCTTAATACATCTCCCTTCCAGAAAGTATTTACAGATTTGTTTTCCTTTATGTTCCACTGTGTGCTGATTAATAAATTCCTGAGTCATAACCTTCCATTTTTTCCCTGGTTTACTATACTGCAAGAAAAAAAATTATTTAAATAAAACATATGAAGTAGTAAAAAGGTATTAAAATGTATAGTCAAATGAATCTAGAAAGCAGTATACATTGATTATTAAAAGTAGTGAAGACTGGACATTCTGATGCTATTCATTTACTTGGAGAGAGATATGCTTCTAGAAAAGTGCTTATTGCTATACTAGTAGTTGCAAAGAACGCTATTTCTAATTTAATGAGGACATACAACTACATTTTTCAAAGTAAAATTATGAAAATCTTGAAAATTAACAATAATACTTTGGCAAAGGTACAATAAAATATTTACTCTCGTGTACTGTTGATGGAAGACGTACAATATCCATACTGTTTGACACAAAATTTGTACTTTTCAGGATTATTCTGAAGGAATTATCCGGAAGGCACACAAAGAGTTATTCACAAAAATAACTACTGCAGAATTATTTACAAGTAAAACAAACAAACAAAACAAAATCTAGAAATACTGTACCCATCCAAAACTAGGAGACAAGTCAAACACATTATGATACACTTAGGTGGTAGAATATTATACTGTCATTAAAAAATCATGGGATGGAAAGACAATTTGGGGACATAAGAAAATGTTCACAATACCTTACCAAGTGAAAATGTGACCCCAGTTTATAATAATAAAGACAAAGAAAAAGACTAAAAGAATATACCCCTACCTTTAACAGTGTATGTCTCTAGGTATATCTCTAAAAAATTATAGATTGCTTGCGTGTGTGGTTATTTTGTACTTTCTATAGGAAAAAAATGGAGGATGCATTATCTTTAACTTTTAAATTAAGAAAAATTAGTATGTGGTAGAAAATCTCACAGCCCTACCTGTTTTTCTTAGTTCTTCTCCTCAGTCTCCTATTCAACTTTTGCTACAAGTATAAGAGGGTGGAGTAGCAAGAGAGTATGAAGCTTAGCCAAGCTAAGGACTTCCACTCATGAGTGCTATAAAATATCACTGTTTTTCAGGCTCTTAGCATGCACAGTGCCTTGAACATCGAGGAGCTTAATAACTATTGATATTTGCTCTTCTGATGTGATATCAGTTTTCCCTTTTCCCTCAATTTGTTAGAAGATGGAGAACAAAGCACAATCTACTGAAAACAGGAAACTGCCTCTCAGCAAACACTTAAGGAAATAGATGGCTAAACTTAAATCTGACCCTCAGGGCTCCCAACTGATGAAATATACATTTTACTAGAAGGATTCTGAAAAAAAGTACAAGAATACCAGGAAAATAGAGAATCTTTGAGGTTCTTTTAAAAAAATACATATATATACCCAAATTGCCCAAGGAAAACGCAAAGAAACTGCTTATACTCTACTCTGATGGGATCATTTAAAATGTCTTAAATCTACGTAAATTTTACTTACAAACATTTTCTATTTCTAGGCTCACTTAGAACAGGTAGATATAAATGACCAGTTCACATATGCCTTCTGTACAAGGAACTGTGGCTGTAATAAAATAGGCAGCCAAAGAGAGTGCATTGTGCAAAGTCAATGAGCCAACCTGAGGAATATAACTCTGAAATTAAAAAGTAAAAATATTAGGTAATCACCCTCCCCCCCAAAAAAACGCTGAAAAATGTACCAAGTTGTACCTATGTTTCATTAATAACTTACTCTTTCTATGTTACTTTCTAATGATACACCTCGTTGTCTTAACAGAGGATCGCTGGGGGCTGTTTTTTTCCAGTTTAGTTCTGTTTAAACAAGTAGCAAGTACTGCAGTACCCATAACTATGGGAAAACTATGGGAAAAATCAAGGTATTCTAGAAAATCTAAAGCAACTTGAACAAAATTTCAGGATAAAATAAAGTGCCTAGAAGGTCTTTTAAGCTTGAGCATACAGAAGAACCACAAATGTCCTCTATACATTTAAAAAATTTTTAATTTAATTTTTATTTTATATAGGAGTATAGCTGATTCACAATGTTGTGTTGTCCTCTATCCTTAAGATCTTTTATGAACTATAAGAGCTGGAAGAATGACAGAAGTAATCTAGTTCATCACCCTTACTGGACAAATATGAAAACTGAAGATTAGTGAAGTTAGTGACTTGCCAAAGTTTACGTTTCATGTTAGGAGAATCAAGATAGAACTCTTTGCACTGTATCACACTGTTTCAAAGAAAACACAATTCAAGAAAGAGGGAGAAGGAATTCCCTGGTAGTCCAGGGTTAGGACTCTGCGCTTCTACCGCAGGGGGGCATGGGTTTGATCCCTGGTCAGGGAACTAGGATCCCGCAAGCTGTGCGGTGTGGCCAGAAAAAAAAAAAAGAAAGAAAGAAAGAAAGAGAGAGAAGGAAAAGACAGAGAAAGGGAGGGAAAAACCAAACTACCCACTTGGTGATTTTAAAATTTATTTACTCTAGAGGATGTATTATATTGGTATAGGGAACAAGAGCATAAAAGATTTTTTAAATATACTAAAAGGAGGAGGAAATTAAAGGATCTACTGGGAAAAGAATATGTATTTATAAAAAAAATTTAATAGCTACTATAAAGACTAAAAAATTTTAGGAGTTTTATGGCCAAAAGACTGAATAAGGCTTTAAAATCCATCAAAAGTTTGCATGTTCTGTGACTATACTTGAGTTTTCAAGAAAATTAGTGTGGACATGCAGGTATTCCTAAATTTATCTGGCCTTTGGAGGATATTATACTCCTTGAAAAGGCAAGGGTAAAAATGGGTCTATGTTGGCCACTCCAAGTATGTTCACTCTACCCTGGATGGGCCTCCACCAAAGCACTCCTGAACATGAGCTGCTTCCTTGGACTCTGACACGCTCCTGCTTGTTTCTGGAACCGTAAGAAGAAATCTCTCATGAGAGCCAATAAACTGACATAGTGTTAATAACATATTTTAATCTTGATAAAGAAAGGAAACATATTCTAAATCTGATAAATGTAAAAGAAAGAATTTATTCTGATTTTCTACTACATGATAAAGAAATCTTTTAGTTGCAGCCCAGATCTGCAAACATCTAAAATGTTAGTGCTTGAAGAGGCCATTAGAATTAATACTGTACTCTAATTTTACAGATCGAGCAAACTGAAGCTCAGAGATAGGCAGTAACATGATCAACGCCACACTTCCTCGGAAGCTAATATTTTTTCACATATAGGGTATAAGTACTGAATATAGAAGAAGACTTACTTAGAAAACATTCACACTAATTTCGTCTAGTGAAAGCAGCACATCCTAGACATCTACACGTGTCTAGAAAGATGGACAGGCAGGTTATAGTCACCCAGAAATTCTAAGTTTGTTTCCATGGAGCGGTGAGTTAAGAGTAAATGTTAGTAGGTGTGTAGGAAAAAGAGTTCATGGTCAAGTAAATTTTGAAAATGATGGGTTGAACAAAGTAAAACAGACTTCTTTATGCCTAACCTGCTCAGAGTGTTTAATACATTAATGTTGACTGAGAATCCCCAAGAGTAGCGTAGCATGTGCTGGGTTTCACAAATTCATTTGGGCCCAAACTTCTTTTTTCTGTTAACAACTCCCTAAGTAGTACCTTAATGAGTACATATTAAGAAATCTTTGCCCATTATCTTTAAACCCAGAAATGAGAAAACTGAGCATTTTCCAATTATAATATGTTACTATCCCTTTTCTTTTTTTTTTAATTTTTAAAAAAATTTTGCCCGCATTGGGTCTTTGCTGCTGTGCACAGGCTTTCTCTAGTTGTGGTGAGTGTGGGCTACTCTTCGTTGTGGTGCGCGGGCTTCTCATCACAGTGGCTTCTCTTGTTGCAGAGCACAGGCTCTAGGTGCGTGGGCTTCAGTAGTTGTGGCACGTGGGCTCAGTAGTTGTGGCGTATGGGCTTAGCTGCTCCGCAGCATGTGGGATCTTCCCGGACCAGGGCTCAAACCCGTGCCCCTGCATTGGCAGGCAGATTCTTAGCTACTGCACCACCAGGGAAGCCCCTACTATCCCTTTTCTATCAATCAAGGTTGCAGCTACTGATAACCCACCCTTGCTCTGTACAATTCAATCAAATCTTACTGGAACAGTGGCAGAATACAGGAATTGGACCACTCTAATCCAGAAAGTCGCTACAAGGTTGAAATGTACTGTTCAGAGTTCAGTTCAATTCAACATGTATTTATTCAATACCTACTATACACATAATTCATAAATTCATCTTTCCAACCATTTATACCTCCTTTTTTCTCTTTTAATGATTTCAACTGTAATAAGTAAGTGAATTTACTGCTATCTCCCTTCTTGGTCCTGCTACGTATTGAGCTATTAGCATTTTATTGCCATTTGCATCTAGGGACCGTGACTCCTAGGAAAGGAAAGTACAACAGAGAACTAACAGAACAAACATTTTTGCTTTCAGACATATCAATTTTATTTTGAGGTGCTTTCCAACTTACCGATTTTATTTCGAGGGCACCAAAACGTGCATCTGTGTGCTACTATCAAAACTAATTAAAACAATACTTCTTTTCTGGAGTTCATCTATACTCATTCGATCTGAACTGGAAAATTTTCATTTACTAGGAAAGTAGCATTAAAATCACAATGCTGGGCTTCCCTGGTGGCAGAGTGGTTAAGAATCTACCTGCCAGTGCAGGGGACATGGGTTCAAGCCCTGGTCCAGGAAGATCCCACATGCCACGGAGCAACTAAGCCCGTGCGCCACAACTACTGAGCCCACGTACCACAACTACTGAGCCCGCGCACCTAGAGCCCGTGCTCCTCAACAAGAGAAGCCACCTCAGTGAGAAGCCCGCTCACCGCAACTAGAGAAAGCCCACGCGTGGCACCGAAGACACAGTGCAGCCAAAAGTAAATAAATTAAATAAATAAATTAAAAAAAAATCACAATGCTTTCTTTTGCAGCCAAATAAGTTACAAAACGGAAAAGCTCCTCTCCTCATTATATATAAATTCTCAGTACCTCTTGAAAGTCATCCGTTCCTGAAAACACATTAGGCCCTTTATTGGCCCTTCCTCCACGGTCTTTGCGTTTGATTTTCTTCGGCAAGCCGCGTCCACGAGCAACATTAAAACTTTTAACCCTCTGTTCAATACCTAAAAAAGTTAAAATGTACTTCAGATAGTTAAAAAAACAGCACACTAGACAATCTACTAGTTTACAGGGAATAGCTTATTTTAAATAGTCTATAATGTACAGTGTATTCTTTTTTTCCCTTTAGATTCAGTGAAAACAATTAATTCAGTCTTTACATTTTACTTCGTGGGTACTGCTCCTTATTGTTTTGTTTCTTAAGGGATGTTAACAACATAAGGAAGGCAAGAAACAAGGACATATACATGGCTGGAGAGGTCAAATCTAGTTTTATTCTTCTCAATTTTCCTTAGAATAAGCAATTAACAATGTTTTCTGTTTTTAAGAGAATTAAATATTACACTCATCTCTAAGGAAGACACTGTAGGTATTCGTGATTAATTTGTGGCAAATTGAGTTTCTACTGATAATGTTGAACAGACATCACATATATCTCCAAGCAAAATTTATACTTGTCTTTTACTTTTGAAAAACTTGATATTTAAAAGTCTCTAAAGAGATACTCAAATGACTAAAATTATATATTAGGGTAGTAAGTTACAATACAAAGTGATTTCTCATTATATCAAAGTCATACTGAACTAATAAGTTTTCTAATGATATTAAACCTACAAAATAGCCAATAGATATATAGAAAAATGTTTCACTTCATTAAAGAAATCAAAGAAATTAAAAATTTAAAGATAACATAACTATTTTCACCTCATAGAATAATGTTGGTAGGGATTTGGAGAAATTGGCATTTGCACACACTGGCAGGGGTGTTATAAATGGCTACATCACCTTTTTGGATATCAACTTTGTATATGGATCAAAAATCTTCAAATGTAGCTATGTCTTTTGACTCAATTCTATATTTCAGCATTTACTCTCAAAAAAAAAAATGTTTGCCAAGATGTGTATAAATATGCAGGGTTAATCACAGAATTTTTAAAAATGGGTGCAACTTAAATCCCAAATAATTACTAACAAACAAACCTAACAGTTTAGTAGACAAATTATGGCATATCTATTTAATTGAATAGAATGTAGACATTAAAATCTACTCATTAACATCAGAATGACTGAGGTACAATTCACAGTTAAGGGAGAAAAACAAGTTATAACAGTGTATATAGTTTTTTGTTAAAAAATAATTGTCAAAAAATTCTAGATGAATGTATACCGGGGAATTCCCTGGCAGTCCAGTGGTTAGGACTCCGTGATTCTACTGCAGGGGGCCTGGGTTTGATCCCTGGTTGGGGAACTAAGATCCCACAAGCTGTGGCACAGCCAAAAAAAAAAAAAAAACAAAGTATACCAAAAATATTAATAGTAATTGTCTCTGGGAGTAGGGATTCAAACTGCTTTTGTTTTATCTTTGATCTTTGCTGGGTTATCTTTTCTACACATAGAAAAAGTTTTCTACATTTGACCATATACTATTTTCATAATTCTGGGGGAAAAATGAAAGTCAAAATAAAATGCAATACTCAATTCTTTAACAGAACAAACAGAAAGAGTTTGAAAGGAAGAACCCCAGGTGGGAAGGGATGAACAAGGCCTCTACATTCCCCTTATTCCCCAAGTGGAATGATCCCTGACACCACTATGTCTGGACTCCAGGAACAAACTTACTAATTACAATAGCATATGCATAGACAAATTCCTGTCTCTTTAGTTCAACAAAGCCTAGATCCACATTTTTCAAAGGAATTTTGCTTGGAAATCAAGAAAAAATAAAGCCATAAAAATAACCAAATTTACTCGTAACTGATTCCTTTTTTCAATGATAATTAAATGATAGTTACATAGGGCTTGGTGCTCACTACTTCACCTCAGCCTCATCTCGCTCCAGTTTTCTTGAAGCAGACATATTGACTGGACAGTTCTTAAGGCTGATTTGACCCTGATGTTACCCATAATTTCTATGGCAATCTTGTACTGGTCTCTCCAGGGACGATGTACCTCAATATAGCAGATGAATAGGTTATCACTCCAGAAATTTCTTTAGATTATGTTCTTATTTCTGATCCTGAAGGATGTCTATAGTCCTGAGTACATTTACATAGTGAAGATGATCACTACATTTTAAAGCCTAATAAAAGAATAGCTTCCCAGGATTCTGTCCTTAACAGGTCTAAAACATAAAGTAACCCAGAGTAACAGAGACAGCTGAAAAAAGTAGGTTATTTCTTTCAGTATACTGATACCATATAGAAGGGAGGGGAAAAACATAACAGGAAAGTTGTTTTACATTTTTATACACTTTAAAAATATTAAGAAATCTTTTAGATTCAAATTTTAAAATATCATGCAGATTGAAATATTTGTAGATTTTTGTCCTCAAGGTCTACAAATAAAAAAAAAAACGAATTCAGGAAGCACAGGAATAAGCTGATCATGAGAAAGGGCAAAGAAATTTAAGATTTTACTTCATATTTACCTGTTTTAATAAGGTTCTCATATTAAAAAACAGACAATTTCAAACTTACCTTGCTGAATCCCTTTCAATCTTTGTTTTTTCCCTGGTTCTTTAGAAAAGGATGATCCTAAAGCAGTATTTGAGGTTTCTTTAGCTTGCCTGTATTGTTTCAGCCGACTGGCAAAATCTTCCTCTGTTTCCTGACTGTAGTTACCAAAGTTGTCATCACTGTAGTTACCAAAGTTATCATCACTGTAGGTACTGTACTCATCATATTCTTTACTTCTAAATTTTCTGTTATGTTGACTCTTCTTTGATGCCATGTAGCTTCCTGATATATGTCCATGCTAAGTGAAAACGCACAACCATTACCAAGATTTTTCAGTTATATATAGGAATTGATAGTAACACAGGACATCTTTTCCCCCCCAGAAAGCTGGGAGAAAGAAGGGGAAAAGACAGTTATTAGTTCTGCCTCTTGGTTAGAACTTATCTATGGCACTATTTAAAACTAAGTTCAAAAAGCTAAATGCTACTCTGATGTTATTAAACATTATAATGTTCATAGAACATTGCTGGAGAGTGTGTCTTGTTCACTTTTTGTTTTCCATGCCCATGTCTTATGTTTCTCATGCTCCATGCCTCGATATTTATACACATAAGAGTACTTTAAAATCCATACTGTCATACAAAAATTCCGTCTCCAAAAAACTGAAGAGGTCTTTTTGAAAACAGAAAAAAAAAATAGTGAAATAGCTTGGAGCAAGGGTAGAAAATATATAGAGTCTCCTAAGATTCAAAAATTCCCACATGACACGTTTAAGCATATTATATTTAATTAAAAAACTGTATGTAAAGTCAAATTTGTAAAAAGAAAATATTTATATTTGAGGTCTAATAGAAAAAACAGAGATTTCCCTAATAGTAAAAAACATCTAATGAATAAATTGCTCATTAGAAACTATTTATTGCACTTATACATTATTAATTTTATTGCTTTTTACTAAAGCATGTAAAAACAAAAAATACATTGTAGTCCTAGAAGTTCATTTAATGACAGTATTCAAGTATATCTCTATTTACTGAAATATTTTTATTACTTCTATCATATCTATTGTCAATTTTTTTATAAGAAAGCAAGAAAAAAATTGCACATAGGGCTTCCCTGGTGGCGCAGTGGTTGAGAGTCCGCCTGCCGATGCAGGGGACACGGGTTTGTGCCCCGGTCTGGGAGGATCCCACATGCCGCAGAGCGGCTGGGCCCATGAGCCATGGCCACTGAGCCTATGCGTCCGGAGCCTGTGCTCTGCAATGGGAGAGGCCACAACAATGAGAGGCCCGCGTACCGCAAAAAAAATTGCACATAATTACAGCTTGAGGATCTAGAAAAAGTCAGACCATGACTCATTTTCAGTTTAGTACATTTTAAATGTGATATAAAAACACTGCCCTGGCAGAATACCAACACGAGACTGTGTTTTTAATAAAATGCAGAGAACATACAGAGTGAAGTAAGTCAGAAAGAGAAAAACAAATATCGTATATTAACTCATATATGTGGAACCCAGAAAAATGGTACAGATGAACTGGTTTGCAGGGCAGAAATAGAGACACAGATGTAGAGAACAAACGTATGGACACCATGGGGGGAATGCGGGGGTGGGGGGGCGGGTGGTGGTGGTGGTGGTATGAACTGGGAGATTGGGATTGACATATATACACTAATATGTATAAAACAGATAACTAATGAGAACCTGCTCTATAAAAAATAACAATAAAATAAAATTCAAAAAAAAGTAAAATTCAGAGAAATATTAAGTCCTTTTCAGCAATTATAAAATAGAGAAAAAGTATATAAAGCAATCAAGAAAATCAATTAGCTCATCAGTTTTAAATTTTGAAGACATTATATTAGATTTCCAAATTTTTTTAAGCAACATTTTTAAAGTTTATAAACTGTTCTCAGTCCAGCACTTCAGAAATTCAGAAGGGGATCTACAATTATAGCCAAAAGACTGTTTCTTACATTTAAAAAAAAGCCACTATGAAAATAAAACAAAAAATAATTGCTTTGATTAAGTTGAAGATTTATTAGTTGAGTGGTACTTACATTTCCTTTTATAAAAAATGTGATTACATTAATTCTTCAAAAATATATTTCAATGCCTAATGAGCAAGGATTACTCTCTGTTAATGGGCGAGTATGAATTTTTCTCTAGAGATTAGATGCTTTTCACAAAAGCTTTAAGTCTTAATATTAATCCAATTCTCTGATTTTTCACAGCCTTTACAAAAATAATCTCCATAATTCCTACTTTTTCAAGCAGAATTATCCCTAAACTTTCAATCCATCCCTCCCTTGTTTTCCCAACTGCAAATAATCCTAATAGCCCTCTAATTATGCAAACCTCAGGGCTTCTTCTGCAGTGACAGACTCTAATGTGGCTTGCTGCAGTGCTTAGTGTTTGCATCAGGGCACCACCCATGCGGTGCAAGCTCTCCAGGAAGCGCTAAATGAATGAGGGGTTACAGAGCAGCCCCAGTTCTCTAGGAGAGTATCTCCTCGTGCTTCACATGTTCACCATTTGGAATGAACAAAATGTACTCACCAGCAAGGATCTAGCAAGTATTTTTAAAAGCCCTCCTAAAGATAAAAGAAATGAAAAAGACTATAAATTTTACTGAAGGATATAGTCTCTCCAATCACTTTGCTTATTGATTATTAGGCTATCTACCTGCTAGAATGTCTGTGGGGGCAGATTTGGTTTCTGTTACACAGGCTGTCACTCTAAGCATGAAATAAGAGAACAGGAGACCCTGAACAAGGATGAGGAAAAAGGAGATATATTAAGTACTAATTTAATAGCTAATTTAATAGCTAGATGCTAATACTATATTCTATTGTCGGCCTATAACTGTAGAAGTGTCATACAGTAGATACTCGTTATCTAATCAAATGAGATTTTTAGGATATACTTTCTAACCTCAGTGAGTCAACACTAAACCATATGTGAAGGAAATGATCCTGAACTTTCTCTTCTAATGGCAGACTAGGTAATTTAATTCAGATCAGTCCTCCTCCTAAAAAAATGCAGCAAAGATAGACAAGATATTTCTTTCAGACCACTGTAGACATCAGAGAGCTAACAAATTAGTGAAGGATTACTGAACCGTTTCCCATGGAGTAGATGAAAATCCCCAGAAGTGAGCAGTACTTGGAGCTGTTTTTGCTCTGAAAGCATCAGCCCAGCATGAAAAATCATCTGAAAAGGTTCAACAGCACTTTTGACTATCCTTTCAATCTTTGGGAACAAAAGGAGTCCAGAGTCTGGAAAAAGCGGAAGCCTTAGCGACCCCCACCCACCAGAACTCAGAAAGTCTGGGGTTTTTCAGATACATGCACACTGACCTGAATACTCCTCAGTGCTCCTGAGAGCATCAGGATTTTTCTAGCACAAAATAATATTCAGATTGAAGATTCTGTTCATACAGTGCAACATATTTAAGGAAGACATAAAGTATATCATGTTGTTTTAATTTTTTTTCTGTTTAAAACACATCAAATAATGTTTGCACTTGAAGAGGTAGGTGGCACAAAATTCATATACTGAAGCCCTCACCCCCAGTACCTCAAAATATGACAGTGTTTAGAGAAAGGGCCTTTAAAGAGGTGATTAAGTTAAAATGAGGATGTTAGGGTGGGCCCTGATCCAATTGGACTGCTGCCCTTATAAGAGGAAATTTGGACACACAGAGACACAAGGAGTCCACGTGCACAGAGAAATGACCATGTGAGGACAAAGCAGCACGAAGGTGACCATCTACAAGCCAAGGAGAAAGACCTAAACAGATCCTTCCCTTGTGGCCCTCAGGGGAAACCAAACCTGCCAGCACCTCGATCTTGGACTCAGATCTAGCCTCCAGACTGTGAGAAAATAAATTTCTGTTGTTTAAGCCACCAGTCTGTGGTATGTTGTTATGGCAGCCCTAACAGACAAATCCATGACATAGTCTTTATTTTCAAAGGTTTAAAATTTGTAGCATATGTCTTATAAAATATTTTTTTAATATCAGAAAGCAAAGAATGAAATTGAAAGTTTAATTTTTCTCTTTAAAAAGCAGTAACTCAAAACCACAGTGAGATATCATTTCACACCAATTAGGAAGGCTGTTATCCAAAACAAAACAAACAAACAAAAACAGAAAATAACAAGCTTGACAAGAATGTGGAGAAATCAGAAAAATCTCATGCATTGTTGGTGGAAATGTAAAATGGTGCAGCCTTTGTGGGAAACAGTTGGTAGTTCCTCAGAAAGTTAAATGTAGAAATAACATATCATCAAGTAATTCCACTCCTAGGTCTATACTCCAAAGAACTGAGAGCAGGGTCTCAAAGAGATACCTATACACCCACGTTCATAGCAGCATTATTCACAATGCGCAAAAGGTGGAAGCAATCCAAGTATCTATCGACAAAATGTGGTATATACATATAATTGAGTACTATACAGCTTTGAAAAGGAAGGAAATTCTGATACGTACTACAACACAGATGAACCTTGCAAAAATTATGGTAAGTGAAATAAGCCAGACACAAAAGGACAAATACAGCATGATTCCACCTATATGAAGCACCTAGAGCAGGCAAATTCATAGAGATGGAAAGTAGAATAGTGGTTACCAGGAGTGGAGGGAGGGGGAAATTAGGTATTATTGCTTGATAGGTACATGGCTTCTGTTTAGGAAGATGAAAAAGTTTTGGAAATGGACAGAGTGATGGTTGCACAACATCATAAATAAACTTAATGTCATTGAACTGTATATTTTAAAATGGTGAAAATAGTGAATTTTTCCAAAGACATACAAATGGCCAACAGACACATGAAAAGATGCTCAACATCACTAATCATCAGGGAAATGCAAATCAAAACCACAAGGATAGGGCTCCCCTGGTAGCACAGTGGTTAAGAACCCGCCTGCCAATGCAGGGGACACGGGTTTGAGCCCTGGACCAGGAAGATCCCACATGCCGCAGAGCAACTAAGCCCATGTGCCACAACTACTGAGCCTGCATGCCACAACTACTGAAGCCCGTGTGCCTAGAACCTGTGCTCCACAACAAGAGAAGCCACTGTGCACCGCAATGAAGAGTAGCCCCCGCTCCCTGCAACTAGAGAAAGCCAGCACACAGCAACAAAGACCCGATGCAACCAAAAATAAGTAATTAATTTTTAAAAAGCACAAAAACCCACAAGGACATATCACCTCACACCTGGCAGAATGGCTATCATCAAAAAGACAAGAAATAACAAGTGTTGGTGAAAATGTGGAGAAAAGGGAACACTTGTACGCTGTTGGTGGTAATGTAAACTGGTGCAGTCGCTGTGGAAAACAGTACAGAGGTTTCTCAAAATATTAAGAATAGAACTACCAAATATCCAGCAATTCCACTTTGGGGTATTTTCCCAGAGAAAATAAAAACACTAATTCGAAAAGATATATGCACCCCTATGTTCACTGCTGCATTGTTTATAATAGCCAAGATATGGAAGCAAGCTAAGTGTCCATTAACAGATGAACGGATAAAGAAGATGCAGTATATATATATATACATGCAGTATATGCAGTATATATACAATGGAATATTACTCAGCCATAAAAAAGAATGAAATCTTGCCATTTGTGACAATAAGGACGGACTTAGAGGGCATTATGCTAAGTGAAATAAGGCAGATAGAGAAAGATAAATATCACTATTATTTCTCTTATATGTGGAATCTGAAAACCAAAACAAATGAGCAAACATAACAAAACAGGAACAGATTCACAGATAGAACAAACAAGTGGTTACCAGAGGGGAATGGGGATGAAATAGGTGAGGGAGATTAAGAGGTACAAACTTCCAGTTGCAAAATAAATGAGTCACAGGGATGAAATGTACAGCATGGGGAGAACAGTTAATAATAATGTAATATCTTTGTATGGCGACAGATGGTAACCAAACTTATTGTGGTGATCATTTTATGTACAGAAATATTGAATCCTATGTTGTGCACCTGGAACTAACACAGTGTTGTAGGTCAATTATACTCCAATTTAAAAGAAAAAGAGAGAGAAAAAGAAATAGTTAAAATGGTAAATTTTATGTTCTGTATATTTTATGACAATAAAAATAAAGGCAATACCTGAGGAAATGGAATGTCATAATCCCTGTAGAAACCACTTCTTTTTCTGTGGGAACTTTCTGTATGTTCGACCTCTGAATCAAGGCTGTAGTCTGAACTATCATCACTGGATGGAGAATTATGCTAAAAGAAGGAAAAACCAAAAATGTTACATTTACAAAAGGAAAAAAATTTAACTAGTATCTAGATAAGCTTGTTTCAGCCAGAGGTGCCAACCAACAGATTATATTATCCTAGTAGGTTCTGAAGTATTAACTGGAAAATTCTTGTTCCAAAGACCACCTCCACCCCAACTCCTCTGAAATTTTCTGAGGAATAGTACATCTTCCTCTTTTCTCGGGGATTTTAATGGCAGCATTTTCCCCATCATCCCTTTGGCCCAAGGACTTCAAATAGAAAATACTGCACCTCTATGCTCTAAAGTGATCTTAAATTTAAGTTAATCTTTATTTTTAAAATCTTTGGCTGCGTTGGGTGTTTGCTGCTGCGTGCGGGCTTTTAGTTGCTGCGAGCGCGGGCTACTCTTCGTTGCAGTGCACGGCTTCTCACTGTGGTGGCTTCTCTTGTTGTGGAGCATGGGCTCTAGGCACGCGGGCTTCAGTAGCTGTGGCACGCGGGCTCAGCAGTCGTGGCTCGCGGGCTCTAGAGCGCAGGCTCAGTAGTTGTGGCGCACGGGCTTAGCTGCTCCGTGGCATGTGGGACCTTCCTGGACCAGGGCTCGAACCCGCGTCCCCTGCATTGGTAGGCGGATTCTTAACCACTGCACCACCAGGGAAGCCCCTAAGTTAATCTTAAAGGAAATAAAATTGGTTCCTCATCACCAAAAAGAGTCCTAGAACATGAATAGAGTATGAAGTAATTTATTTTTACCTAAAACAGCTTTAGAGTTCTTAATCTATTGCGTAAGTACCCTAAATCTAAAAGATATCAAAACATTCCAAATTATAAATATAACATAAATCCAACCCACAAAATTGAACAAAGATGAAATGCAAACCACAAGTAATTGACAGTGATTGACAAATATCAAGAATAAGCTTTTTCAAGTATGAATGCAATTTCAAAAAAAAAAATCACGAAATATCCTCCATCTAGCCAAAATAATTACCTTCCCAGGTTGAGCACCCTCTTTAAAAAAATTTTTTGAAGTTCTTATCAACAAAGACACTGACTCTGTATTTTATCATCCTTGCATTCCCAGCATCTAAGACTAGAACAAACTCAGTAAAAATGTGCTGAACTAAATTGACCTCTTGATACTTTTACAGTAGAAGGATCTGTTTTCTTCTACTCCATTCTTAAATGCTGGTTTAAGAAGACAAACTGTTTTCCTCCACCTTGTTCTTAAATGTTCTGGGGTTTAGTTTTGGGGTGCTGTTAATTCTGCTTTTGTTGATCTGATAGGTGATATGAAGATCTTTTTATAATTATGCTATGAAACGCTTCAAGCTTAACTACCTAATCTTTTTGGTTAGGACTGAAATAAATATTGTCCATTTAAAAGCCAAGTTTGCTCTGTTACTAGCAGAAGTCAGCTCTGGCTCAAAAGAAAACCTTTACCTTGAAGAACACTAAAGGGGTAAGGCTTGCTTAAGAAGAAGTTCAAACAGAGGCACTGCTTCAGGAAGAGCCATCAGAGAAGAGAAGATTCTGTTTAAGGGAGAAGATTCTTCAGGCTAGCCCCCAAAAATGAGTCTAGAACACAGACGTTAAGAAGTCATTAGGAAGGCTATTATAAAAAAATATGTATGTGGCTCACCTACAGTAATAAGAAGTAATTATTAACCCAAAATTAAAAATAGCTGGAAATAGTAGAGAGTAATTAAAAATTATTAAATTTTTAAGTGAAAAGGATAGTATACTTTTTTTATTTCAGAATTTTTGAGTTTCTTTTTTTTGGTTATTGTTTGGTATCTGTTTGGTGTTTGAAAGTGTTCCCTTAATTTTGTTATTTTACCTATAATACACTGGTGGATTATTTCTTTCAATACACTTGGTTGGTAAGTACTAAAGTTCAAGTCTAGGGACTTTCCTGGTGGTCCAGTGGGTAAGACTCCATGCTCCCAATGTAGGGGGCCCTGGTTCGATCCCTGGTTGGGGAACTAGATCCCTCATGATGCAACTAAGAGTCCGCATGCCACAACTAAAGATCCTGCATGCTGCAAAGAAGATCCTGCATGCCACAACTAAGACCCAGCCCAGCCAAATAAATAAATGTTTTAAAAATAAATAAAGTTCAAGTCTCAGTGATTATGCTTTCTGTAGAACTCTTAACAAACATGACACCACAACGTGGTGAGTAAAGAGGGCAAAAGACATAGTCAAGAACTAATTAACAGGATAGACATTTAGTGACCCCTTTAAATATTCAAACAGTAACAGAAAGAATTTAGGGACTTCAGTGACTTCCCCAAACCATGCCAGCCTTTTCACACCTTTTTGCTTTTGTATTCTCTGTGTCTCTTTGGTCAACGAGCTAATTCCTACCTGTCCTTCAAGATTTATCACAAAAAATCTCCATGTCCAATAGTAAGAGAATGATACTAAAGTATAATACAATACAGAGCAATCAATTAAAATGGTATTTTAGAAGATTTTATAGAAACAACAAAATGTTTATCTGTACTATTAAGTGAAAATGCAAAATATAAAATCAATTAAATGGCATTTCTCTAATAATAATTGTCCACAAATTCATTATTACTCCTACCCTCAAGAGGTGGAGATTAATTCCTCTCCCTCTGAGTGTGGACTAGACTTAGAAGCTTGCTTCTAGCAAACAGAATTTGTCAGAAGTGATTAGGTTATAAAAAAGACTGTAGCTTTCATCCTGGGTGCTCTCTCTTGCTCTCTTGCTTTGGAGGAAGCCAGCCAAAGCACGAGGTCAAAGAAGTGGTATGTAAAGGGGTCCACATGGTGAGGAACGGAGGCCTGCCAAGAGCCACATGACCGAACTTGGAAGAGGATCCTGCCTTAGTCAGGAGATGACTGCAACCTCGCAGGAAGCACTGAGCCAGAATACCAAGTTAAGCCGTGCCCACGTTCCTGACCCACAGAAACTAGGAGACAAACTTTTGTTGTTTTAAGCTTCTAAGTTTGGGGTAATGTGTTGCGCAGCAATAGTTAACTAATACAGGTTTTGGTATCTGGAAATGCGGTGCTGCCAGTACAAATATCTAAAAGGTAGAACTGGTTTTGGAACCAGACAGTGGATAGAAACTGGAATGATTTTAAGAGGGCACTAGTGAAAGCCTAAGATCACCCTGAATTATTGTTAGTAAAATTTTGGACTTTGGGGCGACTTAAAAGGAAAGTGAGAGAGATCTTATTAAAACTGGAAAAAGGGAGATCCTTGTTATGCAGTGGCAGAAATCTAGCAACACTGTTACATTCAGCAATATGGAAAGTAGAAAATGTGTCTAATGAACTAGGTGATCTAGTTAAGATTTTCAAGCAAAATGTTGAAAGTACCTATCTATGAGGAAAGATAGATGAATTAAAGGAAGAACTGTTAAAAAGGAACCAGGACTTGATGGTTTTAAAAGTTCTTAACCTCAAAATATCTAACTTTGTTTTTGTGCTTCCCTTTTTTCTTAATTAGTTTGGCCAACCCGTGCTGCAGGGGGCACAGGTTCGATCCCTGATGGGAGAACTAAGATCCTGCGTGCCGTGCAGCATGGCCAAAAAAAAAAACAAACTACTGACTTTTCATTCTAATTTGTTAAATTCTACTTATAACTTTATTAAGCCCTTCCTTTTTGTTTCTGTCTTACTTTGCTGTTTTCTAGATTTTAATACTATAATAATTTTTCTTCTGATAATTTTTTAGCTATCTTCCATATGTCAAATTCTATTATTATTTTCATGTAATTCGGCAGATTTAGTCTGCATTCAAAAGTGTTTCTGTTTTTCGACTTTGTTATTTATGTCTAGATTTATTGCATTGTGGTTTGAGATTGCTCTTTGTACTATTTCTACTCCATCAAATTAATTGGAGTTTTCTTTGTTGCCTATGACATGGTCTATTTTTATGAATATTCCAAGTATACTTGAGAGAAAGATATATTCTCAGGATTCAGAGCTTACTATATATTTATAATATTTATAATACTATATATTATAATATTATAATATAATATTATAATATTTCTTTAATATCCTTACCACCTTTTCATCCATTTGATTAATCTCCTTGGGTTAAGAGAGGTATACTGGTGTATCTCCTGTTATTACTGTATTCCTGTCTATTTCTTCTCATAGTTCCTATAGTTCCTGCTTTATGAAAACTGATGTTTAAGGGGATATTAAATAACAATAAATAAATAAATCTTCACTGTGAATTATAACCTTAACATTATAAAATGCCCTTCTTTGTTTCTTTCAATGCCTTTTTGACCTAAATTTGACTTTTTCATATATCAACACTGTGATTTCTGCCTTTTCTTTCTTTGCATCTGCCTGGTATAGCTTCACCCACTTTTCATTTTTTTATTTTTTTTAACATCTTTATTAGAGTATAATTGCTTTACAATGGTTTTACCCACTTTTTAAATCTTTCTCTTTTACATAGCTTAGAGTTGGATTTTGCATTGTTGGGAGGTATATCTTTTGGTATTAGAAAGATTATATTTTTGTTTCAGTTATTTCTTTCAAGTTGTCTTTTTCCAATAACCTTAGTCCCTATCCCTTCTTTGCATACTATTTGTTTACTAGTAGGACCAATATTGAAATTAGGCAGTAACCTCTTCTTCTACTTCCTCTCTTTCATTCCCAGGATAATAATTTGAAGTATATTTAAAAAGTCTCAGTTAATAACTAAAAAACTACCAAGAAGGTTATCCTGCTTACCATATATTCTTCTGCTTTCCCTGACGTTTTTTACAGCTGTAATGTTTCGATACATAATTTACTGCCCCCCATGTCCATCATTTAGTCTTAGCTTTACAGACTAATACGTAGTGTATGTAGATCACTCTCACTTTTTCAACCAGTCATTTTGGTTATCTGAACGTGTGCTCTAGGAGATTCTATGAGAAGTCTTATGATAATATTTCCTGACTTCTATTATATACAGCTTTTCTGAGGACTTTATATTTGAAGTTCAGTATTTAGCTGGATATAAAATGCTTGGCTTGCATTTTATTCAAATATGTTACTCCATTATCTTCTGGCATAAAATGTTGATATCAAAAGTTTTTCTATAAATCTGACTTTCCTTTCTTAATAAGTGGCTTGGTCTTTTTGCCTAAATGACCAAAGGATTCCCTTTTCCCCCAGTTCTGCTGATGCTGTTTGATCATAGTCTGTATTATTTTCTTAATTTTTAAAAATCATTTTGAAATGTTAGGTTAAGTTTTTCATGTTTTGTGGGCATTCTTTCCTTTCTGGAAGAATATTATTCTCCCCAGTTTCCTCTTTTTTTTTTAATAAGAATAACGTATATGGAATGTGGTCATGGTCCAATCTTGTTGCTCATGTGTCAAAGGAGGAATGAGCCAGGAAAACTTTCCTAGCTTCACTCTCTAGGGTTATTTCTTCTGTCGTTAGCACATGAGGTATTAAAAAACATGCTGTGTATCTTCTGAGATATGCCACCCCTGCTCCCTTCCCCCATTTTCTTTCCTTGGCCCTAGTATTCTTGTCCTCTCAACTTAGATTCTACTCCTAGCAGTTTTCTCCTCAGGGTGGGACTCTGTCCTAGAAGAGATTTAGTTGATGAGTATTCATCAGGCACAGACCATTCTAGCACCATACAATCTTACGTGGTCACCTTATACTCATGTGGGAATTGGGAGCTAGTAAAGCCCCCTCTCAGTTTCCATTGCTGTTTCTCAGTTTGGCCGACAGGCTTTCCATGTTCACTGCGGACTCCTGCATTGAGATGAATACCTGTTGGTAGTTTGTTTTCTGGAAGTTCTTTTTACCTTTCTTCTGCTTCATTTCACACAATTGCTGATCCTACTCTGGTCTTGTTGCTGTCTGTGGTTGCTGTCTGTGGTTTTTTATTTTTGAGGTTTGTGAAGATAACTTGTTAGTTCATTTTTTGGTAGATGCTGCCAATGAATTTTTGGTTTTGCTATTCTAATTGCTCTGTTTTTATGGGGGAAATTCAGGGAGTTTCAAAAACTACCCCACCACTGCTGCCAACTTTTCTCTGATTTCTCTGTCAGTATAGGTTTCCCTTCTTCTCAACCGCAATCCACATTATTCTGTATCCAGCACCCAAGTGCTCTCTTGATAGCATTTGTTTTTCAATTGTTTACAGCTCTCTCCTTCCCTTTTCAATGTAATCTCTATAACAGCAGAGACCATTTCATTCATTACTATAACCCCCAGCATACAGCACAGAGACTTCCACAGCAAGCACGCAATAATACTTACAAATGAATAAATAAATGAATGGATGGACAATGCCAGTGCTGTTAATCTACATCTGTAGAGAATGAAACTTTCTTTCCTTAAGCTTTCAGTATTCTTGCATACAATCTTCCATCAATTTAAAAGATTTATTCTAATTTGCATTAAAAGTTACTTTGATTATTTAATTTTTTTATTGGAGTTGAGTTGCTTTACACTGTTGTGTTAGTTTCTGCTATACAGCAAAGTGAATCAGCTATACGTATACATATATCCCCTCTTTTTTGGATTTCCTTCCCATTTAGGTCACCACAGAGAACCTAGTAGAGTTCCCCTGTGCTATACGGTAAGGTTCTCATGAATATTTTTTAAATCTTTAAAACATTTCATATAATCTTTATGTTCATAAAATTTCTTAAGCACATAAAAAGATCTAATCCATATATTTTATAAGAAAACAGGCAATGATTTATACTTTGTAATTTTCAGTGTTTTATATTTCATAAAAATTTACCAAAAGAATAAAAAGTAGATTCTAACTAACCTTATGTTTCTCACGTTTTCTCCTTTTGGACTTTTTCTTCTCTTTTTCTTTCTTGTGTTTTTTCCTTGATTTTCTGTAGGCTTTCTCATTTTTCTGCTTTTCATCCTCTTTTGCTTCCTGTTCTTGTGTTTCTTCAAATCCTGCATCATCTATTTCACCATCTTCTAATTCACCATCTTCTCTGTAAAAGACAATGAAAATTTTAATTTTCAAAAGTCAATTCTAAAGAGAATCTTACAGAAACAGTTCCAAAAGAAAAAAAAAGCATGAGCCAAGAATTTAAGTTATACTCATTTAGATCAGGGGTTGGCCAATTTTCTATAAAGGGCTACACAGTAAACATTTTAAATTTGCAGGCCACATATGGTTTCTGTTGCAAAATCTCTCTTTTTTTACAACACCCTTCAAGAACATAAGAAGCAATTTCAGCAGCCATAGTTTGCCAACCTCTGATTTAGAGTAAGAGCATTGACTCTCACTCAGTAAACGAATGAATGCATGAATGCAATAGTATCCCAAGGTAATACAGCAATAGTTACCATCTATAATACTAAGCTACCATAAAAATGAAAGAAAGAAAGAAAGAAAGAAGAAAGAAAGAAAAAGAGGGAGAGAGGGAGGGAGGGAGGAAGAAAGGGACGAAGAAAGAAATTAAAACACTTTAGGAAGCAAACATTCTAACTACAGGAAGGAATTTAACTTAGTGACCTGTAGACAGCTATAAATAGCTTTAAAATAAAAGCAATGTAATATATTAATTCTCACCATAAGAGTAAACTTCAATAAGAAGACAAATTTCAATAGGTAGATAAGTAATCTACCTACTGAAACCTGAACCACAAAAGCAGAATAATAAATTCCTCAACTTGAATCTGTAAAAAATATTCAGAGTAAAACCCCAAATCTACAAATCTTTATATTAATTATGACATTTTTATAGTTATAGAAGCCCCAACGTTCACTAACAGTATTTTAAATGCAAATTAACCAACTGATCTACATGGGAAGATAAATACATAAAATAATTTTAACATTTTATCCTGTTTCCATACAGTTTGAAAAAATGCAAACAACTACAAATATTACATGGTGATACAGAAAGATAAATGTCTTTTGTGACTGGAAGCAAATGAGAAGCACACAAACTATGGTGTGTGCATTTTAAAGATACTTTTAAATTACTAGAAATGTGTGATTTCTAAAATGCAAAACTGATCATGTAGCACTCTCCTGCTAAAAATCTTCAATGATGTGATATCTCAAATTTGCTTCAAACAATCCACTGAGGATGAAGGAAGTGGTCTCAACAAGACTGGCCATGAGTTGGTAATTGCTGAAACTGTGGGATGTGTATATAAGGATTCATTCTACCATTCTATCAATATGTGTTTGAAGTTTTCCATAATAAAAAAGACAGTATCAGTGATTCCCTTCTGACCTGAGGATGATGTCAACACTCCTTGACTCCAAAAGGCCCTTTATAATTGAGTCCCTGATTCACCAGCTAATTTCAATTCAAGTCCCCAAGCCTTAAACATTGCCTTAAAAACTCTCATTGCCCTGCTCCTCTCAACATCCACCCTCTCACCTCCTTCACCGGCTAAGTCCAATTCAATCTTTAGGACCCGGTTTAGATGTCCCTTCCTGCAAGATGCCTCCACTGACTACTCAGGATTAGGTGAGCTGCTCCATCCTAAGCACTCCCCTAATAATTCTCATTTCTTTATCTCTGCACTCTACACGTTATGTCTGAATGACTTGCTTATTGGTTGGTGAAAGCAGGGTATGGGACTGTCTTTCACAGCTGTATCTCCTAATCCCTAGCACGGTGCCCTGCTTTTTACTGAATGACTGAATGTAAAATACCCATAACCCTTGCCATTACAGAACAGGCACACAATATCACCCTGTATTGACTGTGAAGTCAATGTTGTTTTTCTCCAGTTTCCATCATAAAATCAGAGGTATATGTCTATTTAGGTGGACTTGAAAATTTCATGTGAGGCAGGTTCAGCATACTGGCTGTTTTAATTTAAAAAGTTTTGAGCTTTCATAACACTATAATACCTATGGCCCAAGAAAAATGAGTGCATATATTCACCCAAGGACAAGTATAAAGAAGTTTTTTAACAGCTTTAGTCATGATGGTAAAAAACTGTAAACAACCCAAATCTCCATGAACACGTGAATGGATTAATAGTGTTTCATTTACATAATGGAATACTATAAAGCCAAAAAACTTAACTACTGTACTGCTACACATAATACGATGAATGTTACAGACATAAGCAAAAGAAGCCAGACACAAGGGACTACTGTCTGACTCCATTTATATGCACTTCAAGAACAGGCAAAACTAATCTATGGTGATGTGAGTTAGAACAGCGATTACCTCTTGGAGGGTTATAGCTGACAAAAAGGGAGTACTAAGAAGCCTCCTAGGTTGTTAAAATATTCTCTATAGATGGGTATGGTGATTACTACATATACACGTGTGTAAAAATTCATCAATTCTTAAAAATTCATTTAAGAATTGTGCATTTTACTGTCTACATGTAAAAATCTAAATGCAAACAACAACAAAATCTACAGGTGTTCATCCTTTCTTTTACCATCATTCTCCTCCAGTTTGAGCTCCTTAAATCATACCTTAAAACCACTAATTCATAATTAGCATTTTTGACTAGAGCTATTTAAATAAAATACTCAAGCTGAAAATGCTGCACATGATTATGTTCTACTTTACTTAAATTCTTTACCTGTGACATACGGGAATTTATATTTGTTATTAAACATAAAACACTGAAAGTTTAAAATTTTTTCTTTCTTTTCCTTTAGCCTCTTTATCATTTCAACATTCATACAATAACACATTTAAATTTGTAAATTTATGTTTGGTTACATAAAGGAGAGTAAAAGGAAATGAAGAACAATGATCCACACTTCTATGAGCTGCTTCCAATGCTTTAAAAAATCACCTTTGGGCACAGATGGAAAGCATGTGTGGCATAATGGAAAAAGGAGACTTAGTAGGAGGAAAACTGGATTCTAATTCTAGCTCTGTCAGCAAAATAAAATAAAGCTTTCTTGACTGAGCACCTACCAATGTATCAGATACTAATCCAGCTCTGTGAAAAATCAAAAATAGAAGAGATAATAGAAGTAATTAAGAGTGCTTGCCATTCTCTAGATTTTGAATTAACACTATTATGAAAGCTGTTGTGGTTATTAAACCCAAGATAATTTGTTTTTTTTTTTGTTTTTTTTTTTTTTGCTGTACGCGGGCCTCTCACTGTTGTGGCCTCTCCCATTGTGGAGCACAGGCTCTGGACGCACAGGCTCAGCGGCCATGGCTCACGGGCCCAGCTGCTCCGCGACATGTGGGATCTTCCCGGACCGGGGCACGAACCCGCATCCCCTGCATCGGCAGGCAGACCCTCAACCACTGCGCCACCAGGGAAGCCCAATTTGTTTTAATTTAATAAATAAAAAATAAAAGTTCCTAAGTCAACCATATATGGGTGACTTTTTATTAATGTAAAAATAGGGGGCTTCCCTGGTGGCACAGTGGTTGAGGACCTGCCTGCCAGTGCAGGGGACACGGGCTCGAGCCCTGGTCTGGGAGGATCCCACATGCCGTGGAGCAACTAGGCCCGTGAGCCACAACTACTGAGCCTGCGCGTCTAGAGCCTGTGCTCCGCAACAAGAGAGGCCGCGATAGTGAGAGGCGTGCGCACCGCGATGAAGAGTGGCCCCTGCTTGCCCCAACTAGAGAAAGCCCTCGCACAAAAACGAAGACCCAACACAGCCAAAAATAAATAAATAAATTTAAAAAAATAATAGAATGATTATGTCCTTTTTAGAAGGAGTCATATTCATGTCACAGACATGTACATAACCGTCCAGTTAATAAACAAAATTATCTTTAAAAGAATTTCTCTCAGGCATATCCATAAAGACAGTTAGACTAGAGGAAGAATGGGGAATGATTGCCAATAGGTACAGAGTTTTTTTTAGGAGTGATGAAAAGTGTTCTAATATTAGATAGTGGTAGCAGTTGCATAACTCTGGAACATCCTAAAAATCAGTGAATTGTATACTTTAAAAGGTGAATTCTATCTCAATAAAGCTGTCATTTTAAAAAATAATAAAATAAAATTTTAAAAGATTTTATCTCTAGATTTAAATATCTAGACTGGAGACAACTAGAGAAAATCATAATACACTGTAGTATAAATTAAAGACTCTGAAACTGGTCAATGCCCTCACTGTTCTTATTCTGAGGTAACTAGTCACTAAATCCTTACAAATTGATACGCCTCAATAGAGAATTCTACTTTTCTCCATTTTGATATTGTTGGCTATTAAAATAAATTAACCTGAACCATTCAGTCTTACCTCCACAGGTAGTGTCTGCTTTTTCTTTATGCTTGCCTAAAGGCTCCTGTTACAAGCTATAGATCAGAAACTGAGTCTTCTGGAAGAAACACAAAAGCCTCAATAAAAGACTATACAGGGCTTCCCTGGTGGCGCAGTGGTTGAGAGTCTGCCTGCCGATGCAGGGGACATGGGTTCGTGCTCCGGTCCGGGAAGATCCCACATGCCGCAGAGCGGCTGGGCCCATGAGCCATGGCCACTGAGCCTGCGCGTCCGGAGCCTGTGCTCCACAACGGGAGAGGCCACAACAGTGAGAGAGGCCCGCGTACCGCAAAAAAAAAAAAAAAAAAAAGACTATACAAGTGCTCCTGATGGATGATATTACAAAGATATTACTCATGAACACAAGCTTCCTGGGATAAGCTGATAATGATCACTACAAAAAAGACATTTTTCAGAGTAGACAAGTTTATAGAAGTAGACTGCTTATCCTAAAACCAAGAGAACACAAATTTTCTAGATGCTTGAAAATGATTGCTTGTAGCACTTTTCATGCTTTGTTCTAATTCATCCTGTCATTTCTCCCTTACCATGGATGATAAATGTAGAGGAACTGCTCTGTACCAGTGCCCTGGCAACCCTACATGTCTCCGCATAGGCCACACAGGCAAGGCTCAACCACAGGCTGACCTAAACCTTAGCAGATGCCCTGTGGTCCCCCCGAAGTATGGAAAGATAGGTGCTGCTGCAAGGCTATTTCTCACCCACCTCCTTATTTCGTGGGAGGCTGCTATAAGGCAATTTCTCACCCACCTTCCCTGCTTCCGGTGAGGACTTAGATTTTCCACCTTGCCCACTCCTAAGTGTACAGCTGCAGGCTGAAAAAAACTGCATAGCTGCAGTATGGAAACTGTTCCTCAGCAACAAGAGTGCCCTACCACTCACATTACCTATGATCCTCTCGTCTCTTTGATTTCAGTGTTATCCTGTAGGACAAGGGACACGAGAAGCTGACCCGATGCTGATATTGAATTTGTCGTCTATGTATGAAATAAACTCTCTGAATCTTACTCGCTGAACCTGTAAGCAGGTGTCACAAAAAACTTGCTTGGGTCTAGGATTTGCCCATGCCTGCTCTGATTGTTTCCCTCAATCTGTATAGCTTATGTGTGATCCTCTTGATTAAGCCCTAACCTAACTCCCTACCTTATACCTCCCAAACTAGGTATTTCCCCTCAAGGAAAACACTGGCTGGCCATATTGGGGTCATGGAAGAGCTACCTAACTTGAGTTTCTGTGCTTTTATGTTTATCCCAAACTGGACCTTGAACATTTACATCCTAGATGGTTTATCAGCATTTGTTTCAGAGAGTTTGTCTTTACAAATTACCAGTGGTAAAATCTGGATACCTACCAGCCTTCAAATCACTTTTTATCCTTATCCTTTACCCAATACATTCTTATACCCTCTGGAATGTACTGGTTTGCAGAAACTCAGCTTATCCCTTTAAAATGACTATCTACAGCCACGGCAATTTTCACTTGGTTTGTTTTACTCCCTACGCCTGTCTTAGAACTTAGTCAAAGTCTCAACCCAAATACAAATTCCTTCAGGAATGGGATTTTGTACAAATATATGGGCAAAATTATATATTTTAACTAGCCTAATAGCCTTCATAGTCCTATGACAATCTTTGCAAATTTTGTTTAATTCTATGTATGTTATCTGTACCCCAGAGATAACAGAATTCCTTTGTTACTTTTGTTACAAGTAATTGCTCTTTTGTTTTTAAAACTATATGTGGCCCTTCTAATCTTTATTTCCTGAATCAACAACATGGTTTCACATATTTACTTCATCAAAACCTAACTTGCATATATAAATAAAAAGTATATATAACAATGTAATAATTAGACATTTTTAGATATTTCCTTCCTATCTCCTTCAGGAGACCATGCTTCTCTGGGAGTGTCTGAAGGGACACTGATCTCCCTAGAGAAAAAAAAAAACAAACAAAAACTGTTGCTCCCTTAAAGCTAGAATCCTTAGGGCTCTATCTTCAACTAAGGGGGTCATATAACTTGGAAAAATATATCAAAAATGTGTTGTTAACATTGACTGAAAGAATAAATAATACTGTAAAGCCCTAAAAGTACAACAAACTAAAGTCATTGATCCACGTGGTTGTAGATCACAGCATGGCCCTGGACTTCTTCCTGGCAAGCCAAGAAAAATATACAATATGGCTGATACTTCCTGCTTCTTATGGAATAATTCCATAAGGAAAGTTGACCAATCTATACTCAAACTAAAAGACAACTTGGCTATCAAATGTGGACTCAGCAGGAGCCTTAACATCTAACCTCCTGGTCAAGTGAGGAATCTTTGGTCATCATTCTCAAGTGCCTTCCAGTTTCTCCTTTTAACAGTCACGGCTACTCTTACTTTTCTTTCAATGCCTGGTCTCCAGAGTCAGATATGCTACTGCACAGCTGTTATTTCATGAGATGGTACAAAAATTTATTTTTATAACAGAAGGAAAACAAAGGGACTCAGTTAAGCCAAGGCCTTTTTAATCAGAGTTCCTACAAGATCGTAGCGTACACGTTAACTTGCTGTTTACGTGAGTAGGACAAGGGGAGACTGTTAAAGCTCTGCCAAGTTCCCAACATGCGCATACAAAAAAAGTGCTGTGTGTCCTTGAGCCTAACAGACACTTTCATATCCCTCCTCAGACATCGTCATAAAGCAATGCCTGTGCTTTTGTGACAGAAGCAGAAAAAAATCAAAAGGAAGAATTTCTATTTCCCAAATGAACCAATCAGAACGTAATATCTCGAAGTCCTCCCAATATGTAATAAACATTTTATACTCCTCTTTATCCCTTCCACTTTCAGCATGGAGAGACCCACTGAACTTGTTTCTTAGCCAGCAAGCAGATTAACAGATTAATTTTGCCTTTTTTTTTAAGGTTCTGATAGAGTTCTATTATTCCTTGGAAGCTATTTATAGAGACTTTTATTGAACAAACTGTAAAATATGTAAATAAATCACAGTTAAAATTCTAAAGCTTAAAACAGTGCTAAGACTAAGATTAGTTTACATAGCGGCATGCCAGAAATCCCGGACTAATTTCTAGATGTAAGCTGCAAATTTGACCCTGAGCTTTAGGAAACAGGATAAGGTATAAGACAACAGTGCTTTTAGGACAAGAACAGATCAGTTGCTCAAGAGAAGCACAATTTTGTTTCTGGGAGAAGGGAGAGAAATTTCTCCTCTGAGTCCTTATAAATATTATCAGATACAATGGGCAGTACTTGATACAATGGACACTATCTTCAATAGTGTCCATACAACAGTTTATCACTTACAGCATACCCCAATTTGAACCAAGGGCATGATGCCAAAGTTCAATTGAGAAGAAGCAATTATATGAGGAAACAAAGTAATATTGTCCAAGTACACAACTGTCTGGTGTTCTGATTTAATCCAGGGATGAAAACCACAGCATCTAGAGCAGCATTTCTCAAAAACTATATGTTTATAAGAATCTTCTGCCCTCCCAGCAAAAAAAAAAAAAAAAAGTGCCATTCATTCATTTAACGTATTTATTCACTACTAACTGGGGATACGATGGTAAACAAAAAAGACACGGCTTTCTTCTCTCATGAAGTTTTCAATCTAGTGATGGCGGAGACAGACATCAAAGAATCACACAAATAAATATAAAATAACAACCATATACGAAGGAGGTAAAAGTGCTACGAGTGTACACAATAGGGAAAAGTCATGTCAGGGAAGTCTGGAAGGCTTTCCCTGAGGAAGTCATGAATGAACTGAGATGATGAGTTAGCCTAGGAGAATAGGGGTAGGGAAGGGCCTCTGGCAGACAGAGAAAATAGGATGAGCAAAATTTCTTTGTATGAGAAGTGAGGCAGGAACGGAGACAAGGCCAGTGTCACTGGATCATAGAGGAAAGGGGAGAAGCTGGTTCATAATTATACTGGAGTGATGGGTAGCACTAGATCATGCAGGGCTTTGGGCATGTTTGGAGTTTATCCTAGAGAAATGAAAAAACACTGAACGTGTTTTTTCCAGGAAAGGAGGCATTGTAATTAGATCTCCATTTTGAAATACAAATTTTGGCATTGTAATTAGATCTCCATTTTGAAATACAAATTTAATTGAGAGTGAAAAACAGATCTAGAGGAGAGACAAAACAGATACAGCAAAAGCAGGATGCCACTGCAACAATCCAAAAGAAGAATGGAACAGACATGGAGATGCTGATACTAGACGCACTCCACTCGAATACAATCACTCTGTTACTGATAGGAATGTTTTTTTCTCCAACAGTGTTGAGGCAAAAAAAAAAAAAAAAATTAGCTGAAAGCTACTAATATCGAGAAATGAATAGACTATTATCTTTCAGGCAATCCTCTGTGAATATTACAAACATTCCCATGATTTATACCTTTAAAATGTCACCTCATTATTGCTGAAGTGACCATTCCTTTGAATTGGGTCAAGATTTCCCTTAAAAATAGTAAGGATATGAATGAATAATATGTTAATATTCTCTATCATAGCAGCACGTAATCCCAATCATTTAAGCCTCAAATTATTCAAAGAAGGCATTATAATTACCTGATGCAGTAATGAATGTATCAGTAGCATCATAAAGAAACATCTAAATTCAAGCAATGTAACTTCCTGGTGAACTTCCCAGTATAAATTTTGTGCAGAGTACACCATGAAGTTATTAAATTAAAAACCTTTTGAACAAAGAAAAGGAGTCCTTAGAGGGAGATTTATGCTTTTATTTAAACACATTTTCAGGAAATAACAAAGATTAAAAACAAATGATCTATACATTCAACTAAAGCACTTGGAAATGGGTAAACTGAAAAGAAGAGTGAAAATAATACATAAGAGGACATAAATCAACAAAATAGAGAAAAACAATAGAGGATACAAATAAAACTAAAGGTTATCTTTTAAAGAAGCATTACAAGTCCCCATTCACTACAGTACCAGGTTGTCTTAGTCCTGCAAGCATTCAAATCTAGATATGAACAAACAGAAAGTGTAAATGATTCAATTTTAGCTGTAGTAAGTTAACTCTGTTTCCCCATAAAGGCCAAAATATTGCCTGGAACCTTTCAAAAGCTTGGGGCCATCAGAGGATTATGGATATATGACTTAAACAAATAGTTTAAAAATATTCCTCAGGGCTTCCCTGGTGGCGCAGTGGTTGAGAGTCCGCCTGCCGATGCAGGGGTATACGGGTTCGTGCCCCGGTCCGGGAAGATCCCATGTGCCGCGGAGCGGCTGGGCCCGTGAGCCATGGCCGCTGAGCCTGTGCATCCGGAGCCTGTGCTCCGCAACGGCAGAGGCCACAACAGTGAGAAGCCCGCGTACCGCAAAAAAAAAAAAATTCCTCAGCAATTTTTCGTCTATACTTTTCGTCATCTAATTATTTCACTATTTGTCTATCTTCAATTCCAGCTAATGTGTTCATGATAAACTAATATTAATTCTGAAGTAAAATAACATCTCAATCCAAATTTGTAGTCAAAAAATAAAATTATTTTTATATCATCATATAATACGATTGTCAACAATTACTGAGCACTTACTAGGCTGCCAGGCATGTTGGGTCAGTTCATTTTACCCTCATGTTAACTCTATGAAATACAGGTGACCCTTGAACAACATGTGGGTTGGGGTGCCGACCCTCCACGCGTAATTTATAGTCGGCCCTCTATATCTGAGTTCCTCAAAACCATGGTTCCGTATCTGCAGATTCAACCAACCCAGGTTCGTGTAGTACGTAGTCTTTCCTATCGGGAAAAAAAATCCAAGTGGAAGTGGACCCAGGCAGTTCAAACCAGTGTTGTTCAAGGGTCAACTGTAACTATTATTATCCCCATTAAACTGGTGAAGAAAGGAGACAAAAAGCTTAACTAACTCTGCTAGTAGATGACAGAGCTAGAACCCAGCCTAGGCCGTCTGATTCCCAGGCCCATCTTTCTTAACCCTGTTGCTATAATAGTCACAACATGTGTTTAGTCTTAGGAAGAAAGTGCAAATAGCTAAACCCCTTAATAGTAGCTGATACAGAGATTAAGAATCATACCAAATGGTGGCTAACACATGAGGGTGTTTACTGTAAAATTTTTTTCAACATTTTTGTATGTTTAAAGTAATAAAATTTGGGGAAAAAAACTTCATCAACACATGATTTGGGTGGTATTTTAAGAGATGATACAGAGAAACTTGCGGTCTGGAAGTTGCATTTCTGACACGTAAAGTAAATGTGCTATACTCCAATAAAAATTAATTAAAAAAAGAGTAAATGTGAGTTACTTAAATTCCACAGGAGTTATTTTAAGATCTGTCAGGAAACAGAGCTACCAGGCTAGACCAGTTGGATTGATGATATAGGGTTTTCTTTTTAATGAACAGTCTGTTTTTAAGTGCTCAAAGGAAAATTTTTTTATTGAACAGATTAAAAAAAAGACTCGATCAAATCATGAGAGCTGGAAAATGGGTCTCCCTATTTCATTTCAGGGTTCCAAGCAAGCTGATAAAAAGGAGTGCAGTCCAGGTAACCGCCTACCAAATGAAATTCTCTACATCAAAGTCAGAGAGGGGAAGAAAAGAGAGGAATGTTGCAAGAAACGAAAATTGCTATGTTATTACTAAGGCTTGCCATTCAACTAAAACAAGACGGGGCTAAGCACCAACATCCAGAAAAGAATGTGTAATACTTAATAAGGTAGTTGGCTTTGACCCAAACCAAAATCAAACAGGCAAAAAACCTCTCTTATTTAATGAGGACCCAGGGCTCTGGCAAAGTGAGGTCACCTGAACCTGGAAATTAAAGTAGGAGTGTTAAACAAGTAACCAACAACAGATTTCTTAAAAGGACTATATAATGCTTTAAACTTGTGATATGTTAAAACTGAATACTTAAAAATAATCATAGTAGGGCAGAAGAAGAAAGGTTCTAGAGCCAGAAGGATGTGGCTTCAAATTCTGTTTCTAGGTATATAACCTTGAACAAATGATCTCAACCTCTAATATTCAGTTTCCTCAACTACAAAATGTAATGAATCAATTTACCAGCACAGAGTTAAGGAGTAAGTGAGATAAAGTTAGGTAATTACTTAGCACTGTACCTAGGAGACAGCCCTCAACAAGTTTCCTTTCTTCTTGTGATCTACTTGAAATACATGCATTTGAATAAAATGGGTATGCTAGACTACAGGTACTTCCACAGAAACTGGGAAAGGTTATAAATCCAAGGAGCATGGATTGTAACGGGAAATTTCTCTTATTTTCCTTCAGAGAATAACAATGAAAAACTATCTGAAACAAGTAGAAGCAGAAAGGAATCTGGGGTAGACTAACTTTGGAGTCTGCTCCTGAGGGCATTTCTACTTATCATTAAGCAACACCTAGCAATGACAGTCTGTGTGAAAGCTTCCATATTTCCAAAGTCTCCTGAATGCAGCAAGACACAAGATGGAGTATAATACCTAGTATTCAGAGGGATTATGATGACAATACATATTCATGATGATCCTAAGTAACTAAGAAAAAGCTAAATCAGTAACTATTTAGTAAGACAGGAAGGCATGCCATGTATTTTAAGAGTTCCTTCAAAAAAATTCACAAATTTGGTTTCTGATAAAATCTTTGCTAATGCTTAATTCCCTGCCCCCATCCAATGCCAGCTAGAATAGGTACTGCTGTATATCAATTTATGAAATTAAATTTATTTAACACATCCTTAAACTTGTATGTTTAACATCATGAAGGAAAACCATACTATTCCTCAAACATCCTTTATGCCATGAGCAGAGACTATAACATAATTAAAACTGAATTAGCTTGCCATAGTTTTTTTTGAGACTACATTTAAAAAATTCCTTTTTTTTGGCCCCGCCATGTGGCTTGCACAATCTTGGTTCCCCGACAAGGGAATGAACCCAGACCACGGTAGTGAAAGCCCAGAATCCTAACCACTAGGCCTCTCCCTAAAATTCTTTTTTATATTTCATTCACTATCTTTGCTATCTCACTAAGCTAAAATTCATTTACTTTCATTCCCTTTCAATTTATCCTTTTGATTTAGGTCCTCTGATGTTGACCAGAGAAGCTAGAAATCCAACTGAAACGAATCTCAGCAAATAAAATACCCTTAGAATTTGAAAGCCAGAAAACAATCTTCTAAGCATCATGATATCAAAACAAAAGTTGAAGAAGTCTTGAATGAATCTATAATGAGCTGGGTAAAACTGCGTGTGACCCAATAATATCCAAAAAGGATACTTGGTATATAAGTGTCCAATATCCCAAATTAACTGATAACCACATTAACTATAATATGAGGAACTGGGGCTCCAGGATTTGGGGGATGTGGTGGGAGTATATATATTTTTTAAATCCAAAATAGGCTTTGCCTGAAGTATCCAACTAAAGTACCTTTCTTCGTTCTACCTTGGCCTGCTTCAAGTCAGCTCTGGTATCCCTGAATGTGACATGATCAGGGATTGTGTGATCATTAGTTTAGTGTAACAAGGTCATATATTAAAAGGCTGTATCAAGTGAATTTACTGTTAGTATCTGAATATTCACTTTCCAAGTTAAGAAGATATTCTAGGTGCAATTTAGAACTAGAGTCTCCTTGTGTGCTTCATATATTGACAATTTATGAATTAGATGAAGTATAAACGTACATTATTAATGCAAGAGAAAAATGTCACAATTGATGATTATGAAAGCTATTTTATGTACAAAAGAAATTTTCAAATAGTCAAATAGTGTAATAATATTGCAAGAGTTAGCTGATGACTTTAGAAAGAATATTATATCCTTTTTGAACTGACAAATAATTATAAAAATTTAAATAAAAAATGCAAAGTAGAATAATAGAAATTACGTCATAATTCTAACTTTGTTCAATTATTGGCATACTAATATCGACATCATTGAACAAAATAACTTCTAAAGACTATGTTTAGTTTTTAATTATTTAATTCTATAAATCTTTCAAGAAAAAAATGCCATTTGGGAATTCACATCTTTTATGGATAAATGAAAAACAGAATGTTAACTTTGCTACCTCAAAATTTCATGAGGAGAAAAAACTCCAGTTATGTGCAACGTAATCAATCATGTTTGCCCCAGAGAGTTAAAAAATATATAAAAAAGAAAACGTTAGAGGAAAAAAAATTCCCTCAACTATCTTGAATTCCACTAATCTCAGTTGAAAATGACCCTCCATTCACTATCATGTGCATTACAGTAAGCACAGGAGCACCTAACAAGAGGCAGTGCTGAAAATTATTGTTACTGTACTGTAATGTCCTATTTTAAAAATTAGATCTCTAAAATTTCTAATAATAAATTGAGGGACAATATTTCAGATTTATTCACATATTTCAAAAGTTTAATCTATGGCTTCAGCCCTAGCGTTAGTCAAATACTGGTTTTCACACTTGGACATTTGGCATTCGGGGAAAAAAATGGTGTGTGTGTGTGTATATATATATATATATATGTAATATATATATAAAGTCAAATATGTAGGTATTTCTAACTTAGATGCGTTATTCTATTTCATTTTCATTTGCTTGCACAAAACATAATTTTAAAACAGACTCCTATGTACTCCAAGGGTGTAGAAAAGAAATCAACCCACAACCTCCTTTATAGGCCAAAGAGTAGAGGTTATAAAGAACTTAACCCCACACACAAGTACCAGTGAGCTAACATTTTATTGTCAGCTGCAAGTATTCAAGGAAAATCCAAGCAAAGAGGTAACGGTTCTTCTGACCTCTTACGAATTTTCAATGAATTCCCTTAACAGTTTGAAACTTGTGTTTTCTATAGTTAAAAATTTGTAGATTTAAGTTAATTTAATTGATTTCATAATTCCTTTTAAAATAATGTGAAAAGTAATATTCTTTATAAATTCGATTTTAATGTTTTAAGATTTAGAAAAACCCTTTGTCATATAAGATGAATTTATAATGAACTACAATGAAATTGCCTGTGATCAATACCTCAAAAAAAAAAAAAAAACTTTTAAGTGTCCCAAATCCAACCCAGCATCTGCTATCAGATTTCCTACCTTTATGACAAAATGGAGGCAACATAAAGAGTACTGAAACCGAATGCCGTAAGACACAAATTGTGCTTCTCAGCTGCTTAGCCACCTTGGTCAAGTTATTTACGCTCTAAATCTATTTCCGAAACTATAAAATGAAGACATTAATATCTGTTCTTTCTATATGGACCAAATGAATTCAAGTACATTAATTATAAACAGCAACATATGTATAATATTGAGTATCATGAATTCTAAATCTAGGTTCATTTTTGTACCACTTTTATAAACAGATTGTTATTTTTATGTGGTTTTACGTTATAATTTTAATGATAATTAACTTAGGACACCTTAAAAACTCGTTTTACGTGACTAAATTGGCATTCTGATATACATATACATCCTCATGTGATGAAGATGTCTATTCTACCATAAAAGTGTGGGCTCTGGAGTCATTATTTGAGCTCCCACTGATTTACTCTGTGAATTTTGGAAATTTACCAATCTCTCGTTTACTGGAGTCAATGCCTTCCCTCACTAGGCAATTAGTTAATTTATTCTTCCAGTTTCATTGAGATATAATTGACATACAGCACTGTGTAAGTTTAAGGGGTACAGCATAATGATTTGACTGGTTGTTTGTAAAACCAGACATTGTGTAGGAAATCAAAGTGAACTCTGATGTAAGAAAAGGCATCTGCAACTTTTTAAATGAAAATTATTGACTTCTTAAAGTAGGAAGGGAGATTGGAAGTAATCTAGTTCAACTACCTTATTTCACAAATAAGAAAAATAATCATGAAAAAGAAGAGAGCATTAACCAAGCTAGAGGAAAAACTAGGATCACAACCAAGGTTTCATTCAGAAAACGGAGCTCTCTTAAATATACCACATTTCAATCCCAAACAATTCAAGAAGTAAAGGCTAGAATTTACTGGATTACTTCCCCATGCAAACTTAATGAAGAGTTAAAACTAACACTGCAGGTAGGAGTTTGCATTCTGGATTCTTACCTAGGCTCTATCTGTGGGATCTCAGAGAAATTACTGAACATTGCAATGCTATATTACCTCATGGGATTAATGTGCGAATCAAAGGAAAGCCCTGTTACAAATGGAAAGTGTAATCATCTTCTTCACCCTCACCTCTTCATACTCTCCCGTGTAAGGTTTCAATCGCTATGTGGGGGAGGGAAAAGAAGGGGAGGGAAAGGAAGGGGAAATATAAACTACTACAATTCTGACTAGCTGGAGTTTTGGTGATCTCGGTTTACATGAGGAAGGAAAGCGGGGAGAGGAGGGAAAGAAGGTGGTAAGGTTGTTCATCATGGGCAAAGAATAACTTCCTCCCAAAGGAAAGTATTACCCATACCTCCTATCAGTTAGACTCTGAGAATCACAAGCTCTCATACTGATCATGTTAAAATTATCCTTTTCCCCAGTGTAGGCCCTTAAAACTTTTGACCTTTAGCATATTTCAAAAAATATGTAACAATTACCTGGGCATATATTTATCTTTCCTTCTCAACTGTACTTGTGTCCAGAGCAGGGCCTCATACTATTTAGCCTTTAAGAGTTATCTGTGAGTTGTTTTAATTAGGTCAACATCCAGCTGAAATATAAAGCTAGGTGGCTGGAGCTGTGCCTAAGAGAACTGGCTGAAAGGGAAGAACTGAATGCAAAGAGAGACAAGACCTTTATCTCCCTTTGACTTGCTCCAACTCCTTCTCCACCTCTATTAATTCTAAAGATCTATGCATAAGTCCTCTTCTAACAGTCTACATAGTCACAAGTTCATTTATAGGTATTTTTATATTAATAACACTTTATAAAAATACAATGTTTTCACTCCAGGCATGAAAATATTTAAAGGAAAGTACAAATGGGTATTTTTTTTTAAGTTAACTAATTTGGCAAACAAATCTTATGCAAAATGTTCACCATATAAAACACGTACAAGAAAACAATTTTTTAAAAGAAAAAATTGTTCATTCTGTGAATTTCCATTTACATGTAGAATCTCATTCTCATGTAAACCATCATAGTAATATTTTAATTTGTATAATTATAGCAGTTGTAAATAAAAATCATAGATTTAACTTTTTTCCTGTATCTTTTTTTCCAATATCTTAATTTTCAAAAATGACAAAAAAAGAATATCCTTGAGACAATGCCAAGCTCCAAATACCAGAATTCATATATCTTCTCCATTTAACTCATGGAAAGTTTTATCACAGTATAAAGTAACTATAGTATGAAAGCACAGAATATTTTGGGATTCCACAGATTAGTCCATTTTTTCCCAAATTTCTTAAAAATTACCCAGGGAGCCCATTAAAAATACAGATTACCACAATCCTCCCCTAGAGATTTCTTTTCCCCCCCTAGAGATTTTGATTCAGTTGCTCTGGACAGGACAAAAATCTTTATTCCGCAAAGTGATTCTGATGATTAGCTAATATTGACCTAGTATAGTGGTTCTCAATTTGATACATGTTAGAATTACCTGAGGAGCTTTAAAAAAATCTTAAAGCTCAGACCAATGGAAACGATTTCAACATTTTTTAAAAACCTCCCCAGAGAAGGTTGAGAACCACTGATCCTGTAGAAGTCGAAAAATTCTTATACAACCCTCTTAACAATTAAGAAACTAAGCCTGCTCAAGTTCACAAAGCTAAGTAGTAGCAAAGCTGGAGCCAGAACCACTTCTCCTGAATCCTAGTTCACTTTGTTTTTAGATATAGTTGTTTTGTTTTTCATGTAGGTTGACTTAAAAAAGTGTGAAGAAGATAAACCTTCTTGCCTCAGAATAATACTGCCACTTAACAAATGGATAAATTAAAACAGAGCTAATCTTTTTGCTTCAGAAATCACCAGAAAATAGTTTTCTTACTCCTAATATAAAACAAAAAAAGACTAAATACACTACTGCTTAATCCCTACTTCCTATCGCCAAGCTGGTTATATATCTTACAAAGAATTATTTAAATTTTTATTTTTAATTTCTAATTCAGTATTTTAAAATTTCAAATTCTTTTTAAAGTCCAGCATCACAGTTCCTTACTAGAAAATTAATTCGATATCTGAATTTGGCAACATGGTTGCTTCCTTAAGTAGAATACATAATTCTACATATTGAAGTTTCTCTGTGAACTAACAGAGAACAGATTTCCTTCTTTCACACAAAGAATGAATTTTAGGCTGCATTAGCAAAACCCCATCATTGGTTTGTCCACAGATACTCAGAGTGGGAAACTTCGCAGGTTATTAGTTAACCCATTCCAAGAATTTTCTCATTTTAATAACAGGATAATGTAAAATAATCATGAAAAATGTGTCAAGTGCAAGCTTACATACCCATAATTTTTTTAAGAGCATTTTTGACTTTCTAAAAATTACGACACGTTTAATTAACCTGCCTTCTAGCCGTCTACATTTATTATTACGGTACCAAGGTTGTTAAAATAACATTTTTATCCCTCTCAAAGTTGCCAGATATTTCGATATTTCAAATTTCAGTAATGTTTGTGATTTCTGCTTTTGGATTTAAAAAAAAAAAAGAAAAAGTGTTTGGTATACTTTACCAAAGCAGGTCACATTACTTCACAGGTAAAACTTCAGCAATTTGTATACAGCCTAGAGTACAATGTATACTTCTGATTAATGCTATTCACAAGGGAGTAACTGCCGGGTTCTGGACCTTTTAAATATTCTAAATAAGAATCAGATGCAATGGGTTTTGTTCCAGCAATTTTAATGAATGAAAGCCCACCCTTTCTTTTCTAACGATTAAGATGGATATCAATATGAATTCAAAACCTAACCGAAACTTAAGGATGCTACTTGCGCTATTTAAAATAGTAAATACCTGCAAACCGTTAAACGGAACGAAGAATGGGCCTCTTAAGCCATAGTAAAGATAAAAAATCAGAATCTCAGTTAAATGTTCAAATGATACATCACAGCATTTAGAAAATCGGGCTAGACTGGACAATCCATGGAGTTTTTACTTTAGGAGAGATCTGTGCTACACTCAGGTTTGCAAAGTCTAACTATTTTGTGTTAACATTTGAAACTTGCCATTTCAAATTGCGAGGGGTAAGCCTGTACAGATACACGGCCTTTAGGAGCTGCTTAAAATTTTCCTAGAAAAAGACCGAAAAACCACACATGTTTATTTTTAGGAGTGTACTAGGGTAGTAGTCAAATAAATCACCAGTTATTGACAATTCTTGGCGGGTCCTCGTCGGACGGGGACGCCGGGCCCCGCACCGGGAACCGCTTCCTCCGAGCGCGGGCTAGACCGCAGCCCCGAGCCGGCGCGCGGGAACCGCCCGGCGCCGCCGAGCCCGCCCGGGGGCGGGGGGCTCGCACGTGCGGCCGGGGGCGGGGCCGGCCGGGAAGGACCCCGCGCGGGGAGGCGGGCGCGGCCGGGCCGGCCTCCCCGCGGCCGCGGGCCCGGGCTCTCCATCCGGGCGCACGTCATGGGACGGACGGAGCCACACAGAGACGTCTAAGTCATGCAGGAGGCGCGCGGCCCCGGCCCGCTCCCGCCGCCCCAGACCCCTCCTCTCAGCCGACAGAAAGACAGACAAGAAGGGTTCCCGACCTGTCGTGCCCTGCATGTTCAGAGTCTGTCATGTTTGGTCAAGAACGGGGCGGGGCTGGAGGGCAGGTCTGCGAGGCCGGCGGCGGCGGGGCGCGGGGAGGATCCCTGCGCCGCCTGCGGGTACCTGCTCCCGGCCGCCGCCGGGAGGTGACGAAGTGGTAAAAACTCACGGTTACTAGTGAGCGACACAGACACAGACTTTCCAGTCTATTAACAACCACGCCAGAGAGGTGGGGCTCTAACTGCAAACACTGGGCCACGGCCCCGCGCTGCCGGCGCTGCCGCTTTAGTCTCTATTCGCCGCCGGTGGCTGAGGCTTGGGAGCGGGCGGGCGGCGCGCAGCGACGCGGGGATTTGGACAGTGGCCGTAACGGTGATTTCTCCTCACCAACATGGCGGCACCCGCGACAGGCGACTCGGTAAAATGGCGCCTGCCGCAACACCTAGCCCGGGACTAAAGGGCAGGAGAGATTCCTCCGCGTGCCGCGGCCCTTGCCCAGCCCGCCGGGGCCGAGCGCGGCGCCCATTGGAGGAGACGCCCCGTCAATCACCTCCGGGGGCGAGCTCTCACGCTTCCCCTGCGAAGCGGCGGAGGAGGCAGTCTCTGATGGCGATGCCGGGCGGCGCTTGTAGTTCAGGGGGTGGGGGTGGCGTCCCGCGGGACCTGCAGTCCTTCCGCGCCTCCGGGGCCGGTCCGCGCCGGTCCGAGGTTTTCCCTGCGAGACGCCGCCTCCCAGTGATGGGGAGTTTCAGACGTGCCCTAACAAACGGGCCCTTAAAGCCAGCGGTTGTGAGCCCGGGTGGGGTAATAACTCGCGGCTGCTGGGTCGTCATTTATTCTTTTTTTTGAGTCGTCATGAAAAAACAAAAAACCTTGGTTGCTTAAATAATGGGGAAATGTACTTTCTCGTTCAAGGTTGTAGCGAATGTCTCTTTTTGTAATGTTTAATACTCAGAATCACGTTGTGAGGAAAACTTGGCATGTAACTTTTTCTGTTATTTAATACTAAATTTACCTACCCGGTTATTAATAATGACAGAAAAATCGTTAAAAGAATCATAGGTTTTGAATGATTTCATAAAAACGTTGATATGCAAAATACATACGAATATTTTATAAATAAAAACAACTAGCTATTACATTTCTTTGCACTTATGAACGTGATCTTCAGAAAAAGAATTTTTAATGACAACATTTTGGCCTGTTTAGTGTGCTACCTTAGTTTTGAAGGAAGGTCCTTGTTTTTTATTAACGTGATGGATTGATTAATCCTCTCAAATATCTGACTTCCTTTGAGTAAATGTGTTTTGCTGATGCATAAGTGCAGTGCATTTAGAAGCAAATGCAATTAGATTAAATTTTCAATTAAAAAATATGGTTATGTGTATTGAAAAAAAATCGCACTTTCTTTTTTTCTAAGTTGAATGCAGCCGTTGACAGGAGATGTACACTGATGGATAATTCTGGAGGCACCTGCCACGTTTGGACATAATACATTTCTAGGAAACTTTCAAAAGCAGCTATATGAGCGTTTGGAGTTGCATTAGAATCTCTACTTTGTCTCTTGTAGCTGTGTTACTTAGATCTTACTGTAGCTAATTAGGAGAGACACTTCTTTGCAGTTTTCCGAGGACGTTTGAGGTAAACAGTTGCTGTTCCTTCTTTGCACTTCAGTTTTTCCTCTCCCCTATATCTGGGGGCATCAGGATCTCTTTCGAACTTTAGGGCCTTTGGTTTGCTGTGGTGTGGAACAATGAATACAGTTCTCCCTAGATGAAAAGACTCCTTCCTAATCCTTGATGCACACCACTTAATAGGGCATCGGGCCCTGGTCTTTTCTTTTCCCTTGGGTAGCTGAAAGGGAGTGACAATGTGGGTGGTATGGAGGGCGGGAGGTGGTGCTCCTTTGAAGCTCTGTGTTTCGAATCTAAAAGTGCTCAGAGATGTTAGATAAAATATATTTAAGTTGAGGGCTAATCCAAGCTCAGCATTCCTCACCTTTAACTGCCTAAATTAAGAAGGCATGCATTCATCACAGATTAAAAGAGATCATTAGTTTTCAACCTCGTAAATGTTACCTAACATTGAAAGATGGACTATAAGAACTGCAGAACTCTCTGTGCATAACAACTCCAGGGAAACCTCTGCCCCAAGAGATAGCTATATTCTAGCAAGACTTCTAGCAGCATAAGACCAGACCCTTAGGAGGACTCCCACCTCCCATTAAAACGCCCGTCTGAGAAAGCTCAATGCTGCCAGGAGAATTACTGTTTGTTCTCGCCAACACCTGACACAGGCCCCTGCCCCCTGTACTTTTGTTTCTCCTCCAATTCAGGACTGTCTTTCTCAAGGACCTAAAAGCCATTCCTTTGAAATGTAATCATCAGGAAGATAAGAGCCTGTCTCCCAGTCTCTGGCAGGGGGGTGGGGTGGGGTGGGGGCTTTACAAATAAATACCTGTTTTAATCACATTCTTCGGAAATTTTCCAAAGAAAAACAAGCACCTGCATATTAGCCCAGGCTTTGCAAAAGTGCTTTCAAAATGTTGCCTCCAAATGAGATTAAGATACTGACACAGATGGCAGGCTCCATCTCCAGAAAAGATGGCGGTGGTCCCTTCTCTAGTTCATGCTCTCTGATAGCCTCAGATGGAAAAGGTCAGGATTGGTCCATAATACACTTCAGGTGTCTGTCTCAGACGCAGAATTCAGAGGTCAATGAGTCATATCAGGGGAATTCCCTGGCTGTCCAGTGGTTAGGACTCCCAGCTTTCACTGCTAAGAGTGAGGGTTCAGTCCCTGGTCGGGAGACTAAGATTCCCAAGGTCCACAGTGCAGCAAAAAAAAAAAAAAAAAAAAAGTCATCAGAACTTCCTTAAGCCTGTTTCTTAAATACTTGACTCCAAATTCTTTGTTATTCTTTCCCAAAGATAATGAACTCAGAGGCAGCTCTCAGCAGTTGTGAAAGCATTTTCTGATGCAAAAAACAAAAAAAAAATAGTCTTTATTTTAGGATATCACTTATGTACACCTGTAGTAGAAATGTGGGTTTGTTTCTTTGTTTTTTTTTTTTCCAGTAGTAGGAATGGTATGTGCTGAGCTCTATATATCCCTGACCCTCACCTTTTAATCTTAGAAGAATTGATTCACTGATATGTTTATTCAGCAAGGATTTATTGATCATGTCAGTATGCTTTAGATATTGTGCTATTTTCTGAGCACAGAGTTGTGGATAAACTACTTGGGATGTCTGTTTTCATGGAGCTTAGCGTCTAATAATTTGCACTTGTGAAGTTTGCATTTATCAAAATACTAATTGGGGTCAAGGGTGCTTACTCAGTTAAAATTGAACTTGACTGCATATAATGAAAACTCAGCTATATGGCTTAACTAAAAACAGGTTTTGAGTTTCTTTAATAACAATATATCTGGAGGTAGGAGTCCAAGACTGATGCAAGTGCTCACAGAAGTCATTATAAACACAGGCTCCTGTTGGCTTCTTGCTCTGAAATTCATAGCCCAAAGCTTTCATCCTTAACTTCTAGCTCAACTATCATGTGTTCTAGGGCATGGTCTATATAATATCTATTCTTTAAAATGTATTGATGTTTTATGTACATGATTAATTTTTATAAATACTCCATGCATGCTTAAGAAAATATAAATTCTCTCAAATGTCCGTGATTCTGTTTCAAAAAAGTTTATTTTTTATTTTCTCCTCCCATGAACCTCCCAAGCTGCCCCCATCCCAAGCTCAAGACAACCACCATGGACAACATTTCAAAGTAGCACCTCCTCCCGCAAACTCCATTACCCTTGGATCCCCAGTGGTTTCTCACAATTTTCTGTTTCTTGTTATTTTGTTAATATTTTACTCTATTTGCTTTAGTGTACTACTAGTTATCTATATTTCCCTCTATCCATCCATCAATCCATCTAATTTTTTGACACATTTACTTGTTTTTTCTGTGGCTGATTTAAAATTTTTCTCTGCTTTTCTGCAGTTTCACTATGATGTGTCTAGGCGTGAATTTCATTTAATTATTTTGCTGGGTATTTGTTGAGAGTCTTGATGTGTGGATTGGTATGTTTCATCAATTCTGGAAAATCATAGCATTTTCTCTTCAAACATTTCCTCTGCCTTGTTCTCTTTCTCTTCTCATGATTAAAGTTAATTATATTTAGACATTTTGAGTTATTATTGCTATTTCTAATAGTCTCTTTCATAGATTCTTTTTTTAAAGGTGGGGAGGTCTCTCTGCATAGTTTCTTCTGACTTGTCTTCCAGTTCACTAATTTCCTCTTCCACCCTGTCTAGTTTTCTATTAAAGAGTGTCTTATTAATCAAGTTTCAGTCAGAGAAGCAGAATCACTAAGAGATAGATAGATTTACAGGCAGTTGGTCTTATGCAATTGTGGAAACTGTTTAAAATAATCTCTGTAGAGTTTTTGTCTGAGTCTAGAACTTAAGATCTTCAAGGCAAGGGTTCAGGAAGGGAAGTTGGATGTAAAGAAGGAGAGTAGAAATGAACTGGAATCCTTAAGGACAAACTAGAACCTGTATTAGTCTCTCACCACATCCAACTTTTATGATGTGGGTGCTTTGAAGGAGAATCTTGTGCCTTTTACCATGGAGCTAAACATACCTTGCCCAGAATTTGGAGAAGCTGAAGGAAGATCTGTGACAAGGTGTGTCAGCTGAAGGTCTGATTGTTGCCCCATTTCAGCAAGGTGAACTAGCAGATAAATGATTATATGCATGTGTTGCACCAGCATCTGTCACCCCTGCAGTAACTTCCTGAGTATAAAAACAATATGACTGCTGTTTCACTTCCACCTTCCAAATTTTTGCAAAAATCTCTCTGATAGCCCATTCTAACTGGAAACATGCAAGGATAGGAATCCTGTAAAACGTAGAGCAGCCCAGCCGAGATGACACACTAGAAAACCACCAAGTACACACTTTTCAACTAGGCACCCATATGTACCACTTTAACTCATACTTAACTTCCATCCAGAATAAAAACAATAGCAAAGTCATGCCTTTGCCTATTATGATGCAGCTACACAATGTTTAGCCAAAAACATGTTAACCCTTTCCCCTAAAAAGGTAAAAACTCTCTTTTCCATCTTTGGGTGATGTTTATTCTTCTAGTTTTTCCTTTAGCTCAGTCACATTCCTTTCATATCAAATACTTGAGTAATGAGATATAAAGTTAACTACTATTAATATATCATGTGTTAGTAGGAGAATGGGAGAGGGGAAGATTTCATATATTATATAAAATATACATATTTATATTTCACACACATGTATGTGTACACATACACATATCAAATTGAGGATGAAATATTCATAACCACTACAATCATTTTTGCTACTGGCCATTTGGGAATCAATCTACCACAAACATATGTATAGCTTTTGATAGTCTTTATCTGAAAAGTCTAGTATCTGATGCCTTTGCAGGTCAGTTTTTCTTGCTTGCTGATTTTGCTGTGCTTTTTTTTTGTTGTTGTTTTTTGTTTTGTTTTGTTTTTTCTTTAGCGGTACGCGGGCCTCTCACTGTTGTGGCCTCTCCCGTTGTGGAGCACAGGCCCGAACGCGCAGGCTCAGCAGCCATGGCTCACGGGCCCAGCCACTCCGTGGCACGTGGGATCTTCCAGGACCGGGCCACAAACCCGTGTCCCCTGCATCGGCAGGCGGACTCTCAACCACTGCGCCGCCAGGGAAGCCCCTGTACTTTTTTTTTTTTAACCTATCACTTTAATTTCCTTTGGTTGCCTGGTTATGTTTTGCTGTATGCTGGACGTTTTATGTGAAAAAGTATGTATGGTAATAATTTTTTTTTTTTTTAACTTGGGATCTTAGCTCCCCGACTGGGGATGGAACCCGCACCCCCTGCAGTGGAAGCATGGAGTCTCAACCGCTGGACCGCCAGGAAGTCCTATAATTTGAGTTTGGAAATACAGCACTTTCCTCCAATGAAAGGATACTAAAGGTAGCTTAATTCAATTTTTCTCTTAATTTTTAGTAATGATTCATGTACAAAAGAAGGTGACTGCCAATAATAGAAACAACAGGGGAAAGTACAACTTCTCTGGGGAAGATGTCTGGCTTCAAAGAATTCCGTTGTCTTATCTGTGAAGTGGACCCTGATTCCTGCCAGGAGTCAAACAGTCCTTCACTAAGAGAAGCAAGTTAGGCTCTGTATCATTGGTCCAACCTACCTTGTGAGGGTTTTTTCCCACGATTCCCTTATACTGGCATTACATTAAGCAAAACTAAATAATTCCCCATTTTTCAAACTGTACTTTATTTTCCTGCCTTGATACATTTCTCTCCACATGTGATGCCCATTTAACTTCATCTCTTCTAATGGAAATTACCTCAAGACCAAGCTCAAATATACCCCTTTTAAGAAGCCTTCCCAACCAATGTGCTTTTTTCTCTTCTGAATCCTCTTGGCACTTAGTACCCACCCTTTTTTCCCTCAACTAACCCTGGGCATCTTCATTTCAGAAAAGCCCCCTATCAACTGTATTTTTTTTTTTTTTCCGGTACGTGGGCCTGTCACTGTTGTGGCCTCTCCCGTTGCGGAGCACAGGCTCCGGACGCGCAGGCTCAGCGGCCATGGCTCACGGGCCTAGCCGCTCCGCGGCATGGGGGATCTTCCTGGACCGGGGCACGAACTCGTGTCCCCTGCATCGGCAGGCGGACTCTCAACCACTGCGCCACCAGGGAAGCCCCTATCAACTGTTTTTTAATAGACTTTGTTTAGAGCAGTTTTAGGTTTATACAAAAATTGAGAAGTACAAAGTTTCCTTGCCCCCCCAAAACACAGTTTCCCCTGTTATTTACATCTTATGTTAGTTTGGTATATTTGTTACAATTGTTGAACCAATATTGATACATTAACATCCACAGTTTACATTGGATTCACTCTGTGTTGTACATTCTATGGGTTTTGACAAATACATAGTAACACGTGTCCCTCATTACTGTATACAGAATAGTTTCATTGCTCTAAAAATCTGCTGTGCTCTACCTGTTCGTTCCTCCTTCCCTACCTTACCCCCAACCCAACACGTGGCGACTGCTGATTCCAAATAATTGACAAAAAATTCTGGAACTAACAAGCAATTAAAGCAAGGTTAATATACAAAAGTCAATTGCTTTCCTACATACTAGCCATGAACAACTGAAATGTGAACTTCAAATCATTTGCATTAGCACCAAACAAAAAAAACCCTCACGCGTAAAGCTAACAAAATATGTACATCATCTATATGAGGAAAACTACAGACCTCTGATGAAAGAAATGAAAGAAAATCTAAATAAATTGATATTGCTTCATTGAATTTTAAAAGCAAACTCTCCACTCAGTGAGAATCAGTGACTGGCAGAGCAGAGGGGCAACCACTCATTACAGTCCTTTATTCGCTTGGGCTGGCTACACAGGACCCACCTCAAGTCAGAGATTTAGAAATGCCTTCCTTCACAATGATGGTTAACAAAAAATATCCCCCAAACAAAGGTAGCCCCGCAGGTGTGCAGCTTCCAGTGAAGAGCCCAGGGCCCTCACCCCTGTTAGTTGCAGCAGGGAAAGAGGCACCAAGATAAAATACAAACAAGCCTTTCGTATATATGTATAAGTCCTAAATATTGCCTGGAACGTACTCATACTAAAATGTAAAAAAGTTATTTGTAGCTTAGCCAAAATTCAAATGTAACTGTGTCTCCTGTATTTCTATTTGTGATATCTGGCAACCCTACTCCAAGGCCTCACTGTGGCAGGACTTAGAACGAGGAAAAACAAGTATCTTAGGTGTATTCTGTGGTTGACATTTTTCAAAGCCTTTCAACTCTTTTCTCTCAGGATCTTACTACAAGTCTGGGAGGAAAGCAGAACAAGCATTTCCATTCTCATTAACCAGATGGGAAAAAAACCCAGACACACCTCCACCCACCCAAAAAAAAAAAAACAAAAACACACAGTAAAATAACAAAACAGGGAACAAGAAATGGAGGGACGCCTACCCAGGTCAGGAACACAGCTGGCTCTGATCATTCTTAAGCCCACCTGTTGAATTAGCCCAGGTTCAACCTTGGAATCACCTAGGGAACTGCCCCAAACCCGCTGATACCCGAACCCCACTCCTAAAGTCTGGGCGTCTTTTAAAAACATTTTACCTATCTACTTATTTATTAATTTAAATCAAAAAAAATTTTTTTTAACCTTTGGACCCTCTCCACCCATTTCTCTTAGCACGTGGTACTTTCAGTGGACTTTTCGGCCTTAAAGTCATCTTTATTTTAATTTCATTAGATTGTAAAGAGTCTGCAAGTCGCAAAATCAGTCCACCGCTCTGGTTACTCATCTGAAAATGTGGGAGGTAATAGTGTATTTCTTAGAGGGCTGTTAAGATTAGGTGAGCGAAAATGTGAAATGATTCCTGGTACAAAGTGAGCGCTCAAATAAACGTCAGCTACCATGCCTTAGAAACACTGTGACTTCGATCGAAGAGTTTTCACTAAAGGGAAATAAAGGAGGACTACGTTTTAAAATTCTACTAAATACTTGAGATAACGTGTCGAGAAGCATACACGCAAACGGCCAAGAGGACGGCGCCGGCGCCTGCGCAGGGCCGGGGGGGAGGGGGCGAGAGCGGGCGTGCGCAGAGCCGGGGATGGAAAAGCGCATGAGCGGGGCGTCCTGCCCATGCTGCGCGGCGCCCTCCTCACGCCGTACCTGTTTCTCGGTAGCTGTCGGGCTCTGACGAGAATGATGGATTTTGAGAATCTTTTCTCCAAACCCCCCAACCCGGCTCTCGGCAAGAAGCCCGCCACGGACTCTGACCAAAGGTGAACCCCGGTCTTTTTCATGCTTTGAACGCAGGGGATGCAGTTAGGTTCCGCCCCTTTGTTCCTTCGGGAGGCCGCGCTGGCAGGGCCGCCAGGTCCCGCGGGGAGCGCGTCGGGCCGGCCGGGCCGGTGCGACGGCCGGGCGCCCACAGGTCTTTCCGGGGCAGGGGTTAGAAGCCGGGAATGGGGCCCGGTTCATAGGCCGCCGGGGCCAGCGGTGCCGGGAGCCTGGGCCTGGGGGAGCGGCCCAGACGGCGAGGGAGGCCCGGGATGCTCCCCTTTCTCTGCGCCCCGGCCCCTCCGGCCGGGTGGGAACCCGCCTGCGGCCCCATAGCGCTTTGCCCTTGCAGGCAGTCAGCTCCTAGGGGACAGAGATATTTGTCATTCTCACTGCACGTGCTAGGCCCTTTTGGGTAGAAAAGACGTGCGGTGAAGGATAGAGTCTCCTGATTTACATCGGAAGATCCTAAAGACAATAATAGAGCAGCGAACTCCATTGGGATATACTGTTTCCTTTAGGTTGAAAAAGGCGTTGAGACTGCCACGGAGAAAATGGAAGCAGGTTAGGGAGGTAAGAGAGGATGGGATGGTAGGGAGGAGGTAGATCTTTTAAGTAAGGGAGGTAAGGAAAGCCTCACTAATAACATCATTAATATTTGAGTAGGGACCTGAAGGAGGTGAGAGAGGTTGATTATCTAGTGGGAAGAGTATTCCATATAAAGGTCCTGAGGTGGAGTGAGCTAGATGTGATGGGGTGTTGGGAGCGAAGTAGCCAGAAAGACAACTGGCGTGGAGTAAGAATAGTGGGACTGGTAAAGGGGAACTCGAGAGGTATTGGGATGGGGGGCGGAGGGGGAGGCAGCTTGTGTAGGGACTTGCAGGTGCCGTAGTAAGGACTCTGGCTCCTACTCTGAGTGAGGTGAGAGGTCTTGGAGGGTTTTTAGCCGAGAGTGACATATTAGCAGGACCATCTCGTTATGTGGCGAGTAGAACGGAGAGGGGGCCAGAGTAGCTTGGATCGTAGTTTTAGCAACAAGAAGTGGTCAGGTAAGGATATATTTGGAAGATAAACTATTTCCTCAGAGATTGGATGGGCAGTCTGAGAGAGGAGTTAAGGTCAACTTCAAGGTTTTTGGTTTGTATCATTAGAAGGTTGGAGTTGCTGTTTAAGATTGCAGGAGGATTAGATCAAGAGTTCAGTTATGGGGAGTTCCCTGGTGGTCCAGTGGTTAGGACTCGGCGCTTTCACTGCCATGGCGCAGGTTCAATCCTTGGTCTGGGAACTAAGATCCCGCAAGCCGTGCAGTGCGGCCAAAAAAAAAGAAATAAAGTTCAGTTTTGGATATTTTAAGATTTTGTCTAGTAGATATCCAGGTGCATATTTTGAATAGGAAGTTGGCTCTGCCTGCCTGGACTCAAATCTCAGCTCCACCATTTGCTAGATTTGAGGCAGGTTACATAAGCCTTCCGTATTCCGTTTTCTTATCTGTAAAATGGGCTTTTAAACCATAGTATATATGTCATAGGCTGTTGTGATGTGTGTAATGTGCATGGAGCAGCGCCTGGCACAGAGTAAGTGTAATGCAAGAGTCAGCTGCTGCTGTAATTGCTGCTGTGGTCATTATCGCTCTGCCTAAGGAGAGGTTGCTTCCTACTCCGTAAGATGATTCATTACTGAAAACTAGAACAGTGAAACTCCACAGCATTTGGTTTATTGGCTCTTGTAACGATGGCCTCTGTAGAAGGCGCACACCTTGGTCTCCCATCTGATGGACGTGACTGAAGCTCTGACTAGGGACAGATCGGCGTCGTAAACTGTTGGATTGGATGAGGCTGTGAAGCCTGAGCTCCTCCTGTAACTTTGAAAGAAGCACAAAACCACTCTTCACATTCCAGTGCTAGCAGTGCCTTTCGCAACATGTTCTTTTGAGAACATACACATTGCCTAGTCCTTGCCTTTATCTGGCATGCAACTCAGATCTTAAGCTTTTATCTCTTGATCACTACTTGCTGAGACACAGTTGTCTTCAGACTTCTGTGTCTATAGCATCAACCATTATTTAGATTTACCTGTACATTTTATTGGCTTCTTTGTTTCTTTTATTCCCCATCTTCATCTTTCTTAGGTTATTTTTAGTTTTGCTGGAATAACCTCAAGTAGTCATCTCAGATGGTATCTATGCATGCTCAGCTTCTCAGTCCTAATGACCCTGACAACAACTTTTCTTTTTCATCTTCCCACTTGAATATAAGTTTAGTTCTCTCTGGACCTCGGAAGGCACCCTGCATTCTACCTGAAATACTCTTCTCCCTGACATTCCTCTTTGTTTTTAATTCTTACATATCTTTTTTTTTTTTGCGGTACGCGGGCTTCTCACTGCTGTGGCCTCTCCCGCCGAGGCTCCGGACGCGCAGGCTCAGCAGCCATGGCTCACTGGCCCAGCCGCTCTGCGGCATGTGGGATAGCGCATGGGCTTCAGTAGTTGTGGCTCGCAGGCTCTAGAGTGCAGGTTCAGTAGTTGTGGCGCACGGGCTTAGTTGCTCCGCGGCATGTGGGATCTTCCCGGACTGGGGCACGAACCCGTGTCCCCTGCATCAGCAGGTGGAGTCTCAACCACTGCGCCACCAGGGAAGCCCTTACATATCTTTTAGGTTAGGAAAACTTCTGGCCCCCAAATCTAGGTTAAGTGTTCCTCATGTATGTACTGATACTTAGCACACCATACGGAAATTGCTTTCTTTTTTTCTCCCAAGTAGATAGAAAGTTCTTAGAAGGCAGGAACAAGGTCTTTTTCATTGTTGTATTCCAGGATTTAAGGTCCAGAGCCTGGTGTGCGGTGGATACTCAGTATTTGTTGAATGAATGGATGATTTGTATAGCTGCTAATAGTTGAACATTAAGGTTATGTAATATAAAGTTTCAGCTTTGCGGTTTACTCATAAATATGTGTTGACATTTACTACTCATCATTGAGTAGTAATGATGGACTGTTTCTCTGGAATATTTGGGGTAGATTTTGAATTTGGAATTTCTTTGAGGGCAAGTTGAAGGTAAACCAAAGCAGTGAATTTTAATGTTGTGGTATGAACCCTTTTCATGTTGAAAAACCCGTCTGTGTTATTTGATATTTTTGCTGCAGAATCGATGGTGGAATAGATGATACAGAAGTTGAAGAAACACAAGAAGAGAAAATAAAATGGAAAGTAAAACTGAAGTGTGAGCAAATTTCCAAAAAAGTAAGATTAAGTTGGTGTATTGAAAAAACAGACAGAAATGGCTGTGAGAAGTTGATTAGGGATCCTATTTGTCTCCTTTTAGTCAGCATTTGAGACCAGGTTACTTATATCAAAGGAAACCTTGTTATACTTAAAAAAAAAATTAATCATTTAAGAACTTTGTTGTTTAACATGAACTGTTTCTAGTGCATTGTCTGTATTTTGGTTTCCCCTATCTTTGAAATGGTTGTTAACGGTTTCAAAATCTTCTTTCTTTTCAAATTAGATTAAAAATTTTGATTTGCTGAACTTAACTAACCGTAGTGATTTATAGCTTGAAGCTTGTATTCAGTTGCTAGGAGTGCCATAACAAAGTACCTCATACCGGGTGATTTAAACAACAGAAATTTATCGTCTTGTGTTTCTTGAGGCTAGAAGTCCAAGAGCAAGCTGTCGGGAGGGTTGGTTCCTTCTGACAGCTGTGAGGAAGAATCTGTTCCGTGCCTCTGCCCTAGCTTCTGGGTGGTTTGCTGGCAGTCTTTGGTCTTCCCTGCCTTGGCTTCCAGAAGCATCATCTTGATCTTTACCTTCATGTTTGAAGGGCGTTCTCCCTGTGTGAATACGTCTGTGTCTACATTTCTCACTTTTATAAGGACACCAGCCATATTGGATTAAAGCCCACCCTAATGGCCTCATCTTAACTAATTATACATATAATGGCCCTATTTCCAAATGAGGTCACATTCTAAGGTACTAGGGGTTAGGACTTCAACATAAGAATTTGGGGAGCACACAGTCAACCCACAGCAACGCCAGTATCTGCATCTTTCTTGCTTTTTCTCTTTTTGAACTTTTTTAATTGTGAATTTTAACGCACTGCAAAAGAATGGGTTCAAATTGACAATGAGACTCACAAGACACACATGGGCTTTCATATGATATTCTTATACTCAGCTTTATAAAAGGATACAGGACAGAAAATCCAGCAGGTACAGCATCTTCATCTCCTCAGGAAGTGTCTCAGCTACCCAAGTACATAACTTCTTTTGCCCTTTGGGGCATATATGGCTGCTGTGGACGAGAGCTGTGGTGGACACCAAGAAACTGCAGTTTGGGTTTCCCACACCTTTTTTATGCTATTTTAGTCATGTAGGTCCCAGTCTTTCATGCCCACTTAAAGTTCCCCAGTCCATGTATAACCCCATACAGGAGATAGACAGGTACAGCCTTCCACGATTATCTTGAGGAGTTTCCCAGAAACAATACTGTGAGAAGATGGATGCCTAGATCATTTCTAAGTAGGCTTACTCCAGGCCAGGCTCTTTACTTAGGAGTGTGTAAAACATAAATGTATAGTATCACAGCTAATTAGAAAGAGAACACCCAAGTAGACACTGTGCAACAAGAAAGCTTTACCCACAGTGCCTCTGATGCCTCCTTTTTCAGTTGTATTCCCTTTTCTCCTCCTGGAGATAACTACTGTCCGAACTTGTGTACTAATCACTTCCTCGTTCTTTACAGTTTTACTACTAATGCTGTCACGCCTCAGAATGCAGTTTTCTCTTGCCTGTTTTTGCACTTTATAGAAATAGAACAGTGTTGTATGCGCTCTTTGCTGTCTTATTTTTCTCAATGTTACGTTTATAAGAGTCATAATATACACGATATATACATGTAGTATATACTCAAAATTAAACTTTTGAGTTCTTGTAACATTTCTGAAAATATCTTGACTTTATTCTCATAGCTGACAGGTAATTTGGCTGAAATAGAATTCGGCTTGAGCTTATTGCCCCATTTTCTTCTACTGTCCAGTGTTGCTAGCGTGAAGTCTTGGCAGTCTAATTCTAGTTACTTTGTTAAGTATCCTGTTCTCCCTGGAAGCTTTTAGAGTCTTCTCTTGGTGGTGTTAGAGACTGAATCTTTTTTCATTCATTGTGCTTAAGTGTTTGGTGAGACTGTTTACTCATACCCTTCATGTACAAGGAATATCTTTTATTTTTGTTCTCTTTGCCTTTTTTCTTTATATTCTAAGACATTTCCTCTATTTCTATTTATCTTCATTTTGTAAATCATAATTATCAAGAGTTCTTCCTTGTTCTGTTGTTATAGCTTTCTAGCATTTTTAAAAAATATACCATCTTGGGGCTTCCCTGGTGGCGCAGTGGTTGACAGTCCGCCTGCCGATGCAGGGGACGCGGGTTCGTGCCCCGGTCCGGGAGGATCCCACATGCCGCAGAGCGGCTGGGCCCGTGAGACATGGCCGCTGAGCCTGCGCGTCCGCAGCCTGTGCTCCGCAGCGGGAGAGGCCACAGCAATGAGAGGCCCGCGTACCGCAAAAAATATATATATACCATCCTGATATCTTTGTTTATTTGTTTAAAAATTTTTGTGCTCTTTTCTTTTCCTTGAATTGTATTTGCTTCTTCTGGATCAGGTTTTCTCTTTCTCCTGCTTTTTTGTTTTATTCTCTAGATTAGGAGTCAGTAAATATTTTCTGTAAAAGATAGGCTTTGCAAGCCAAAAGCAAAATTGAGGGTAGAATGTAGCTACTGATATAACAAGTGGGAGAAAACAAATTTCCACAGCATTTTTACTGACAGAATTTAACATATAATAATTGAGTTTTTTGTTGTACAGGTTTACTAGTGAGAATGAGGGGATTCTTCTTTTGGGGTAATAATTTGTTTAACTGGAGTTCAAAGTTAGTGTTTCCTATCAAAATTGATTGCAAAGATTCATCTGTTAGTGCTGATCTGTAATTAGACTCTATACATTCCATCTTTAAAGGTGTTTTTTTTACTGCAGGTGCTGCAGAAAACACTTATCAGTTCACCAGCATGATTGTTACTGAGTATATTCATTGCTTGGAAGGCGTTTTTAAAACTTTATTAGATTTTTCTCTTGAGATTTGTCTTTTAGCCTGTCATTACATTGCAGATTAATTACTTCCAATTGAAGGTTAGGTGATAACTCCTCAGTTGCACAGTTAAATGGATTTTGAAATAGCGATTTCGTCTGCATATACATTAAAATCTGAAAAACACTGCTGGAACTGTAGTTTGAGCCTGGAAGATAAATCTACTGCAAATTTGCGTGAGAATGGAGCTCTTGCTTCTTGTTGTAACTTTGGACAGCACAGTGATATGAGCGATGTCAGTAACATCTGTCAACTCATCAAGAGCCAAGGAAAACCACCTGATATCATTTGTCTTATTTTTTTAGTTGGCAGAGTTTCTCCCAGTTCCCTCACGTCTTTGAGAAACTGTTGTCGCCAAAAGGCCAGTTTTCTTAAACAACTTTTTCTCTGGACAGTTCTTCAATGGCTGCAATCAAACATGATTTAATTAACTCACTATCAGCTTTCTTTGGCTAACAACTGAGCCACTCAGAAACTTACTTTGATTGCAGCCTCATTTTCATTTTTGATTTTTGTGAGGAAATAATTTTGTGATGAGATATTTTGCTTATATTTTCTAATTTTTCTCACCATGGCTTTCCTGTGAGTTGGGATTATTGTGATGAATGCTTAATATTGTCAACATATATTGTGTTCCTTCAGCACTGCTGTAGTATCATTGTGTAATAACCGTAATGCTTTGCCACCTAATTTGACAGTAAAATAATCCACACTTTACTGTGTCTTAAATGCATGGCATTCAAAGTCTGCTTTTCATGTTTTGACATGGTGGGTGTGCACTGGTAATGAAACAAAAAAGTATCATGACTTGGTGATATGTGACGTATTCAACATGCTGTCAAGTTATAACGGTCAGGGTTTCCCTGGTGGCGCAGTGGTTAAGAATCCACCTGCCAGTGCAGGGGACACGGGTTCGAGCCCTGGTCCGGGAATATCCCACATGCCACGGAGCAACTAAGCCTGTGCGCCACAACTACTGAGCCTATGCTCTAGAGCCCACGAGCCACAACTACTGAAGCCCGCGTGCGTAGAGAGCCCGTGGTCCACAACAAGAGAAGCCACTGCAGTGAGAAGCCTGCGCACCGCAACAAAGAGTAGCCCCTGCTTGCAGCAACTAGAGAAAGCCCGCGTGTAGCAACGAAGACCCAACGCAGCCAAAATAAAATAAATAAATAAATAAATAAGTAAATTTATTTTTTTAAAAAGTTATGGGCTTCCCTGGTGGCGCAGTGGTTGGGGGTCCACCTGCCGATGCGTGGGGCGCGGGTTCCTGCCCTGGTCTGGGGGGATCCCACGTGCCGTGGAGCGGCTGGGCCCGTGGGCCATGGCCACTGGGCCTGCGCGTCTGGAGCCTGTGCTCCCCGGCGGGAGGGGCCACGGCAGTGAGAGGCCCGTGTACCGCAAAAAAAAAAAAAAAAAAAAAAAAAAAAAAAGTTATACTGTCACAAATTCATGGTATGCTGAGCATGAGTGTAAAGTGATGAGAGAGCCACAGCCACACCTACGGTCTCTTCTGCTTCTGCTCAGCTCTCAAAGCAGCCAGTGTAATACGTAAATGAGTGAGCATGGCTGTGTTCTGATAAAACTTTATGGATGCTGAAATTAGAATTGTATATAATTCCCGTGTCATGAAATGTTATTTCATTTTTTTTCCCCCAACCGTTTAAAAAATGTAAAGACCATTCTTAGCTTGCTGACTATTACAAAAACAGGTAGCAGGGTAGATTTGGTCCTTGGTTATATTTTAATGACCACTGCTCTAGATTTCATCATTAGCTTTTGTTTTTCTTCATGTCTCTTGATTTAAGAAAGGCCTGGAGAGCTGATGGATGTTCTTTGCTGGTCTTTTGGTAGGTCTGTGTCTCCATAGGCCTTTCTTCTAAATGGAAAGCCTGATGGGGCATTCGGTACGTGAGTGGGCCGTGTGCATCTCTAGGTGTCCAGCAGCATAGTAGTTCTTAACCTTCTTTGTGCCATGCACCCCCTTTGGCAGTCTGGTGAAGCCCATGGGCCCCTTATGATAATGTTTTTTTTTTTTGTTTTTTTTTTTGTGGTACGCAGGCCTCTGACTGCTGTGGCCTCTCCCATTGCGGAGCACAGGCTCTGGACGCGCAGGCTCAGTGGCCATGGCTCACGGGCCCACCCGCTCCGCAGCATGTGGGATCCTCCCGGTCCGAGGCACGAACCCGTGTCCCCTGCATCGGCAGGCGGACTCTCAACTACTGCGCCACCAGGGAAGCCCATGATAATGTTTTTAAGTGTATAAAATATGTTAGATTACAATGGAAATTGATCTTACTGAAACACAGTTATCAAAATATTAAAGAACAAATGGGGTAAGAGTAATATGCTCTTTATAAATGCACTAAATAGTAAGATCCAGCGTTAGGTCTAATTATTGTAATTTTGACATAGTGATGACACAAAAGATATTTTGAGGTCTGCAATAACGATAATATATGAAAGTGCCTGTGATTTCTAGTGGTGACAGTTGCAGCTGCTGCTAATACTACTGTGGTTTGTTGCTGTAGTTCAAAGCAGAAGAAAATGCCAAATGTCAATTTAGAGGTTGATGAAAATAATGTGTGATTTTTATTACTATCCAAGTTCATTGAATTCTATCCATAGACCCTTGGCCAGAGGCAGGGCGGGGTGGGGCCATCTCTGGACAGCAGGTTAAGAACCCTGATACAGAGTGAGTGGATAGAGTGTTTTTCTCGTGGGAGTTGCTCCCAAATGTCAGAATATGGAGGAATTCACTCTGGGGTCTTAGTACCCATACAAGAAGACTTGGCTTTTATCAGACATTTTAATACATTTCTTTAGCGAATAGCTCTCTTTTTGCCCAGGGTAAATTTTTTTTTTTTAATAAATTTTAAAAATTTATTTATTTATGGCTGCTTTGGGTCTTTGTTGCTGCGTGCGGGCCTTCTCTAGTTGCGGCGAGAGGGGGCTACTCTTCGTGGCGGTGCACGGGCTTCTCATTGTGGTGGCTTCTAGTTGCGGAGCATGGGCTCTAGGCATGCGGGTTCAGTAGTTGTGGCACTTGGGCTCAGTAGTTGTGGCACTTGGGCTCTAGAGTGCAGGCTCAGTAGTTGTGGCACACGGGCTTAGTTGCTCCGGGCATGTGGGATCTTCCCGGACCAGGGCTTGAACCCGTGTCCCCTGCATCAGCAGGCGGTTTCTTAACCACTGTGCCACCAGGGAAGTCCCCAGCCCAGGGTAAATTTTTGTTTGATTGTATTCTGCGTTGGGGGTGGGTGGGCAGAGATAATTTGTTACAATAGCTTTGTTTGTTTTTATGTAGAATTTTAAGTCATTCTCATTTATAGCCCTATTTCTCACACTGCACCCTAAGCCCAACCTCCAAATTATAACTTGCTTTTTGTTTGTCAAAAATTTGCCAGGAATTTGTTGAACTTTTCTTAATTCCTAATGAGTGTACTTCATTCCCTGTCTCCTATACACACACTATTTTAGGACTATTAATTTTTATATTTCTATACTTTTATTTCTGTGGAATTTCAGGAGGCCATATGAGTTCTATATACCATCCTGAATCAAATGCAAGAAAATCTTTTACTTAAAAAAGAAGAAAAATACTTTATGTAGACTCCTTTATAAAACATAAAAAAGTTGTAATATCGTGTTCTTATACTTTCCAAATTATATAGAGAACAACAGACATCGAAGCAATGAGTTTATAGTTAGCTGCATGAAGAAAAGTATTTAAGCAATCATTTGTATATTGTGTATTTCGGTGCCCTCTGAAAAGAATCATATCAATTAGGAATACTTCTCTATAGTAAAACAATGTAGTTGATGATTGTCCTCATTTTATAATGTTGCCGAGTCATCTCATCTCTTCATTTAATACAAATAAGTCAGTTTTGTTACTACTTGTAGTAAAAGGGATCTGCTTCAGTACTGCAGGCCCCCACATCTTGTGCGGGGGAGGGGGAACACATACTCACCCATTTGGATCCTCGTAATATTTTGATTCAGATGCACTGAATAGAATCTCATGTTTGATTGAGCTAAACTTCTTGTGAACTGTTGCATATTGAATGATTTTTTGGTTCTCCCTGTGCCTACTAAATAAAATTAAAGGCCAAAACCAAGGTAAACATAATAATTATGACAGGAGTCAGCCAACTTTTTCATAAAGGACCAGATAAGTGCATCTTTTTGACTTTGTGAGCCATATCGTCTCTGTCACAGCTAAGCAGCCATAGATTAATGAATGAATGAGTGTGACTGTTCCAGCAAAACGTTATTTATAAAAGCAGGAGGCCAGGCCTAACCCCTAACCCGAAGCTGTTTACAAGTTGGTATGTTGGAAAAGGGTGCTCTTTTCTTGAGGACTCAGAAATGAGAAACTTGGAGGCTTGAAGATTGGATTGGTTGGTAGTCTTGTCTGGTGTAATGAAAATAAGATGTACAGTGAAGCCCTTGTCAGGTTAGGCAACCTTCTCAGCTTGTTCGGATTCTTCAGGCAGGGGGCAAATTCATTTTCTAGGCCATAGTCAACCCTCCAGTGGTACAGCTTCTAGCTTGGAAGTTAAACATCAAAGGTAAACCATTAAACTGGACCACCTAGTATATTTTGTGATTCTCCTTTGCTGCCTTCCTCGGTTATGTGAGGGTAGATGAGACCAGCCCCAAAAGCTCTGGAGCAAGGTAATTGGCCAATTTAATGACAGACATATCATCTCTTCCTGAGATCAGAATAGGAGCCCTTTGGCAGTTGGGCTTTTTTAAAATAAACTTTTTAATTGAAATGTATTGGTTGTAATTATACAGCTTGATACATCTGTGTCACCAAGTATAGACACCTCTGTAACCAGTACTTGGAAATTTTTATATGCAAAGTGCTTTAAGTTGTCTGCTTTGATCACCTCGGGCTGCTTCAGGGTCAGCTGCCATACCTGAGTTCCTGTTCCAGTGGATGCCTGTGTTTGTAGCTGTCACCTTGGGGCAGCTCCAACAACAGAGTTAGAAGACTATTTCTGAAAGTAAAATTAACTTAATTACAGAGAATGGGGCAATTCTTTCTTCTCATCATTGCTGCCACATCCTATGCCACCAGTGCTGTGAGTTATAGGGAAAAAATAGGCTTTGGTATGTGTGATGTATCTCACTTAGTATAGCGGATTTTCAATTGGGCCATTACAGTGTACTTGTTCTTTTATGAAATGACGATCTATTGAGTTAAACCGTTTAAAAGTATAGTCCATGCAAAGGGAGAAATAAAATGTGAACTATAATTCTGTAGTTCCTTTATATCAAATAATTAAGACATAGGGCTTTAGTCTTTCTTTTTTCTTTTCTTTTTTTCTTTTATTGGGGTATAGTTGTTTTACAATGTTGTGTTAGTTTCTACCGTACAGCGAAGTGGAGTTCCCCGTGCTATACAGCAGGTTCTCATTAGTTATTTATTTTATACAGATTAGTGTATGTATGTCAATCCCAATCTTCCAATTCATCTCACCCGCCGGGGCTTTAGTCTTTTAATTCAGTAAAGTACAGTATACAAATTCAGAATCTTCCCTCAAACCATCTTTAAGGATAGATTTTTTTTTTTTTAATTCTGGAAAATTTCATATACTCAAGAACGGAAAGAATAGCATATGAAACCCCTACGTACCCATCTCCCAACCTCAACAATGATCATGGCCAGTCTTTGCTTCTTCTTTATAACCAGATTGTTTTGAATCATGCTAGGTTTTAAAAATTGAAAATGTTATTTTCACTTAGTTTAGGCACTTTGGAAACTCTACATCACGGAAGAATTTGCAACGTAGAAAATCAAGAAGTAAGGATTATGATGTATATAGTGATAATGATATCTGCAGTCAGGAATCAGAAGATAATTTTGCTAAAGAGCTTCAACAATATATACAAGCTAAAGAGATGGCAAATGCTGCTCAATCCTTATCGCTTCCTGAAGAATCTGTGAAGAAAGAGGGAGCAAAGGATACCCAGAAAGGTAAAGGTAAGAGTCCAATTATTTTATCATTTAAAGTTATCTATAGAAGCAGTCACATTTGTCCACATATGGATGGGGGGGAGGGGTTCGCTTGCATTTTATCTCATGATAAGATCACGTTTTCCTGGATCTTTACACCAAATGTGAGCTGGTCACTTGGTGTACAGATGCTTAGTTTGCGGGAGGAGCGGAGAGTGCAGGAGGGTTTTCAAAGGACGTGACTACTTTGAAAGGGAGAATGCTAAATCCCTGTCCTCAGCATGTGTGAAGGACAGGAAATACCTGTTTGCTGTCCTCTAAAGAAGAATGGGTTTAATTAATTTCTGGGATGGTAGTGTGGCCGACTAAACTCAGAAATATATTCTTTTAGATGACTAAAATGAAATTAAGCCACAGATAGGAGAATAAATGACAATTGTAAATGAAATTCTTAATCTTCTCATTTTATTTTTTTTCCCCTCTTTAAATGTTCTTCTATTTAAAATGGATCTATAGATAAACTTAATATATAAAATGTTTTCAGGGAGTAATCTGACAGCCATATATGAGGTCATTTAAAACATTTGAAGGTTTTACTGTTACAGTGCTATAGCAGTTCCTACTTAGATCCACTGTACTCTGAACACTTCGGAAGGATCTGGCTGATGGCTAGCAAGATTGATTTCGTGAATTATCTTGTTTTTTTCCCCAATAATACCTTATATATTTTCAGAAAGAGTTAATTTGGGATCCACAGTATATTAATCCAAGAGCTTCTAGAAAGACAGGTCCGCATCATCCTAGTTATTACGCTCCGAGCAGTGGAGAAGTTTTCCTGGATTATTAGAGAATATACTTCTTAAGAGTAAACTGCTATTGGACTTTCATATCACCTTTAAATTGAACTTTCTTGCTTTTAGCTGTTAAACAAAAGAATAAAAATAAAAACCTTAAAGCTGTTCGCAAGAATGGTAAACAGAAGAAAATGAAGCGAAAATGGCCTGGCACTGAAAACAAAGGATCAAACGCTTCCCTGAGGAAGAGTGGCTCACAGGAACAGGTATGAGAATATACGCCTGTCTGTCGGAGGGCACTGCCTGCCCTTGGATTTTTATCTTGCACCCCAATGGGATCTCCTCTTACCTCCAGTGGGCTCCGTGGGTTCTTCTTTCTCACTGTTGGGTGGCCTTCCCTCACACTCGTTACCTGCCAGCGCCCACTCAGGCCTTAGTGTCGTACCTGTTGCCCCTGTATACACGCACACAAGCCCCCTGATTTCTGAGGGCTGTGCAAAAACAGATATGGGAGGCAGGGAGAATATAAGATAGCCATGAGGACATTCCAAAGGCCACAGAGTCTTACAGAGTTTCTACTCTTAAAGTCCCTGGTCTGTTGGTTTTTGACTCCCTCTGGAAATTAAAAATGAATATTTTTGAGCTTTGACCTTATCAGACAGTCCCTACCCTCCTGGAATTTTGATTTTGCTTTGTAGAAGTTCCTCTTCCTTGGTCTGCAGATGTAATCACGGTAGAACAATAAGTGAGTCCTCTGGACTCTGCTTTTCTGAGGGCTTCTAAGCTGGATGGCCACCTTTTTGTTGTTAGGCTTGGTTCAGGAGGCAAGAGTTGAGGGTGGTAAACTGTTAGAAATACCAAATATTATAGATTGAAATGTATTTATATAAAATCTGTTTTACAAAGGAGGAATCTGAAGCCCTAGGGTTTAGGTAACTGCCTGTAGTTACAAGGGCCAGGGCAGGGCTAGACCCAGGCAGTTTCCCTTTCCTTTGTTTTTTTTTAAAATATATATTTATTTACATATTTATTTATTTATTTGGCTGTGCCAGGTCTTAGTTGATTCATGCGGGATCTTTAGTTGTGGCATGTGGGATCTAGTTCCCTGACAACCTGGGCCCCCTGCACTGGGTGCGTGGAGTCTTAACCACTGGACCACAAGCAAAGTCCCCCCTTTTGTTTGGTTTAGATTGACTCAAATGATTATTCAGCCAAAGCTGACAGCCCTGCTACATGAGGAACAAATGCAAACATATATGTTAGAATTTAATAACATAATCAAAATAAAACCCAGAGTTAAAACTGACATTTATTAGACACATAATTTTGATGGTGCTAAGTGGAAGTCTGACATTATTGCAAAGTAGATCACATAAATATACAGCCAGCTCCCTTCTTTGTACTTACTGAATTCCTAAGACTGTATGTGGGTATATGGTACGTAGAAGCTGTAAGTTGTACCACAAGTTAACACACTAAAAGTGATTTATGTTTCTAAAGACGTAAAATGAAATTCCCCTTTTGTTTTCATACCTTTATTGCCATTTTTGAGGGTATATTTCTAATTATGTTTGTTAATTTGAGCTCGTCAGTACACTCAGCTCACACGTAGTGAGCATCTCGCTGAAATGAAAGATCACACTACTTTTGCTTTACCTTATGATTTTGAGGTTTGTCCCCATTGTTCTAAAGAGCCTTGTTCTTAGACTTCACTTTTTAATCAGAAGTAGTGGTACTTTCCTTCTAAAATTTTTAAATTAATTTTTTAAAACGAGTGATGGAATGCTGTTGAAACTGACAGAACGTTAATTTTTTTCAACTGATGTACAAAAGTCCACATCTTACCTGCAGGCCAATTCAGAAGAGTTACTTTTTAATGTTGTTAAAGGTGGTTTAAAATAATTTTGTACGGCCTTCCCTGGTGGCGCAGTGGATAAGAATCTGCCTGCCAATGCAGGGGACACAGGTTCGATCCCTGGTCTGGGAAGATCCCATATGCCGTGGAGCAGCTAAGCCCATGCACCACAACTACTGAGCCTGCACTCTAGAGCCTGCGAGCCACAACTACTGAAGCCCGTGTGCCTAGGGCCCGTGCTGCACAACAAGAGAAGCCACTGCAGTGAGAATCCCGCGCACCGCAATAGAGAGTAGCCCCCGCTCGACGCAACTAGAGAAAGCCTGCACACAGCAACGAAGACCCAATGCAGCCAAAAATAAATAAATAAATAAATAATTTAAAGAACACATTTTTTTGTACAATGGAATAAAATATTTAATTTTTTATTTCTCACATTTAGTTTTTTGTTTTTGTTTTCAAAGGATGGTAAACCTAAAGAGAAGCAGCAGCCTGTGAGAATGAGTCAGGGATTCATCAACCAACATACGGTGCAACGCCAGGGAAAACAAATTTGTAAATATTTTCTTGAAAGGAAATGTATTAAGGTATAAAAAATGTGTAAGCAAAAATATACTAAAATGTAAGATATAGCAAAAATGTACTAAAACCAACTCCTCTTTCCATTAGACACTCCAAAAGCATACCTGTGCAATTTTAGAACTGTTTCCTTCTGGGAAAGTTTCAATTAGGAAATTTTACTGAAATATTCTTTTATGTTTAGGAGAGAGAGTAGATAATTTTTTTTAAATGCTTTGTGTTAAAAATATTAAGGACTTGACAGATTTTTAAGCAGATATATATATGTGATGTGGTTATGATAGCTCGTTAAGAATTAGACTGTACTGCTTCTAAGACTTTGTTTTCTTCTAGAATCATTAAGTAGGAATTGTAATGACTTAACTATGAGGAATAATGCTTTTTCCTTGTCCCTTCTTTTGGCCCAGGGAGACCAGTGTAAATTTGATCATGCTGCAGAGATAGAGAAGAAAAAGGAAATGTGTAAGTTTTATGTACAAGGATATTGTACCAGAGGTGAAAACTGCCTGTATTTGCATAATATCCTTTATCACAAGGTACAGTAACTTTACTTTTCATAAACATTTACATGAATGTAAGATTTTGAGTGAAACCAAGTGTTTTAGCCATGGCAAAATTACATTATCCAAGCTCAACTCAGTATTGAAGTGATTAAATTGTACACACATTTTTTTTCTTTTTCCCCCAAGCAAGAGTCTTTAGAAATTCTCTCAAATGCACATCCTCTCAACCTGGGTAGTGTAACAGCTTCATGAGACCTATTCAGACCTATCCAGAAAAACTTCTCTGAATTTCTGCTGTGACCTCCACTAATTGAATCTATATTCATGTAATCTACTTCATAAAAGAGGCAGGAATTGCACAGTTTGGGAGTACTCGTTTTCTGCACATTCAGTATTGTATAGACAATTGTATATTGTCCGTTAATTTGAAGAATAACCCTAACTCTTCAGTGTAAATGGTCTAGACGTGTTGTAAAAATACAAACATAAACATTTTAGGGTAATTGGACCTTTGATCAACACAAAAGTTGTTTTCCTTCAGTCGTTCAATAAAAGGAATCGCAAATTCTAACTTGAGAAATTTTTCCTAGAAAACAATATCGAAGCTGTATAAATTGTTCCTATTTTATACAAGCCTAATATATGAAGGATCCAGATTTGTAAGACATATCATTGTCATTGACTTTAATCCCCCCACCGCAAAAGAATGCTTTAAAAATAATCCCATTTCTCAAAGTATTTAAAGTACACATCCCTCTCTTATATTGGTGAAATATACCTGTAGTTTATTTTAAGAATGGATATGAAGGAAAAAAGTGTCCTGTGATAGCCAATAAACTTTATAATCATCCTAAAATTAGATTTTTCTTATAACCCAGTTAACAATTTACTGTCTCATATTTTAAATAGAGAATTTGTTTCTACTAGTAGAAAAGAACTTTACATAGGAAAAATAAAGTTACTAAATTAATAACAAATTATTTTAGTTGGATTACGGTTGTTCTTTTCCTTAACATTTGGGTTAACATGAATATCCTTGCAAGTTTTACCATACAGGAGCAAAATGTTATCAGGGAGAACATTGCAAGTTTTCACATGCTCCCCTGACTGCTGAAACACAAGAACTGTTGGCTAAAGTAAGTATAATTTTAATTTTTCTTTCTCTCTCTTTTTTTTTAAATTTTTTAAATTTTTTATTTTATTTTTGGCTGTGTTGGGTCTTCGTTGCTGTGCACGGGCTTTCTCTAGTTGCGGTGAGCGGGGGCCACTCTTCGTTGCGGTGCGCAGGCCTCTCATTGCAGTGGCCTCTCCTATTGTGGAGCACGGGCTGTAGGCGCACAGGCTTCAGTAGTTGTGGCACGTGGGCTCAGTAGTTGTGGCTCGCGGGCTCTAGAGCGCAGGCTCAGTAGTTGTGGCGCATGGGCCTAGTTGCTCCGCGGCATGTGGGATCCTCCCGGACCAGGGCTTGAACCCGTGTCCCCTGCATTGGCAGGCAGATTCGTAACCACTGCGCCCCCAGGGAAGGCCCTGTTTTTCTTTTTTAAAGAATACTTTTGAACTAAGGGTGGAATTTGAAAAGACACTCACAGTTTCTTAAGGAGAGTGCCTCATAGGGTAGCATGTGGGTTATATTAGGACTGATAATCTAAGGATTTACTTCAGTTTAGAAAATTCATTTGTATATTTTTCCTTGTAGCTTAAAGGAAAACTTATACTTACTGCTGGTGTAAATTGGAATGTTCTTAAAACCTTCAGTGTAGTTAGCAACCTTAGTAGCTAAGTTAACCAGAGGAAAACAAAGCAAATAGGAGAAATAGTACTCCTGTTATACTCTTAGAAGGAAAGTTAAGGATCATCAGTTGATAAATATTTTAGGGTTACATCAAAACATACTTAAGTAGTTATTTCAAAGTTTTCTTCAAATATTCTTTCAGGTGTAAGAAAAGATAATTGAAAAATAATAGTCGTTATGTTCTTTCATTTCCCATGTATTAATTGGAGCTAGTCTCTTCAAAATTAAACTGAAATATAAGTGAAAATAAAAGATTCTTTTAAAACCAAACCATTCCATCTTGTGGCAGAAGTTCCCTTGACTATATTGCAAATATTAGAAAGTCAAAGGTCCTTGTTTCTGGATATTTTTAGTTGTGAAATATGAAGGGTTACCCTGGAATTAGAAATTATACCAAATATTTGGTTGTTCATTAGCATGAATGTATGTGGAAAAAATGATAAATGTAAAAGTCATTTTCCAGTTCCACTTATAGTAAATATTATTCGATAATTACTAGGATGAATATTGTTGGAATCTTTAGAAAATTATAAGAGTATGATGATGTACCTGAATTTAATGCATAAAAATGATTGCGTGATTTTTTTTTCCCCCAAACTAGGCTTTGGATCCTGAAAAGAAGTCGTCATGAAAGTAAAATGCATAAAAAAGGTAAAATTAATGATTTAACACTTTTTTCCCCCTCTGAAATGTCTCTAGAAATTGGCATGAGGACATAGGCCTTTTTACATTTTCTCAAATAGAAGTCTTTTTCTCTCTCCTACCCCACTAAAAACTTATCAAATATTTGATACATATAAATAGATATATATGTGGATCTCCATGGACCTGCTTCCCTTTCTGGATTTGTCACTGTCTTTTTGTGTTTTTATTCTTCTGTTTCGTTTCTTTGTAAATTTACCAAATGTGTATGATTCACCAAATATTATATTTAGTTTTGCTTGGGTTTGGATATTAAACAGTATCACATTCTATACTTATTGGTGACTTGCTGTTTTCATTCAGCATTGGGCTTGTAAGATTCATTCACGTATATGCATGCAGCTGTCATTCATTTTTACTCTTGTATAGCATTTATTCTATGAATATGTTACAAATTATTTAGTCATTCTACTATTGACGGACATTGAGGTTATTTTCAATTTTTAAAATATAAACTGTTATTATAAATAACTGTTTCACATGTCTTCTGATGAAAATGTGGGTGAGTTGTCCTGAGCGTACCAAGGAATAGAATTGTTGTATCATCTTAAAACTTAAGATAATACCAATCTTTTCTGAAGTACTTATAATAGTTTTTATTGCCATCAACTGTGTAAAAGAATTTCTGTTGCTCCCCACTCACTAATGCTTTATATTGTCACGACTTTAAATTTTTGGACCAATTTAGTGGGTGTAAAAATGGTGCCACATGGCTGTATTTTCATAAAGTTCAGCATTTTTTCTTAAGCTTACTGGCTTTTGAGCTTCATCTCCAGGGAAATGCCATTAATGTCTTTTGCCTATGTTTCTGTTGGGCTGATTGTCCCTTATAAATTGATTTTTATATACAAATTGTTTGTGATGTATGTGTGACAAGTCTTCTCCCATTTTGTGGGCTGTCTTTTCACTTTTTTAAAGGCGTTTCAGTGAGCAGAATTACTTGTTTTGGCGATCTTTTTCTTTATGGTAGGTTTTGTGTTTTGCGTCTTACTTAAGAAATCCTTCCCTATCATGAGGCTGTAAAGTACTTTAATTTTTTTTAGGTTTTTGGAGTTTTGCTTTTTACATTTATATTTTAATCCTTTGGAAATTCTGTCAGTTAACAGTTGTCACAATAATGGTGTTTAAAACCAACCACAAGACTCTCAGTAGCATATAAAAGTAAACATTTCTTTTTCCATGCATCTGCAGGTTGGCTGGGAATAGGCTGATACAGGCTGGCTCTGGCTGGGTTGGTTGTGCTTCATAAAGCAGAACCACTGGGATGGTTCTGCCCCACATTTGTCTCACTCTCCTCCTGGGACCAAGGGGCTAGCTGGGGCATGTTTTTCTCATGGCATTGGCAGAAGGACAAGAGGGCAAGGCCCTGTTTGTATCACATCATGTTTACTTACAACCCATTGACCAAAGTAAGTCACATAGGCAAGCCCAAAGTTAGGGTGTAGGAAAGTATACTCCACTTTCTGTACTTTCCATGTGGGAGGAGTTGCTAAATTACATGAAAATTTTTCTGAAGGGACCTTGAGGGAATTGTGCTAAGCAGAATAAGTCAGAGAAAGAAATATACCGTTACGATTTCACTTATGTCTAAAAAACAAAACAAATGGACAAATAAAACCAAACCAAAATCATAGATTCAGAGAACAGAGTGGTGGTTACCAGAGGGGATGGGGATTGGGCAGTGGGTGAAACAGGTGAAGAAAGGGGTCAAGAGGTACAGACTTCCAGCAATAAAATAAATAGGTCATGGGGCTGTAGTGTACGGCATGGTGACTATAGTCAGTAATGTTGTAGAGCATACTTGAAAGTTGCTGAGAGAGTAAATCCTAAAAGTTAAGTATGTATGGTGTTAGGTGGTAACTAGACTTACTGTAGCAATCATTTCTCAATCTATACAAATACTGAGTTATTATGTTGTACACATAAAGCCAGTATAATGTTATATGTCAATTATACCTCAATAAAAAAATTTTTTAATTACACGAAAAAGAGGGTAGCTGTGGGTATAGGGAAAAGGGAAGAATTAAGACTAATTGATTTTTTTTTTTTTTTAAACAGTGTGCTATAGGGACTTGATTTTCTTTTTTTACCCCATACGGATAACCAATCTCCCAGAACCATTCAAATGAAAAGACTGCCCTTTCCCCACTGATTTGTAATGCCCCCTCTGGTATATATCGAGTTTCCTTCAAACAGAGGTCTATTTCTGGGGTCTCTGTTCTGTTCCTTTTGTCTTTTGCTCTAGTACTCTACTGCCTTAATTACTGGAGCTTTGTTGGATTTTGATATAGTTTGATAATTTTTCTAATGTTGTTCTTCAGGAGCACCTTGACTGTTTTGGACCCTTTTACTTTGTTAGTTTTTTAAAAAACAGCTTTGTTGAGGTATGATTTATATATCACTTGTTGTAAGTGTGTAATTCAATATTATTTGGTAAATTTACAGAGTTGCATAGCATCACAAAATCTAGTTTTAGAAGGTTTTTGACACCCCCAAAAGATTCCTTTTACCCATTTGCGGTCACTTCCCAATCCCACTAATGAATTTTCTAGATTTGCCTTTTCTGGGTATTTCATATAAATTTCAACATGTGGTCTTTTTTTGTTTTTGTTTTGTTTTTTTTATTTTTGGCTGAGTTGGGTCTTCTTTGCTGCGCGTAGGCTCTCTATAGTTGAGGTGCGTGGGCTTCTCGTTGCAGTGGCTTCTCTTGTTGCGGAGCATGGTCTCTAGGTGTGTGGGCTTCAGTGGTTGTGGCACACGGGCTTAGTTGCTCTGCGGCAAGTGGGATCTTCCCAGAGCAGGGCTCGAACCCGTGTCCCCTGCCTTGGCAGGTGGATTCTCAACCACTGCGCCACCAGGGAAGCCCCAGCATGTGGTCTTTTGCTTCTGGCTCTTTTCATGTAGTGTAATGGTTTTGAGATTCATCAATGCTTTAGCATATATCAGTGATTTTTTAAAAAAATAATTGCTCCATTATTCCATTGTATGGATGTACCACTTTTTTAAAATCCTTTCAACAATTGATATTTGTGTTGTTTCCAATTTTTAGTTATTATGAATAATTCTGCTGTGAGCATTTGTGTATGAATCTTTGTTTTGTGGACATACTTTTTTTTTTTTTGGAAAATGAGAATTCTAAATATATTGTCAAAATATGCCTTGGAGATAGCACACAAAAGCAATGTTACGAAGGTACCAAATGCGTAAATGAATGTTCTCTTGAGGAACTTCTCATCTAAGGACTTTTTTCCCTTTTGGTGGTACAATTAGGAACAGGTGGGTTTTTTTTGTTTTTTTTTTTTCTTTTTTGCGGTACGCGGGCCTCTCACTGTTGTGGTCTCTCCCATTGCGGAGCACAGGCTCCGGAAGCGCAGGCTCAGCGGCCATGGCTCACGGGCCCAGCCGCTCCGCGGCATGTGGGATCTTCCCAGACCGGGGCACGAACCCGTGTCCCCTGCATCGGCAGGCGGACTCTCAACCACTGCGCCACCAGGGAAGCCCAACAGGTGGGTTTTGTGAAACTTTTTGGTGCTGGTGGGTGGATGTCAGTTCAGGGTAGGTTTGGACCTGTGTTATTTTGAAGTACTTTTTCCTCAGGCAGGGATGACTTATTTCTAGGTCATGGGATCAAGAGGTGACTACTTGAGATCACAGAAAACCTTAGGTTGCATCAAGGAAGTATTGGTAGACGGAAAAATCAGAATGAGCTTGTTATTAGCTTTGCAGACATACATTTTTATTTATCTTGAGTAGGTTACTACTTTAGTGGAATTTCTGGGTCCGACAGTAAATACATGTTTAACTTTTTAAGAACTGCCACATTGTTTTACAAAGTGGCTGCATCATTTTACATTCCAGACAGCATTGTAGGAAGATTTTAGTTTCTTCACATCCTCACCAATGCTTGTTATTGTCAGCTGTTTTGATTATAGCTTTTCTGTTAGGGGTGAGCTGGAATCTCATTGTAGTTGTAATTTGCATTTCTCTAATGGCTAATGGTGTTGAGCATCTTTTCATGTGCTGTTGGTGGATTCAGATCTTTGCCCATTTTTTAATTGGATTGTAAGCTTATTATTGAGTTGTAAGAGTTCTTTATATATGTTGGATACAAATCCTTTATCAGATATATAATTTGCAAATATTTTGTCTCAATCTGTGGCTTTGTCTTTTTGTCCCAATTTGTGCTTGCCTTTTAAAAAGAGTGTCTATTGAAGCATGAACGTTTTCATTTTGTTGTAGTACACTATCAGTTTTTTTCCATCATGGATCATGCTTTTGGTGTTTCATCTAAAAATTCTTGTCTAATCCAAGGTCACAAGATTCACTTTTATGTTCTAAATTTGTTTTAATAGTTTTAGCTCTTATATTTATGTCTGTGATTCATTTTGAGTTAATTTTTGGGAATGGTGTGAGTTAGGATCCAAATTTTTGTTTTGCATATAGATACCCAATTGTTCCAGCAAGCATTTAAAAAAACTACCATTTCCCCACTGAGTTGCCTTGGCACCTTTGTCAAAAATCAGTTGAACTAAATGTAAGGATTTATTTCTGGGCTCTCAGTTGTGTTCTCTTGATCTATAATGTTTATCCTTATATACTGTCACTGTCTTGATCACTATAACTTTATATTTGTTCTTTGGTATCCAAGGGGAATTGGTTGCAGGATCCCACAAATACTAAAATCCATGGATGCTCAAGTCCCTTATATAAAATGGCATATTTGCAAATAACCTAAGGACATTCTCTTGTATGCTTTAAATCATCTCTAGATGACTTATAATACCTAATACAGTGTAAATGCTGTGCAGATAGTTGCTGACGCATGGCAAGTTCAAGTTATGCTTTTTGGAACTTTCTGGAATTCCTTTTCCCAAATATTTTTGATCCACAGTTGATTGAATCTGTGGATGCGGAAGCTGCAGATATGGAGGAGTGACTGTACTAAGTTTTGAAATAAGGAATTGCAGGCTGTCTAGTTTTGTTCTTCTTTTCCAAGATTGTTTTGGCTATCCTGTATTTTGCTTTTCCATATAAATTTTAGGATCAGCTTGTAAATTTCTGCAAAAAACGTATGCTGGACATTAAAAGGATCATACACCATGATCAAGTGGGGTTTATTCCAGGAATGCAAGGATTCTTCGATATATGCAAATCAATCAGCGTGATACACCATATTAACAAATTAAAGGAGAAAAACCATATGATCATCTCAATAGATGGAGAGAAAGCTTTCAACAAAATTCAACACCCATTTATGATAAAAACCCTGCAGAAAGTAGGCATAGAGGCCTCAACATAATAAAGGCCATATATGACAAACCCACAGCCAACATTGTCCTTAATGGTGAAAAACTGAAACCATTTCCACTAAGATCAGGAACAAGACAAGGTTGCCCACTCTCACCACTCTTATTCAACATAGTTTTGGAAGTTTTAGCCACAGCAATCAGAGAAGAAAAAGAAATAAAAGGAATCCAAATTGGAAAAGAAGAAGTAAAGCTGTTACTGTTTGCAGATAACATGATACTATACATAGAGAATCCTAAAGATGCTACCAGAAAACTACTAGAGCTAATCAATGAATTTGGTAAAGTAGCAGGATACAAAATTAATGCACAGACATCTCTGGCATTCTTATACACTAATGATGAAAAAATCTGAAAGTGAAATCAAGAAAACACTCCCATTTACCATTGCAACAAAAAGAATAAAATATCTAGGAATAAACCTACCTAAGGAGACGAAAGACCTGTATGCAGAAAATTATAAGACACTGATGAAAGAAATTAAAGATGATACAAATAGATGGAGAGATATACCATGTTCTTAGATTGGAAGAATCAACATTGTGAAAATGACTCTACTACCCAAAGCAATCTACAGATTCAATGCAATCCCTATCAAACTACCAATGGCATTTTTCACAGAACTAGAACAAAAAAATTCACAATTTGTATGGAAACACAAAAGACCCCGAATAGCCAAAGCAATCTTGAGAGAAAAAAACAGAGCTGGAGGAATCAGACTCCCTGACTTCAGACTATACTACAAAACTATAGTAATCAAGACACTATGGTACTGGCACAAAAACAGAAATATAGATCAATGGAACAGGATAGAAAGCCCAGAGATAAACCCACGCACATATGGTCACCTTATCTTTGATAAAGGAGGCAAGAATATACAGTGGAGAAAAGACTGCCTTTTCAGTAAGCGGTGCTGGGAAAACTGGACAGGTACATGTAAAAGTATGAAATTAGAACACTCCCTAACACCATACACAAAAGTAAACTCAAAATGGATTAAAGACCTAAATGTAAGGCCAGAAACCATCAGACTCTTAGAGGAAAACATAGGCAGAACACTCTATGACATAAATCACAGCAAGATCCTTTTTGATCCACCTCCTAGAAAAATGGAAATAAAAACAAAAATAAACAAATGGGACCTAATGAAACTTCAAAGCTTTTGCACAGCAAAGGAAACCATAAACAAGACCAAAAGACAACCCTCAGAATGGAGAAAATATTTGCAAGTGAAGCAGCTGACAAAGGATTAATCTCCAAAATTTACAAGCAGCTCATGCAGCTCAATAACAAAAAAACAACCCCATCCAAAAATGGGCAGAACACCTAAATAGATATTTCTCCAAAGAAGATAAACAGATTGCCAACGAACACATGAAAGAATGCTCAACATCATTAATCATTAGAGAAATGCAAATCAAAACTACAATGAGATATCATCTCACACTGGTTAGAATGGCCATCATCAAAAAATCTAGAAACAGTAAATGCTGGAGAGGGTGTGGAGAAAAGGGAACACTCTTGCACTGTTGGTGGGAATGTAAATTGATACAGCCACTATGGAGAACAGTATGGAGGTTCCTTTAAAAACTAAAAATAGAACTACCATATGACCCAGCAATCCCACTACTGGGCATATACCCTGAGAAAACCATAATTCAACAAGAGTCACGTACCACAATGTTCATTGCAGCTCTGTTTACGATAGCCAGGACATGGAAGCAACCTAAGTGTCCATCAACAGATGAATGGATAAAGAAGATGTGGCACATATATACAATGGAATATTACTCAGCCATAAAAAGAAATGACATTGAGTTACTTGTAGTGAGGTGGATGGACCTAGAGTCGGTCATACAGAGTGAAGTAAGTCAGAAAGAGAAAAACAAATACCATATGCTAACACATATATATGGAATCTAAGAAAAAAAAATGTCATGAAGAACCTAGGGGTAAGACGGGAATTAAGACACAGACCTACTAGAGCATGGACGTGAGGATATGGGGAGGGGGAAGGGTAAGCTGTGACAAAGTGAGAGAGTGGGATGGACATATATACACTATCAAACGTAGGGTGGATAGCTAGTGGGAAGCAGCCGCATGGCACAGGGAGATTAGGTAGGTGGTTTGTGACCACCTAGAGAGGTGGGATAGGGAGGGGGGGAGTGAGGGAGATGCAAGAGGGAAGAGATATGGGAACATATGTATATGTATAACTGATTCACTTTGTTGTAAAGCAGAAACTAACACACCATTGTAAAGCAATTATACTCCAATAAAGATGTTAAAACAAAAAACCAAAAACTATGCTGGGATTTTGACAGAGTTTGCATTCAATCTGTGGAAGATTGCCGTGTTAATAATATTGAGTCTTCTGATCTGTGAACATCTTCATTCATTTAGATTTTTTATTCTCTCAGTGTTTTGTAGCTTTCATTGTACAAGTGTACTGTTTACACTTTTTCTGTTAAATTTATTCTTACAGATTTTATTCTGGTTGATGCTGTTGTTGAATGGAATTGGTTTTTAAACGTCATTTTTCGGTCATTCATTTGCTGTATTTAGAGAGAGAATTAAGTTTTGTTTATTGATCTTGTTTCCTGAGACTTTGCTGAACTCACTTATTAGCTCTAGTAGGGTGTGTGTGTGTGTGTGTGTGTGTGTGTGTGTGTGTGTGTGTGTGTGTGTGTGTGTGTGTGTGTGTGTGTGTGTGTGTGTGTGTGTGGTGTCCCTTAGGAATTTCTACATGTAGGATCGTGTTATCTGGGAGTAAAGACAGTTTTACTTCCTCCTTTCTAATCTGTGTGCTTTTTATTTCTTTTTCTTGCCTGATTTCACTTGCCACAAACTCCTTTACAGCGCTGAATAGAAGTGAGAGAGTGGGCATCATTGTCTTTTTCCTGATACTAGGCAAAAGCGTTCAGTCCTTCATCATTGTGTGTAATTTTTGCTGTAGGTTTTTGAAGCATACTCTATTAATTTGAGGAAGCTCTCTTCTATTCCTAGTTTATTGAGAGCTTTTATCATGGATGGGTGTTGGATTTTGTCAAATGCTTTTTCCACTGTTGAGATGCTCATACCATTTTTCCCCTTTATCCTATTATACGACATCCTACATTAATATGGCATATTTGAACATGTAACCAGTCTTGTGCTCTTGAGATAAATCTGCTTGGGCATGGTGTATAATCTACTTTATATATTTTGGGATTTGCTTTGCTAATATTTTATTAAGGATTTCTATCTTTGTTCATAATGTGTATTCCTGTGTAGCTTTTTTTTCTTTGTGATCTCTTTTTCTAGCTTTGGTATTGGTAATACTGGTCTCCTAGGGTGAGCTGAGTAGTGTCCTTTCTTCCTTTATTTTCTGGAAGAGTTTTTGAAGGATTAGTATTATTTTTTCTTTAATTGTTTGGTAGAATTCACCAGTGAAGGCAGCTGAGCCTGAGCTTTTCTTTAACAGAAGATTTTACAAACAGATTCAGTGTCTTTCCTTTTTATAGGTTTATTCAGATTATTTTTTTCTTGAGTAAGTTTTGGTAATTTGTACTTCTTATTAATTTTTCCATTTCATCTAAAAGTTGTCTACTTTATTGGTATAAATTTGTCCATAGTATTATTTTATAATCCTTTTGATTTCTGTATCAAAAAGATTTTTATATCAAAAAAAGATTTCTATGTCAAAGATTTTGATTTCTGGGGGACGTCCCTGGTGGTCCAGTGGGTAAGACTCCATGCTCCCAATGGAGGGGGCCCGGGTTCGATCCCTGGTTGGGGAACTAGATCCTGCATGCATACTGCAACTAAGAAGCCCGCATGCCTCAGTGTACTGCAACTAAGATGTACTGCAACTAACGTACTGCAACTAAGATCCAATGCAGCCAAAATAAATAAATAAATAAATATTTAACATATAACAAAGATTGTATTAAAAAAATGATTTTGGGGCTTCCCTAGTGATGCAGTGGTTGAGAGTCCACCTGCCGATGCAGGGGACATGGGTTCGAGCCCTGGTCCAGGAAGATCCCACATGCCGCGGAGCAACTAAGCTCGTGAGCCACAACTACTGAGCCTGTGCTCTAGAGCCCGTGAGCCACAACTCCTGAGCCCATGTGCCGCAACTGCTGAAGCCTGCGTGCCTATAGCCTATGCTCTACAACAAGAGAAGCCACTGCAATGAGAAGCCCGTGCACCACAACGAAGAGTAGCCCCCTCTCACCGCAACTAGAGAAAGCCCGTGCGCAGCAGCGAAGACCCAACGCAGCCATAAATAATGAATAAATATATACATACATACATACATCTTAAAAAAAACAACTGTGTTAAAGTATACCTTACATGCAATAAATTGCACCCATTTTAAGTGTGTAGTTCAGTGAATTTTAACACATATACATACCCATGTAACCACTACCACAGTTAGCACCCCAAAATGTCCCCATGTGACACTTTGCAATCCATTCTTCCCCTCCATCAGGTCCCAGGCAACCACTGGTACTCTTTCAGTAAGGAAAGATTCATTTTGCCAGTTCTAGAATTTCATATAAGTGGAGTCCTGTAATACACTCTTTTGTGTTTGTGTCTTTTGTGCAGCAGAGTGTATTTCTTTTTATTGCTGAATTGTATTCTTTTGGATGGATATACTTCAGTTTGTTTATCCACGCATCTGTTGATGGCCATTTGACTGTTATCAGTAAAGCTTCAGTGCACACTTATGCTCCAGCCTTTGTGGCGGTACAGTTTTTTCTTGGCTGCACCGCACTGCACGTAGGATCTTGGTTCCCTGACCAGGGATTGAACCAGTGCCCCCTGCAGTGCAAGTGTGGAGTCTTAACCGCTGGACCCACCAGGGAATTCCCCTGCAATTTTAAATAAAAGTAGTGATAGTACACTTTTGTCCTAGATGTTAAAGGAACTGCTGTCAATACTTCCTCAATTGACTGCAATCTTTGCTGTGATTTTCTGGTAGATACTCTTTATGAGATTAAGGAAATTCCCTTCAAATGGTAGTTTGATAAAAGTTTCAGAGGTTTTTGTTTCTTTGTTTTATAATCGTGAATAGATGTAGATGTTGGATTTTTTGGAATTCTTTTGAGATGAGCACGAGTTTTTCTATTCTGCTAATGTGACGAATTATATCTGTGGGTTTAGAAATGTAAAGCTACCCTTGCATTCCTGAGATAAACAAAGTTTTCTAATTTAAAACTTTTTGAATGTTTTGGCATAATCATGATATTCTCTTCTTAATATCTGTAGCATCTGAAATTATAGCTGCCTTTTTATTCCTTATATTGATTATTTGTGCCTTTTATTCTTTTTTTTTATAAATTTATTTATTTTATTTATTTACGTTTGGCTGCCTTTGTTTCTTTGTTGCTGTGCGTGGGATTTCTCTAGTTGTGGTGAGCGGGGGGTGGGGGGGCACTCTTCGTTGCAGTGCGCGGGCTTCTTATTGCAGTGGCTTCTCTTGTTGTGGAGCATGAGCTCTAGGCACGAGGGCTTAAGTAGTTGTGGCACGCGGGCTCAATAGCTGTGGCTCGCAGGCTCTAGAGCGCAGGTTCAGCAGTTGTGGCACACAGGCTTAGTTGCTCCGCAGCATGTGGGATCTTCCCGAACCAGGGCTCAAACCTGTGTCCCCTGCATTGGTAGGCAGATTTTTAACTACTGCACCACCAGGGAAGCCCCTTTTATTCTTTTTGATCAACTTTTCTGGAGGTTTAACAGTTCTATTATCCTTTATAAAGAACCAACTTTGCTTTTGTTACTTCTGTTTTATATTAATCTTCCATTTCATTAATTTCTTTATTATAGCATTCATTTTACATTCTTTGAGCTTATTTTGCCTCAAAATTGATTGTTTCCTTTTGTAATACGTACATCTAAACCTATAAATTTCTCTCAATGTACTATTTGATTTATATTCTTGAAGTTTGTTTCATTAAATATTTTTTATCAAGGTAGTATATTTAGATAGTTTTAAAAGTCATGTAGTTTTACAAGGATTATCATGGAAAAACAGCAAAATGGAAGTCCTTCATTTCATGATTATTTCTGTAGATGCTGAAAAGGCATCCTCCAAAATTCAACGCTTGTTTCTTATTTGAAAATAAATACTTGAGAAGATAGGAATGGATGGATGCTTTTTTTTAAAAAATTGTGGTAAAATACACATAACATATTTACCATCGTAACCATTTTTTTTTTTTTTTTTTTTTTGCGGTATGCGGGCCTTTCACTGTTGTGGCCTCTCCAGTTGCAGAGCACAGTCATCCAGACGCGCAGGCTCAGCGGCCATGGCTCACGGGCCCAGCCGCTCCGCGGCATATGGGATCTTCCCAGACCGGGGCACGAACCCACGTCCCCTGCGTCGGCAGGCGGAATCCCAACCACTGCGCCACCAGGGAAGCCCCATCGTAACCATTTTTAAGTGTAGGATTCACTGGTATTTGAGTACAGGCATATTGTTGTGCAACCATCGCCACCATGCATCTTGCAAAACTGTAACTTCATACTCCTTAAAGAAGAACTCCCCATTTCACCCTTCCCCAGGACCTTGGCAATCACCATTCTACTTTCTGTCTTTATGATTTTTGACTACTCAGAGTAAGGTACCTCTTGTAAGTGGAATCATACAGTATTTATCTTTTCGTGACTGACTTATTTCACTTAACCTGTATCTTCAAGGTTCATCCATATTGTAGCATATTTCGGAATTTCAGTCCTTTTTAAGGCTGAATAATATTCCATTGTATTGGGACTTCCCTGGCGGTCCAGTGGTTAAGACTCCATGCTCCCAATGCAGGGGGTGCGGATTCGATTCCTGGTCGGGGAACCGAGATCCCACGTGCTGCACGGCGCAGCCAAAAAATTAAAAAAAAAAAAAAATTCCATTGTATGTATCTACCACATTTTGCTTAACCACTCCTCTGTCAATGGTTACTTGGGTTGCTTCCATGTTTTAACTGTTGTGAATAACGCTACTGTGACCATGGATATGCAGGTATCTTTTGGAAACCTTGCTTTCAATTCTGAGTATATACCCAGAAGCAGAATTGCTGGATCATGTGATAATTCTATTTTGAATTTTTTGAGGAACCGCCATACTGTTTCCCAAGAGGCTGTACCATTTTTACATTTCCACCAACAGTACACAGGGTTCCAATTTCTCCCATTCTCATCAACACTTGTTATTTTCAGTTGTTTTGACAGTAGCCTACCTAATGGGTATAAAAGGTGGTTATCTCATTGTAGGTTTGATTTGCATTTCCCTGATTAGTGATGTTGAACACCTTTTCATGAATACTCTTTTACTTGAAAGAATAACTCAGAGGCAGGGACTTCCCTGGTGGTACAGTGGTTAGGAATCCGCCTACCAGGGCAGGGGACACGGGTTTGATCCCTGGTCTGGGAAGATCCCACATGCCATGGAGCAACTAAGCCCGTGTGCCACAACTACTGAGCCTGCTCTCTAGAGCCCACGAGCCACAACTCCTGAGCCTGCACACCTGGAGCCTGTTCTCTGCAACAAGAGAAGCCACTGGAATGAGAAGCCCGCACACCACAGCGAAGAGTGGTGCCCGCTCAACAGAACTAGAGAAAGCCAGTGTGCAGCAACGAAGACCCAACACAACCAAAAAAAGAAAAAGAAAAAAAAAAAACTCAGGGGCAAACTTTGGTTTTTTCAGATGTGGATGTTTGGCAAGTAGATTTTCACAAATGAATGGAGTGACCCTGTCACTTCAAGAAAAACAACTGAAAGTATATGTTATTGATGATAAAGTTCTGGCTTTTGAGCAAAAATTACAGTTTTGGAAGATTTGATCTGCCTCTGTGAGCTTGAAAGCTTTCCTGTACTTAAAGACTTTTTGGTAAGATTGGTTGGTGATGATATTAAAGAATGTGATTCTTAAAATGCTATAGAATGAAGCATTCGAAAGATCTGCATAAATTAGTAAGGTAATATTTTCCAAATAAATAATGCATGATATTATAAAGTATGCCTGTGTAAAATACACATCCAGCCTACAATGTAGATTAATAGATTTTAATGTAACAGTACAGAAAATTTCTTGTTATGGTTTCAGATTCTACATTGCAGCCAGAGATTTGTTTGCGCTTGCTTTTAATATTCATTGGCCCATCATTTTATTTTTAGCTTTCCTGAGTCAGTTTAGGTTTGTTTCTTTAATAGTGCATAGTGTTGGGTTTTGCTCTGTGAGCCAAGCCATAAATCCATTTTTTTCTTTTGGTAAGTGAATTAATCCGTTCACATTTATTGAAATTACAGAATGTTTGATTTATAGTTACTGTGTATATTATGTTATCTCTGTGATGGTTTTTCTTTTTTTTGCTCTTCGTTTTACTTTCTTCATCTAATTTTTATTCTTTTTCTTCTTCCACTTTTGTCCATTTACCCTTATTAAGTTTCCATTCAAATCTGGTCTGTATTATAGTCTTCATTTTTGATGTGATTACTGTTTCTTCTGTCATTTCTGGGGTCAGTCAACTCTTGTTTCATTACTTTTTTAAAAATCTTTATTGGAGTATAATTGCTTTAGAATGGTGTGTTAGTTTCTGTTTTATAACAAAGTGAATCAGCTATACATGTACATATATCCCCATATCTCCTCCCTCTTGCGTCTCCCTCCCTATCCCACCCCTCCAGGCGGTCACAAAGCACCGAGCTGATCTTCCTGTGCTATGCGGCTGCTTCCCACTAGCTAGCTATTTTATATTTGGTAGTGTATATATGTCCATGCCAGTCTCTCACTTCGTCCCAGCTTACCCTTCCCCCTCCCCATGTCCTCAAGTCCATTCTCTATGTATGTCTGCGTCTTTATTCCTGTCCTGACGCTAGGTTCTTCAGAACCTTTTTTTTAGATTCCATATATATGTGTTAGCGTATGGTATTTGTTTTTCTCTTTCTGACTTCCACAGACCCTAGGTCCATCCACCTCACTACAAATAACTCAATTTCGTTCTTTTTTTATGGCTACTTCCATTTTTTTGGTTCGGTTTTGGACTTAGTTTTTGAATTGCAATTCAAGTTGTTGTGTGTTTTTTTTCATATACCTAAACTGGGATATTTAATCCAGCTTGGATTTTTGTGTTAGTTTTCTTCCGTGCATGTTGTTGTTGGTGGAGTCGGTAGCTAAGTTGGTAAAATCTTTACCAGCTCATGTGTTTTTGTTTTCTCTTTTCTTCTGTAGCTTTGTATGGATGAAGAGTGCTTGTGTCTGCCTGTTGAAGACTATTCAAGACTTGATTTGGAGTGGTTTACAAGATTCCTCACTTAAAGCGCCCTCTTGTGTCATTACAGTGATGTGCACCTCTTCAGTGGGTGGCGCTGAGGGATGAATGTAGTGTCTAAGTGAAGGGTTGGTCTTCACCAGGATGGTTCCAGCCATTGAAACAGGGGAGGAGCATATGTGACAGAGATGCTGGCTGGTGGGTAAACGTTGTGGCAGTAGATTGCAGAAGTCTCTTCTGATTGATTGCGTTTTCTCAATAAAATAGGAAGAAGGTTAGGCTGAGTGAGGATGGAAGAGAGAAAACTATGTTCCACTGGGAAGACATTGGGATAATAGACAATGAATATACAGCTAGATCTTTTCATGTCATTAAATACATTCACAACATATTTTTATTGTTTGCTCGCAGTTCTGTTTTATGGCTTAAATTATGGTTCTGTGATCTTTTAAAACCAGTTTCCTATTGGTGAACGAAAAAGTTGTTTCCGATTTCCTACTGTTATAAATAAAACGGAGCAGTGTCTCTTGCTATACCATTCCTAAACCTGGAGTTCTTAAATTTTTTGTTGTTAAAATATAAGAATGGTTATCTTTTTCATTGGTTCATAAACTGTAGTCACATTATACACTTGTAGAAGATAAATTTTAGGAGTGTGGTGATATTTGTAATATAATATTGCAATACAAAAATTTCCAAGCATGAATAATAAGATTCTAAATATGTACTTTTATATAGTGGTGCTGATTATTATTAGAAAAATGAAATTGAAACTATTATCATAATATTGTTTTATTGCTGGGAAAAATAATAGCATCACTAACTTGCTGTATACATTAGAGTCCACCAAAGTTAGTGACGCTTCTTACCAAAGTCTTTTCTGAAAATATGAGTCAGAATTATTTTGGTTGTAACCTGATCCCACAAAAGCAAGAAAGGGAATTGCTTATACTCAAGCAAAGGTATATCAGACAAGACCTGGGAAAGTAAGAAACAATGATGGATCCTGGGCCCTTAGCACCAGGAGTATGTGAGCTGAGAGTGAGTCATCTCTCAGCGCCCACTGCAGTCTTCCACGTTCACTCCATGGCTGTGATAGGAAGGAGGGAAAGATAATGCACTAGAATCGTCCAGAGGAAGTCACAGGGGAGAGGGGCTGAGTTGATGCTTTAAGAGGGTTCATTACAAGAAGATTCAATAAGTTAATGAAATTGTGCAAGGGAGTGGTTATATTACCTGTAGAATTGATACTTCATATCTTCTTTAAAGATCACATACAGTGTAAAGGAATTCACGATCTTGTCATAGGGCACAATTGTAGAAGGTACATTTTATGGCCAATCTGTACATAAGCTAACATTGGCTGACATAAAGTTTATGTATGAGAAAAAAGTAATTCTTATATTCCAAGAGGCAGTACCCATCTCACCTGTAAACTTAAAAGACCAAGCAGAGATTTGAGGGAGTGAGAATCAGAGAAGTTTAAATAGCTACAACTATCATTATTTTGAAGAGGCAAACATCGCTGTGTCAGTGAAATCTCTTAACTTGTGTTAAATCAAGTTGAGGGAGAGACGTTTTCCCTTAGATGTGCCCTGTGCACCTGAAGCAGCCATCAGGCTGTGGGTCTCTAGTCTGTGGGTTATTACAGCCCTTTCTAACTGGACTCCAGCCTCCAATTTCCACTTTCTTCTCTACAATTCTCTAAAGAGAGCTTTTCCTCAGAGCAGATTTCCCAATGTACTGCTTCAGTCATGCCTCCACTGTGCTGTACCTTGAATCAGGGTCTGTTTGTCTGCCTGGCTGTAAGTGCTCTGAAGTCTGGCCATCTCGGCCGTACGAGGCTTTAGTGCCCATTGGCCTCTGCTCCTCTCTGCTCCCTTGGGTTTCCTCTTATGAAGTAAATCTCACTGACCCTTGATGCAGCTCCCAGCAAGTATGAGTATAATAATACCATAGGTAAAAAAAAATCTGAACCAGAGGAAATATAAGCAAGAAAGTTGTAATGGGGAAAGCCGTACATGGATTTACATGTCATTTGGTCAGCATGGTTATCATGGCTGTATTAAATTTATCTCTGATCTTTTTAAAAATTCTTTTGGCTGCACTGCGTGGCATGCAGGATCTTAGTTCCCCGACCAGGGATTGAACCCATGCTCCCTGCAGTGGAGACATGGAGTCTTAACCACTGGACCACCAGGGAAGCCCTATCTCTGATCTCTTTTGGAGCCAAAACAAAAAGGATGAAGTGGTTATCTATTTACCTCTCATTTTCAGAAAAGAGGGAGGGTGCAAAGCCTAACTCTTCTAATAATACTTCATAAAAATGGTTCTTACGTAGGTCTTCATTATGGAAATCACTGAGTAGTATGGAGAGAATTCTTATTTCTAAGATTCTTTGTGACAGGTTTCATATAACTTTTTTACAGTCAGTTACTGAAAGCCACGTGACAGCAAAACTCAATTTTTGTCATTTGGTAAGAGAATATAAGTCACGTATGTAGTCTTCCAGTGTGTTAACTTGATCTAGTTGTAGAATGTCAGGAATTCAGGCGCAGAGGTATTGAATGACCTGCTCCCTGTCTTAATAGGATTCCTGACTTCCAGCACAGGTACCTCAGTTCACTGACTGGTTTTAATAAACATAACCATTGAGGGGTTAAAAAAATACTGATGCCTGGGGCCCACTCCCAGAAATTGTGATTTTGGGGAGTTTGGGGGGAAGGCTGGGATGTGGACATGAGATTTTTCAGTAGTTCCCAGATGGTTCTACATACAGCCATTGAAAACCACTGGTCTCAACAACTAATGGGAGTGCCATTCTTGCCAGTAATTGCTTTAAGCTTTATTTGTTGTTGTTTCGTTTGTTTGTGTTTTGGCTGTATTGGGTCTTCGTTGCTGTGCCCCGACTTTTTCTCTAATTGTGGTGAGTGGGTACTACTCTTCGTTGCAGTGCGTGGGCTTCTCGTTGTCGTGTGCGGGCTCCAGAGCGCAGGCTCAGTAGTTGTGGCGCACGGGCTTAGTTGCTCCGCGGCATGTGGGATCTTCCCGGACCAGGGCTCGAACCCGTGTTCCCTGCATTGGCAGGCGGATTCTTAACCACTGCGCCACCAGGGAAGCCCCGGTTTAAGCTTTAAATACGAATTCGTGTCCTCTGGTGTGCTTCTGGAGAAGCTAACATCTCTTGAGATAGACGGGAAGAGGTTAGACGTTGCCATGCCTAAATAGACTCCCAGAACTGATGCAGCTGTCTTAGGGACCTCAAGGGGAGCCAGCTAAGCAGCTGAAGACGACAGAGAAAAGAGATGGGAAGAAGCTGGGTCCGTGAGAACAACTGAACCATGGAATTCTCCGCTCTTAGAGAGGAGATAGCCAACCTTCAGATTTCATGTTACGGCACATGAAATCATATATTCTCCTTACTGTTTAAGCCATTTTGATTTGGGCTTTATATTACTTGCAGCCAAAGGCAGGCTAATACGTGTGAGCCAAGGATAAGCGACTTTTGTCCATCCGAAGGCCATGGGTCCCCACTCACCGCCCTCCTCACCGGAGGCTGTATTCACCGTCTGGGCTCCTGCAGGCAGCGCACAGTAAGAAACGAGTGTATTTATTTTTGTGGTCGACATCTCTGAAATTGGGATGTACTTTACAGTTGATAGAATATCATATTTTCATTGGCAGGTTAGTTTTTCTTATTGGTGCATTAAAAATGGTGGCTCTTATTAAGTTACTGACATTTAGATTTGGTTGAATGTAATTTTTAAATGAAATTACATATGTGTATAGGGAAAAATTTACTGTGAAATAAAATTTGTTATGGGATTTATTTTGGATTAATGAATTACGAAAACATAAAAAGGTTTTTAATGAAAACAAGTGATTCCCTGTATCCTCCCTTTTTCCCACCCCCTTTGTGGGAAGTTGAATTCTAAGACGGCTCCCAAGATTCCTCGTCCCCAGTGAACACAGCCTGTATAACCTGCCGAGTGTGAGCATCACTGTGAGTAGGATGGACTTCACTCCCATGGTTAACTTATATTATATGCCAAAGATGAAGTGGTTTTTACCTTTGGTGTAACTAAGATCTCAAATCAGTTGATTCTGAGTTAATCAAAAGGGAGATGATCCCAGGTGGAGCCTAAGTAATCAGATGAATCCTTGGAAGAGACTGGGCTCTTCCTGAAGTGAAAGATTAGAAGCGTCAGATTCCCCTACTAGCCTTGAAGTAAGCTGCCCTGTTTCGAGAGGGCCGTGTATCCAGAACTGTATCCAGAACTGTACCCAGAACGACAGGGAAGAAACGGGAGCCTCAGTCTTAAAACCACAAATTACTGAATCCTGCCGACAGCTTTAAGAACTTGGAAGAGGTGCTCCAGGCTTGTTTTGTATGTTCCTACCTTGGCCCTTGAATGGGCCATTTCTCTAAGGAGCCCAGATTCCTTTTAATTGAGAAGACAGTCCCCAACTTAAAATGGTTCCACTTAGTGATTTTCACACACGATGGTGTGAAAGTGAATGCATTCAGTAGAAACCATGCCTGGGTTTTTGAGTTACGATCTTTTCCCTGGGCTAGCGGTATGTGGTAGAACGCACCCTCATGATGGGCAGCCCTGCAACATGAGACTAAACAACCGAGAGCTTAACGACCATTCTGTACCCAGACAACCTCCTGTTTTTCACTTTCAGTACAGTATTCAATACATTACATGAGATAGTCACCACTTGATTATAGATTAGGCTTTACGTTAGATGATTTTGCCCAACTAACTATAGGCTAATGTAAATGTTCTGAGACATTTCAGGTAAACTAGGCTAAGCTACGATGTTCAGTAGGTTAGGTGTATTAAATGCATTTTCAGCTTATGATATTTTCAGCTTACAGTGGGTTTATTGAGACGGAACCCCATCGCAAGTCGAGGAAAATCTGTAGTAGTTACAATCCAAGATCTGGGTGCTGGATGTGCTTACTGCTTTTGAGTCTGGTCAGCTGAAGACAGGCCCTGAGGATGTAGTGTGAACCGTCATACAAATCAAAGACAATTTAGGGAGGAGTGGATACGGCTTTTGAGGAGCTCCCCATCTCTTCTGCCTGGTCTGGGGGACTATGGGTCCTGGTCTTCAGTTGTCATTTTGGGGCTCTTGATTTTCAAGGCTGCTGTGGAGCTGGGGAGAGGAGAATGGGATTAGGGCAAGTCATTGTCACGAGGCGTTTTACCCAGATGCAGCTGTTTTTCATGAGTAAATTCTCTTTGAATTGTTGTAAGGCTTTAATTTCCAGAATTCTGCAAAAGTTGATTTTCACTGTTTTTGCCAGTGTTCTCTCATGCCTTTTATGGAGTAGTAGGTTTCAGAGATTCTTAGTCTGTCATTCCAGAAGTGGTAACAACAGTTCACTTTCTTTTTTTAAAGAAGACGTTGCGGGTAGGAGTTTATTAATTAATTTATTTATTTTTGCCGTGTTGGGTCTTCGTTTCTGTGCGAGGGCTTTCTCTAGTTGTGGCAAGCGGGGGCCACTCACTATCGCGGCCTCTCTTGTTGCAGAGCACAGGCTCCGGACGCGCAGGCTCAGTAGTTGTGGCTCACGGGCCTAGTCGCTCCACGGCATGTGGGATCCTCCCAGACCAGGGCTCGAACCCGTGTCTCCTGCGTTAGCAGGCAGATTCTCAACCACTGCGCCACCAGGGAAGCCCCAACAGTTCACTTTTAAGTATTTGACTTTTTTTTTTTCATGCCTGTACTTTAGAAATATTTATCTTTGATATGAAGACTGACTGTGTGCCATTTTCCTAGTCCTTTTATTTCAGAATCCCCCTTTCCTGCCTGGCGGTCCAGGAACTCATCTTCCTGGCAGGATGCTCCTCATTCCTGAGTATTTAGGGCCTTCGTTCCTGCTCCAAATGTTTAAACTGCCTTTTTCAGGGGTTCCACAGAAGTGGCCTTATTTACCGTTCACATAAGTCTTAAATAAATACGAGTTTTGTATCCCAGCTGTATCCTGCGCAAAAAGATTTCCAATTTATTTGCCTGGATGTGTTGCTTGGCAGGTAAATTTGTTACATAATAATATAAACTGGACTTTAATCTTGGACTTCCTGAACAGATTTGTGATTCAGCCCATATCTGCTGACACACCAGCTCTTTCAGCCTTCTGTGTGCCTGAGAACTGCAAGCCAACTTCAACTTCCTCATGGAGCTGAGCTCAGTTAGGTGAACCCGGAATCAACAGAAATGCTCCTTATTTCAGCCAGAGGCACATAAAACAGTCATTTCAGTCCATGAAGAAGGAAAACCTGGTCCCAGTGAATTCCTGATTGTCTCGGGGGCTGAATGGCTGTCCTTGTGCAGCTGTGAAGGGTTCTATGTTCTTCCCAAGCTGGGGAGGTGATGCGAGCCGCCCCTCAGGAAACAGAAGCCGCCCAGCCTCCCGCAAGACCGCCAGCAGCTCTGCAGGGCTGTGCTCTTGGGGATGCGCCTTCCAGCTAGATCTGCACCAGAAAAAAGAAGGGGGAAAATGACCTTGACTTTCGAATGGGATGTGCGGGCCCCTCCAGCTGGGGGTTCAGAAGGCAAGAGGGGAAGGAGGAGCAGACGGGGAGACACTGCTGCTGCCCTCGGCCTTTGTTCTGTCAAATTTCAGCAAGATGCCGTGGCTGAGGTGCTGCAGCTGCATGAAGGACCATGGAACCGGCCGCCTGGGCCCACCCACGAATTAGCGAGGGTCTGTTCAGAACTGTCCAGGTCAAATTACAGGAGTGGGGAATGGGGGTTCAGGCCAGCAGTTGTGTCCATGGCCTCAGGCCCTCACTGGCCTTCCCTCTTTCCTCTGAGGCCTCACCCACATTTTCTCTGTGCCGGGGGCAGCTTTAGCGAACTTAAGGCAAGGGCATCCCTCGCCCTCCACCCTCCGTTGGGCTCAGCAGCCCTCACACCCCTTAAATTGCCCTCCCTGATATTCTGGAACTGTTACAGGGGGTGTGCGGTGTCTCTGTCTTGTTGAAGGCTGTACTCCCTGCAAGGGTCAGGCACAGAAAAGGCCCTCACTCACTAGCCGTTAATCATTAAAATATTTCCCCCAACCATAGGAAGAAGGGTGGCCCTTTAGGTGAAAAGAATGAAAGTGATTTCTTAAAATGTTTAAGACTTGACATGGTAGAGGCCAAACCACGAAGCAGCGCAGATGGGGATGATGGTCCTTCTGCTCAAGTAAATCCCCAGACAGGCAGAAAGGAAGGCGGGTGGCCGACAGCAAGGTTCCCGTGCGTGTCCGCCCGGCGTGCACGCACCTCCCTCTGTGTGACATTCGCATGTGCGTGTGCACGGGTGAGGGGCCCTCCACGCTTGGCACGGTTCCTTCTCATTTCCACACTTGGGCCTCTTAACTAGTACCAGCCGCCAGCTACCTCGCACACGCCTCCCAGCTGGTCACCGCCTACCGGTGTGTGTGGATCTGGGGAGCAGGTGGATCCCTGGTTGCTCACGTTGGAGGTTGGTGCCCATCAGTCAGAGACCACCCGGCACCCCCTTAGGGTCCACAAAGCAGGTTTATAATTTGCTGCATCAAGACAGAGATTGCATTTCTGGGGACTGGGGGCAGCTCAACAGGAGGGAGTGAGGGAAAGATAAACAGAGTTTTTGAGTCAGTCCTGGGATGGCCTTGGCGGGAGTGGGGCAGAATTTGTCAAGTACAGAGGTGCTGGAAGAGCCGGCGGTCTTGTGCCTGTGAGTGAGCTGGTGTTAGGAGTTTACACTTAAGAGTTTGCGGCGCTCACACTCTGAATGGGTGCAGTTTCTGGGTGGCGTGAGTCCCAGAGCAGCCTGTTTTGAAATGCTGTGGCTTCTGTTTCAATTTTCGGTTTCCCCCTAAGGTTGGCTGGCAGCCGAGCAGTTTTTCGCTCTTATCAAAGTGTGGCAAGTAAGAGATGGAGGGATGCTAGGAAATGACCTTCCTGTCCAGCAGTGGGAGGGCGTTGCGTGCATGATGCCCGAGGACACGGCAGGATGGTTTCTCAGATTCAGGAAAGGCCCCGACTCTGAAGGAACTTCTGCAGAATTCCTGTCCTTTTTTTTTTATAAATTTATTTATTTTATATATATATATATATATATATATATATATATATATTATTTTTGGCTGTGTTGGGTCTTTGTTGCTGTGCGTGGGCTTTCTCTATTTCCGGCAAGCGGGGGCTACTCTTTTTTTGGGCGGGGTGTATACTATTTTATTAACATTTAAATTTTACCAAGAGTTCAAGCATATGCTAGTCATTTGTTCAGATTTTTGAAATAAAGACAAAATGGGCAAACAGCTTTAAGGGTGCGATGTACTTAACACTGCACAATATATTCACCAACTAGACAATCTAAGGGGCGGGATAACTATACACTTTGGAGCACCAAGTATAGGAACAAGCCCTGGAACTGGAGGAAAAACCCGCCTTTCAGGACTGCACAGAGGTCCTTGGTTGCCAATAGAATCTCCCCTTGACTTCAGACTTGAGACAAACCGAGGGAGCCTGTCAGTATACAAAAACCACTGCCTTCAGTAACAGGATGGACTGGCCAGGGCCAATTCAAATTGCGGGGGCCAGTCTGAAGCAGGCAGGGTTGGCTGGAGGCTGGACATGTTGCAGCTGAAGTCCAGCATCGGCAGATGAGAGCAGCCATGTTCTAAAAAATCGCTGATTTCTACACAAGTCGGGGTGGGGGGGCTGCTCTTCGTTGCGGTGCGCGGGCTTCTCACTGCGGTGGCTCCTCTTGCTGTGGAGCACGGGCTCTAGGTGCGCAGGCTTCAGTAGTTGTGGTACACAGGTTCAGTAGTTGTGGCTCGCGGGCTCTAGAGCGCAGGCTCAGTAGTTGTGGTGCACGGGCTCAGTAGTTGTGGCTCACGGGCTCTAGAGCGCAGGTTCAGTAGTTGTGGTACACAGGTTCAGTAGTTGTGGCTCGCGGGCTCTAGAGCGCAGGCTCAGTAGTTGTGGTACACAGGTTCAGTAGTTGTGGCTCGCGGGCTCTAGAGCGCAGGCTCAGTAGTTGTGGTGCACGGGCTCAGTAGTTGTGGCTCACGGGCTCTAGAGCGCAGGCTCAGTAGTTGTGGTACACAGGTTCAGTAGTTGTGGCTCGCGGGCTCTAGAGCGCAGGCTCAGTAGTTGTGGCGCACGGGATTAGTTGCTCCGCGGCATGTGGGATCTTCCCGGACCAGGGCTCAAACCCGTGTCCCCTGCATTGGCAGGCAGATTCTCAACCACTGCGCCACCAGGGAAGTCCCCTGTCCATTTCTTTGGACTCAATTTTTTTTTTTTTGGCCGCGTCCCACCGCATGGGAGATCTTAGTTCCCCCACCAGGGATGGAACCAGTGCTTCCTGTAGTGTTAGTGCAGAGTCCTGACCACTGGACCGGCAGGGAAGTCCCTTGACTCACTATTGATCTAGCTTATAAATTGTGTTCCCCTTCTGTGTGTGTCAGAGGAAAAGGAAATGCAGGACTTGCATTCCGGTTTTTAGGGCAGAACCTGACTTTATCTGTACTTCACTTGCTCCACGATGTCCCCTGCTGTGAACGACAGCAGTTTCATACACTGTAGACCATGGGGGAGGGGACTTCTGAGGCTGCACTGTCCTGGTGGGTGGAGGGGGGAGAGCCGCATCTCCTGCTGCTGCAGGAATGTTGCTGGAGAGGTGGTAGGGCTGCGGGGGACCCAGGGTAGGGGCTGTGGGGAGGGGAGAAGCCCTGCGAGAGGAAGCTTTTGATCCTGCAGACCCTGAGGGGAGAATGGTTTTGATTTCATGTCCAGTCTTCTAGGCTCATAATCCAGGGTTGGGATTAAGAGTCCATAAGTCCTTCCTTATCCCTGGACTCAGTGAATCTCTTTATGAAATATGCTGATTGAGCCCCTTGTTTCAGCTCTTACTGCTGAAATAAGTAGAATTATGTCACTGCTGGTTATAAAATTAGTCAACTTCTCTTTCAAAAAAAAGAAAAAAGGCCACAATGTTTGAAAATTAGCCTCCTGAATGTCCCCAGCGTGACTCTGCACTCATTGCAAAATGGTCTTCTCTGACTCTCAACTGAGCAGGAATTACACAAATAAGGTGATTTTTTTTTATCACTTTTAAGTGCTCCAAGGTTATTGACAAAGAAAAGGATGACCAGGCTGGGATGTGGGCTTTTGAAGAGAAGAGTGTGCTTGGCACTGGGTGGCTGTCCAAGTTCCCCAGAATGGAGGTGCCCCTCCCTCGGTGAGGTGGGATGGTTGACCCTCAGCAGATGCTCTGCAGAGGAGGCCAGGATACAAGGTGTGTTCATTTGCTGTAACAGAGGACCACAAACTCGGTACCTAGAACAATGGAAATGTATTCTCTCAGTTCTGGAGGCTAGAAGTCTAAAGTCAAGGGGTAGGCATGGCCACACTCTGAAGACTCTAAGGGATGGTCCTTCCTTGCCTCTATCTAGTTTCTGGTGGTGACTGGCGATCCTTGGCGTTTCTTGGCTGTGACAGCCTAACTCCAATCTCTACCTCTGTCTTCTCTCCCTGTGTATGTCTGCATCTGTTTTCTCTTCTTATGAGGATGCTGGACATTGGGTTAAGGCCCACCCCAATCCAGTATGACCTCATTTTAATGAACTATTTACATCTGCAAAATCCCTATTTCCAAGCAGGGTCACATTCACAGGTACCAGGTGTTAGGACTTGAACATACCTTTTTGGCGGACACAGTCCCGCCAAAACACAAGGCCTGTTCTGCTCCCGAGGCAAGAGGTTGCAGTAGAACTGAGGTTGGGCCTTTGGGGCCTCCTAAAACTCCTCCGTGTTGCTGGGAAGCCTACCTCAACCTTTGAGACATACCACCGTAACCCAGTTTTGCAATTTAAGGTATCACTTGTGTGTGTGGCTTTTTTGTTTGTTTGCTGTTAAACACGTATAAGGAGTTCAGTTCATCCCACCCCTCAGTCCATAGCACGATCTCATCATCAGTGATGGAGGGATTCTCCCTTATTTTATTTTTTTCCCTTTCTGCCCTGCGTCAGTCAGGATAGTTATGCTGGAGTGACAAACAGCTCTCAAATCTCTGTGGCTTGAAACAGCCAAGGATGATATTTTGCTCATGCTGCGCACATCGTGGGCCAGCAGTTCACTGTGTCGCACAGGTAGGCACCTAAGCTGTCAGCGCAGCCTCCACCTGAGTGGGGCCAGATGCCATCAGGGAAGGGAAACAACTCTGCAATAGTGTGACCGAACCACAAGGGGGCAGAAGTGCCCAGAGGTGGGAGAATAGGAGCGATTTGGCCAGATTTGCCAATGTTTGCCCTGATCGCCAGCTCTTTTATTGGGTTGGCCAATTGGGAAAAACTGGAATGAACTTTTTGGCCAACCCAACATTTTGCGGCTTGTCTGTCACCTTGTCCATGGGTTTCCATTAAGGATTTCCATCTTCAGGAGGCTCTCACTACTGTTTCCCTCCTACTCATCTTTCTAATAGTCCCTTCCCCAATCCACTGCCTCAGGGCCCTGATCTTTACAAACTAAATTAAAGCCAAGTTGTTTGTGGGTGCGATGGGTGGCCCCTCTTAATGCATTCACGTTGGTCCTCATGATTTAAGGTTCTCCAGTCATCAGTCTCTAGGCAAGTGTCGAGCACCTGCCGGGGAGAGCGGGTGCTGGGGCTACATCAGCAGGTGTGCAGACAAGAGACTTCCCTGGTGGTCCAGGGGTTAAGAATTCACCTTCCAGTGCAGGGAACGCAGGTTGCAGCCCTGGTCAGGGAACTGAGATCCCACATGCCGCGGGGCAGCTAAGCCCTCGAGCCGCAACTACCGAGCGCATGTGCTCTGGAGCCCACGCACCACAAGTAGAGAAACACTCATGCTGGAACAAAGACCTGGCGCGGCCAAAAAAAAAAAAGATGCCTGCTCTCATGGAGCTGGGATTCCAGCCAGTTAGATCCAGGATGCTTTGGGCTACAAACAACAAGAATTCCATCTCAAACCCATTTAAACCATAACCCCATTATCATATGTAACAGGAAGTCCAGAGGCAGGAAAGTTTCCAGGGGTATTTCGATTGGGACCCCAGCTCCATCTGGCTCTGCCTTTCACCAGGAGGCTTTTTCCTTATACTAGCTTCTTTCATTGTCCGTAAAATGGTTTCCAGCAGCAACCATGATGACATATTCCCTCTTATTCAGTGGAAAAGATAGAGACCTTTCCAACCATGTAATAAGAAAGCCGTTCCCTTCATTCACTGTGGTTGCCTTGGAGCCTGGAGGGTGGGTGGTGGGTGATCGCCTACCCGAGTCACAGGCTGGAATGAGGAGTGTATTGGTTTACTAGGGCGGCCATCACAAAGGACCCAAGACACAATTATGGAGGCTAGAAGTCTGAGATCAAGGTGTCAGCCAGGCTGAGTTCTGTGGCCTCTCTCCTTGGCTTGCAGATGGCTGTCTTCTCCTCCCTGGGTCTTCACACGGTCTTCCCTCTGTGTGTGTCTGTTGCCTAATCTCTTTTTATAAAGACACCAGTCCTGTTGGATTAGAGCCCACCCTAATGGCATCATTTAAACTTAATTACCTCTCTTTTTTTTATAAATTTATTTATTTATTTTTGGCTGTGTTGGGTCTTTGTGTTTGTGCGAGGGCTTTCTCTAGTTGTGGCAAGCGGGGGCTACTCTTCATCGCGGTGCGCGAGCCTGTCTCTGTCGCGGCCTCTCTTGTTGCGGAGCACAGGCTCCAGATGCGCAGGCTCAGTAGCTGTGGCTCACGGGCCCAGTTGCTCCGCGGCATGTGGGATCCTCCCAGACCAGGGCTCGAACCCGTGTCCCCTGCATTGGCAGGCAGATTCTCAACCACTGCGCCACCAGGGAAGCCCTTAATTACCTCTTTAAAGACCCTATTTCCTAATACAGTCACATTGAGGTACTAGGGGTTAGGATTTCAACATCAGAATTGGGGTGTGGGTACACAGTTCAGCTCATAACAAAGAGGGAAGGGGCTCTGAGCAAAACAGGTTTCTTTATGGAAGGTGGAAAAGGGAAATGGATATTGGATGGGCATCCAACAGGCTTCATGCTGTGGGGAGAGACAGAAAACAGTAAACAAATAGCATTTCAGATAGTGAAAAGTACTTCTGAAGAAAGCGAAACCGGGAAAGGTAATCAAGAGGGATGGCAGATGGGTAGCAGCATTGGCAAGGGCAGCTGGGACGGCCGCTCTGGGGAGGGGACTTTTGAAGCCACCCAAGCGGAGAACAGAATGAGGGGCAGAGCAAGGAGGAAACGGCAGATCCGGAAGCCCCAGGGTGGGAAGGAGCTTGGCAGAGTCCAGGGGGAGGAAGGAGGCTGGTGCATTTGGTAGCATCCCAAGCAGTGGTCCAGGAGGTCGGCGGGGGCCGGCTCACTCAGGGCTCTGGGATTTGGGGTTGCCCACTAAGGTCCGGCCGCCCTCGGGGAAACAGTGGTCATGACTGAACATGGAGTGTGTTGAATTTCCACGTGGCCAAGTGACTCTGCAGAGTTACATCTGTCCCGTGGGCAGACTCCAAACCACTGTACAGCCAGCATTGGAGTGAGAAGGACCCCTTAGAGGATGGTGCCCTTTCTCCAGCTTCCCAGGCCCAGTCCCCAGCCAAGTTTGGCACTGCCAGCCAGCTGAAGGCAGGAAGGGAGGAATGAGTGCATAGCTCATCTTAGCCCACAGGACTCTGGCAAGGGGTGAGGAACAAAACAAACTCTCCCTGTGATGGAACTTGGTGGCTTGGGTGGAGAGGACAGATGTGTCTAAGAAACAGAGACCTTTATCTCCAGCACCACGTGTGACCACTCGGCCAACTGTAAAGGGAAGGAAGGCGAGATATTGTCCAAGTGCCACCACATGACGGTTGTGGATCCTGGCTCAGGTCAGCAAGGTATACATACCATGGAACCTGTTTTTCCTCTAAAAAGTATATCTAAAGAGCTTCCTGGAGGTAAAGAACTAGATGGAGAAAATCTGATTTTTCATCTGGAGGTGGTGGTGAGACTCAGAAAATTCTGTCAGCCCAAACCCAGTTTTCACCAAGTCATACTCTCCTGTGTGCATGTCAGCTGACCTTGCCATGGCTTTGCTGATGCTGGATTTTGTTGGAAATGCTCCTTGTGAGAGTGAGTATACCAGGAGATGGCTTGCATGTCCCACTAGAGTTCCCTAGTAAGAACCATTTCAATGCCAGCTCCTCCATGAACTGGTCCCAGTCCTTCCCTCGACCTCTGAGCTTGGTGAACCTGCAGCACCACGCATGGGGACTTTAACTCTGTTTCTCCCATTGTCCCTGGTGAGATATGTGAAGATCTCATCTCCCAGCCTGAGTATAAACCCTGTCTTACGCAGGGATCATCTGTTTGCAAAGAACACCCAAAAGGGCTGTCTGATGAAACCCACAGGTCAGAAGCCAGATTTCCGGAGGCACTGGAGCCCTAAGCAGGAAAGCAGGAGTGGCACGGTTAGAACACGGCCCTAACATCCTTTGAAACCTCTCAGTTCAACTCAACTCCGTGAGGTCCCGGGCCCATGTCCACTTCCCTTGATCCAGTGGCTGCTTGTGACTGTGTTGGCCAACAGTGTGGCGGAGGTGACCCTACGTGACTTCCGAGGCTGGGGCATAAAGGCCATGCAGCTTCTACCTTGTTTTCTGGGACATGCACTCTAAGAGCCCTGAGCCGCCATGTCAGAAGTCTGCCTACTCTGAGGCCACCATGCTCTGAGAAAGCCAACCCACAAGGAGAGTCCAAGGATAGTTTTCCCATTGTCATCCCAGCCCAGGCCAGACATGCAAGTGAGTGAATGACCCCTTCAGGTAAGCCCAGCCCCCAGCCAAGGAGTCTTCCCAGCTGAGGGAGGCACAGACATTGTGGAGTAAATATAAACCACCCCACTGTGCTCTCTCTGAATTCCTGACCCACAGAATTTATGAGCATGATAAAGTAATTGTTTTAAGCTGCTCAGTTTGGGGATACGTTATACAGCAGTAATAACCAGAACACAAAAGTAGGCTCCCTCCCTGCAAGTTTCCTTTCTGCCCACGTAGCATCGTCGTCCTCTCTGTGTAGGTGAGCCCAAGGTGGTCATCCCAGGCCTTGCTTTACATCACGACTTCCTTCAGACCCTTGAGATTCTGAGTCCTAATTCCAAACACCAGGAAATGAAATCTGATTGTCACCACACACGATCACAGTGTTTGCAACACCTAGGCTACGTGGATGATATATCTGTGTATACTTATGCATACAGTTAGTATATACTGACCACCCTCTTTTGCTGCCTTTATTTTCATAGCCCTCATCTTATCTTTGAAATCACACACTTTTCTTGTGTATATATATTATCTTCTCGCTTGCTATAGTGTAAGGGTACCATGAGGTCAGGGTCTCTGTCCATCTTCTCATCCATTGTATTCTGAACAACTAAAACAGTGCCTGGAACACTGTAGCTATCCAGGAATATTTATGCAGCTTATAAACACCTACAGATTTTCATTGTTCAAGGTAAAAGTCGTAGAAGTCCACTTTTCTCTCCCTGCACTGTGAGCATGGTGAAAGTTGAGTCAGTGGCTGGTGGACCCATTCAACGCTGACCATGTCTCTCCTTGGGGCACATGCTCAGATGCCCAATAAACCAAGCGGTGACCATGACCATGCAGTTTATTGTGACCATGCAGTGATATTCTGTTTTCGGCTTATTTTCCTTTTAGTTTGCTAGTGTTGTAAGTATGACATTTTAAAAATAAGATGATTTTTTAAAACCTAGCTAACCTTCCATCCCTCAGGAGCCTGTGATCCAGTTGGCTTGTCCCTCTTGTCTTCCTAGTGAATGTTGACTGCTACTCAGAAGTCCAGGACCGGTGGGTGGGCAAGCTGTGGAACAGCCCTCCATTCAGGCTTCTCCGTCCTTCCAAAGCGGAGTCGGGTGGATGCACAGATGTGAGAACTGGGGACACCACTGGGGCCTTCTTTGGTTTTAGGACGCAAACTTTCATACACTGTTCGTGGGGATAGAAAGTAGTATAATCCTTATGGAGGAAAAATTGGCCCTAGAGATAGAGAGGCAAAAATGCAAAAAGGCAAGTGCATATCGTTGCAGTATTTTAATAGCAAAGGACCGGAAACAACCCAAATGTCAGTCAAGGGTGACTGGTTGAATAAACAATGGTATGTCCTCATAATGGAGCATTTTATAGGAGAACATTCTATCTGGTTCTATGGGATAATATTCAATATATTGTTAAGGAAAAAAAGCAAGATCAAGGAAAGTGTGAAATGAATTAGTATGCTATCACTTATCATGTGTTTATATGTTTTTAAATGGAAGGGTAAAATGGAAAAAACTTGATTATCTATGGTAGAAGGAGGACGTAGGGTGGAGGGGACTGGGTTAGTATATAGACTTCTCTGATTACAGCTCATTTTGTGAATTTGACTTTGGAACCATGTAAACAGTTTACACAATTACTTTTAAAAATTAAAAAAGCAATCTCTAAAAATTTAAGCAAAACAAAGTGAATTACCATAACCCTGATTCAAGCTTGGGGCATAACCACAGAGAGAGGAACTATTCCAAGTTATTTGATTGTACGTCCCTAATAGCATAAACCCTAAGGACAAAAAGAACTGAGAAAGAAAAATCTTAACTGTTTTCAGTAATTTTTGGATGATAATTTTGTTATCATTGCATTGTTATTCTGAGGATTTAAAACAATGTATAATTATTTTGGTGATTTTGAGAAGGAGGTCTTCAGAATGAGAGAGAGAAGAGCAGATGTAAGATCAATGAGGTTACATGAAAAACCCTGTACTCCTGAGCTGGGTTGGCAGTATCAGTATAAACTCATGTAGTGTTTCTTCTTAAAACAAAATGAATAGTACTTATTTCCTAGCTCTTTCCACTAAAACCAAGAAACAATGACCAAACCACTACCAATGAGCCCTCCTTACACTCAGATTTTGATCTCTAATGACCATTCCCCACTGAAAGGAACCAGGGATCCCTGGGTAAAAAAATCGATAACTTCAGGGCTGGAGCATATACAAGATGAGCTTGAAACATCTTGTCATACAAGATAACTACAAAACTCTTATTAGAGACCACTAGGGTCATGTCAAAAAGAATCGGCCAACTTGAAGCAGTTCACAAGAGCCAAAGAGGACAATTTGAGTGACAGGAAAGATAAGAACTGCAATGGATTGAAACGTACATATCAAATATGTTTAAACCATGAGTTCATAATGTAATGTAATGTTTCCAGTAAGAAAACAACTCTCCCTGGACAGCTTGGAAAGATGCCAGGGAACCACCTTGGAAACATGCCAGGGAACCACCTTGGAAACCGACAAAGGGGAAGAAGTAAAAAATTTATCCAGTCTTTCCTGTACAAACCAAACCTCAGGGCAACCAAATAACTGATGAAAGGAAGTTTCTCCTTATAAGGTATGCCAGCTAATAAACGAAGAAACAGTAGCACTAGAATACTATTTGCAACCCCTAAAGAAGTAGTGGGATCTATGGAATAATCATCAATAGTTGTTAACATCAGAAAAGAGAGGCAACTAGAGATGAAGTCCAGGACAGGTGGGTGGGCTAGCTGTGGAATAGCTCCCCCTGGAAGAACCTATCACCACCAATAAAGTAGTCTTGCGAAAATAAACCTAACTGGAGTCTGATTGAATTTCTAGATATAACTACTGATATATAAGAAATAAATAGGACAGAGGACCATGTTAAAAGACACTACAGACAATGTAAAGCAATTATACTCCAATAAAGATGTTAAAAAAAAAAAAAGAAGATACTACAGAGACAGACTCAGGAAAACCCAGACTGTGAGAAATTCTACAGGACAAAGGACCTTCTAACAAGGACAAAGGAGGCTTCTTCCAACAAGCCTCCAGGTTGTCTCAATATATTCTAAAGTGTGAGAACCACCGCTACAGATTAGAGAGTTAAGAAGTGAATCAACAAATTACAGAGCATGGACCTAATTCAAACAAAAAAAATCACGAGCCACTCAGAAACTTGAACCATGACTAAATACTTGAAGGTATTAAGGAATTATTGCTGATATTTTAGGTGTCATTGATATTGAGGTTATGCTTTTTTAAAGTTCTTATGGTTTAGAGATAATGCTGAAATATTTACTGATGAAATGATGTGAGGTCCAGGATCTGCTTCAGAATCATCGTGGGGTGGGGTGAGAGCAGAGATGAAGCAAGATTGGCCGTGAGTTGATTGTTGAAGCTGGTGATTTGGACGTGGGGTTCCTTCTATTGTCTGTACTTCGGTATGTGTTTGCAGTGCTACCTTATAAAAAGTTTTAGAAGCCCCTTGCCAAATAACATGAAACGGTATTCCTTGGAAAGGGCTGTGTTTTCTTATTCATTTATCCCAGTGGGTCCAGCCTAGACAGGAAGAGGACCAGGTACCCCCTCCTAGGAGGAACTGGGCTAGCTCACGGTCAGGGACAGGCCGGGTGGGCAGGGATGAGCCGCAGACTTTACTTCTTCAGTTATAATAGCAGGTTACGTTTTGAGATATGATTTCTCGAAAGGGAATTAATTCAGGCAAAATCTACACGTGAACATTGGTTCCTCGATCTGGATGAATCTGCACTGGGGACCAGGCCCTGCCACGGCCCTCTGATGAGAAGGCTGGCAGGCGTGTCACAGAGGGGAATGCAGACAAGAACGTGCTGGGTCGTGGAAGGGAACCCTGCCCCCCCATCCCATGCCACGTGCACAGAGGCATGATTTGACCCTCAGCATGACCAGAACTACTTCATAACAAGGCTTGACTATAACAATACAGGAGGCTGGACAGTCATCTCAGACACATGCCGTAAGCTCTTCCCTCCCTAGCTAGTTCAAGCTCACAATGCCACTCAACACAGCATTTTGAAAAGCTGCCCATTCCGCTGTAAAAAAAAAAAAAAAAAACAATTTGCGAAAGTGCATAACCTAAGGCAAGGGCCTTAAAGCAGAAAAACGTGTGATGGCAGTAGCTTGGGTTAGGGGCTGCGCTTTGGTGCCACTTCCTGGGACAGAGTGCGGCGCTGCCCTAGGAACGTGGGGGACAGGCAGATGGGCGGTGGGCAGGGTGGGGAGAGATGTCTGTCGCAGTCAACGCCCGCAGCTGAGTCTTTGAGGAAGAGAAATGAGCCCAGATTGCTGCACACCGTGACCCCATGGCACCCTCAGAAGTCATAAGGGGACACAAAGATGGTGACCTTGGACACGTGGTTGGCCTGGAAGGAGCGGTCCAGGTATTCGGACATGTCAACATCCACCTCCAGTGTCTGAGGTCCCTCCAGGGTCTGGACCAGGATCAGCTCCCCTGTCTGGCGGTCCGAGCGCTGCATTACAAAGTGGCCGCGGCTGTTCCCACCCACGATCCCAAATCGCAGGCTGTTGGGTCCAGGCCGGCCGGGGGCCGAGGCCGTGGCCATGCGGAAGAGCGTGATGGGCGTCTTCAGGTTGGAGGGCAGAGAGAGGTAATGGAAGGAGATGGTCTTGGGCATGTGGCGGCAGGGCCTGCTGTCCATGGGGCAGGGGTTCCGTTCACACTGGCTGGAGCGGAGAGGCAAAATGTAGGGAGCCGTCAGCCTTGGGGGAAGTCAGGAGGGGCTGCTCTGACCGGGCTTGTCTGGCCACCCGCCCTCCTGCAGAGGCCACCAGAGTGACCCAGCCACGGGTCCCTCGCCACGGGCGCTCCAGAGCCACAGGCCAGTGAGTGTGGCTGGCGTCAGGCCTGGCCATGACTCACCTGTATATGTACGCCCGGGTGTGCATGCATGTTTATATATGCCATTACTACCATTTTTACAGAAAAATAAAGCCGGGGAAGATTAAATAACAACGGTGCTGGCATTCAAAGCAGGCGCCCCTTCTACACGTGCTGAGACCCCAGCAGTTAGCTGGCAACATCCTGGAATGTGGTTCTCCACATGTGGTGGGCTTTCTAAACACCCAGTGTCTGTTCTTTTTGGGGGGGGGGCGCGCCCCAGGGCTTTTGAGATCTTAGCTCCCTGACCAGGGATCAAACCCGGGTCACGGTAGTGAAAGCGCCAAGTCCTAACCCCTGGACCACCAGGGAGTTCCCCCACTGTTCACTCTTAAAGCAGGACACCCTGTCTTCCTCAGGCATGTGGAGCCAGGGGTGGTGTGGAAGTGCTTTGATAGTTTTCTACCTTGTCCAACGCAAGAGACAGATGCAGTTTAGCGATTTTGGTGACTCAGATTGTCACCGTTAAGGAGGTCAGATAGCCCTTCCAGATGTTAATCGGGGATGTCCCCAAAGGCTCTGACATACAGGTCTCTCTGTCCCTTCACTACGTGACACTCTCAGTGAATAGCTGCCACTCTTCAGCGCCACCGACTTTCTTGATGGTTCTCATCTGCTTTAGCCTTGAAAGCAATTCAGGCAGCTAAACGAGCGAGGCCAGTGCATTCTAAAGACAATCTAAGGCTCCTGTGATCTCTTTCTCAGAAGAAAACATGTGTACTTTGTGATAGCTGCAGTTATTCTCCTTAAAAGCCTGTCTCCCACCTTTTGAAAAAAAAAAAAGTCTGTTAGGTGCTGAGGTTACTAGAAATCGAACTTCCTAGTAGCAGTGGAAAAGCAGAGTAATATATTGCAGAGTGTACAGTTACCATGTGAACACAGGAAATGATCCTCTCCTGAACCTGTGTAACATATACCTGCCTCCTGGCCGCCTCATCATGGCCCTCTTCCCTCCAGTGGCCTCCCTGTCAGCAGGGGAGTGCTCAGAACATCATTCTTAAGTGCTCAGTGCATTCAATGCAACCTCTAAAGGGAGATGGGAGCTCTGAGAAGCCAGACTCCCAGCTCCATGCCTTTCATCAGACATAACTGTACCTTCTCCCAAGAACGCAGAAGGAAGAATGCAGCCCAGCCCCCAGGAGGCCTGGGCAAGGGATGTACGTGCTCAGCCATGGGTGGCCCTGGCTATACTCACAACGGAGAGGTCTTCACGTAGCTCACGTTGCCGCTGCCCTCGGGGCACTCGGGGCTGACGCACTGGAAGCCTCCACCCGTATTGATGCACACGGTACCCCGGGGGCACACGTGCTGCGGGCTCACACACTCATCGACATCTGAAATACCGGACACCCAGTGAGGGTGAAGATCCCCCGACACCCCCTCCATCACTGATGGGACTACATGAACGGCCCGACAGGCACTGGAATGAGATGCTCCACACGCAGTGAACTTTCCAAATACCCAGTGCTGATTCTTAAAACTGGAAGCCCGGTCGTCCTTAACCATTTGAAATCCAGATCTGGTGGAAGTGCTGGGGAACTCCCCTCCCTGGATCCCATCCTCCCCCCGCCGTGACAGGTTACAGAGGCGCTGGAGGGCACGGACGAGTGTTACTGGTCACAACACTTCTCTCAGACCTGCCTCCTCAGCCAGAGGGCCCAGGAGTCTGCCCTCCATGGCTCATATCATGCCCTTTATATGTTCTCTGCTCCCTTCACACGTGAGTTCCCGGGCTGGAGGCTGGGTTTCTTCCCAGCCTCCGCATAATCCTACGTGGGCCTTCGTGAATACCTTGTGGGATGGAAGGATGGATGGATGGATGGATGGATGATGGCTGATGGCTGTCTGGATGCTTTCTCCCTCTAGTCCCAGGTGACCCACTCCTCTGAGCCCCGCAGTGGAGCCCCACTAGGACGTCACTGGGGAGCTGCCTGTTCTCTCAGGTTCCATGTCAGCCCATGGAGGAGCCCTCTGCGCTCTCCTCCTCCCCCAGTAGTTCAGAGCCATCGTCTGGGACCACGTGCCTCTGCCACGACCTCACTCACCCTCACAGCTCTTGCCATCGGCCAGGGTCCGGTATCCGCTGGGGCAGGCACAGCGGTAGGAGCCGGGGGTGTTCACGCAGGCGTGCATGCAGAGCCGGGAGCGCCCCTCCTGTCCGTAGAGCTCGCATTCATTCACATCTGGGGACAGAAATGCCCAGTATGACTCCAGGAACCACTAGGCGGGCGGCCACTAACAGTGCCCCAGGATGACTGCTGTGTCACCATCGCTGGCAGCTGTGGCTAACTGGCTGGGTGGGGTGTGGCCACCAGGCCCTATCCCCGGCAGAGCATGCAGGAGCGCTCCCCTTTCTCCCAAGCCAAGGACCCCGAGGGCTGAAGGGAGGAGTCGGGGGTCTGATGTGGTCGACCTTAGGCCAGCTCCTCTAAGGCTGATGCCTACCTGGGGAGACCCTGCAGAGGCTGTCAAGTCAGGCCCAGCAGCCCAGGGAGGAAGGCGTGGGGCTGCAGACCCGGACTCCCACCCTGGTTCCCAGCCCCACCTTAAGCCTCCTCGTCTTTAGGAGTGTTGTAAGAGGATTTCTGCTGCTCTAAAATGAGGCTGTTAGCACCAAACGGCCAGTTCTTAGGTTTGAACCAATGGTTTGAGTTGTTTTCAGAAGGAACTTCAATGATCGGCAGAGATTTGCAAAAGTGGGCCAGTCAGTAAAGGTAAGCCGAGAAGGGACCAGAGAATGAGCCCAGGCCCCTGCACAGCTCCGGGGGGCGGAGTGCGGGGAGCGAGGGTCCGTCTACGGTCACAGCGACTCTAGCTCCTCCCTGCCACCTGCCCTGCGATCCCAGCCAAGAGGGAGCGGATAAGGGGCCTGAAGCCTCATCCTAGACGAGTGTGCGTGACTGGGGGGAGACCGGGGACCCCTGGCTGCTTTCTCTACAGTCTGGCTTTCTTAGGACCGCCCCTGATGTCTCCGCACTAGCTGTATCCTAGCAACCATCTGCGCCACACTAACCTAAGCCGCAGGGTGGGCGGGCCTTTCTGAGACCACGTGCCCAGGAAGCCGCTCGCCCGCGCGCACCCGGCCCCTGGGCGGGGACGGGGAGCGCCCGGGGGGACTGCAGGTTGGAGCCCGTCTCCCCGCAACCCCAGCGTCCCCCGCTCCGCCTCCCTCCCCCGGCCGAGCCCGCGCCTACCCTGGCAGACGCTGTCCCCGGCGGCGCCGCTCAGGTGGAATCCGGCCTCGCAGCTGCAGTGCTGCGTCCGCTCCACCTGCGCGCACCGCGGCGCGCGGCTGAAGGCAGGGTCCCCCGCTTCGCTGCCCTCGAGGGCGACTGCGGGGAGAAGACACCCTTAGGGCCGGGCCCGGCGCACCTGGGCCTGACCTTGGAGGAGCCCCGAGATCGGGGCGTGGCCCCTTCTCAGAGCTTACTCTGGAGTAGGGAAAGGAAAGGCACGGAATTAACCGAAACCCAGCCGTCGGTCCAGGGCCCACCGGAAGGGGCGAAGGACAGGGGACGCACCCGAATAGAACGACGCACGAAAAGCAGGCCACACAACTGCACCCTGAGGACCACCGTGACGTTAAATCCGCGTTTCACTTACAGAGGCTTAAAACACCAAAATTCTAGCCGTGATCACTGTAGTTTAAAACTATGCAGCTTATCGAAATAATGCCATTTGCAGCCACACGGATGGACCTCGAGATTGTCATACTGAGTGAAGTAAGTCAGACACCGAGAGACAAATATCATATGGTATCGCTTATATGTGGAATCTAAAATAAGGGTGCAAATGAACTTATTTACAAAACAGAAATAGAGTGACAGACGTAGAAAACAAACTTCTGGTTACCAAGGGGGTACGAGGGAGGGATAAACTGGGAGATTGGGATTAACATATACACACTACTATATATAAAATAGATAACTAATAAGGACCTACTGTACAGCACAGGAAACTCTACTCAATACTCTGTAATGGCCTATATGGGAAAAGAATCTAAAAAAGAGTGGATATATGTATATGTATAACTGATTCAGTTTGCTGTACAGCAGAAACTAACACAACATTGTAAATCAACTATACTCCAGTAAAAATTAAAAAAAAAAAAAACTATGGAGCTTAAAACACTACTTCTTTTAAAGGGTTCTTTTTTGTATTTTTAAAATACTTTCCTAAAGTGTCTCAGCTTTTTGTTTGTTGTAACTAAGGACATAAATCAATTTTCTTATCAGAAAGAAAGTGTTAGTTTTTGAAAGTTTTCAAAGGATTGAGAGCTCTCATATGGTCAGAAGAGACTGCAAAGGAATCGGTGGTAAATGTAATGTGACGCACAAGAGGACTCTTCCTGTGTGATCCCACTTACGTGAGGTTCTTAGTGGTCAGAATCATCCAGACAGACAATAGGATGGTTGTTGGGGGAAGGGAGGGGAGGAGTTATTGTTTCACGGGCACAGAGTTTCAGTTTTGCAAGACGAAAAGAGTTCTGGAGGTGAATGGTGGTGATGGTAGCACACAACATTTAAACCTGACCTTGAGCTGGGTCCAATGCAAGGATATCAAGTATTGACAAAGCTTGTGCTCTCTGGACACCAATTCCTACCCCCCCAACCAAGATTCCACTCAGAAATCCAGACGGTCAGACAGGACACTTCAGGCTTTTCTGGCAAAGGAATAAGACATCTTTAGGTTTTGACTTTTTTTACTTCATGGCATGCAGGCTCTTAGTTCCCTGACCAGGGATCGAACCTGCACCCCCTGAAGTGGAAGCATGGAGTCTCAACCGCTGGACCGCCAGGGAAGTCCTGGTTTTGATTTTCTTATATAAGAAATGTTGCCTGCAGCATAGTGTAGAACCGCCCCCCATCCGCCATAGATTCCTTATCACTGGATTTTCTTGGCACCTGCAAAAACAGCCACAGTGTGACAGCTAGACCTTCAGGCTGGACAAACAGACTCAAGTGTGGATCACAACCTCATCACCAGTCAAACGTCTAGTTCATCCAGCTCTGAAAACACTTTGGCCTGTGTCAGTAACTACGAATTTTGCAGGATGTGATGAGAGCATCTGCAGGAGAAGCTGTTTTGCTGACGTGCAGAGGAAAAGTCAACCATGTGAAGGTGGCAGCAAGAAAGCTTCTCAGGCCAAGTTCCCAATCTGGAGGGTTTTCAGGGTGGGGTCAATCCTTCCACTTGCATTTTCTTCCATAAGAAGGATCAAAACTCTGGTTCCACAAAAGAACTAAATGCCATCCCAAATAACCACTTCAGGGAACCAGAGGGATCCTTGGATGTAAAAGAGAGGACATCCCGCCTGGTCTGCCTTTGGTGACCCATGACCAGGGTCCTACTTCTCTCTCTGCAGCAGACCGTCCTCCCCCAGCCCCACAGCTGCTACGTACCAGTCTGGGCGTGATGCTGACAGCGGCTCCCCGTCCTTCCCGGAGGACAAATGCATTTGTACTGGTTGACACCTTCCACACATGTGCCACCATTCTGACAAGGCTGGCTGGAGCATTCGCTGATATCTAGGAAAATAAATGAGTTTCAAATACAAGTATGTGAGTTCTAAAATGAACAAACAGAAAACAAAGATGGGGTCACTCTCTTTCCATGGCAGGATGATTCCAGTTTGTGGCCTGCCCACTCTGCCCATGCCACGGCCCCTCCCAGCAAGAGCAAGAGCTGAGAGGGGGCCAGCGGGGCTGAGATGTAGCCTACCCTCCATTCAGCAGGCCATGGACCCTGGCACACGCTGCGCCCACCTGGAGCTCTACCTGTGGGAGCTGGCCCATCACCCAGCTGTGTTCCACCCAGAGGCACCATTTTCTAATTTGCAGTGTAGACGCTGTAGCGGGGCAGAGGCAACTACCTGTGGCCTGTGCCCACATTGCCTTTGCGTCGAGCCTTACAGCCCCTCAACTCTGCCCCTGTCAACCAGCACCCAGGTAGAACACCTTCTGAACAAGAACTCAATACAGAGGCTTATAAGAGGGAGGGGTGGCCCATCAGAATATCCAGAGATGGGGAAAGTGAACTCTTTCCAAATTCCCACCCGGACCCTTCCTGTGCTCATTATTTCCTGTGCGACCAGGGAGGAGTTAATCTTAACCTCGACGTTTCCTTAATGTCGGAAAAGGGAAATGTTCTTTGCTTATATACACAATGGTCCTGTGGACAATATAGAGAGAGATATATTAAACGTGTTTAAAATTTTAATAGGTTTAGGGACTTCCCTGGCGGTCCAGTGGTTAGGACTCGTCGCTTTCACTGACGGGGGCCCAGGTTCAATCCCTGGTTGGGGAACTAGGATCCTGCAAGCCGAGTGGCGTGGCCAAAAAATATGATAATAAAATAAAAATGTAATAGGTTTAATAGGTTTTAATAGATTTTTCTCTGTGTGGTAGATTACAGGTAATTTTTGCTTACTGACAATTTTTTATACTCTTCCGTCTTTCCACAATAAATTTTCTAATGAGAAAAAATGATTTTTTAAGACCCTCGGCCCACACCTGCTTTTTGTGAGTTCCTTAAGCCCAGTTTTAATGCACAGAGCACAGGCTGTTTCCACCAGAGAGGAAAGGTTTGTCAGTTCACTGACTGGACCACAGTATCTTGGGAAAGAAAACTGGAAGCACCTTCTTATTGGCATAAGAGCATCCTTTCCTGCTGTGTCTATCAAGAGGGAGGAAAAGGTGCTTTGCTCCTGATGAGAACAACAGCCTTCCTGTGGGTGGGTTGGCAGGGACTTTGGCTTCTCTTCAGCCTCCTCGTAATTTGGATGTTATGTAGACGATTCCATGGATTCTATTAATCGTGAAAGGACCCAGACCATCCAAATGCTGCTTATCCCTGGAGAAGGAGCCATTCCGATTCCGCAGTAACCTCAGCCTGGGGAGGGGAAACTCAGCGATCGCCCCCTCTATGTTCTGTTTTCAGATGACCGGTTTCCAGGAATGTGTCTGGAACGACACAGATGCCCCAGAGCTTGGAATTCCTCTTTCTGTCCATTGTCCAGCACCATCATTGCTCCCCAGCAAAGTCTGAAAGTGGGCAGATCACTAGGCTGGGAAGTTACGGGCAGAGAGCCAAACACTGTGAACCGGAGAATCTTTCGGTTTGGCCCCGGGCGGAGCCCAGCGCCATTGCCTGTCCCCTGCTGGGCTTCCAGTGGAAGGCACTGAGTCTAGCTGCACCTGGCTGGTGTGGGTGTGGGTGTGCGTAGGGTGGGATGGAATCATTGGCTTGACAGAGAAATGCAGAGTTGCCCCGCTCCCGTCTGGATCTTGTTCCCCAGGATTTTCATTTCTAGACAGGCTCCATTCGACTCTCTTTATTTCTTATCTTGATACAATGTCAGGCATTCCACGGTCTGATGTCCAGTTCTGGCGCCCCATCTGTGACCTGATTGAGGTACAGTTGTCATCACATTCTTATCTGTCCGAGCTGTGGCATTTAGCTAAATGCATGTCAGAGCTGTAAAGAGGGCACTGGCAGACCTAAATAGACATTTCTCCAAGGAAAGCGTACAGATGGCCAACAGGCACGTGAAAAGGTGTTCAACATCGCTAATAATTAGAGAAATGCAGATCAAAACTACCATGAGGTCCCACCTCACACCGGTCAGAACGGCCATCATTAAAAAGCCTACAGGGGCTTCCCTGGTGGCGCAGTGGTTGAGAGTCCGCCTGCCGATACGGGGGACGCGGGTTCGTGCCCCGGTCCGGGAAGATCCCACATGCCGCGGAGCGGCTGGGCCCGTGAGCCGTGGCCACTGAGCCTACGCATCCGGAGCCTGTGCTCCGCAACGGGAGAGACCACAGCAGTGAGAGGCCCGCGTACAGCAAAACAAACAAACAAACAAAAAAGCCTACAAATAACAAATGTTTGAGAGGGTGTGGAGAAAAGCGAACCCTCCTACACTTTTGGTGGGAATGTAAATTGGTGCAGCCATTACGGAAAACAGTATGGAGGTTCCTTATGGTACAGTTAGATGATCAGCAATCCCACTCCTGGACGAAAACTCTTAATTTGTAAAGATACATGCACCCCATTGTTCACAGCAGCACTATTTTTTTTTTAATTTATTTTTACTTTTAAAATTTTTGGCTGCGTCGGGTCTTTGTTGCTGTGCGCGGGCTTTCTCTAGTTGTGGTGAGTGTGGGCTACTCTTTGTTGCCGTGCGCAGCTTTCTCATTGTGGTGGCTTCTCTTGTTGCGGAGCGCGGGCTCTAGGCGTGCAGGCTTCAGTAGTTGTGGTATGCAGGCTCAGTAGTTGTGGCGCACAGGCTCTACAGCACAGGCTCAGTAGTTGTGGCTCACGGGCTTAGTTGCTTCGCGGCACGTGGGATCTTCCCAGAGCAGGGCTCGAACCCGTGTCCCGTGCATTGGCAGGAGGATTCCCAACCACTGCGCCACCAGGGAAGTCCCCATAACAGCACTATTGACAAAAGCCAAGGCATGGAAACAACCTAAATGTCCATCAACAGATGAACTGATCAAGAACATGTGGTATATAAACAATGGAGTACTACTCAACCATAAAGAATGAAATATTGCCATTTGCAGCAATATGGATGGACCTAGAGATTATCATACTAAGTGAAGTAAGTCAGAGAAAGACAAACATTATAGGATATCATTTATATGTGGAATCTAAAAAAATAATACACATCAACTCATTTACAAAACAGAAACAGACTCACAGACATAGAAAACAAAATTATGGTTACCAAAGGGGAAAGGGACAGAGGAGGGATAAATTAGGAGTTTGGGATTAACAGAGACACACTACTATGTATAAAATAGATAAACAACAAGGCCCTTCTGTATAGCACAGGGGAACTATACTCAATATCTTGTAATAAGCTATAATGAAAAAGAATCTGAAAAAGTATATGTATATATGTATATATATACATATATATATATATATCCGAATCACTTTGCTGCACACCTGAAACTAATACAATATTGTAAATCAACCCTACTTCAATTTAAAAAAAAAGAGGGTACTGGCAGAGACTATGGAGAGGCTGGAAAGCCAAAAGCATGGATAATTCCATTTTAATCTGTTTACTGAGCACTTACTGTTTCCCTGGAACCAAGCTAAGTGTTTTACATGCATGAGCTGAGTTTTCCTCTTTGATTTCAGTTTCCTGTTGTTTTATCATCTTGCTTCAGATTTTCCATTTCTCCAATCACCTCATTTCTAAGGTTTTCTGATTTTTACTTATATTGTCCTTTCATAGTTTTTAATCTTTCTAAAGTTTCTTTCCACTTGTTTGGAAATACTAGGTTACAGTTTTCATCTTTTTTTTATGGTCATGTCTTTCTGGGATTTCTTCATTGACTGTAGAGAGTTTATTCTCTGTTTTCTTATAATAATTTGTATGGAATTTGGCAAGAGTCCTTTTCTGTTACTCATACTCAGGGGAAATAAGTTTTCCCGCATAGCTTTTCTGACTTCCTGACTCTTAATCTCCCCCTTTAGTTGTTTCTCAGGGTGGCTCATGCCTTCTCTGCTCTGCCCCATCCTCTCTCTTACTTTCACCTGGACCATCCCTTTCATTTTTTTGCGCCGATTTTCCTTTTTGGGCTCAATTTGGATTCTCCTCCTATTCGAGTCTCCTCCACACTGGAGCTTTGTCGTGAGAAGTTTCCAGAGATCCTCGGGGCCAGATTGCTCCAGCCACTGCAACTTCTTAATGCAAAGATAAACCCCACACCTGAGAAAATTGACCCAGAAAGGCCAGTACTGACCCGGATCCCAATACAATTATTGGATTTTCAAGAAAAATTTAAAAATCCTTTGGGCATCCAGGCACAAAGACGTACGATAGCAACAACAGTATCAGTTAAAACAGGAGACGTGGAAGAAGACATTTAAGATACTTAAGAAAATGTGAGACAGGTATTTTATGTCCAATCCAACAGTCGTTGGCTGGTAAAGCTGTACACTTTTCGAAAGTGTAAGAACTCGGGGAATTGCCCCCCCGAGTCCCTCTTCAAGGAACTACTGGAGAGAGGTCAGCATGAGGGCAGTGATGCTTCCCAAGGCTCAGCATCACAGGAAGAGAGATGACGGACAGCAGGGACTTCCCAGCACAAGTATGTACCGCCGCTCTGCCCAAACAGTACAAAAATCTCACCAGAATCTGATCAAGCCTCTGGAGTTAGCTACCAGTTTATAAGAAATACAGAGACCAAAAACTTACACACTTCCAGTCATAAGATAGGTACCAGGCATATAATGTACAACGTGATGACTGTGGTTAACTCTGCTGTGTAGTGTATTTGAAAGGCAGTAAACCCTAAGAGTTCTCATCACAAGGGAAAAAAAAAAACACATTTCTTTTGTATCTGTAGGAGATGATGAATGTTAACTAAACTTCTTGTGGTAATCATTTCACAATATATGGAAGTCAAGTAGTTACGCTGTACACCTTAAACTTACACAGTGCTCTATGTCATTATATCTCAGTAAAACTGGACACACAGACAAAAGAAATGCAGGTCATGTTAAACGACCCTACAGGGATGCAGTGCGCAAGATCAAGGCTGTGGGAAACAACCCATTTTCTTCAACAAGTAAACTGCAAAGGAATGGGAGACGGGGAAGAGCAGTGGTCTTCTTCAAGACGACTATGGATTAAAAGAGGTGCAGGAGACACATCAACCGACTGCAATGTGTGGAACTTATTTGGACCCTGGTTCAAACAAAGTGTTAAAAATATGAGAGACAATTGGAGAAACGTTTACCCTGACTAGATATTTCAAGATATTAAGGGATTTGCCGCGTTGATAATTACTGGGCTATGAGTAGCTGAGAACCATTAAACTATTCTTTCTACTTTTGAATGTTTGAATTTTTTCATAATGAAAAATGCTTTAAGATTGCTTGTCTTGATGAATGGATAAAGAAGATGTGGTACATATATATGCACACAATGGAATATTACTCAACCATGAAAAAGAATGAAATAATGCCATTTGCAGCTACATGGATGGACCCAGAGATTATCACACTAAGGGAAGTAAGTCAGACAGAGAAAGGCAAATACCACACTGTGGCGGGGCGGTGGCGGGGATGGAATGAGAGGTTGGAATTAGCAGATGCAAACTATTACATATAGAAGGGATAAACAACATGGTCCTACTGTAGAGCGCAGGGAACTATATTCAATATCCTGTAATAAACCATAATGGAAAAGAAAAAAGCTTCCTTGTCTCAGCATTGGTAATGATTATACAAGCAACAGAGGAATAGTTAAGTATAGAATAGCCCTTATGAGGAAATGCTTCATAATCATTAAAAGTTATGTTTAGGAAAAAAAAAAGTTATGTTTAGAAAGAAGAGTTAATGGAGATTAACTTGTGTTAATATCGACCCACAGAAGATGTTGAATATGTAAAATTTGCATATATCTGCTTAGATAAAAGTCTGGAAGGAAATTCATAGTTTCTAAATATAACCCCCCATTCATTCATTCACTCACTCACGCATTCGGTAAATCAGCCAGCCAGTCAGTTTCACAGTAACTAATTATCAAGTGGCTACTATATCAGAGGTCTTTCAATTGCTGTTTAAAGGTCTCTGAGGAAGGGCCTCATGATATGAAGGCAAGGGAACTGAAGCTGTGCTCTATTCTGACTCCAAGATAACCTTCCAGACACCAAATCCAGTGCACGACCCTGCTTTTCCGCAGTCTCCCTGTGGTTTGCCTCTACAGGCTCTTCCTGTCTCCTTTGCCCTCCTTTGCCGTCTGGGTCCTGAGCTACTTCTTCTTTGTTTTTTTTGAGAGGCAGGATCTGATATGAGTTTATTTATTTATTTACTTTTGGCTGCGTTGGGTCTTCATTGCTGCACACGGGCTTTCTCTAGTTGTGGCGAGCGGGGTCTACTCTTTGTTGCGGTGCGCAGGCTTCTCATTGTGGTGGCTTCTCTTGTTGCGGAGCATGGGCTCTAGGCACGTGGGCTTCAGTAGTTGTGGCTTGTGGGCTCTAGAGCACAGGCTCCATAGTTGTGGCGCACGGGCTTAGTTGCTCCGTGGCACGTGGGATCTTCCCGGACCAGGGCTCCAACCCATGTCCCCTGCATTGGCAGATGGATTCTTAACCACTGTACCACCAGGGAAGTCCCCTGAGCTACTTCTTTTCTCTCTCCACCCTCTTCTCTGGGTGCTCTTATCACTGTCCATGGATTTAAACACCATCATTATGCTAACATTTCCCAACTGCATCTCTCTGGCCCTCCTTTGCCCTCGACACCAGACTTTACATCCAACTGTCCACGTAACTCTATTGGGAAAGGAAGTCTTTGGCCCCCTACTGGGCCAGGCACACTCCCTCAACATGAGACAAAGCATCCCCACGCCTGTGCTGGGTTTACCACCTCGTGTGGCCATATCTTTCCGTGCTTCCTGCTCCACAAGTGCTCTTTTGTTCTGCTGAAGTTGTGTGTCGATGGCCCTCAGGCCCGCCCTCAGCTCCAGCGTTTCAGTTTCCTTGGGGAAGTGGAAGGGCGGGGAGGAGGGTCCTTCCACTGCACGCAGGTGAGCTGCCCCGTGCAACTGCTGCTGAGAGAGACCCACCCGCCCTGGGCGACGGACGCCCACGGCTGGAGCTCATCTTGCTCTGTCTGCTCTGTGTGAGGACAGCGTTGCTCCAGCCGGGGCCCGACTGCTTTGTGTTTTCCTTGGCGATGCCAACACCGAGATGCAGTGGGCAGAATGTGCTTGGAGCCTTACTGGGACTGGTGACCAGGGCACGGCACTGTGCCCGATGGTCTCTGTGGGTTGAATGTATGGATCTCTACTGGGATGTTGCACAGACATGTTAACATGACCAAAATGGAATTCGGGTCAACGACCCACACACACAGGTTGTTTAAAACAAACCTACTAATTGACATTCCCACCAAGAGAAAGAAGAATGAAATAATGCCAGTTGCAGCCCCATGGATGGACCTAGAGATGATCATACAAAGTGAAGTAAGTCAGACAAAGACCAATATCACATGATATCACTTATATGTGGAATCTGCAAAGATAATACAAATCAACTCACAAAACAGAAACAGACTCACAGACATAGAAAACAAAATTATGATTACGAAAGGGGATACGGCAGGGAAAGGGATAAATGAGGACTCTGGGCTTAGCAGATACACATTAGTATATATAAAATAGATAAACAAGAAGGATTTACTGTGTAACACAGGGAACTATATTCAGTACCTTGCAATAACCTGTAACGGAAAAGAATCTGAAGCCGTACATCTGAAACGAACACAGTATTATAAATCAACTATTGTGAGATAAACACAACAACCAAAAACAAACCTACGTGTGTCGCTGGGTCTTCATTGTCTCATGCACCCTGTCTGGGAGCCTGGGAGCCTCACCTTCCTTTCCTGCTCACATCCCACATGGGATAAGTTCCATCAGTTCTGTCTCCAAGTTTACTTTCAGTCTCCCCTGCTGTATCTCTCCCCTGCACCTGCTAACAGCCACCTAAGCGGTTTCCCAGCGTCCATCTCTTCTAGTCACCTCCAGTGCATGTCTACACAACAGCAACGTGCCCATCCAATCAGCACACCCCTCTTCTTAAACCTGCTTACTGTGCTCAGATCTAAAACCCCACCGACAGCACGGCCCCTATGGCTACAAGAGCTGGCTTACGAGTCTCTCCACCTGGACTCACTCACTCTCAGCTCACACGCTGCTCCAGCAACAAGGTTCTATATTTTATATTTTTGTTTCCTCAAACATGCCAAATTCTTCCCTTCGTCAGGGCCTTTGCATGTGTCACTCCCTCTTCCTGGAACGGCATCCTCCTCATGCCGCCCGTTAGTCACCATCATCACATGGCCGGGTCCCGCTCACCCTTTCAGTTTTTGTCACCGCCTTAGAGCGACCCTCAACTGTCCCTCGCCCCATGGGATTTACTCCCAGTTCCTTGTTAGATCCCTTCGAAGCACCGACCACAAATGTCGATTTGTTGACCTTTGTGTTTGGTGACCTGTCTTGCCTACACCTTGGAGTGTGAGCCCTGCGAGGTTGGGCAGTGTCTGTTAGATTCAGCATTGAATCCCTAACACGATGCTTTGTGCATAGCTGGTACCCAGTGAAAACTGGTTGAATGAATGGATGAATGAAGGTTTAAAAAAAGGGAGGGTGGGGATGACGAATGAAAACAATTCTTTTTTCCCAGCATGGCGGTAAGGGACAAGGGTATTTATTTCTCTCGTGTTGTTTTTTGGTCACCCATGTTGTCAAAGGGACAAGGTCTGTGGCTATGATTTCCTCAATTCAGGAAGCTTCAAATCTTAAAAACCTGCTCTTCTGAGTAAGAAGGGAAAAAGGGAACTAATCCAGGAAGCTAAATGGCTGTTTTCCATCCTGGAGTTTTGGAGCCTACCTCTGCCCACTGCGTTTTTTTTTTTGTGGTACGCAGGCCTCTCACTGCTGTGGCCTCTCCTGTTGCGGAGCACAGGCTCCGGACGCGCAGGCTCAGCGGCCATGGCTCACAGGCCCAGCCGCTCCGCGGCATGTGGGATCTTCCCGGACCGGGGCACGAACCCGCGTCCCCTGCATCGGCAGGCGGACTCCCAACCACTGCGCCACCAGGGAAGCCCCTACTTCTCCTTCTTGACAGGCTCGGGTGCCCCCCCCTTTGAGGTTCCTGCTAGAGACAGCCTCCATTAATCGAATAAATTCCTGCCCAGAACAGAACTGTCAGTCAGGCACCGTCCACTCACTTGGAGAGGGGTCATGTCCAACAGCTGGTTGGGCACCTTGGTCATGACATATGAGTGTTTTTGTTTCATCACCACGCGAGGGTGAACTCCATGCCCAGTTTACACTTAAACTGTAAGATGAAAAACATCCCTCTAAGATCTCGGTGTGGACTGGCCACCGCC